>NC_138888.1:42413220-43136957 GCF_965194825.1 Balaenoptera physalus | reverse complement strand
TCTCTCTCAGCCATTTGGGGGAAGGGTACCCCTTTCTTCATTCCCAATTCACCCCAAACCCTGGCATCCTACTATTCCCAATCCCATCCATTCCTTTAGGGCCACACAGATGACTCAGGCTGTCATGCATATCAAAACCACACTGGACTACCAGTATGCATGTTTTCCGAGACTGCACTGTCCATTGGAAACCAGAAGCTTTGTGAGTTTATGCCACCCATGGACACAGAAATCTGTTCAGGCTAGGAGCCCTGGTTCCTGGGATATAGCTTCCTAAATGGTTTGCCAAGCCAATGCACCCAGATGTCTGTGCCCTTCCCCTCCCCAGAGTGGCATGAGGAGGTAGTTCTGGGTCCATTTCACTTGTAGAACCTACCCTAGTCTTGACTCTTCCTCCAGCTTGATACTTCTGTGCCCTCCTCTCTTTAGCTCTCTGCCTTCCTTACACCTAACACAATCTGCTCCATGGGATTCAAGAAACAAATTTAGCCCTCTGTTTTTAGTCCTCTGTTTTCCTTCCCAATAGAAAGTGTTCTTATGCCAGGGAACTCAAAGCCTGAGAGGAAAAAACTATAGGGGGAAACCCACATAATTAAATGTCTCAATAAATTATTTCACTATCAACATAAAGTAAATCCTAGTCTCTTTTTAGCCACTCTTTCTGAAGTTAATGTAATATCCATCTCACCCAAGGAAGAAATGATCCAAGGTCAATCTGACCTCTTATTCACTCTTAGGGAATATATCAGCAACTGAGTCATTAAACAAAGCCCATTCTGCCTGTCTTACTCATAGAACTTCATTAGGTTTATCTAAAATATGCTTGAAAAATAATCTAATTTATCTTGCTCCAAGTAATTTAATTAGAATTCAATTAAATTCAGCAGAATGCATACATCATTTTAGATATTGCACCTTGATTCATTTTATTTGCTATTTTTTACTTTAAAGATGTAGTGAAGTTATTTAGCCCTGCAGTAGTCTATCTAAAGTAATCCATTTCATACATAAACTAACTAGTCCTCAGGAGCACTAAGGGAAGACAAAATGTGTCCATCATTATGCATGCCACACACAACTCATTTGAATTTAATCTCTTTGGCAGACTGTGTGCTGAGGAGACAGGTACTTCAGGTATCAGTTCACTTACACTTCCAAAACCAAGACCTTTTTAGCCCCTCCTTGTTTTCCATCTGACACACACACACGTAAATAGATCAATAAAGGAAAAGAAATGATATTCAGACTCTATTCAAATCACCTTCACAGTCACTATTAAAACTTTAAAGGTGTCAGTCAAAAGCACAAGCAACAAAAGCAAAAATAAACAAGCGGGACTACATCACACTAAAAAGCTTTTGCAAAGCAAAGGAAACAGTCAACAAAATGAAAAGGCAATCTGCAGAACAGGAGAAAATATTTGCAAATCGTATATCTGCTAAAGGGGTTAATATCCAAAATATCGATATATAAGGAACTCATACAACTCAGCAGTAAAAAAAAAACAAACCCCAATTTTAAAAAAATGAGCAAAGGACCTGAATAGACAGTTTTTCAAAGAAGACAAATGGTCAAGAGGCATATGAAAAGGTGCTCAACATTATTAATCGTGGAGGAAATGCAAATCCAAGCACAGTGAGATATCACGTCACACCCTGTTTGGATGTCTATTACTGAAAAGATAAGAGATCACAAGTGTTGGCAAGGATGTAGAGAAAAGGGAACCTGTACACTGTTGATAGGAATGTAACTTGGTACCTTCATTGTGGAAAACAATATGACAATATGGAGGTTCCTTAAGAAATTAAAAATAGAACTCCCATATGACTCAGTAATCCCACTTTTGGGTATATATCCAAAGGAAATGAAATTAGTATCTCAAAGATATATCTGCACTCCCATGTTCAGTGCAGCATTATTCACAATAGCCACACTATATATATATATATATATATATATATATATATATATATATATATATATATAATGGAATATTGTTGAGCCATAGAAAAAGAAGGAAATCTTGCCATTTGTGACAACACAGATGAACGTGGAGGACGTTACGCTAAGTGAAAAAAGCCAGACAGAGAAAGACAGATACTGTACGACTTCACTGATATGTGAAATTTTAAAAAGCTGAAGTCATAAAACCAGAGAGTAGAATAGTGGTTGCCAGGCACTGGAGGGTGGGGGAAATGGGGAGATGTTGGTCAAAGGGTAGAAACTCTCAGTTATAAGACGCATAAGGTCTGGGGACCTAATGCACAGCATGGTGATTATAGTTAATACTGTACTTATACTTGAAACTTGCTGCAAGAGTAGATCTTAAGTGTTCTCATTACACACAAAAAAAGGGTAACTGTGGGGTGGTGGATATGTTTAATTAACTTGATAGTGGTAATCATTTCACAGTGTATACATAGGTTAAATCATCAAGTTATACACCTTTAAAAAATCACATTGTACAACCAAAATATATACAATTTTTATTTGTCAATCATACCTCAATAAAACTGGGGGGAAAAGCAAAAACAAAAAACGTTAGATTTTCAGGAGAACCAGTGATGGCGTTTGAAACTCTCTTCTTTAGGGTTGCTGTGGGTTCAAAATACTAAAGTGTCGGGAAATTGTTTTTCTGTTGAGTAGACATGCCATACTGGGATGCAATTGGTCTTACTAACACAATGTTAAAGGGCCTGGGCCCACGTGGGTCCTATATAAGCAACACCGGAAGAACGCCGACTTAACTCATTTTCCAGGAAGAGAGCCATAGTGCTGTATGTTGGGTTTTTGGGGGCCGGGATAATATAGCAGAAATCCTCCAAGGCTATAAGCTTCTGTAATTTAAAAACAAAGGGGGATAACAAGGGTCTTTTTCCTATATTTCCTTGATCCCAAATTGCTTATAGGTGAGGCATTCTCAAGCAGACGGTGAGCCCTCTGCCCTCTTGGTTTACCAGTGTGCTGGAGCTGTGGTAATGCCTCAGCATTGCTCAAGAAGTTAGGCTGGAGGAGAGGTGGGGAGATAGGAAATACGCCTTTAGCAAAAAAAAAAAAAAAAAAAAAAAAATTTGTTAGAATTAAAATTAGAGTGTTTGTTTTTAGCTCTTGAAGCTTTACTTAATTTCCCTGTTAGTGGAACTTTAAAAAATTGAATGAGGCCATTCCCTATTTTTTTTTTTTAATTTTAAAGACAAAACCTTAACATCAAAATCTTAACATTGTCTTCTTTCATATTTTGCCACATACTCATTGGATGACCTTTGTGCCTTGGACAATTTGGAAACATTGCTGCAGCCTTTACTAAGTGACACAGGTGAGCTAGGTGAAATGTGTCAAAGATCTGAAACTGCTTGGATTTCCCCAAATCTGGAAAAGGAAGGAAAGGTGGTTTGTAAATGGTTTCTGTTGGAGACAGTAAGTGACTGCTTTCCCCAGCAGTCTCTGTTGTAAAAGGGCCAACCAGACTGAAGCAGTGTTGAAGGTTTCAGAACACCTCGCCTTGTCCCTTCCCACCCTGGGGACTGGATTTCACCAAAGCCGGTGTCTCAGAGCACATTTGGTACCTTCAACAGCATTTCACAATGAGCTCAAGGAGGAGAACGTGAGTGTGCAATTTATGTTTACATAAATGACCCTTCATTTTTCTTTTCTTCCTTGTTCTTAAAGAACACGACTTGAGGGCCTGAGGCTGGTTTTCAGTCATAGCCTCGGCAGCTACTTTCCTTATAAGAATAGGCTAATCTCTTTTATATAGAACATGAATTTAATGAGAAGGCTCATTTTCAGAATAAAAATCGCTATGGCACCATTGGTTTGTAATCTGCCTGATATTTTTTTTTGGCCTGCTGTGTTTACCATAATGCTTAGTCTTAGCACCTTTTAAAAAGTTGGAACATTGTGTACCTTATGAACCAACCTGAGTTGTCTTTGAACAAATTCATCAATTTAATATTGTTATTTTTTTCTTTTTCCACCAGCCCCCACTCCTGCCTCAAGTCTTAAAAATTTAAAAATCTTCCTTTGATTGCCTGGCCTCAGGAGGTCCTCCCGCTACCCCTCACCCCCAATTCTGTCCTCTTCCATCTTAAAGGCAGCTGAGAACCTTTTGGTATTTCCCATTTAAGGACATCCCTTCCTTCTGATCTTCTAATTGCCTTTTCCTCTTTTAACCCTGAAGCAGGAGTGGCAATAATAGATTTTTTTTTAATTAGAATCATCCCTACAATAGAAATTTCAACAGGTCAAATCTCTTAAATATATAACATTTAATTATAGTAAATAGCCAATGTTCACTCTTCCAGAAGACCTTTTCCTCTAGAATAAATTTTGTCTAGCCCATGTTGCAAAAATTGGATTTTGATGTAATTTTGAGTTATTTTTCAAGGTAGTGTGTCAGAAGTACTGAGATAAAATTACTCCTTTACTCTCAGATCCTTGTGATGGGGCAATTGGAGTCATCTTTTGATGCAAAGAATGAGGTGGAAAATGTCAGCTAGTCTCCACTCAGAGAATCTTCTTATGACTTGAAAGCAAAAGCCAGATATATTTGTCTTCTAAAATGAGGCATGGCTTCCCTATTTCTTTATCCTGAGTTCCCTGTTAAGTTCTTCCAAGTAAAAGGCATAATTGATGATCTCAGTTGATTATACATTTTTCAAGCAGGTTTTAATTGTGTGTGGAGAAGTTCAGCACTTAGTGGAATCTAATTTTCCCAATTTGCTCTCCTTCAAATACCCTACACTTCATGCATACAAATTTGGTAAATATGTGATAAAATAATGGAATTTGACATGGGTCTTTATTTTTAAAGAAAGTGAGTCACCAGTCCACTTGTACTTTCTTTGTTTTTATTTATTCAATAGATTTTAAAGTTAAGTGTTTGCCATTTGGCCTTAGGGTTCACTAACATAATTCAAAATGCAAAGTTAAAAACATTTTGTAATGAAAAATGTCAAAGTCATTTAAAAATTCATCAAGAAAGAAGACAGCAACACAGCTGGCCTAAAATGTAGTCATCTCTTTCCTAATCTCCAAGAAGATATTAGCAAGTGTGAGAATTCAAGTCAGAAATTCCTATTTAAAACTAAGATCTGTTAGTTTCATAATAGTCATGTCAGGTAAGACTCTTTAAAAATTCCTCATTTGCTTGTTTTTTGTTTTGTTTTTTTTTTTTGCTTTCCTTCCCCAACTTATGAAGAGCAGGAATCCTTTAAACTTTCCATATTTAGGAATAAATTAATTAGTCAGAACTTGAGGAAATAAATCTGGGATGCATGTTAGCAATATTTTCTCAACGTATCAATGCAATCATATAGATATATTTAAGTAATCAATAAGGGTATTTGGTACTTATGAAGTGTGCTAAAATGTAATAAGAGCTATTATTCTGAGTATTTATCATGAACCAGATACTGTAGTAGGAAGTTTATATCAACTGTCTCATTTAGTCCTCATGACAGCCCTGAGAGATATGTATTTTTATCCCTATTTTATAAATGAAGAAAATAGATGAGTCTCAGCTAGTTAGTGGCAGAGTCAAGATCCAAATCCAGATCTATCCATTTCAAAACATATTCTTATTTTATGACACCATGGTGGTTCTCTGGAGGAAGATGACAAAAGTTTTAACCTTACAAGCTAAGAATTAAAAACATACCTTTTAAGTCAGTTGTCTCCAAAGTGAGAGTACACATCTCAGGGGAAAAAACAAGTTGATCCCCTGGGATCCAGGAAGAAAATATTATCATTAGTTTATATGTGGGGAAAAAAAAGAAAAGAATTAAGCTTGACTAATTTTTAACATATAAATTGATCCTGGTGCAATTTCTTAATTTGTAGATCAGATGGTTGCAACTTTATTTTTTAACTGCTGTGTAATTTTTTCTTTTCTTTATCTTTTTTCCTTACCTGTTTTATTCCTACCTCCCTTCTTTCTCTTTCTTTCTTTTTGGTAACAGCTTTATTGAGATATTATGTAATTCACATACCATACAATTCATCTATTTAAAGTGTAAAATTCAATGTTTTTTAGAATATTAGTATTTAGTATACAGATATGTGCAACTAACACCACAGTCATTTTAGAACATTTCATCACCTCGAAAAGAAACCCCCTACCCTTTAATTATCACCTCCTGATCTCCCCATCCCCCTAGCCCTCAGCAACAAGCTATCTACTTTCTGTCTCTGTAGATTTGCCAATTCTGGACATGTCATATAAATGGAATCATGTAAACTGTGGTATTTTGTCACTGGTTTCTTTGGATGATTGACTCCTTTAAGGTGTATGAGATTCTTTGACAGACGAGTGGCTGTCCTGCTGTCAGAGGGGGTTCATAGTAGCCAGTTTATGTGCGTGTCTGGTTAAAGGATTTAGCAATTGTATCATCTCAGTAACTAAACTTCACAAAGAGGATTGTTGCCTTAAAAATGATGCCTACACAAAAGCTGAGAGTCAGAGGTAATACCACAATGTACCATAAATAAATAACCAAAAAAAGTGCTCAGTTGAAACTTCTCTTATTCTTAATCTGACCTTTCTCCATCAGCCATGTGGCAAAGTAAAACAAACACAGTGAAATCTAATCACATGTAACAAAAATATTAGCTACAATTTGTAATTGTCAATAAGACAATTTATAAGACAAAATATGCATTTGCTTCTACTTTCATTAAGGGTGGACTTTGCTCTAAGTATACGGTGTGCCTTAAGATATTACCTGACATGTTGTTAGCAAGCAGTTAAAAAACTAAGCAACCGTAACATAAAAATAACTTCTGCAATTTGTGGGGGGAGGGAAGGGAGTTATGTTCAATGTCATACAACCCATCACTTTTTTAAAAATTCCATTAAATATAATAATCATTGTTTAGCCTCAATTGGTATTTCTTATTTATTAATAAATGATCAAAATCCTTATATCAATACTACTGGAGAAATTCCTCTTCTTATCACTGTAAAGACGGCTATATTACACAAGAAAAACAAGATGGCAACATTCTGCAAATAATATTGAAAGATGCATAAAAAGCTATGCTGAAGATTTGAAGAAGCTAGTGTTAAAAGCCTGCAGCTTTGCAATGCTGAGATGAAAGTACAGATGTATCTAGCATGCCTCCGTCAGAGGTGGATTTACCATGAAGCTAATGGAGTTTCAGGATGCCAGACTTGCATAGAGACATCTGGTTCTTCGATCTGGCTCCTTACTGAAACTTTTCCCCCATAATACAAGCAGGATTTGGATCTGACTAATGGAATGAGCAGAGAAATTTGGGGATGTTATGGCAGAAGCTTACTTCGTTTCCCTTGCTCAGAAATTCCAAAGAACAATTCTTACTGAATTAAAACACTACCCTACACTTTAGGGTCTTCTGCTTCTTACCTCTCTTTACCCATCTCTGCTATTATTATGATTCTCACTGGCCAGCCCAGTGATTCTGCGTGTCAGTCTCTGCTTCTGAGACAGCACAGCATTCTTTTTTCCTGGAATGATATGCCACCTTCAAAATACCAAGTTAACTCTCTTCCATTATTTAAAACAAGCAAAACTGACTCAAAACTCTGTTCTCCATGAAACCTTTCCATATTTACTTTGCCCAATTTTTAAAAAAAATTTATTGGAGTATAGTTGATTTACAGTGTTGTGTTAGTTTCTGCTGTACAGCAAAGCGAATCCATTATACATATACATATATCCACTCTTTTTTTAGATTCTGTTCCCATATCGGTCATTACAGAGTATTGAGTAGAGTTCCCTGTGCTATACAGTAGGTCCTTATTAGTTATCTGTTTTATTCATAGTAGTGTGTATATGTCAGATTGGGACTGACATACGCTCTGCCTAATTTTAAAGACTGAAATGATCTCTGATAACTTCTAGCAATTTTTTATAGACATACTGGAGTACATGGGTATTTTTATGTTCTCTATGCAGGTAAAGTAGCTTCACTTATTTAAGTTCCATGCCCCTCCACGCTTCTTGGAGGCAGAGACCAAGCATCCCTTCCTCATAACCTGTACCCAGCAGGCCTTGGCAAATGCTACTGACTGATCTCTTTCTCTGCAGTTAATCCCCAAACCTGCAGAGTGTGTGCATAATAAACGAGTAAACATTGCTGCTAACTCAGCTACCAATGAGTTTAATCAAATACACAGAAGGAATAGACTTTAAGATCGAAGATACCAATTTCAAGAGTTAATGATTACACATCAGCGACTTCTAAAAGTAAGTCAGAATTACAGAGTAGAAGGAAATATAGAGCTCATTATCTTCGCTTGAGTTCCCCAGAAAACAGAGGCTTAAGTGCCGCTACTTTATTTAGGACTGCAATCCCAGGGAGCAGGAGTGAGGAAGGGAAGGAGGGAGAGAAGTTCTGGGGCACTGAGTACCCAACAGAGCACCTTGTGAGGCAGGACCATCTTCAGAGAACCTGCAGAAGTGACTGCTTCTCGGGACAGTCTGCCAGGGGGAGGGCCAGGGGGAGAGGAAGAAGAAGAATCTATCTGTCTGCTTTAGTTTTCTATTGCTCAAGTGCAATAATTCCCCGGCACCTCCCAGTTGCTGATGAGTGGGCACCAAATAGGTCCCCACAAGGTCCGGCCTTCAGCATCTACCTGGAATCTCCAGGGTAGAAGGCACAAGGCACACAGAATGGGCATGACGCCCGGGGCCACTGGGCTGTGCCCACACCGTTTTGGTTGCAGTCTATTCACAGTCTGTCATGGCAGCCACCACTGGAGCTAGGATACCTTGGAGATAGTGAGACCAAGAAGATTTGAAGGGGAGCATAAGTATCTTAGACACTCATCAATTAAAATATCCTTACTTTACACGAAGGAATCCAAGCCCAAAGTTGGAGATGTGCAGGATCGTGGAGCTTAATCAACGGAACTCAAGAGCCAGGGGCTTCTAGCTCCCTATTGGTGCTTTTCACTCTTCTGTCCCACTTCTCTAGACAAACAACATCTAGTATACACGCACATCTGTGACTCATCCTCTCACACTAGAGTTTCAAATGTCTCCTACACTTACTACCTCATGGACCCAGTGGAATATTGTTTACGACGGCTTCCTTGTGGCTTACTTGGTTCCCTCTAAAAAACAAAAACAAAAGAAACAGATACCACAGAACCAGAGAACACGTTAAATTCCATGAATACAGAATCTGAGGCAAAGAAACTCCAATGAATGTTAAACCTCTGGAGATGTGTATTTGCTTCTTGCCTAATAATCTCCTTACATAGAAGTCTAATTAATACTTAAATGGAATAAAGCCTTTCAACAAAGATCTTCAAGAAGCCAATATCCTAACTTCTGAAAACAGCAATCTTGTCAAAGAACATAGTAGAACACATTCTTCCCATGTTCAAGTGGTATTGTGTTTAGTCAAGGCAGTATACGTGTTATTTATGTACGTTCATCTGAATTCATATGCTGATTCAGATCTGACATGATTTTCCTGAGAATAGTTAACAGAATGAAGATGTCTCTGCAGAAAGTTTGATGTGCTGTCCTTCAAGATGATGATGGAATTGTTTCACTCTCATACCAAAGAATTACAAAGCAATATGATTATGTAACTCTATGCTGAAATTTTTCATACCTCTTTAAAAGAATGTATTCTTATAACTAAGGGAAGAAAATGAGATTCAACTTATGTTTTATATTAAATCTTATTATTTTGAATATCTACTTTGTAAAACACAAGTTTATTTACAAGATTCTAACGTCTATTTCTTTAACAGAGCAGAGCGCTTGTGGTAATGGTTTATGTCGGTCTTTATGAATACAAGCTCTATTATAACAGGTATTCAGCTTCCAGCAGCACTTTTTCCTGAGACTCATACATTTTTCATTGTCTAGTCATTCTGAATTTAAAGTAGATAGGATGTCCTTTTAAACGCATAAACAAAGATGAAAATGTGTATCATAGTCTCTTCTCCATTTCTGCTGCTAAAATTATAGGAACTCTGTATCCTATGTTAGAATGCATCTGGTGTGCTATTCTATAAGCTACATGAATAGCCAACAGCTCCCAGTATAAAATTCCACCCGGCACCGTATTTAGCATCATTTTTGCAAGATAGCACCTTACCAGGCTTGTTCAGAAATGCACCAGAAAAGAGTTTTATTAATCTCAGTGTCTAACTGGCAGAAGGAATACAGTGAAAATGAGATATTTTTTGTCTTTCAGAGCTAGTAGTTTTTCAAGATAAGATAAGCAGCCATCTTTCAAATCTTCCGATCTTTTTCATTTGTAGATATTTTTTCACTTGTAAATTTGTTCATTCATTCATTCTGTATTTATTGAGCATCTATTTCCTTCCCATTCAGGAGTCCTCAAGGCACCAGGAATATAGAAATGACTAGAATACACTCCCTTCTTTTCAGGAACTCATGAGTCATACAGTATGGTGAGCACAAGTAGAGATAGGAACATACAGAGGAGGACACTTAACTCAGCCTTAGCGAGCAAGGCGCGGCCAAGGGGAGGCTTCCTGGAGAAGATGGTACCTTAAGTTCATGAAGAATTAAGTGAAGGGACCACAGATCTACTATAGTGGTTAGTGTGGGAAAAAATTGTTAGGAGGGATAAGGTGACAGTAAATGAACTGAAAAGATCCTTAGGCAGAGACAGTGGTAGGAAGACATTCTGAGACACAGATTACCAAAAGGATTTGCTCTCTGCTAAAAAAGAACAAAGGAGAATCTGATGAGGGGAAGATGGTGGGGCAGTGGAGAGGAGTGGGAGGTGGAATCAGCCAAGTGTCTAGGTTTATTTATATTCTTATTTATTTTGCTTTGGTGATTCTAGTAACTTAGCTCAGATATGCAGACTTGCGACAGCTCCAGTACTAGCTCCCTTCACTTGGGAAAGGACTGGTGAACTAATCTGATAAAAGGTCCCTTCCATTCCTTCCTGTTTTACAAGTCATGTTTATTAGCATGATGGATAAAACCATAATGTGCGTTTTGTATCAAATCATACCAGCAGCAGCTGAATGACACGGCCACTAATTAAAAGCAGAAATTGGATGCAGCAGATTTGCTGTTTTGTTTGGATGAAGAAGCAAGAATAAGCTTGTGTTGACCTCTGTTGAAAGGCACACATTACAGATGTCTTGGTGGAAGAGTTTTCATCAGTCAGTTGGGACGACTTGTTTTGTCTTCACCTTCCCCAGAATATTTCTGGAAACCAGCCACTTAGGTTTAGCAGTGTGTTCTGTGCCCTCTGTGAGGGAAAAGAGTATTTTTTTGGCAGCATAATGATGGTGTAGCATAGTAATTAAGAAGTTGGGATTTGGAATCATATGACTTAGTTTCTATCCAAATCTTCTTCCTGCTGGCTCTGTGACCTTGGGCTGGCTGCTTAACCTCTCTAAGCATCAGTTTACTTATCTATCAAATGGAACCATAACAATATCTGCCTTGTAAAGTTATTATGAGGATTAAATAAGACAGAATGTATAAATCTAAGCCTAGGACTCGGCACATAGTAAGAACTTATTAAATATGAATTATTATTGCTATTTCATCTTAACTGGGTCCATTCTGTAGTAAGTTACTTGGGAACTAAGCTCCAAAATCTTGGTTTGGTCGTTCCCCAGTGACAAAGACTATGTCTTATTCATCTTTGCATACATAGTGCCTGGCATGTAAAGGCTGTTTTATAGTATTCAACATATTGGCACATATACATCAGAAGTACTAAAAATTTTTTTCTCTTATGTAAGCACTCTGTCATTTTTTGTGGCTTGATTTTGTTCAGGATATTGCCAAGGTTTCAAATACCATGGTTGTAACTTAAGCAGTTGTAGGAATTACCACGTCCTAGCAGTAGTCGTCGACCTTCTTTTCCCAAGGAGACACGCTCCATACACAGCATTCTCCAGCGGACATACTCAGCACCAGGACCCACTCTCTGGTATATGAGCTGTAACTCTCCCCGCTTCTCTTTCACTTAGGGATGTAAGTTATTATGCAAGTAAGAGTGACCCAATGAGAGGATAATCATGAATCCACTCTAAATTATTTTTAATCATTTTAAACATTATTATTTTAGCTATTTTTGTTATTTTTATGTTATGTAGTGACTAGATCAAACTTCTTCAAAGGATTCTTTGAATTCTTTAAAATTCTTCAAAGTCAGCACCTTTATTTCTCACCACTTCTGTCCAATTAGTCACCACTGACTATCCCTTCTGTGAAATTCTCTGTTCCCTTTGTTTCCATGATACCAAGTGTTGCTCTGGTACTCTCCACACAGCCAAAAGTGGTCTTTCAAAGGCTGGCAGTGACTACAAATCATCTTTTGTCAGTCCTCATTCTTCATGCCCTCTAAGCAACATTCAATATTACAACTGTTCCCTCCACGAAAGTCTCTGTTCCCTTGGTTTCCTTGACATAAAGAACTATCTTGGTTCTTTGACTTCTGACTCCAATGATGTGCCTCTTCTGACTCCAATGATGTGCCTCTTCTTTCTTCCCTAACCCCAATCTGGGGATTCTCCAAAGACTTCCTAGGCCTTCTTATTTTCTTTCCTCTTCTTCCTTCCATGTTGTTAGCATCCGTTTCCAGTACTTTAGCCACCACTCATATGTAAAACTTCCACATATTTTTCTCCTGGTTGACCTCCCTATCCAACTCTGATCCCATGATTCTAATACTGTTGGATCATTTGGAAGTTCATTTGGCAGCTCAAATTCAATACACTAAAAATATTTTGTTATCTTTACACTAAAACCAACTCCTTATCATGGTTTTTGTTAGTGGATATCACACTTCTCTTAGGCTGGCTTAAAAACCTTTGAGTTAAATCTGGTACTTCTCTTTACTTCTGCTTTTCTTTCTTCTTTTTTTTTAAATCATCCTTTCATTTCAACAAAACTGTTCAGTGTTGCCTAGGTCTACCTCTGCACTGTCTTGAAGCTCTCCATTTTCTACTTCCTCTGAATGGTATTGCCCAGCTGTAAATATAGTGAAGAACATTACACCAACATCACAGTAAAAACAATAATTATAGTACAATGATATAGAAGTAAAGGAGATACATCCCAGGGAAGAGAGGGCAGAGAAGACTTTTTAAAGGGGGTAACATAACGTGTGAGCCAAATCTTGAAAGATGAGTAAGAGTCAGACACGTCGGGATGAACATTCTGGAAATAATAACATGTGAAAAGGAATGCCAACAAAGAAGACCATAACTCATTGTTGAAGTGCAAGTAGCTCTGTAGGTCTGGAGCTCTGGCTTCATGGGGGAATAAAGTGGGGAAGCAGGAGGCAGAGCTCTGCGGTAGTAGGAGTGGAGGGAGGGCATTGAGGGCCTTGTTTCAATATCTGCTGCTGCATAACAAACCACCCCAAACGTCATGCCCTAAAACAACACAACCATTGATTATTTCTCCCAGTTCTCCAACTGGGCAGCAGTCACTGGGGATGGTTCATCTCTGCTCCACATGACTCAGGTTGGCGCTGCTCCACTGGGGCCAGAGGATCCACAGTCCTCACTCACCTGTCTGGTACTTCAGCTGAGGTGGCAGTGGTTGGCTGGGTCTCTCTTCTTCTTTTCACACAGCCTCTCAATATTCAGTAGTCTAACTCTGGTTCTTTACATGGAAGCTGTATCCTAAGAGGGCAGAAAATGGAAGCCGCAGAGCTTCTTAAGGTTTAGGACCAGAAGTCACATGACATCTCTCCCCCTACCTTCTATCGGTCAAAGGAAGTCACAAGACCAGCTCAGCTTCTGGAAAAGGAAAATAGACCCCACCTCCCTTTGGGAGAAGCAGCATGAATGTAGAGGGATGTGAGGAAATGTTGGCAGACATCTTTGTAGATGGTGTAACATAGGCCTTATAGATCACTGCATTCTGTAGGGTACCATCTATAGGGTATCATCTATAGGGTAGGATTTTAAGCAACAGACTGACGTTTTAAACTTATATGTTTAAAAATATCGCTTTGACTCCTTTGACACCTTTACGAAGATTGAATTGAAGGGTCGGGGCCAGTACCTGGAAACAGAGCAATCTACCCATCTACCAAGGCAGCCTCTGCCAATATGTTACAGGCGAACCTCTGCAGAGTCTTTTTCATAGGTCCACATGCATTGCCACAGTTTTTCCTCCTCATGGAAGCAAATGGAATGAGTGATGGATGCCTTTTTTAAAAAGAAGGATACCACCAAGGTATCCACCCAGAATCCTGCCCAGGGGCCCAGTGCCCCTTCCAGAAAGATGGATTCACATCTGCCATGGGGGAGGGAATATGCAATGCTGCAGATGCTCTGCCTAATGCTTTTCTGTTTAGAAATACTACTCTTTGCTTATTTTATGTTGCTTTTTCTTTAAATAAATAAACCAGGAAAGTCAGATGAGACTCCTGGGGAGAGCAGAAGTCTGCTTTGCAGAAGCCAGGGGCTTGTCCTGTGTCAGAGCGTACAGGTGGATGTAACCATAAAGCCCACATGGGCGTTTTATTTCTATGCAAAGTGAACCGTTTGACTCTTGCCTGTAATCTCCACTACAGTGGTCTGTAGGGTCAGTGCCTATAAAAAAAGCCATAGAAAATATTCACAGAATTTGAAATGTCCTATTGTACCACCTCAGTCACTAAATTTCCTTCATGAATGAGAGTTTTAATGTGTCAGCAACTGCGACTTGAGCAGAGGAGAGCAGAGACTAGTTCTTATTAGTGCTTGTTAGAACAAACTGTTCAATATCTGGCAATGGAGAGGAGATAGTCCTTTTAGATTATCAGGGGTTTGTATAGCCCCTTTACCTAAGTGTTCCTAGAGCCAAGATTTCGGTCTATGAAGAAAAAAGTCTCCGTTTTTTGGTACAAGAACCTGAGGACAAGGTTGGAATATGGTCCTGCTTCATCAGTGTTCAGGTTCTGTCTCAGGTTTCTGAACACTTGTTCATGCCATGGTGGCATCAGGATGATGTTAATTTCCCCCCAGAGCTCCAGGGCTCAGTAGGTAGAAGCCAGGATCACTTGGAGAGATTTGGTCTCAAATCTCGGCTTTGCCACTTCCTAGTTATGCGACTGTAAGGAAATTCCTTAACCCCTCTAAACTTTGGTTTCTTCCTCTGCAAAACCCCAGTAAGGTAGCATTGCTATGATGGATTAAAAGAAATACTGTTTATTGCACTTAGCCTAGTGAATGGCACAAGTGCTCAGTAAATTTTAAGTGATTGTTCTAATGGACTTTCTGCTGATCTTTGCTATGTTTCTCTTTATTTCTTAGGGAGATGTTAATCTCTGTGGCTCTAGGCCAGGTGTTATCCCTCCTTATTTGTGGAATTAGCTTGACCAGCAAGTACCTGTCAGAAGATTTCCATGCCAATACACCAGTCTTCCAGAGTTTCCTCAATTACATCCTTCTCTTCTTGGTCTATACCACCACACTAGCTGTCAGACAAGGTAAGCATGCAAAATCCCAAGAATATAGCTTCGTTTCTCTTTTAGCAACATCTACAAGAGTGATGAACGATGACCAGATTAACTTTTTTCACTTACAGCGTCGTAAGACAATTCAACACCCCAAATCTCACTTTTCTATTTTGCAGTAATACAGCAAACAAAATGAGTGAGTAAATCACAAAGAAGCATAAATTGTGTGAATTCAGCAGGAAGTAGGAAATGCATGTATAGGCAGAAATGTACAATTGCTCATATTTGAATTCCTGTTAGCATTCCTTGTACCCCTCAGTGAATCTAAATAGACTGCTTCCCTGGAACCTGGAACAGGCCTGATGAAGCTGTCTTAATAAATGCTAACCCTTAGAAATCCAAGGGAATTACAGACAAATATATGTTCTTGGGAAAGTGTCACGAGAAAGATAAAAATAGTAAACACAAACAACTCTAGTAATAACAAAGGGGAAAAGAAAGAAAAGAAAGCTACCACAAATGGCCACGTGAGATGTTCTGTCTAAACTTAAAAGAGCCAAAACAATGAAACAAGTCCTCCAAGAGTCAGTGCAAGAAAAACTTATTAAAGGGCAATTGCAGTCCTTGGGGTATATCTCTGGAGGATATACTTCAGAGACTTATGATTATACCTATGGCCCAGAAATAGCCAATAATAATCCCCCAGTAGCAGCTGTCAACTGTAAAATATGCGCTGAAAAGTAACCATTAATAGGTTTGAAGACAATTATATACCATAATGATGAATAAAGATATGTGTATAACCATATACATCAATCCTAAGAGTCATACTCTTTAGAAACTTTGCTAATAATTGTATATCAGCATTGAATTTTTACATTTCCTTATTTGGATTGTCCTTCAGAGTAATATTGCTTAATTAAAATGATTTGACCAGGACTAGATTTCCTCTTAGAGGGAGAGTAAAAATGAACAAGTTAGGACTGAATTCTAGTTTAACTTGGGATTTGTTTAAAGTATTGGAAAAGCTAATTTCATTTACTTCTCAAATATTGGTGCTATTGGTGTTTGTTTTTTAAAATTTAACATCGGTAGGCATAATTAATTTAAGAGTAAAATTTCAAATAAAACCTCAGGCTACAAAAGTTATAGACATTGAGTCTCAGCTATATTTCCTCAGTAGGATTTGGAAGCTAATGATTTTGAATGCCACACATGCATTATCTAAACAGTTATACCCACAATTTCACCATTGGTGCCTCAATCCAGGAAAGAACTCCAGAAAATGAGGAAATTGGGGAGGCATATAATTAGAAATTTACTTATGAGAGACTGTTAACATGAGGAATGTATAGTTTGGTCGTTCAAGAAGAGAGAGCTATGCAGTTCAACTTAAAAATCACTTAATGAAAGTTTGAATAATAGTTTAGAATTATTAAAGAATAGAATGATTTTAGCGCAGTACAAGGATTATAATTAAGGATAGTAAGATTAAACGAAGAGCAATTTTGCAACACTCTAATATAACCAAAAAAAATCACACGAAAGTGGTGAATTTACGTTCTCTAGAGATTTTTAGAACCAAACAGTCTAGACTACAAGATGGTGAACTACAACTAGTCTTTGGGTTCTTGTCAGTCTTACTTTCCAGGAGCCCAGAGATTTAACAAAAACTCTCATCAGGGAAAAAAATAAAATCAAGCCATTCTAAGAAACAGAGAATAATTTCACAGTTACAGGTAGAGACAGAAAAGCTTAAAAAACTAAATGTAGAAAAGACCCAAGGTTAATAATAATACCTTCTGTTGAGGCTTTATAATGTGCCAGCTACTACATATGTGAATTACCTCTTTTATTCCTTCAATCCAAGGAAATAAGAATTATTATCCAAAATTTTATAAATGAGAGATCGGAGGCTCCCCCAGCATCAGGAACCTGCTCCTGGCTACAGAACTAGGAAGAGTAGGGGCCCCTCCCAGGCCAGGGCTGGGTGCCTTCATGGCCCACTGTGCCCACCCATGTGCGGTCCGGGGTGGAAGGAAGAGGAGAGGGAAGGGAGACGTGTTTGAGCAAAAGGAGGATTTTTCCCTTTGAATTTCAAAACCCTGGATAAGAAACCAGCCCTGGGGGCAAAGTCTAGTGAGGCACAGCACTGATGTCAGGAGGATGTGATTGTAAACGGTGCTAGGAGAGGATGGCAAGGGTGGGCAGGGCAGAGGCACGACTGGAAAGAGGCCAAGGATCAGAAGCAGCAAGGAATTTAGAGGCTCTTTGGAAGGAAAAGACTGAAGAGGACCTGAGAAAATTCTGACTCTCATTGCAATTGGTGATGGAGAGAACCAGTTTCTAAAATGCCCTATCCAGAGGTTTCTGCATTGCCTCAGATTATCACTAAATATGCTGGCATGTCTTTATTTGGGTGTTTACTCAGAATGTTTGTTTGTTTTAAGCTTCATCTTTAGAAGTTTTAATAGGCTGGCATTAAGCTAACATCTGGAAATCAACATAGTAATTACATTAATTTTGTATAGGCTGATTCAGTGCCGTGTTCTAGAGACATAATAATCTCCTTCCTCATGCACCTCAAGATTTGAGAGGGAATGAACAGAGCAAAGAGGAGAGGATGGAAAGTGTGATGTGTGTGAGGGAAGTGCTGTCATGGCCACATTTTCTCCTCCCTTCCAGGTACTTCTAAGTACTCTGCCGGGAGCGCTGCAGGTCAGGATTGAGCAATATGTCAGCCTTCCCAATTCTTCCGGCACAGATGTCACTGGCCCCACAGGGCCACCATATTAATTTGATACCACCTTAGGCCACGTAATAGCAAGAAGTTAGACTCAGGAGTTAACAATCTTTCTTTATCATTTTAATTATAAAATGTATGATTGTCACATGTAAACACAATGTGATAAATGCAAGAAGCCTTTCAAGAGCATTAAGGGTGATGTTATTACAAAAGCCTTGTGGAAATTTGACTTCAGAGTTAAAGTGAATTCTCCTCACCAAATTTGCACTGAACCAATGATCAAAGACTCTGAAGCAACAGAATGCAGTATAAGTTTCAGTGTAACGCCAGTTTAAACTGGAGTTTTGAATTTGTCCCTGATTATTAATTGGTTCCTACAAAAATTTGTAGAAAACCAAAAATTGATTCCTACAAAGACCATCCTCCTTAAAAAAAATTATATACTGTAGGACAAGTTTTAAGGCTAGCCCTTCGTGATTGGAGCTAGGTTTTTTTATTCCAGATGGTTCTAAAATTTTAAAAAATCTTGCTGTTTCTCCTAAAGAGCTTCTTTAATACAACTCTGTAGAAGAAAATGTACTTCAAAAAAGTAGTTCCAATGACAATGTATCACATTTGAGAATTCAGATAAAATTTAGATAGCTGTTACTTGGTTAGTTGTAACCACTTTGGGGAAGTTACTCAGACAATGTGGTGCAGTGGTTAAGAATCGGCCTGCCAACGCAGGAGACACGGGTTTGAACCCTGGTCCAGGAAGATCCCACATGCCGTGGAGCAGCTAAACCCGTGCGCCACAAATACTGAGCCTGCACTCTAGAGCCCGTGCACCGCAACTACTGAGCCCGCGTGCCACAACTACTGAAGCCTGCATGCCTAGAACCCGTGCTCCGCAACAAGAGAAGCCATCACAAGGAGAAGCCGACACACCACAACGAAGAGTAGCTCCCGCTTGCTGCAACTAGAGAAAGCCCACGTGCAGCAACGAAGACCCAACACAGCCAAAATATATATATATATATATATATATATATATATATATATATATATATATATACACACACACATACCCATTGAAGTAATGCCTGAAATCCACTCACGCTATATGTACAAAGTAGGGTTTCAGGAATTGTAAAGAAAAACGTAGTCCTCCTCTTGTGTTTCTCCTTTACTCTCACTCTACCACCACACCACAATACTTCTGACACCAGGTGTGTGGGGCTTTTCCCACACCATGCAATTCTGTGATACCAGCTGGGTGTCTTACAATATAACTCAGTTCTGACAGTTCTATCTGGAGATGGATAGAAGTTATTACCTGTGCTTCTGACCTACCTGCTATAGATCAGAGGTTCCCACGAACTCTCCTTGGGTTTGGTTAATTTGCTCGAGCGTCTCACAGGACTCAGGAAAGCAGTTTACTTACTGTTTACCAGTTTATTGCAAAAGGATGTGATAAAGGATATAGATGTACACTCAGATGGAAGAGGTGAGTAGGGCAAGGTGTGTGGAAAGGGTCGTGGAGCCCCCAGGCCCTCTCTGGGCACAGCACTCCTAGCACCTCCATGTCACGTGTTCACCAACCCTAGAGCTCTCCAAACCTCGTGCTTTTGGAATTTTTATGGAGGCTTCATTAGGTAAGCATGATCATTAACTTCATTTCCAGCCCCTCTCCTCTCTCTGGAAAATGGGAAGGCGGGGCTGAAAATTCCGGGCTTCTAGTCATAGCTTGGTGTTTCTGGTGACCAGCCCCATCCAGGAGCGCTCCAAGAGTCACCTCATTAGAAACAAAAGAAATTCCTATCTCCCTGGAAATTGTAAGGGATTTAGGAGCTCTGTGTCAGGAACTAGGGTCAAAGACCAAATATTAGAACAAAATATGCTCCTAGCGTTCTTCTCACTTAGGATATTACAAGTGTTTTGGGAGCTCTGTGCCAGGAACTGGGGGCAGAGAACGATATATATATATTTCTATTATCTCACAGGTATATGACTAAGAAAATATAGTGAAGCTTCCCAAAACTTACAGATTTGCCTGGGAAGCCTCTTCCTCATGCCTACTTTTTTCTTAAAATTCCATGTAATACTAGCTGAAATCAGGAAGCAGAGAAACACAAAAAGCAAAGACTATGAACAACTAAAGACCACTCAGTTCTTGAATTTGGATGTAGAAGCAAGAAATGTGACAGGCTTTTAAAACAAAGGTGAAATAGGATATATTTCTTTTTTTTTTTTTAAAGATTTATTTATTTATTGATTGATTGATTGCTATGTTGGGTCTTCGTTTCTGTGCTAGGGCTTTCTCTAGTTGCGGCAAGCGGGGGTCACTCTTCATCGCGTTGCACGGGCCTCTCACCATCGCGGCCTCTCTTGTTGCGGAGCACAGGCTCCAGACGCGCAGGCTCAGCAGTTGTGGCTCACGGGCCCAGTTGCTCCGCGGCATGTGGGATCTTCCCAGACCAGGGCTCGAACCCGTGTCCCCTGCATTAGCAGGCAGATTCTCAACCACTGCGCCACCAGGGAAGCCCAGGATATATTTCTTATCAAGAAAAATTATGTCATCAAATTTTTTGCCCATAAGCTTCTTTTATCAATTATTACAAGAATCCTGCTGCTTCCCAGAACTACTTTCAGCAGTTCTTAAGTAATAGATATCCATGGTTCCTTTTTTGGCAGTTTTTAACTTCTGAATATATATAAACCACACAATTTTTAAATAGTCGATAATTTCTTCTTCCTTTTCTTCTGCCAATTTTTCTCAGTTCTTGCCTCTCCAATTTCTTTTTGTTTTCCTTATCAACAAGTTGCTCAGCGATGGGGGAGGTAAGGATTGTGGAGCAAAAGCAGGATGCTGAGAGTGAAAAGAAAACACTTTCGTTCCTTGTTTTCTTCCTCAAGTCATGATGACGGGGAAAGAATGGGTATCAGTAATGAACGCACGGATAGAATCAGAAGTGCCTGCTTCTTTTTGTATACAGACCCTAGAAAGAGAAGAAAAGGTTGCCACTGTTGAGCATCATTAGAGATATCCCTGGTGACTGGTTCTACAAGTTTTGCTTTTTCTCTGAAAGATATTTTTATAAGCTCTTCCAATTTTGAATAAAAGACAAGCTTGCAGCTAAAAATTTGACTAGCATTGCATGAATTCCAGCAAATTCTTCCATACACATTAAAATATTTGTTGAATCTTTTATATATTTCTTTGGGTGAGTGTGAAAATGAAACAAGTTACTAATAGTACTAACAGAACACTCAAAAATATCATCATGTGTAATCCCTTTGATTTTTTCCAAAGAGAATACTGAAAAGTAAATTCATGCCTTACTGTTCAAGAGAAATATTCTCGATTTGAACATTAAATTCCAGAAGACAGAAATCCTAGAGGTCTAGGTTCAAATTTCAGTTCTCAGTGGGGAGACTGAAGGCATTAAGTGAGCTCAGGAATATCAAGCACTCACCCTCTCCTGATCCCTTTTACCCACTATCTTCTTTTTTCATCCGGAGCACTCAAGTAGGGCAGGATTGGTGAGAGAAATATATAAAGATGACAGCCTTGTCTACACACAATAGCTGGATGCAACTCAGGCCCAGTAGTCTAGTCCCCACAAGAATGTTCTTCTCAGAATTTGTACCAAAAAAGTATTGCTCCTTTTGGTGGTGGCTGGGGAGACATTAATCAGAAGATAATTGTTGCCTCTTCCAATGTAAGGCAGGCTTCATATTTGTTCTCTGCAGAAACACTATACTTCTTACACTTCTTACAGTTACATAGACTAAATTCTCAATTACCAATGTTGCAAGATTTAAAATATCTGTGTAATTAGAAGAAATGTAGGACTTCATACGAAGTAATATAGACCTCTCAGAAAACCACAACAAGGTCTGGGAAACTTAGGTATCTGGCATTTCACAGTATGTCAGACCCTAGAATCCCCTGAAGATCTCACCTCCCCAGTTCTGTTTGTATGGCTCTGCCTCTGTGAATCTTTGCCCCTTGCCTTTGTTGGAATTTTCTTTGGTGCTTACCATAGGAAGTCAAAAACACAGGCCAGAGCAGTAAAAAGAGTTAAAGCAGGATCCAGGATTTTCTCAGAGCAGAAGCCTCAGTTTTGTTTTGTTTTTTAATTTTTAGTTTCAGGTGTATAGCAAAGTGATTCATTTATACATATACATGTATCCATTCTTTTTCAGAACTTTTCGCATATAGGTTATTACAGAATATTGAGTAGAGTTTCCTGTGCTATACAATAGGTCCTTGTTGATTACCTATTTCATATATAGTAGTGTGTATTTGTTAATCCCAAACTCCTAATTTATCCCTCCCCCCAATGTTCCCATTTTGGTAACCATAAGTTTGTTTTCAAAGTCTGTGAGTCTGTTTCTGTTTTGTAAATAAGTTCATTTGTATCATTTTTTTTTAGATTCCACATGTAAGTGATATCACCTGATATTTGTCTTTCTCTGTCTGACTTACTTCACTTCATATGATCATCTCTAAGTCCATCCATGTTGCTGCAAATGGCATGATTTCATTCTTTTTTATGGTTGAGTAATATTCCATTATTCCAGTGATGTTGTATATATGTACAACATGGTCTTTATCCATTCATCTGTTGATGGACATTTTGGTTGCTTCTGTGTCTTGGCTATTGTAAATAGTGTTGCAACGAATGTTAAGGTGCATATATCTGTTTGAATTATGGTTTTCTGCATGTATACGCCCAGGAGTGGGATTGCCAGATCATATGGTAGATCTATTTTTCATTTTTTAAAGAACCCGCGTACTATTCTCCATAGTGGTTGTACCAATTTACATTCCCACCAACAGTGTAGGAGGGTTCCCTTTTCTCCACACCCTCTCCAGCATTTATTGTTTGTATGTTTTTTGATCATGGCCATTCTGACCGGTGTGAGGTGATACCTCACTGTAGTTTTGATTTGCACTTCTCTAATAGTTAGTGATGTTGAACATCTTTTCATGTGCTTTTTGGCCATCTTGTATGTTGAAGCCTAAGTTTTGCTCATACACAGCTAGTTCAGTGTCCAGTTCTCTGGATAACCTTGACTAAATCACTGAGAAGGGGTTGTTAGATGGTTGGATAAGGAAGGACTTGACAAATGTAAATACTGAATTGTAACTCCCTTGAGAGTCGTGGGGGAGATATTACTGTCAGTTACCTATGTCTGGTGAGGTAATAGTCATTGGAGCCTCTTAAAACATCTCCCTTTTGGGAAATAACTTGGCAAACCTCCATTCCTGTTCCTTGTCATGTTGCATTTATTTTTACTTCATATGTATGATTGGAGAGTTTTATCCCCCATAGTATAGAAAGGTTGTACCTCAGTGATTTCTGAAATGAACCTTGGTGGACACTCCATGGGAATTATGCTTGTGTTGGGGAAGGGAGAAGAGAAGGTGGGGCAGCGGGTGGGGGCGAAGGGATTTATACACAAACCATGCTGGGAAATTGTTAGAGAAGATCAAAGGAGAAAATTAAAATCCATTTCTAGCAAAACTGCCTGCCAGTATATGGAGCAACTGGAACTCTCATATACTGCTGCTGGGAATGCAAAGCGATACGGACACCTTGGAAAACGGCTTGGCAGTTTCTTATAAAGTTAAACATCCACTTACCATGTAACCCATCAATCACATTCTTCGAAGAGAAATGAAAACATAATATCCACACAAAGGACCATATGCAAATGTCCATTGCAGTTTTATTCATATTCATAAGCCCAAACAGTAACCAACCCAAATGCTCATCAGTTTGTGAAAGGAGAAAAACAGTTGTGGTAAATGCACACAATGGAGTATGACTCTGCCATAAAAGGAAAACGCTACTGACACATGCAATGATATGGATTAATCTCAAAAGCATTATGCTATGTGCAAGAAGCCGCACACGAAAGCTTATACACTGTATAATTACATAATGCATAGTAATGTGATGTTCTGGAAGAGGCAAAACTATAAGGTCAGGAAATAGATCAATGGTTGCTAGAGTGGGGAGTGGGGTGTTGACTGAAAAGGGACACAGGGAACTTTTAGGGTAATGGAAATGTTCTGTATACCTTGATTGTTGTAGAGGTTACAGGACTATATACATTCGTCAAAATTCTTCCAACTGTACACTTAAGAGGGGTGCCTTTTATTACATATAAATTATACTTTAATACACTTGACCAAAGGGAAAAAAAAAGAGAACTGACTGTCTACTCTCACTCCATGGCTGCCATGATGAAATAACGTATCACTGGGCTCAGAGTTTCCAATGTGTAGCTATTCCCTCAGTCACTTATGGATATTAGGAAATGCCATTAAAACCTCCTACTTCATTGTGGCATGCTTTCAGAATGCAAGAATGAGTACAGTTTCCTCCAACCCCAGAAAATGTACCTACTCTAAAGAACTTGCTTGTGGGACATGAATTATTATTTATCAAGCTCACAATCCATTAAATAATGTAAAAGTACATAAATTTCATACATATGCAGTGCTTACAGGGTGAATCTGCACCAAGTCAAGTCTCCCACAGTCTTAACCAAATTTACAGTACCTAATAGTGCATATACTGTTTGTGCTAAAGTGACTGAATCTCAAATAGAGTGATTCCTTAGCCAGAACTTTCAATATCAGTTAGCACAATAAATGACTTTTAGATTGAAGGAAAATGACATGAATATGCAACACCATTTTCTTTTAATGAATCCTTACATAAACTTACACACACACACACACACACACACACACACACACACACACACACACACACACACTATACATCAGGCCCTCCCTCATTCCCCATGCCAAATACTTCATTAATGGATGCCCTTCTGATTCTTCTATTCCAAACAGCATATAAGCATGAAGGGAGGGATTGTCTCCCTGTTTTATCTGGAGTCTATGTTGACTGTTAATTCTGGAAATCTTTAAGCATTCATCTATCCATGCTGAGAGCTGGCATAGAGCAATACTCATTCTTGGCACGAAGCTCCAGCATTCTTGTGGGAGATTGAAGGGTGGTTACAAGATGATAACTATATTGCCTGAAGGAGATAAGTCCCCTTCTGCCAAAATAGTGCTTTGTATGTAATGAGTGTAAAAATTCAGAGGAATAGAATTTATCCTTACAATCATCTTTCTCATTAAAAAAGAATCATAATGGAAGAACAAAGCAGTCCCTGCAGTGAATTGAATTGCTTTCCCTAAGTTTTCATTAAATCAAAGACTCAGCAGTTAGCCATCTTGCAGACACTATTGCAGTCTGCTACATGAGATTTGCAGGGGGTGGGGGGGAATAAAACAATGAAGCAAACTTTTTTTCTTCACAGGATTAGAATTGCATTGTGATTATCTTTAGATCAGAGTTCCCTGTCCATGCATTTTTTTGACTGTCTGGTTTCATTGGTTTCCATTTCTGAGTTTTTGAGGACCAGGAAGAAGAATGTGTAACTCACCAAATTTAAATGTGATTCTTGCAAATGGTGGGTTCTGACTACATGTTGGAGTGACTGGGCCCCTTCAGTGACTTATATGAGGAAAAAATATAAAAGAAATTACTTCCAGATAAAAGAAAATATGATCAAAATTTGTTTGTGACCATTTTTTACTATTTGATATGTCTTTGTATGAAAGAACATGAATATTACTTTATTTTACCTTTAACTGCCTAATTAGTCATGTCTAAGAAAATGTCTACCCTTAAAAATCATATTTGGGAATTATTACTTATGTTCACTAAATTAAAATGTAACTTTAAACAGTTAGAATCTAGACTTTTTCTGTTTCTCAGTTCAATAGAAATTCAAGAGCCATTGAGTCATCCTGGTTTAACTTGCCTGTGTTGTATTTCTTCATTTCACAAGTCAGGATAATAATAGTAACTGCCTTACAGCTTTCATGTGGACCAAGTGAGGTAATATATGTGGAAAACTCCTAGCACAGTGTCAGACATATAAAAAGCATTCAGTGAATATAATCTGCCATCATTGGAATTAGATTTGCTTAATAAATGATTGATTTTCCTCCCCAGATAGTTGGATTTTACACATGTACCCGTTAATTTGAATCAATTCTATCATGCGGACCCTGAAATTCATTAGCCATATCCCAGCACTTATGTTCTCCTTAATTTGTCACTGGATGTCAGAGTAGGCACTGGTATGATTTACAGAGGGATCAAAAAGGAGAGACATTTTAGATGCTTTCTTACCTACGGTGTCCATTGTGAATGAGGGAATTCATTGATATAATTATTATACTAGAACAGGACTAATTCTGAAATGCCTGAGCCCAAGTCCTTCCCCCCCAGCATGTAGAGTGGGGCTCCCTCCTGCCTGAGGAAGCTACGTGGTGGGAGACCATGGGCACCCAGAATCTGTTCAGAAGGAGCCAGAGCCCCCCTTCAACTTTCAAGCATAACTTCACTCAAATGGTCCAAACTACAAGAAATCAGAAGGGGAAGGGGGGAATCTCGCTCCCATTTTTTGACAGGGTAAGAATATTATTTCTATTTTAAAGTTGAAAAATAAAATCAGGGTGACAATAGGAAAAAATAAAAGTAGTCCAAGATGAAAAAGAGCTGTGAAATACCCAGAGAGAGCACAAGCACTGGGGGCTACACAGCCAGGGAAGTGTAGGCCGCCAGTGCGTCAGTCTCTAGCTAAGAAGGGGAGAAGCTGTCACAGATCGCGGAGCCATCGCTCAGCCATCTTTCAGCAAGAAGAACATGCTGCAGACAAACTCAATGGACTACTAGGGCCTCACCAAATTCAAAGCAGCTGGTTCTATACCTACAAGCACAATTCAACTTTTGGCTTAGTGAATGTCATTCGCGGAGGTTGAAATTTCCAGCTGTGCTGTGTTAAACTCAGGACCATTATAGCACAGCTTTAAGCAAGCTATTGATTTTACACTTTTGTCAGACTGAAAGAAACTAAGATCACTCAGGAGCAAGCAAAGAACTCAACTTCTAAAAATAAAGTTAAGGAACTTGGTAACTTCTTTTTCACAGAGAAATGTGTGGGCAGAGCTTATATAAGTGGCATAAATGTAGAAGTCTCTGCACTGTTAAAAATTGTAGTTGTTTACTATATGGAAACCTAATAGATCTCAATCCCTGATTTCTCTTGTTTTGGTATCAGATATGTTGACTAATTTAGATATCTGACAGGAAAGTCATTGATAAATGTGTTCCTATACTCAGTGTCTCTTAACTGAAGGAATCAGCCTGGTGTACAAGCCAAGGATTCAAATTCTCCCTAGCCTACAGAGGTTTATAGTTTTAGTTCTGCCCATGATTACTTCATACAGAACCTTCTAGAACACTCTGACCTGATTACATCTATTCAACTTTCTCTTATCTAAATTTAAGTTATCTTACTTTCCTTAGTTGCTCATTCCTCCTTTATGTATTCTTTCATACATTATTTCATTCATTAAGTCCGCAAACACTTCTTGAGGGCCTTGTTCTGTTAGGCACTGTACTACCAGGTGTGAAGGATACCTAACTGAGTGAAGATGATCTCCCTTCTGACACCCCTTCTAAGCTCACAGACAAGAGGAGGAGAGTAAACAGTCCCTGTCATTGCAAGAGTACAGACAGATCTGAGCACCACCCCCAGCTTTCCCTTATCTCCACCAAATCTCCATTGCAAAAGAATTTACTTCTCTGCTGTCCATTTTATCACTCTTTGCTCCATTCAGCCACCCTTTCCCAATTATTCACAGCAGAAGGATTCAGTCCAAGCAGTTAGAATCAATCCATTGCTGTTTCACGGCCTTCCTCTTGGCCTTTCTTTGACGGTGCACACCCCTTGCTCCAGGACCCTGACTTTGCATTCAGAAGAGTGGCAGCTGTTCCCCCAGTCCCTGCACCACGCCCCATGCTGTCTCCTGGGAGAACACAGCACAGACATCACCCACCTCCTTTATTTAGACTTGGCTGTGGCAACTTCCTGGCTGCTAGGTGTCTATGAACTAGAGCAGTTGGTATTTTCATGATTATTAGTGGCTCCCAAGACCCTCAAAAGTCTCTTCGCCTCTTACAGGCAGTTTATATATGGATCACAGATTTACGTCTTTTTGCCTGACTTAAGTGACCCCTTTACGTAGTGGAAAATAGCCCTTTACTTTTCTGGCTTTATCCTTTTAAGAAGTCTACCTTTCTGGTGATTTAGGAATGTACCTTTAGCACTTACTGTTACATGAATTTAAGCTCTTTTCAAGTTTCTAACAACCATAAAATAGAAACCACAATAATTTAATGTTATAAAATGAAAAGTAATAATACAGTGGAGGATATCAGAGTTCACAGCCTTTATTCCAGTACCTGACAAAGGGAAAAGGCTGCCAACCACTCACTGGGACCTTTAGCGTATGTGGAGGGGTGAGAAGGAAGGACAAAATATCAACCGCTTGCTTTCAACCAACTAGCTCATCTTATTTTCTTAGTGTTCAGCATGCTCCATTCAGCACGTATTCATCACATCTCTTTCAGGGTGTTAGGTTTCCATTTTGTAGTATTCTAGAGGAGTAAACTAGGGTTACAATAGGTGCAATTTCCAGTAGTTCCAATTCATTTCTAGAAAGTAGCACAGATAAATATCCAACTAAGTACAGCAATGATTATAATTCCCTTGAAGAAACCATTATTGCATCCTCTTAATCTTGTACCAAAATCCCTGATCTAAATCTATTTATTCATGGCTTCACCTGAAAACCAGAAAAGAGTATCTCCCCTTAGCAAGCATATCTCTAGCCACAGGTATCCCCTGTGTATCAATGCAGCTCCCAAGGTTAAAGTTTAAACACAGCCAGCAACTAACTTAGAAAAGTCCCACCATCTCTGGGGTTGAAGTTTCATTTGATTGTGGAATATATTGATGGTACAAAGTTGTCTTTAGTTAAATTTCACAAATATTTATTGAGCCCACTGGGTACCAGCACCTGATGAGACCCCTTCAGATGCCCTCTCTCCATCCCCATCAACCCTAGCACTGCCTAGCATTCCTTCTCACCTGGACCGCCGCTACCACCCCTGAACAGCTCTCTGTCTCTGACATCTGCCACATCTTCATCACTGTAATCCCTCTTTTAAAACTTTATTTATGCTAAGCTAAAGTGCAGCAGTCAACCAGGCTTTGGATGATCATGTAAATCTTGTTTATTTGTGACTTCTATTGAAACCAGGATTTTTAAAAACAGTTGGGAGAGGAATTGGTAAATGAAAGGTGACTATTTTCCATGTCAATTAAAACCAACATCTACTTTCCAGCTTCATTTTGTAAACCAAAATACGGTCTTTTAACAAGGATTCAAAGAGACTCAAAATCAAGATACTAGGATGTTGCTATTTCTGCTTTCTAATATGCCCATTTACTTGAGGAAAGGAGACCAGAGATATAATAACTAATTTTTGTTTTCTGAGTAGGGTGTCTTCTGAAGTGCAAGTCAAGTTGCCTTGGGTTTTAGAGCAGGAGACATTGATCCTAATGTAAAAAAATAAACTTAATATTTTAGGTACTAGTTTCAGAAGATATAACTTTGGTTCATACTGTGCTCTGTACACAGCATTATCGCTAAGCTCAAAGAATTCAGTTCTGGAATTCCCTGGCGGTCCAGTGGTTAGGACTCGGCACTTTCACTGCTGTGGACCGGGTTCTATCCCTGGTTGGGAACTAAGATCCCAGATCCCGCAAGCCATGTGGCGCAGCAAAAAAAAAAAAAAAAAAATCAGTTCATCTCTTAATATAGAACTTCCAATTAAAATCAATTCACTTTGAAGTCAGACACAGAAAGACAAATATCATATGATACTGCTTATATGTGGAATCTAAAAAAAGAGTACAGAAGAACTTATTTACAAAACAGAAGTAGAGTCACAAATATAGAAAACAAACTTATGGTTACCAGGGGATGGGGGAGGCGGGAGGGATAAATTGGGAGATTGGGATTGACATATACACACTACTACATATAAAATAGATAACTAATAAGGACCTACTTTATAGCACAGGGAACTCTACTCAATACTCTGTGATGGCCTATATGCAAAAAGATTCTAAAAAAAGAGTGCATATAGGTACATGTATAACTGATTCACTTTGCTCTGCACCTGAAACTAACACAACTTTGTAAATCAACTATACTCCAATAAAAATTTAAAAAATAAAATAAAATCAATTCACTTTTGTTGAAAGTTAAAATAAACTGGAAGATCTCCTTAATAAAAAATCTTCTGATCAAAGATCTTTGTTGGAGTACTTCTAAGGCAGATGTATACTTCATAAAAACTGCTAAATACTAAGAAGAAACCATGAAAGCTCAAGAGACTCAGACAATATTTGAGATGACAATGTTATAACCATTTATAAAATGTATTTGTATTTTTAAATTACTCAAGTAATACATGAATATAAACATTACAAACATTCATAAACATTGCAAATATAGAGATAAATATTTTTTTAAAAAAAGAGATAGTGCTTCTCACCCACCACATAAATGCCACTCTCTTCTTCAAAGGAAATCTTTGTTAAAATTTTGTATTCACCATTCACAGAATTTTTCTATGCATATGCATTCATGTACATAATTATAATGTGTTTTTCATGTAAATGCTTGGAGCTATACATATTGTTCTGAAACTTGCTTTTTTCACTTAATAATATATACTGGAAATTTTTCCATCTCAGTACATGTATATTTACCTAATCATTTTTAATTGCTATGATAGTATTGATAAACTCACAATTACTGGTCATACAGATTGTTGCCAATTTTGCATTTCCATCCATTTACAAGAAACAACCTTGTAGATATATCTTTAAATATATCTGAGAGTATCTAATAGTTTAGATTTCTAAAAATTTAAATGCTAAGTCAAGAGGCATTTTAAATATTGATAAATATCACCGAATCTGTCCTCTCCAAAAGGTATTACCAGTTCAAAAGCATACTAACAGTATTTGGGAGTATCTGTTTTCCCACTTACTTATTGACATTTGATATTATCAGTAACTTTTTTTCAATCTGAAAGGTGAAAAATACTTATTGTTTTAAATTTCATTTCCTTAATTACCAGTGAAATGAGCATCCTTTCACATGTTTATGGGCAAGATGAAATAACTTTTAAACCCTAAAATAAAAACATGAAATGATAATGATCCCTCTGCAGTCTGTTCTTGGTGTAAGAGTAAGTCCCAGTGGACTCCTTTCCTTCTTTCTTTAACTCAGTCTCTTGTTTTCATCTCCTCATGAATTAGTGCAAAGAAGGGAAAACAAATGGGCCCTGTGATACCTTCCTCTGGAAGAACGCCACTGCCAAAACATTGGAGTAATAATGTAGAAATTTATATCATCCATAAACCTTTTATAGTAGTGTAATTAATAGGGCTATTAATACTACCCAAGCCTAGCTTTCTTTATGGCTGTAAACACAGCTTGTGATCACATAAATGACATCAGTAATAATCGTTTAGGGCATCATGTAAACTAAAGTACTTGAATCAGTTTAGCTGTGGTATAACCAGAATATCCATTCAAAAAAAAAAGATTATTTTTGCTTAGAAAGCAGAATATGAGGGCTAACCCAGGGGCATTTTCTAGCATTTGGATTTTGGATTCCAGGGGAGGTTTACTGGTGTTAATATGTCTGAGAAGAATGGATCGGAGCGAGAAATAAAGATAATTTTAGCCAATATCAGTGCAGGAATATGCCCATCAGCCAAATAGATCCTGTCTTTTTCTATAGCTCAGTGTCATTTACATATGGTTTTCTTCACTCTTGTGGCATTTTTATTAATGTTTAATACAAAAAGAATGAAGTCAGTTTAGTATATATGTTTTTTTATCTCTTCTGTAAAAAATAATGAAAGTGGCATGGAAGTAGGTTCCAGGAATCCCAAATCAGTATAAATTAGCAGCATGGTTTAGATGACTGCTGTGGGATTCAGAACAGTCAAATTACATTCAAGGACGGTTTCTACCATGGTTACGTTCCTTCCTTAAGCAGGTCAACTTAATATCTCTGTGACTCAAATTTCCTCCCTAAAAAATGAGGATGACTATTAAATAAAAATTGTTTACTAATATATATTGATCATTTTATGTGCTCCAAGGTGGTTTCATTAAAATGTCAATCTAGTTGATATTTGAGAGACAGTATTCAATTGTATGTGACTTTTCTAGGGTTGGCGTTTAATTTACTTCTGGCTCTGAATAAAACTAGTATATTCCAGGATGAGTAAGACTTTTCTGAAGCAACAGGTGAAAAGCCAGTCCATTCAACTTGGATAATTATTGACAGAGAAGAACACACTTAAGTGAGGGAGAAAGAAAGAAATAGTGCATAGTGAGTTTGTTCGATTTTATGACCATGCTATGCACCATTTCAAGTACCCCCCAAAGGAGAAAGAGAAAGGAAATGAGAATATACAACACAACTACATCATCTATAAGCCTTATAACCATCATTTAGGTCATTTTATGGATACGGAAACTGAAGCTTTGAGATACTGACTTATCAAAAAGTGTAGAGCCGCTTCCATTTAGCATATAGTAAATCACAAAAGACCATCAGTCTCACTCTACCAACAAAAAACATATAAAATCATTGTTTTTATGAACCTACCAGAAAGCTAAGGAAGAAAAGAGACCTAAGTGTATAAAAAATTTCCAGAAAATTCCCTTTGTAAGACAGAAAAGATTCACAACTTCTGTCATTCATGGCAGAGTGACAAGAGAAGGAATCCACAGAGAGGTTAAAAAAAAAAAAAAAAAAAAAAAGGCAGCCAAAACTTTAGGTTTTACTGGCCACATGTGAGCTGGTATGGCAGATTTTAATTCTAAAGGACCCCAGCCACAGAGCAGGTCTACCTATACCTGCAAACTGTATTTCATGGATCTGTGTCTAGTGCTGGGCATGTAGTATACCAAAGCCTGAGGTGTGGAGCAGGAGAGCTAAAAGAGATTCCACCTGAGATGTGTGGAGCCTCCCCAGGTACATGGCAGTCTTCCTTTGAAGGTGGAGGGAACAGTTCAGGAGATCTGAGAGAAATGAACTTGAGGCACTATAGACTTTCACCTTCCAAGGGTTGGAGGCATGGCAGGATTGCTGAGGGAAATCTTTCAGAGACATTACAGACAGAGAGAGATTTCTATGGTGCAGAAAGCCTATCACATGACTGGAGAGCAAAGAGAATTCCCCAGCAACCCAAACAGTAGTCAGCTGAGCTATAATGCAAAGATATATTTTTTAATGGTTCAGACTGTTGGTTGCTTGGTTGCAGAGTGCAGAGAGCTCTAAAACCTCAACAGTGCTCAAACCTCAAGTCTCGAAAAAAGTAGTGCTGATCCTGCTTGCAAATATTTGAAGTCAGCAGTCAACTAAGTCAAACTAAAGGTACAAGAAAGTGCAGCCCCACTGATCAGATTGACTCAGTCCCAAAAACCAAGCAGCCTGACACAAAAAGGGCATCCTCTTTTGGAAAGTAAATATTATTTAGTTCAGTCTCGACTGTTATTTTATACAAAATGTCCAGATACAATAAAAAATTACTAGACATGTGAAGAAGCAAGAAAAATGTGACACATGGTCAAGAGAGAAAATAATCAATAGAAACGGACCCAGTGATGTCATCGATATTGGAATTATCAGACAAGAACTTAATAATAACTATGGTAAAAATCGTAAGTTCTAGTGGAAGAGGTTGAGGATATGGGGGATTTCATCAGAGACCAGGAAACTATTTTTAAAATAGTCAAGTAGGAATGCTAGAGATAAAAAACACAATATCAGAAATGAAGAATGTAGGATTCAGCAGAGGAAAGAATCTGTACACTTGAGGATAGGTGAGTACAAAATATCCAGTTGGAACAGGAAAAAAATGAGTGAAAAAAAAAAGAAAAACAGAATAGACTATCTGGGACAAAATGAAATGATCCATTATGCATGTGATTGGACTCCAGAAGAAGAGAGAGACAATGGGGCAGAATAAATATTTGAAGAAATCTTAGCTAAGAACTTTTCAAATTTGTTGAAGGACATCAAATAGATCCAAGAAGCTCAGGAAATCCCAAGCAGTATAAATGCAAAGAAGGCTACACCCAGGTATATCATAGTCAAACTGCTAAAGACTAAAGACAAAGAGAAAATCTTGAAAGCAGCAAAAGAAAGAAGATACATTACAAAGAGGGAAAAACATCACTTGCTAGAAACAATAGGGCCTGGAGGGCTATGGAACAACTTTTTTAAGGTGCTGGAAAAAACAACAACCTGTCATCATACAAGTCTATATATAATGAGAGTACCTTTTTAAAGTGAAGGCAAATAAAAGGCATATACCTAATAAGAAGCAGAGCCAAGACTTGAACCAGAGCCCTGTAAATGGGAATTCTGCTTCCCATCACAGTCAGCTCTGCCTTTACCTCATTGTATTTGTTGTGTTTTGGGATATGTCATGGGCAATGCCAGCCTTTAAGTGTTTAATTTTTACAGTTTGTTTTTATTATAAAAATAATGACTGTTGAGAATTCCCTGGAGGTCCAGTGGTTAGGACTTAGCGCTTTCACTGCTAGGGCCTGGGTTCAATCCTTCAATCCCCTGGTGGGGGAACTAAGATCCTGCATGCTGTGTGGCATGGCCAAAAAAAACAGTTCTCATTTTTTACTTCCTATAGACTCAAATTGACAAATTAGAAATGAGAGACAAGCTCCACTGAGTAGCTCAACATGGCCCACTTTCCTTGATCTCTTTCTTAGACTTGAGATGTGAAAAGTCATAACAAGAATCCTTGTCAACACTTCTCTGTTAAGGCAAATCCTCATTGGCAATAAATATAAGAAATGCAATACTTTAAATATGCAAATTTGGAATATTCTATTTCTTTCTAACTTGAAGAAAACCATCAGAAAGAGCAAAATTTTCCAATCAGTTAACACAGTGACATTAAGCTAATTATTTGGGTTATAAAAGAAAGCAAAAAGTTTTATGTGGTTTCCTCCTGCCAAGGATACTCTGGTAACTCCACATGTCATCACTCAGATGTTTTCCAGTTTCGTGACATGAAGCAGCCTCACCTTCACAAACATCACCATTGTCTTTGTCATACACATGTATGTTACCAACTAATATGGCTAGCAGTTTTAAAAATTACCATTTTTCAGAATGTATTCACACCTGCATTTGGGGGCAGAAAGTGAGAAGTCATACCTGAAGGGTAGGAGAAAAGGCTTGTTTTGTAACAAGCACTTTAGCTCCACTTGAGAAAGTATCTGTAGTCACTACATTGTTCATAGTTGACTAATCTGATTTTAGACAGAGTCAAATAAGGAAAATAATTTTTTGTTGTTTATAGTGAGACTGTTTAAAGAACAAAAAAGTATTGATGGAGACTTTAAGAGTCACCTACTCCACCTGTATAATCTCTGCTTCTACAATATCCAAACCAGGGACTCAGAGTATACTTAAGTATTTTGAACTCATTATATTTCAGGGAAATGCATCCCATCTTTAGTCAACTCTGACCATTAAATTTCTTCCTCACAATGACTCAAAACCTGTTTCCTTTTTCACTGATACCCAGTATCCTAAATCTATTTTGGGAGGCCCCATGGAATATTAAATTCTTCTCATTGAAATATTTGAAACACACCTCATGCACACTTTTCTCCTCTAGGCAAACCTCTCCAGACCCTCTCCATTCTGATTTCTTAGCACCTTCCCCATTCTGATTTCTTAGCACCTTCCATTTATTCCTTTTCCCTTTGCGAGAGAAAAACCCACTTCTCTGCTGTTCAGAGTGGAAAGAGAGTGATCACTTCCCTCTTTCTAAATATTACATTTTTAATAAAATTTTAATCTGCAGTTGATCTTTTTTTTTTTTTTTGCACTCAAAGCTCACAGCACCTAAATAATGCCAAATGAAAGAGTGATTTATTTTCTTACATATTCCTATATCCTTATTGTAGGAAAGAATTTTCCCAAGCAGCTACTTCCATAACTTTTAACTTGTTAAAAAGTTATTTTTTCTGATATCTGACCAGAATTTCTGCCACTGTGTTATAAACCCACTTCTTTCTAATTATCTTTTGTATTCCTCAAAGTCACCTTAAGTCATATTAAATCACCAAACCTTTCCATCTTTGATTAAGGACTACTGCACACTTCTTAGAGCTTTCTTCATAGGTCCTTTTTTCTATGCTTATCATAGCTTTCACTGCACACCTTCAAACTCTCTTTGATCTCTCCATGGTCCCTAAAAATGGGAAGCTATACATCAGATACTGTTAAATATAACTGACAGAAGTTCCTCTTTTCTAAGTAAGCCTCCCTATCCTTGTACTATCTTAGACAAATTTTATTTCATTGTATTTCTTCCATTAAATCAAAACTTACTGGAATGGTTAAGAAAGTAAAGGAGGTAAGCCCTCCCATGTCCCTTATAAATGGAGCATGGGATAGGTGTATGGTTCATTGTGAAAACTCAGAATGAAAAGGATGGATTAAAATTCTTTAAGAATTTTCCTCTTGAATTTAAAAGGGAAAATGCCAGAACCTTGGTCAGGGAATGATCTCTGTTCTAATCCTGTCCAGTTTCTTCTTTTTATTGTCCTCTAAGCTCCTCACTGATCTATGACAAATTGGTTACAAATTGCAGATAATTCTTAATCTTTTCTAATAATCAGTATTCATACTTCAAGCAGATTCTTCATCATTTATAGTTCCATTGTTCTACAGAATGATCTTTTTAATTTGGTACTATAGTTTCCAAGTCCCTTTGACATCTACCATGAACCCTGAAAAAAATGGTCTCTGCCTGCTTAGGAATGGTTTTACATTGCATGAGTGTGAAGGGGCAGTGGGTACATAGACCACACTGGCCCTTGGCAGGAAGAAAATGTCTTGGTTAAAAGCCGCCTATCGAGCCATTCCCTATTCCTCTTTACTTCTTTACTTGTTTGACCTCTTCTTGAGGTCACACTGTTAAACCTCCTTTTGTTTCAGTCCTGGGTTGGGTGGATGTTGACTTCTCTCATGCTCACTTTTGTAAGGTGTGGATACTACTATTCCTACGACAGTAACTTTCCCAACGTTGCAACTCAAGTAAGCCCCTAAACCTGAAAACCACAGCGATTCAGACCCCCGTCACTCTTCCCTGTCGATTCTGTTCAGACCCCTAGGATATCTTCACCACTGAATGTCAACACCTCCTAGGACTTGGTGATTTGGATTTTTGACCCTCCTCTGGAGGACACCAACTCTTCTGTCCTCTTACCTTCCCTCATTCTCCACCTGGAACGTTCTGCCTCACGTCTTTCTCCACACCTCTCTTGTCAGAGTGTCCTGTTTTAGGGTCCAGCCGCTCGCCTGTGTGTGGAAGGGTATCTTTGGACCCTGTGTTTCTACAGCTACTTTTTAAAAAAGTTTTCATGTCCTTTTGTTTGTATTCAATTCAGCTGACCATCTTATTTATAAGAATTTATTTTTAGTATTATTTTTTAACATTAAAAGTGAATTTTGGCATATTTTTTCTCATGATACCTATTACCTAACTGTTGCTTATGAAAGGAGGATCACAAGTAGTTTAAGGAGAATTATATGAAGTAAAACCAGATGGCTTTTTTATTCCACTATGCCCGGAAATGGAGAAAATTCCCTGCATTGAGCTTCATTGAGGACTCTATCCTAACCACGTTCAACTAGAAGAGACTGACAGGACTGATAAAGAAACCCAGACAATCACAAGACAGATGTAAGATTTATCCCAAAGATAACTCTCTTTTCTTGTTCCTAGGATTTTTCAGTACCTCTGTGAGTAGATTTGTGCTCTAAAAACCCAGGTCTGTGATTGACACAGAATCAGATTTGCCCATGGTGGTTCTGCAACTCAGTGTCTTAAAACTAAGCTCAGGTAAATACCAAAATAGTTTTGAACATAACCCTTAAGAATATTTTTATGAAGAGCCATAAATAAACAATGCCCACATTACTAGAAATTTTAATGAAGGCTTTTTAATGCAGAATATATGTGACTCAATGGATTCATCTCTTTCCTAGACAGAGATTAACCTAATTTTTTGTTGTTGTTAAATTCATGTATACCCCTTCCATACCTGGGGACTAAGGAAAAACAGACAGGAGCCAGGCTTATCTCAGAGCTTTTCAGGACAACGGCACCTCTCTACTTCCTGTCTAAATAGATATCTAGCATTCAGAACCCTAACCAGAGCCTCTCCTCCTAGCCTTTTTGGGGGTTGAGGAGGTAGTTTTACTATTGATATAGCTGAATGGGTTAACTTCAAGAATTCTATATCCTATAAATAAATTAGTCTTCTATCTTCTATTTTTTAATTTAGCATATTTTGCCAAGGTGGGCCTCCAGTATATTTTATGTTATTGGAATTCAGACAATGAGTACTTTTTAGAATGACCATATTAGGATTTCTATTTTTTTTTTTTGGTTTGTAAACATGACATAGGATATATATTCTGAGCAACCTTTCCCAGTACAGCACCCCTAAGATTATGGGATAAAATGTTTTTTTAAGTCTTTTTTTTTTTTAAAGTATAATTGATCTTACAGGAAACTTATGGGAATTTGTAGAAGCCAGACACAGCTGTCAGCCAGAAGGTCATCTGGATGGACATACACTGGTGCTGGTTTACCTTCACATACCCTCAATCCTGGTGGTTCAGAGGCTGATTTTAGAGTACTGGTTTTAATGGGTCACCTGTATGGCATTCAAAAGTAAAAGCCTAGAACCCAATAAGTATGGACTGTAGGACCAGAGACCTAGAATAAATTCAGGACCAGCAAAGGGAAAGCCTCTCAGTGGATGAACTCTGTCTCAAAAAGAAGAAGTAGGGATATGTGTCTCTCTGAGCTTTGATCTGGTTAGAGCAGAATCAGCAGAAATAAATTCTCCCCTGCAAATTTCTGACCACAGGCCACATGCATGCATATTTGAAATCGTATTATCTTTATGAATTAAAAAACACTGAGGCTAAAATTTAAGTAGTCTCAGATTAGTAGTTGCTCTAGGTGTCAGACATAAACAATTACAGATCCTCTGGAGGAACGAACTTTAAAATATGATCTCAAAAATCTCCATAGATAAAGTTCTAAGGAGTATGAGCTAATCATTTTTTTAATGTTAAACAAATTAAGAAAACAAACCATCATGAATAGGAACCAGCATAACAATACAGAAACAGACCTGCCCCGATTACAACTATTGGAATTACCAGATTAAAAATTTAAAGTAAATATGCTTAAAGAAATAGAGGAGGACTTTATTATATGACAAAGAAAGAGACTATCAGAAATTGATCAGGTAGATCTAAAAAGTAGAACCAAATAGGATTTCTAGAAATGAAAAACATAATAATTGAAATTAGAAACTCAATGTAGAGTTTAAACAGAATCAATTCCAATTAAGAGAGAATTAGTGCACTGAAAGTTCTTAAAAATTTATTCAGGATGTAGCACAAATAGATAAAAATAACAGATATTAATTGACATGGAGAGAAACAGATATTAATTGACATGGAGAGTACTGAGAAGATGCAACATGAACTCGGACTCTGGAAGGAGATTATGGTAAGAAAAAGAGAGTGGTACTAAAGAGATAATGGTAACAACTTTTCCAGAATTAACTAAAAACCCGAGTCCCCTAATTCTGAAAATTTAGTGAATATCAAGCAAAGTAGTTAAAATAAAACCACATCTAGAGACACCATAATTAAACTACCGAACACCAAAGAAAAGAAATCTTAAACACAACAAAAGAGGAGTATGTATATGTATAGCTGATTCACTTTGTTATACAGCAGAAATTAGCACACCACTGTAAAGCAATTATACTCCAATAAAGATGTAAAAAATTTTTTTTTCAAAAAATAGAGTAACAATTAGATGAACAATGACATGTAGAAAATAGTAATGATGCCTTTCAACTGTGCACAGAAAAAAACCTACATATAATAAAAGTATCCTTTATAAAAGAGGGTGTACTAAAGATTATTTTCTCACAAGTGAAAATAGGTTTACTACTAACAGACCTTCAGTAAGGGAAAGATGTTCTTCAGGAAAATAAATAAGATTGTAGTAAGGTGTAAGGTAAAAGAACAAATGGTAAATAAAGAAAATAATAGATATTAAGGCACATCTATACAAACCTTAATTGTGTAAAACATGACGATAATGTTTATTTGAACCATGAACAACAATAGCATTTAAGTCAGGAAGTAATGGTTGGGATTAAAATGTTCCAAGATTCCTGCATTGATTTGGAGGAGGGTGAAGTTAACTTTAAACATTGAAATATTACATTTTTAAGTAATCACTACAAGAATAGAATTAGGACACAAAACTTAAAATCTAACAGAGGAAGACAATGAAATGAGGGAGCAGAATTCAATAAATCCAAGAGAAGGGAAGAAGTGCAGCAGGGAGAAGAAACATTACATGAGACAAATAAGAAGTCCAAAAATTTGGCAAAAATGAGTAGAAATATATGAGAAATTACAATCAATGTAAATGCCCAAAACTTCCCACTTAAAAAAAAAATCAGGATAATTTTTTAAAAATTCTAGCTGTATGATTACAAAAAATATACCTAAAACTGGAACTATTAAAAAAAAAAAAGATTGAAAGTAAAAGAATGGAAAAAGATAACTGGAAAAACCCTGAGAGTTACTATAGATATATTTGATAAAAACTTTAAGACAAAAATATTAGTGATGAGAAGGCTCACTACCTATTGATTAAAGGTTTAGTTAATCAAAATGTTAAACAATCTTAAGCTTGTAAATACCTAGTAATACACTGGGTTGGCCAGAATGTCCATTTGGGTTTTTCCATAACATCTTATGGAATAGATTCAAAATAGATAAAGTAAAAACTGATCCATCAAAGTGGGAGATTTTTAAGGTGACTTTCAATAACTGATAGATCAAGAAATATTGTAAAGTATGTTTGCTAATTTTTTTAAGAAACAACTTTTGACTTGGATGATACTATGTCTTTGTTTTCTATTTTATTATTTTCTCCACTTATACTTTACTATCTCCTTTCTTATTTTTTCTTTGAGATTAAGAAACTCAATAGAGTACAGAATAAACACAAGGCATTAATAAACCCTAGCATAAAAAAGCAATTTGAAAACAATTAAGAGGTAAATGGATGTAGGTGTTCTATATTATTCATCGTTATGAAATGACATTGTTGTTTTCATATATATGTATATGTATATATATATATATACATGCACAAAAACATTTGTAACAAATTATACTTTCATAGACTTATCAAAGCCCTATAATGTGAAATAACCTGGTTGGTGCTTTTTCATGACCAAATTTAATCCTTAAAGACCATTTGCCATAAAACTTAGGTGATCCTTGTGATTATTCTGTTCAAATGAATGACCTAAAGCATATTATTGCTTTTTGGAAACGGTTTCCCTGGAAGGATTTCATTTTGCTCTGACTCTAAAACTTTAAACACCTCTCTCAAAATCTGTTTCAAAGTAAGAGAAATTATATGGCTCAGGTTGCTACAATCAATCATGATAACCAGATGTCTTGAAATATCTCCAGCAGTGAAGACTTTTATTTTCTGAAGCTTATTAGGTGGCTTTAAAGCCCATGACAGATAGTGACAGATAGCAAATGATTGGATGGCATGTGTTTGTGTATTTTGTGTTCACAATTTAAGTTAAAATTTCACTCTCTGAAGTTAAGGTTAGAGGTGAATTCCACCTGGGTTGTTGAGAGCCATTATTGATGACAGAGGGTGAAGGTGTCAGAGCAAAATTTTTCTTAGTGCTAACACATGCATGGAAGAGGAAATTGCTTTTTAGAGAAAAATTGGATGGATCCTGTGAACTGACAACACTAAGAGTAGAGATCAGTACTCAACAGTGGCCATCAAAAAACACCCGTTTCAAAGTATGTCCCTAGAACTCAAAGCATGTGCTTCCCAATAAGTTCTTGTTACCTAGAATCCCAATCTAGTTAATTCAAGAAGAGCCAAACTTTCTAGAGATGCCATCCTGGAATAAGGCTCAGTAGGCCTAAGGTCTGCAACTTACTCTGCAATTAATTGAAAATTAATAGAAGCATTTTTCAAATTACTGTGGATCCATCTTTCTTCCTACCATGATCTTTTACTGTTTCTTTTCTCTTGTGTGATTTTTTAAATCATGTATTTGAATTTTTTCTTATAAGAGGTAAAAATATTCTCTATTCTTCTGGCTTTCATTCCTTTCCCTAATCTTTCAGTATCAGGAAGCAGAGAAAAATTTGTTTCTCTCTCCGCCTATCTTGGAACAGTGGATCTTCTAGCAAAGACCTTTGTGGAATTGCTAGTGGACTAGCACACAGTTCACCTTCATTATTGGTTCAAATTCCACTGGGTGATTTAGAAAAGACAAACTGCTTGTAATTTTTTAGGATGTGATGTTTTCCTGACAAAGCACAAAGAACAAATCACAACATACCATACACCATATACCATGAAAGGATCTCCACGCACGAGGGTAAGGTGACCGTACATCCTGGTTCGCCTATGGCAGTACCTTTCTGCCCATGCCCTGGAATACTTATTAAGAGCACAAGTCTCAAAAGGGTTTCTAGATGATGGGGTACCTGGCCCTACCACACATAGATCAGGTTTTCTGGAAATGCAATCCAAAGGGTTTCCAAGCTTCACCACAGCATGGAATCGCTCTCAACTACTATGTTAAAGGTGAATAATATACAATGTGAAACCTTCTCTCACCAGCACCCAAAGACTATGCTCTGAGTAGGCAACACATGCCCCAACTCCACTCTTCCTGCCTATTAGTCCCTCAAAGGACAAGAGTATCCTGCACCTGAATTTCTAGGAAGGGAGCAACAGGAACTGTCTTTGCAGTCTTTCAGGGTCAGGACATAGAATTAGTGGCTAAAAAGAAAAATTTGTGCCATATCTGTATTTTAAAAAAAGAAAGGTTCCAAAGGACTTAATATGAAAACATGGACACTTTAGTGTGTGATGCCTATAACTAAAAATTATAGTGGGTTTGAATTTCAAGCCACATCCCCAAATGTGGAGGAAATAAAACATCTTCATACTTTCTGTGACTCACTCTATTTTTACCTTAGCTACCACTGATGAGGAGGAAGAAAACCTCACCTCTGTTGCACTTGGGGCTCTCCCCTCCCGTTAGGGCTGCGCCATGGTTACAAGATCTTTTCCACGGTCAGGGATGGTGCAGAGGTTTTGTGGCCATGGTCCTGGGTAACCAGGAGATGTAGTCTCCACTGAATTACCTGTCGTCCTGTCTGCATGGCCCCTTCTTGCCCAGAAGCTCCTGATGCCATGCTTGGGATACAGCTATATTCTTTAAGCTGCCTGCAGACCCCTCTGTGTAGACGCACCAGCGGTGGCATTAGTAAGAGGCCAGGCTGGGATCCTATTGCTCTGAAGCCCATTATTGTTTCTTCTTTTCTTCCTCTACCTCTTCCCAGTCTGGGAGGAGTTTCTTTCTTGATTGGGGCAGGAAATAAGTAGTATTTTGTCCTTTGGATATCCAAGACTCTGCATATACTGGCAAATCTTTTCTTCTTTTACCTCATCTGCAAATTACTCCTAAGGTATAAAGCTTTGGGAAAATAAAAGCCAGAAAGATTTGCAAGCTAATTCTACATTGACCCTGCCACATTTTCTCTGAGGCAATGAAACAGAAACTCGACTATCAGTTTGAATAAGTGGAAGGAATAGCGAGGAGGAAGGGAGAAAACAAAACGGATTCTAGCCACAAAAGTCAACATGAAAAGAAAATCAAATAATGTAAGCAGTTCTTTCCTCCATATGGTAACTTCGATGTAGATGCTTCAGGGAAGCATTCTCTGACTAGTGTAGGGACCCCCTTTAGGGTTCCAGGTGGTACCCTGATTATTCTTTTTGTCATGATGATTTACTAAAATTGTCTAACACAGAAGTAACAAACTGGCAACAGTGGTTCTGCATGGCTGACAGCAACAATCCCAGGAAGTGAGCTGTGGCTCACCTCCTACACCTGACAAGACGGGCACCCTCCAGGTGGCCACGAGCTCATCCTTTACTTAGCCGGCAGGGACCTGAGTTTGTGAGCCCTCGTCTAAGTTTGTACGTTTTAAGTTCTGTCATGTCAAGGAGGGTCTCTTGTTCATTACAACAGACACAGTGTCTGGTGTATATTAGGATTCGACATATATCAATATGTCTAAAATGAATAGATTCAAACCCCTCTCCCTGCTGAAAAAAAATTTTTTTATTTTTATTCAACTCTGCTTTGTTCCCTTTCCCCAAAAAAAGATTTGTTGTGTTTACATGACAATTTTATTCTGCCATTTATCTGCAATGTACAACATCAAGAGCGTAAGTTTTATTCTCAGTGGTCTCATTCGAGGGGACTGTAACAGAGGACGTAGTCACATGGCCTCCTTGGCCTCCCCGAGTCACCCTGTCCAGAGCCAGAGTTTCCTTCTCTAACACACACGCGCGCGCACACACACACACATACACGTCACACACACCACCATATATCCTGGCTATATATGGAGTTACCTTGGATGCATGTTTCTTGTCAGTCTTCCCATCTAGAATGTGAGCACCAGGAGAAGAGAAAGAAGAGTTCTTTCCCATTGTAACCCCAAGCCCAACACAGAAAAGGGCACCCAATACCTGTGAATGGAAATAAAAGGCCCACAGCCCCTCTGTTTAAATCCAGGATGGTTCCCAGGAGCACAATTCCAGGGCATCAAAATATACCTTTCTTCAGCCTTCTTTATCTTACGCAATGCACAAAAACCACTTTGCAAACACATTTATTCCTAGCATACCATCTAAGTCACTGCGTCTTTTTTCCCTCTTCCCAGTCTCCAGTTTTCTCTTTTTTAACTATTCCTAACGATTCCTATTGACTAAATTTACTGTGAAAGAGTTCGCCCAATTTTCAAATGAGAGATGAGGATTTTTCGTTGAACTGTTCTTGGCATTAATTCAGTAAGCATTTATTGAGCTGCTCTTATTTGCTAGGTGCCCAGCTAGGTGCTAGGGCTAGAAAGGTGATGAGGCAGGCAGCCCACATTCTCTAAATGAGGCCACACTGATCCTTCCCCAGAGAAATGGTGAGCTCAAGGAGCTCTCCCCACACCCCAAATTAAAGGTACAACTTTTCCTGTCTGGTGAACCGCTAAGGACTTATGATGAGTTTCCTAGACAACTTGAACCAAAGCCAGCTTCCCAGGGCTTTGGGCTACCTTCTAAAACTGGGCATGGCATGGGCAGATATTTTCTCCAGACTCTCATATCCCTCCCAACATTCCCCCTTTTTTCTCATATCAGTCCCATTATTTGTGCCCAGCTGTCTCTCTCTTTCTATCTCAACCAGCTGCCTTTTGGAAAGATCTCATTTTCCCCTGATGTGCACAAGTTGGGATTTGTTCACTGCCCCTGCTCTCTGTCACTGAGTCACATCTCTTAAGTGAGATAATTTATGTGCCAACACCCTGCACAAGGCAGACACGTGAATGTTACCTCTCTTCTCTCTTCATCCCTGAAAAGCCAAGGCTGAAATTGCTTTTCTGTCAGATGGAGCGCTCACATTCTGAGAGCCTGTTTTTGTTTCCACGTCTTTCTCTCTTTACCACCTTTGCTGAGACTGACGAGTGTTCCAATTAGTACCAAAGTGTAAGGAAATGTAAGGGAAAAAAAGAGGCCTAAAACCTGTAACCAACTCATAAAAGCAGTTCTCTGAGCATATAAAGTGGAAAAGAAACAACAACAAAAAGAAGTTGAATTTTTTCTGCGCTATTTCACCTTTTGGTCACGAAAGCCTTTCTTCAGTCGTAAAGGAGTTTACACTTTGCTCTGTTTGGGTTTTTTTCCTTGACAGCCCCTTAATCAGGTTTCCCCTGGTCGTCTGTGTGTAGGTGGCTGGAGGGACTTCTCCAGAGGCTGTGAGATGAAACAGCTCTCTCGGAGAGAGATGTGCAAACCAAGCTTGCAGCCCATTCCAAGCACAGATCCTAATGAGTCATTGCAATTTTAGGAAGCATTATTAATCTAAAGGTGCCTGAGCCAGAAAACAGAATTTTCTCAACTGAGAGAGTTAAAAATAGTCTTTGTTACAGGCAAGGGAGAAACTCTTCTCCCTCATGGCATATAAATCATTCGCTAGCTCCACATTGGGGGGAAGACGCTGACACAGGCCACTGTCTCTGGCCTTTGCCGGAGACAGAGTTGTTTCAAGAATAATGGCATAAACTCCTATCGTCCAGCACCTCTGAGACCACAACATAGTGTATTTAACTCATATTGTCAAGTCTCTGAGCGGTCAGCTCTTACCAAAGAATTTAATACTGTAGCCGATTGCTTCATTATGTGTAACTGTCCTTAACTTAAGCCATGATGCTACAGTATCACTTAGAACTTGACCCAGGCTCACAGATTCAGGGGAGATAGATCTGCTGCTGTGGACACCAGCTGGGCTGTCCACAAAATGATTAAATCTCTCCTGGAGATGGCACTTATGATTTGCAGAAAATTCCTTTTATATTGGTTATGCTTCCACTGTCTTTCGAGCTGTCTTCATTCAGTAAAGTCCAGCCAAAGAAAATCACAGTGCAAGAAAAACTATACTTCTGGTTGAAATCCCTTAAGCTTATTGGAGCATCGGTAACTCAGTGGCGTGTAAAAAAAAGTTCTCAGCATGCCTTAGTTATTTGGCTTAGTAATTGAATCAGCTATTTGCCCCTTTCTTTTTTCTTTTCCTTTTTAAACCTTTTTTTCCCCTTCCCTCTTTGCTTCCCTTCCTTCCTTCCATTTTTTTTTTTCATTAGATAACCTAAGATGTATCTTTGAGTCTCCAAGTGTCTAGAAACTGAATGACATGAAAAATTAATAATGTTAGAATATTTCTCTTTTTAAAAATTCAGTGAATCTTTGTGCTGCCTTTATAGCAAAATACATGAATAAAAAGAGGTTTTACTTTATTATGAAGTTATTTTCCCACATCTAGCTTAGAAAGTACAGAGGATCAGACCAACTCCACTACCTCTCGGATTAAGTAAAAGTTTCCCTATCTGATTCCAGTATAATATTAATATGCTGAAAGAGGATTCAGGAAAATATAGAACTCTGAGCTTATAAAAATCGATCTCCTGCCTCATGGGGCTTTGGCCAGAATAAAGACCATGGCCTAAGGCCCAAACTGTACTCAGCCCTTACAAATGCCCTTGTAACAATTCGGGGTTGAATTTTTAAGACTTTAAGTTGTCTGCTTTCAGAGGGAAGAAGGCAGGAGAAAAAAACCCTACTTTACATTTGAAAAGCTCACTTTCTGAAACGGCTGGTTCCCCACTGGGAGAGCCTCGGATGGGGCTGGCGGTGGATTTGTAAAGGCATCACTCTAATCAGCTTGCAGACAAGATAAATGCTGCTTTACAGCTGAAGACTTTTCTCTGTCCTAAAATCTGTAAGTTGTTTGCAGTTATGTAAAACTTACAGAGGAAAAAATTTTCTTTTATTAAGAGTCGTTCTTATATCATAGATACTTTCCTTCTGGAACACTTTTCCCCCTAAAATATTCAACTGACTTGAGGACTCAGCTTCAGTGTAAATGTTAGTAAATGTAAATGGCAGGAAATGCTGTGATCATTTTCCCCATTTATTCAGACAATTAAATCAGCTTGGAATTCAATTGTGCAATCTGTGAAGGCAAGCATCCTATGTTTTTGCAAGAATATTTTTCTGGATTAGATAAAATTCAGATTTTGAACTGGTAAATTATGAAATTGCTCACAGATATTCTAGTTTCTCTTTATACTGCTTACTTCATGTAGTCAGGCGTGACATGTTTCAAATCTTGTGATCTTATATCACAGAAGTAAAATGACCATAATTTTTTTTCTTTCAAACTGGGACAGTTTAAAGAATGAAAGGGGGCTTTTATTATTCATGTGGGGACATCAGGCAGAAACCAGGACTGTCCTGAGCAAATTTATGCATGAGGGATTGAGTTTTTAAATCTGAAAATAAATCACTGCAAGATAAAAATGTTCTTGCCCATCCCACTGCATTTTTTAAATGCACTTTTTTAGTGTAAGTGTAATTTATTTTAGAAAAGCAAGAAAATACATTTAAGCATATAGAAGAATTAAATACTTATACTTTCACCTCCAGAGATAATCCCTATTATTACCTTGCTGTATATTATCCCAGAACTGAAATATATGCATATATATCACATTTATGTTTAGACACACACACACACACACACACACACATATTTAGTAAGAGAGGAAAACTTTTCCTCAGTCCTCTTAGGGTCCCTGGTTGGATCTGGAAATTAAATTGACAAAGACAGATTAACAGAAGAAAAGCACACAAATTTATTTAATTATGAGTTTTACATGAACCTTCATAAAGAAATGAAGAAAGACCTGAAGAAACACCTAAACTGAGTGGTTTTATGCTAGGTTTGTTGAAGAGTGGAAGGTCATGCAGAAATATAATAGGGCAAAAATAGGAGCTAAGTGTAGTGAAGTAGGGGAGATTTAGCAAGGTCTGTTTATTCACAGTCTTCTCAGTGTCCTTCCATCTTTGAACTAAGGATACTCCTTTTCTCTGGATATAGTTAGGGCACCTCTCACAGGAGGGTCTTGTGACCTGCTTCTGGGGAGAAGGGCAGGGGAAGTTGAGAAAGATCTTTCTGCTTCTGCTGTTTTCTCAGCTCCGTCAGCTTAAAATATGTAACATGCCAAGGTGCCATATTTTGGGGTACTGTGTCCTGAGCCACACACACACACACACACACACACACACACACACACACACGTTTATATTTACATTTTTATACAAGAGGAATTCATACTGTGCGTACAGTTCTGCAGCTTGCCTTGTTCTATGTCAGATGTTCTTCTGCAGCAACAACTTTTAAGGCATTCATCCTGTTATATGAATGTACCATAATTTATTTAACCAATCTCCATATTAAAGGGTAAATTTTAAAGAGGATAAAATCATAACTCCCATACAAATTTAAAATAAACATATACCGTAGATTTTATCTCATTAATTAATGAGGAACCAGTAAGGTATTACAACCAGCTTTAAAAGACCTCTAATTATCTCAGATGTTTAGAGTCAAATAAAGAACGCCGAAATAGGGACTTCCTTGGTGGCGCAGTGGATAAGACTCCAAGTTCCCAATGCAGGGGGCCCAGGTTCGGTCCCTGGTCAGGGAACTAGATCCCACGTGCATGCTGCAACTAAGAGTTTGCATGCCACAGCTAAGGAGCCCGCCTGCTGCAACTCAGTCCCGGTGCAACCAAATAAATAAATTAATTAATTAATTTTAAAAAAAGAATACTGAAATAGATTTACAAATGGATGCAAAACTGGTTGAAAACTGGTCAGTATCCACAGGGAAATAATCAATTGCTTTCTACCAGACACAATTTGTATTCTTACAGACAGGAATTATTTGCGTTACTATTCGTTTTCTACAAGTGAACTTCGCTACAGAGTTGTAAAATAGCACACAAACACAAATAATGATGGAGGCGTCTAGACAGGACACCTAGTAAATTTCAAAGTCTTTCAAAAATTTTCCAAATTTTTCCTTACAATCGCATCGTCTTGTCAAATTTTCCAAATAATAAATTGTACTGTGAAAAATCCTGACAACGAAAACCTTGTTTCCTTTCATTTTTAAACTTAGGATAAGTTGCTAGAAATGCAGTAACTCCATCAAAGAGCACATAGTTTGTGACTGGAGGGATGGAGAATTAATTAATAGTATTTTAAGACTTTTGGTACACAGTGCCAAATTGCCCTCTAGAAAGATTGTTGTACCATTCATACTTCCACCAGCAGTGTCGGTGAGAGTGCCAGGTCCCCGAAATCACACCGAAACTTATTACACGTTTATAAACTGCTTCAATTTGTGATGGCAACTATGGCTTTTGAAAACCTCATAAAACACGTCCCTTCAAACTCCTTTCTCTTTCTCATCTAATGTCTCTTTCAGAGCACTCTGGAACTGTACCTCTGACAGCCTTCTGTTTTGAAAGTCCCTCGGACAGTAAGAACTATAGAGTGGCAGCAAAGCCCTTGAGCGTGCTAGATATGATCCTCTCTATTTTCTGCATCAATTTTAATTTCTCCCTATGGTTTTCTGGGCATCTTCTTTGGTGTTAGTTTAAAGCAGTCCCTGGCTGCTCTTTTTAATCTTTAGATATTTTTGGGAAGTCTCAAGCACAAGGACTCTGGTCGCTCTGTCCATAGCTAGAACCTTGGTGCCAGTTGTCTTGGAAATATTTTTCTCTCCCAGGTTCTTCCTCCTCTTCCCTTGGCCCTCTGATGGTTAGGACACAGAGCTAAACACCTGGTGGCCTGTGGAAGGGTAACAGAATTGCCCTTGTTTACTTAAGTTTACAATCTCATATTTCTGTGCAGGTGGAAGAATTTGGGGCTTGGCAATAAGTGCAAGAATTATGATAGGAAGTGATACTTAATTTTTCCCACAAATGAATAGACACCAGGACAGTTGTTTTTGTTTGTTCATTTCCTTGTTTGCTTATTTTCTCAAAAGTTTGATGATATCTTCATGGCAACTTGGCCTTCCTAAAGTGGGCTTATTTGAACAAATATCTAAGTTTGTTTGCAATCCCTGGGTTAGAATCCATCCCAAAGAGTGTCCTTCACCATCTAATGTGATAAAATGAATGGAATCGGGTTTAAATTACTATCAAGGTTAGTCAGAAAGCAGTTAAAAATGAAAGGCATAATAGGAAAGTAAATCAAGAAGGGAAATGGAGGAGGCTGGATGGGGCAACACTTTTGCTAGGGGATCACCCCAATATTTTCTTGATAATTTACATATGAACACCATGGTGTTTTGTTTGTTTTCACATTTTAGCATCACCTGCCTGGACCACTGTATTTAACCACTACTACTCTCTCCCCTGCCAGTATCACTCCAGGTACCTGGTTGCTGCAGTAGCAGCAGTTTCAAGGAATAGAAGAAATCAAACCAGGTTTAAGTAATAAAGGCAATAACACATGTCTAATCAAAGCTTTGTAAAATTACCACTTTGTATGGAAAGGAAAACAGCACCTATAAGCCTAGATTTTTAAGGGATTGAAAGGGGCATCTCAGCCAACAATACTTCTGTCTTTTTATTATACCCCGGTGTGTTTGTTAGGGTGACACTAAGTTTTGCTTTAGTATTAGTGGGGTATTTCTTCCTAGTATAACAGTGCAATTAGGGGTCAACTTGGGAAGTTTGCCTCCACAGTGTCATTCAAGGACTCAAGTTGATGAAGACTTTGCCATTTTCAACATGTGGCTTCCAAGATCAGCATGCTCATTTTCATTCCACTGGAGGAAGGGAGGAAATGCAAGGAGGAGCAAGTGAAAGATTTTATGTGCCAGACTTGGAAGATATATGACTTCCCCTCACAAACTGTTAGCTAACACTCACTTACAAGGCCACCCAACTGCAAGTGAGGCTAGGAAATGTAATCTAGTTGTGTGCTTGAGCAGAATAAGAGGATGAGGATTTTACTCAACAAATAGCAGTCTCCACCACACATCATTTCTTATAATCAGATTTTTCCTGCAGAATGAGAAATAAGGCGAGGAGTTGGCACAGAGACTACAAACATTTCAGTAGATTATTTGTTCTTCAAGGTAGGGACCGTAGTTGTTGATCTGTGTATCCCCCTCATTTAGCAATGAGCCCGTTGCAAAGCAGCTGATGAATACATGTTGAAAGATTGAATGAATGAATAATTTCAGGTATCATGCATCGTTGAATGATTTTATGATAGTTTTTTATTATTAAATATTTTTTATTAAACATAGACTTCTAATACTAGCTTTTTTGAGATAAAAATTGATATATCATCCAATTCACTCACTTAAAGTATACAATTCAGTGGTTTTTAGTATATACACGGAGTTGTACAACCATCACCATAATCAATTTTAGAACATTTTCATCACCCCCAAAAGAAATCCTGTACCCATTGGCAGTCACGCTCCATTTCCGGCCAACTTTTCCAGGCCTAGGCACATGCTAATTTAGTTTCTGTCTCTATAGGCATGCTTATTCTGGACATTTTATAGAAATGGAGCCATATAATATGTGTTCTTTGTGAATGACTTCTTCATTTATCATAATATTTTAAAGTTTCATCCATTTTGTAGTATGTATCAGCACTTTATTCCTTTTTATTGCCAAATGATATTCCACTGTATGGCTATATCATATTTTATTTATCTATTCATCAGATGATAAAAGCTTGGATTGTTGCTACTTTCTGTATGTTATGAATAATTACACTAAAAACGTTCATGTACAAGTTTTTCTTTTCTCTTTGGTATATACCTAGGCGTGGAATTTCTGGGTCATATGGTAGCTCTGTGTGTAATCTTTTAAAGAACTGTCAGACTTTTCCAAAGTGACTGCACCATTCTACATTATTGAATGACTTTTAAAGTGTCCAGTACTTCAGTAAATTAATGTATCGAGCACTTAGGATATTCTGAACACTGAAGTCATGATGGTGACAAAGTTCCTGCTCTCGTGGAACTTACAACCTGGTGGAGGGGGACAAACAACCACATAAACAAATCAGATAGATGGATTTCGTGTAGTAACAAATGTTACGAAGGCCATTATATAGGCTTGTGTGACAGAGCGGCTTACGTGAGACTAGAAACGCTCCTTTAGCTTGGGTCATCAGGGAAGTCCTCAGTGAGGGGAGGACATTTGAGCTGAGACCTGAATGATAAATTCTAGCCATGAAAAAAGCATAGGTGAGGCGTGTTCTAAGCAGAGAAAATACTAGTGCAGAGGCACCAACAATTTACATTTTTATTACAAACAGCGTAAGAACCCAACAAACCAGCTTCCTTGGAGAAGGAGGGGAAGCCATCGTTGCTACCTGTGGCTAATTGATTGCTGGCAAACTGCGTTCAACACAAGTCAGCCCAGCTGCTCTCACACAGCGGCCAAGATTTCATGGCAGCGTTGGGAGTTTTCATGTTCACTCCTGCTGTTCACTCCTAAGCTGGGCCATGTCTCCATGCACGCTTCCACCCGATTTACGCAGAATCTCAACCCTCACCTGAGATTCACAGGACTCTGAGGACAGCGGTTCCCTTAAGTGAAGCACAGCCCCTTTGATCAGCGGTGTCCTCCTGTGATAGCACTCTGCTATCAAAGGTCATCTGTATGAATGAACGCCAAATGCAAGAGAGATGCCCGTGCTCAGGGCTGCCTCTCCGGAAGTCAAGGCAGGAGCTTACAGACTGAGGATTCTCACAGCCTCTTCTATAAGTGCCTTGCCCTAGTCTCTTTTCTTTATCCCATTTTCCCACCTTTCAGGAGGGCCCCTCTATACGTCTCCCTCTGAGGGCTCTGTGTGCATTAGACAAGCATCCAAGGCCATTGGAGGAAAACCTTGCTCTGTGAAGGGGAGGGAACCATGCCTTTGGGAGGGATATGTCTGTTTCCTGCCGAGACTCGTAGGCAAGCCTGTCCACAGAGAGACGTCAGAGGAGAAATAACTGCGAACTCCCTTACTCCCAGCTGAGTACCTATCTAATCTGAATTGTCCTTTGGAAACCTTACCACGGGGGAACATGATGTTTGCTGTGTCCCACCTTCACCTGGTTTCTTTCCAGTTCATTTAGAACCATTCATGGCTTCATTTACTTATGTAGCAAATAGGCATTTCTGCCGGACTACATGCTTTGACCTGTGCGAGCGTTCAGGAAATATAGCAGCGAGCGGGATTGACAAAGTCTCTGCCTTCATGGAGGATAATATGCTAGTGAGGAAGACGAGTCAGCAAGATAATTGCTAATAGTAACATATGCCATAAAAGAAATAAAGCAGGAGATGATATAGAAAGTAATACAATGATGATGGAGGGCCTATTTTACACAAGTCGGTTTAAAAAGATGTTGAGGAGGTACCGCTTGAGATGGGACCCAACGGGAGAGAGAGAGAGAGAGAGAGAGAGAGAAGAGCAAGTCATGTGGACGGGCAGGGAAGAACAGCCCAGCAGAGGGAGCAGTGGACACAAAGGTGAGGAGGGGAGAGGGGCGGGTGGGCTTGAGGAACAGAGGGGAGACCTGTGTTACTGCAGTACCGAAAGTCAGGGAACCAGCAGGACAAGATGCAGATGTAGAGGCAGGCAGGTGCCAGATCCCGTGAGGCCTCCTGGGTGAGGGTAAAGAGTGCAGGCTTTGCTGTCACTGCACTGGGACATCACGGAAGCTTTTTACACTAGAAACAGAGATGATCAGATTTGCCTTTTAAAAATGTCACTCTGCCTTATAATAATGGTTGGACAAATAAAGCATCTTCTCTTGATTCTTGACCACTAGGAAATTCCTATTTTCATTTTCTAAACTATTTAAGAGCTTTTAGGTTTGAGTCTAGTGTGCTCTCAGAGGTGACTTACTTAAGAAATAGACATATCACAAAGCTACTGAATCTGTTGAGTCGGCAGGTTTTTTTTCTCTCTTTTTTTTCTCTTCTGAGCCTTCGTTGAAGTATAACATACCTAGAGAATAGTCAGTAAATTATAAGAAGTTTCCAGAGTGAATTACCTCTGTAGCCAGAGTCCAGATGAAGAAACAGAGTATTATTACCCACTCTCCAGAGCAGAAGTCCCCCCATCATAACTGCTTTTAGTCTCCATCCTTTTCCCAAAGTTAACCACAATCCTAACTTCTAACAACATAAATTAGCCTTAACCTGTTTTTTAACTTTGTGTAAATGGAATCATTAACATTTGTATACTCTTTTGTCTGACTGCTTTTAGTCAACGTTATGTTTATAAAATACATCCATATTTATTGCATATCGTTGTAGTTCATTCATTCTTAATGCTAAATGGTGTGCCAGTGCGTGGATTCACTACAATTTATTCCACTGTCTATGGGCATTTGGGTATTTTCCAGTCTGGGGCTATTATGAATAGTGCTGCTGTGAGCATTGTTGTACCTATTGCTTGGTGTATATATACATTTCTGTTGAGTATATACACTGGTGTGCTGGAACTAGCTTGTACCAACTCACAAAGCCAATTGTTCACATTTGTTCCCACTTTGTGCTCAGTGATGTCAGGTTGTAGCTTAAAGTCACATAGTGGGAGTATTTATACCACGGAAATCAACAAATGCTACAAATCAGGGCTTTTATTTCTTGTTTTTTGTTGTTGTTGTTGTTCGCAGCAGGATAGTTGTTAAACATATATTAGTATACCTCTGCGTACTCAGGAGAAATTCCAGAGCCTTGGCTATGTATACATTCATCTTTAGTGGATACAGACAGACAGTTTTCCCAAGTGATTGTACCAACTTACACCCCCACAGGAGACCAGCAATCTAAGAGAATTCCTATTGCTCCATATCTTCACCAACACTTAATAACTTCTGCCTTTTTAACTTTAGCCATTCTGCTGAAGATCTTCGTATCATTTTAATTTGCATTTCCCTGATGCATGCCAAGATGTGCATGTTTTCTTATGTTTATTGGTTGTTTGTATGTTTACGTTTATCTTCTTTTGTGAAATGCCTGTTCAAGCCTTTTGTCCATTTTTCTGTTGGGTTTTGTCCATTCCTTATTGATTTGTAGTTCTTTAGATATTGTGGGTGCAAGACTGTGTCAGTTACGTATTCCTGAATAAGAAACCACCTCAAAACTTAGTGGCTTAAAACAGTGATTCTGCTGTTGCTTGTGATTCTGTGGGTTTGTGACTTGGGCTGGGCTCAACTGTGCTCGATCACGTGTCCGCGTATACCTGAAGGCTCCACAAGAGCTGGACCATCTAAGCTGGTCCCACTCACATGTCTGATAGTTGGTTGGAGCACCTGCCATGGTTTCTCCAGTAGGCCGACTCAGGCTTGCTCACATGGCAAATTCAAGGTTCCAACCACAGCCCCAAAACAGCAAACCCAAATGCACAAGTGCTGTTCAAGCTTCTGCTTGTGTCATGTTTGCTAGTCACCCAAGGCAGATCCCCTGGCTGGTCCAGAGCTAATGTGGAAGGGACTGTGCAAGGGTGTGCTCCTAGGAAGGCATGATTCTGGGGGCCACCATTGTAACACTCTACCACAATGTACCACAGAGCCCTTTGTCTACTTTAAAAATACAGAGTTAGAAGAAACTTTTCATTACATCATCCACTGACCAGCTGATTAGGTACATTAAGACTTAAAGCTCCTTGAGAACCAAGGAAAAAAGGCAAGAAGATCCAAAAAGCAATGGATCCCATGAGTAGTATGAGGTGACCCCGGCTGCAAGAAAACCACAGTGGAGATTCCCAGTAGAGTAGAAAAGGGGCTTACCTCTCGCCTCTACTTCTTTTGTCAGAGTTTCTTTGGCTCCTGCAACATCCAGGGGGCCCCCAGAAGATGTTCCCCTTCTTTCCTGTTGCAGCTGCACCTGCACTCCCCATCTTCCATAAAGGCAGGACAGTGCTGGGAAGGAAGGTCATAGGACATTGCAAACTTGTGTGCAGTTCTAAAATAGAGTATAAGATAGTGGGCGGCTCCTGGTAGAGGAGGGTGCCTGTGCTGTTGGTTGGAAGTAAAGCAACACCTTAAAAAGCAGCCACTCACAACAACAACAAAAAAATCCAATTCAAAAATGAACAAAGAACTTGAATAGATATTTCTCTAAAGAAAATAAATAGCCAATAAGTACATGAAAAAAATCAATGTCATTGGTCATTAGGGAAATGCAAATTGAAACCTCAATTAGTTATCACATTATACCCACTAGGATGACTATAATAAAATAAACAGAAAATATGTGTTGTCAAGGATGTGGGTAAATTGGAACCCTCATACATTTCTAATGGGAATGTAAAATAGTACAGCCACTGTGGAAAACAATTGAGCCCTTCCTGCAGAAGTTAAACATAGAACTACCATATGACTCAGTAATTCCACTTCCGAGGTAAATATCCAAGAGAATTGAAAGCAGGGATTCAAGCAGACATTTGTATGCCAATGTTCATAGTAGCATTATTCACAAGAACCAAAAGTAGAAACAAGGCAAGTGTCCATCAACAAATGAATGGATAAACAAAAGTAGAATATTATTTAGTCATAAAAAGAAATGAAATTCTGATACATCTTAAAACATGGATGGACCTTGAAAACATTACGCTAAGTGAAACAAACCAGACACAAAAGGCCACATATTGTATGATTCCACTTATATGAGGTACCTAGAATAGGCAAATTCACAGAGGCAGAAAGCAGAATAGAAGTTGCCAGGGGCTCGAGGGAGGGGAGAATTGGGAGTTACTGTTTAACGGATATAGAGTTTATGCTGGGGACAATGACAAAGTTTGGAGTATAGAGCATGGTGATGGCGACACAACACTAAATATATTTAATGCAATGAATTGTGCAATTATAAATGGTTAAAATTGTTAATATTATCTTATATGTATATATATTTATATATATTTTACCACTATAAAAAAGAGGAAAAAAGCTACTACTCTTTGATTCCTTTCCCTACCTATCTGATGGCTTGGCTTTCACACTATATCCTCTAACTATTTTTGTCATCTTCTTAGCCATCATGTTCACATGCTATCTTTAGAAAAATTTTTGATAAGGGGCCAGTTTTGGAGAAAGTACTTAGCGACCATACCCATCCCTCTCTAAGCTCACTTCCACGCCCTGCGGCTTATCCCAGTGGGAGGGCATCACCTCAGCACATGGGTTAATGTAGAGCCACCCGCAGACAAAACTTTTTACATGAAATCAAATTTTGAATTTCTGAATTCTCATTATTCTAAGCAAAGCTATAGGAAACATTTCTGGATTCTTATATCACAAGAAAGAATGATGTGACTACTCTAACCTTGTATTTCTATATGTTTCTAAAACAGAAAAAAATTCCAACAAGGTTTGAGGATCTTGTGATCAGTCATGCAGTTGGGTCACTTGAGAGGTGGGACGGTCCTGCCTTTTGTGTCACGGAGGCTGTCTGGTGAACAAACCAGACAGCCGCCATCCTTCTCAGGGGACCAAGAAGCAAATTGAATTAGCTGCACTGTGTCTGGCAGGACACAGCACTTGTGCACAAATGTTTATTTTCCCTGTCAAAGCTCTTAACATTTAGAAGATTCAGGATTTAATCACTTGTTGCAGCTGAGAAGCTGATATTCTGAACAATTTGTCTTCTTTTCTTTAAAAAGTTAAAAATACTTTTCAGTGATTGATATAACAAATTCTGACATGTGCAATTGGTCAAAGGCTTACCTTCACTTATAAATAAGAACCTCTTAATTGAGAAGTGAAGAGAGAGGCGTAAGAGGGAGTAGCCTTTGGGTAAAAATAAATGGGCAAAGTAAGAAAAATACTTGGGTCTATGTTTATATTAACGATAAGCCTAGGCAAAAGCATGTTGTAAAAGGAAGGAGGAATATATGACCAAGGAATATAAGCACAGACCTCAGAGGGGACCTTTGGAAACATTTGCTTCCTTTTGTAGGAGAAGAATGATTGGGTCAATTACTCAAAATTAAAATTCCTAAGTTATATGTTAGAATAAAAAAGCATGTTTAAAATAAATCAGTAAATGAGTCAGAGTTTTATTGATTGGTTAGTTGATGGATTTTAAGAAGTAATTTCTTTTAAAATATTCATATGTAATGAGTTATAAGACTTAGGAGGTATTTTCTGTTGAATATGATTTATAGAACTTTCCTGGAGTTCTGTGCACCTAAGATACATGTATAACAAACCACAAAGGCTGTGTTTCCCTACACACATGAAATTTACTGTTCTACTCAAAGGCAACTTACGACAAAGTGGTGGCCATCAATATGGGTAGAAACTTGGGTTGGGATGATGGCCTACAGGTGGGGAGGGACAGGTGAAGTTCAGAATAAGAGGGAGGAAAGTTGAAAGACAACGTCAGCATACCTTCCTAGGTACCTAATGAAGACTGAAGCTGTTCTTTGTTTTTCCAAATTGGAGACCTAGTCTGATTTCAGGGACAAGAAACTATTTCTCCTGACAACCTCCCTCACCCACTGCATCTAAACTACCTGCTCACCATCACCTCGAATTCCCTTAATTGAAGATAAAGACTTTTTCACATTGTTAGACATAAATACCATTGGCATTTAAATATTTAATAGAGTTACCCACCTGGCATGAATGGAATCCATTAAGTTTAAAGGATAATAACAAATCTCTACTTTTTTGAATCAGGGTGATGATTTCTGCCCTGAGTAGAAGGTCCAGGGCCCCTAGAGAAGGGCAATGGATTCCTTAGAAGAAAATGGAAGCATCAAGAGAGGAATACGCACCGTGCACACACACACACATGCATGCACACGCGCGCGTTAAAGCACGTCCTATATGACCTGCTTGTGCCCTCCACTTAGCCAGGCTGTGATGAGATCTCCAGTTCTTTATGTTCCACTCATATATGACCCTGGGAAGTAATTTTCTCTCTCTAATTCAGAAGCACCTGGTAATGAAATGAGAACCTACCACAGAGTGTGAACGATGCTCATAAAATAATGACAAATGACTTTGCAATTTCTTTTGAGCAAGACATTTATGGTTTGGTAGATTAAATCATTCTCGGATTTCTTTATAAATCTTTTAAAAATTATCAGAGTTTAAACTTGTGAAGAGGAATTTATTTTAAAATAACCTTTTCATTATTTGGAGTGCACAGATTTTTTTATGAATAATTGCTTTTTAATTATGAAAGCAATTCATGCTTATTAAAGAAAAATTGGAGAATACATGTAACCAGATAGAAAAAACACACACTGTGCCAACACCCAATCACAAACACCTCTGTTAGTGTTTCAATGTCATTTTTAGAGTCTTTCCGTACTTAAGTATTTGTGCTTTTATTTTACATAATTGAAGTCATACTGGGTTTACAGTTTTCACACCTGATTATTGTACATTTAATATTTCATCATTTTATATTGTTTTACAAAGCCTTTCTAAAAGTGTTTTTTAAAATAACTGTTAAATATTCTAACAAGTAGATGTAGTGAATCTTACCTTTATAGTTGGATTATTAAGTGTTTAGATGCCCAGAATTACCATATCCTTAGGACATTGCTGGGCTCTCATAGGACCAGGGACACTATGAGTTTAAGAGTTTATAAATTTATTACAGGTAATTTTATTACTCTGCTGAACAGGGGTCAGTATTTTTTGAAAATTATCAAGACTTCTGAAATGTCTTGGTTACCCAAAAAAGGAAAATAATGCATTCTGGCTCCATATGACAGAAAGGAACAGAAGTGACTTCTGATTCTACTTTTTCCAAAGGTTTTATCTGCACTTTTGCTTTTCTAAATAAACTAAGTAATTGCAACGATAATTTCAGTGGCCTGTAAAAACTATGTTATCTCTATTCTATATAGCTGTGGAAACAATAGCAGTGGTATTCTAAGACACTTAGTTGGAGCAAGTAAAAGAACAAAAGGAACCAATTATGCAAATATGTGCTTTTCCACCTTGAGGAGGTTGGCTGAAAATGGGAGAAAGTGGCAGGTATATAGTTTTCTGCCTGAGTTATTAATGCTTCTTATAATTAAAATCAGACCTACTTATGATTATTACTATTAGTCTCCTAACAATTTTCAACAATTAAAAATTATCCACCTAATATACTAAAATGTTTCATGTCCCTCATTTTCTAATCCCTTCTAAAGACATTTTTCCCTGTTAAGCTTTTACCAGCTGATCTAAGAAAAGTCTTGTTTGGAATGCCTACCAGTTGAGAGCCTTGTGGTGACTAGTGACCAAAAAAAAAAATCAAATTCTAATTTGCTTGAATACAATCAAAACAAAACAAAACAACAACAACAAAAAGACTGGAGAAACTGAAGGGTAGTGCTGGCTTCATGCAGCTTGACCTGGCTCAGATTATGCATTAGGACCTAATCGTCCATTTTTACATGTCTTCACTCTGGCTTTCCCTGGGTACAGTCCATTCTCAAATGAGCTTTTTCTCTCCTTGTGATTATAAGAAATCTACCTCAGTTCTAGTCTCCAAACTTTCAGGTTCAGACATTTAGGGGAAGAGCAAAGCTTTTTCCTGGTCACTGTGGTAACCTATTATACTTATTTAGCTCTGTTTAGAATATGTGTCCAATCTTAACTTAACCATCTTAGCTAAGGTAAAGTTACATGCTGATTATTCCATAACTGAGTCAGAGGGGACTCCCCACCCAAGTGCTGCCTCCCTCCCTCACAAATCCACTCTTAACTACTTGTTATGGGCTGAATTGTATACCCCTCCCAAGATTCATATTTTGAAGGCCTAACCCCCAGTACTTCAGAATGTGACTGTATTTGAAGTAGAATCTTTAAAGAGGTAATTAAGGGAAAATGAGGTCATATGGGTGGGCCCTAATCCAATTTGACTGGTGCCCTTGTAAGAAGAGGAGATTAGGACCCAGAGGAAAACACCATGTGAAAACACAGGGACAAGACAACATCCACCAGCCAAGGAGACAGGCCTCAGAAGAAAACAAACCTGCCAGACACCTTGATCTCAGACCTCTAGCCTCTAGAATTGTGCAACAGTAAATTTCTGTTGTTTAAGCCACCCAGTCTGTGGCACTTTGTTATGGTAGCCCTAGCAAATGACTGCACCACCCTAGTCAGAGGTAAGCCCTTTTTCTTCTGAATTTCTGTTGCCTTCTGAATTTCTGGTCCTTCTTTCTTTCTACCTTTCTTACAACTGGGCATGTGCTGGTGTTGCATATCTCTCTTTGCAGACCGTGAGATCTTTTGCAAGACCTAAGTCTAATTCATTTCACACTGCCTGCACTGCAGTCATTAATTCATCAAATAGTCATTGTGTGCCTACGATAAACCATGAGTGTAGCACAGTCTTACTAGGCACTCAATAAATATTTGCTGAATGAATAAATATGACCCCAAAGAGGCAGGTGACTGGCATAAATCATTAGGAAATGTCAGTTCTTAAAGAAAGTATAATCAACCGAAGAACAGCAACCTGGAACATATGGACCCTCGAGGAGGAGAAGTGGTGCCAAGATCTGGTTATGCTGACTACAGCATTTTAATAGCTTCCTGTTGCTTATCCCCGCAGGGCTAGGAGCTTACATTGGTATTAACAGATCATTATTATAATAAATTTCCTTGTCTGACCTTAGCCAGAGCTGTGCACAGCTAAGTGGAAAGGAGTTTGAGAACTTAGTTGATACATTACCTAAATAATTGGATTTCTCAGGTGAGGATATTAACTGTTGATTTTCCCACAATAAATGTAATACAGAGGCATCCACAGATTGTAAAAAAGGAATCAGAACTATATATAGTAAAACCTTCTGGGGTGGATATTGTTGTTTTTACCCAGCCAGCAACCATTCACTCTCAAAGAAGCCCAACTTTTGTCAGGGGATCTACCCCCATCCCCTATCCAGGCCATGTGGCTCTCGGGAAGCCCCAGTTCTTACTCGATGGGTGGATGCATGACCAAACTGAAGCCAGTGGGACATTGTCTCCTGGGACCTTGGGCCTTGAGCTGTGTCATGAGAAGACACAACCCAGAACAGAACAGGAAGAGGTGGAGGTGCCACATTCCATTTGCAGCCCTGACAACAAGAGCAAGTATTTCATGCTGCCCCGGTTCTTGACAGTCTGATTCTCCAGCCACCCACCAGTCCCAGGAAGTGGGTTATTCACAATGCACGGACCACAGAAGAATCCTCCCCAGTGTGTCCATCCCACATGTGGCCACGGAGCAAAATAGACAAGAACATTCTCCCCAAGAGAAGAACCGAGGACCATGGAAGGCAAGAGACAAGAGACCCCTCCCAGGGCAGAAGTGCAGTCAACTACATTGGCTGAACAAAAGTATTTCAATACAAAGGCAGAAAGTTCTCCACTTTCTCAAATGAGAGCTCTAGTGTGGTTTTCCTCTTCTCTCCCTCCCTCATTGCATAAGTCAGTGCGTTAGGGGTGGTTAAACTTTCATTAGGAGGAAGGTTGCCAGATCTTTAAGAGCTCACTGAGAAGTTGCTTGTTACTCTGGGATTTTTGGCTTGGATCTAAATGTGTATTCCGGGTTTAATACTGGCAACAGTGATTTCAGCACTTGAAAGAAGACCTTAACCTAATAACTGGATGAGACATTAGTAGCTTCCCTAATGAGAGGAGAGTGAGTGAATTTTATTTGGATGCTGACATTTCTGTAAGTGTAAGGAAGCCAAGAGGATATGTAAGGATGTATGGATGTTGAGCAGCCAAAAAGATAAATGACAGTAGACACGTGACATTTTCTGTCCCAACATCAAACCACCCTCTCACCTGGATTTGTCCTTCTCCTTTCTCAACGTATCCAGGAAAAGTAATCTAGCGCTAGTATATAGTGGAGCCAATTGGTTCGGAATGAGAGCTAAGGAGATCTGCCAGGAGACTAGCACAATAATTTAGGTGAGAAGCAGTAAAAGACTTAACTTGAATCAATACAGGACAGTTAAGAGGTGGTGATTGCAGAAAACAGAGGAAGAGAATGAGCAGGGATTCAAAATTCTTTTAACTTTTTATTTTATATTGGAGTATAGTTGATTAACAATGTTGTGATAGTTTCAGGTGTACAGCAGAGTGATTCAGTTATACATATACATGTATCTATTCTTTTTCAAATTCTTTTCTCATTTAGGTTGTTACATAATATTGAGCAGAGTTCCCTGTTGGTTATCCATTTTAAAAATAGCAGGGTGTACATGTCAAGAGGGAAACGTCAAAGATGCTTCTGAGGTTTGAGACTTGGTTGGCACCATTAGCAAGAATTGGGAGTATAATGGTAGGAAAGCATCGCAGAGCAAGGCATAATTGAGTTCAGTTTTGAAGAAATAGATTCACTTGTTTACAACACATCCTTTTGGATACTTGGGGGGCAGCTGGCTGCGTTGGGAGGTATTGCAGTTGGTGGAATCACACAGACCTACTCAAGCTATAGTCTGCAGGCTCAAAGGCTTTGTGGGAGTCTCCTGCAGCATGGTGACCCTGTATGTGTTGGTCATTCTTGGCATATGGTAGACATTAAAGATGTATATTTGTTCAACCCGCCGCGTGTGGCAGCTATTTGCTATTTTGTGCCAATCTCCTCTGTTTTAGCTAGATTTTCCCTTATTTTCTTCAGAGAAATAGGCTCTTTTTCCTGTGTATGCATTCTTTTTGTAACTTTACTTAAGGTAAACTTAACTTTTCCTCTGAGCCAATGTTTCTTTTTCTCCCAGGTATTTAAATCTTGAGTGGAGTGGGGCAAACTGTAAAAACAATTGGTCTTAATTTGTTGCAGCCATTGAATCCTAAAAATACTGTCTTTACTTTATAGATGTCCCAGAAGTCCTGGTTCCTGACTTTTTCAAACTCAGTTCCCCAGCCTTCCAACAATTTTCTTTTCTACTTATCATCCATCACAGCTGATGTCTGTTGCTTTCAATTGTAAAAATGTTTATACAGAAATAATCATATAGCTTGCCGTCATCCAATTTCTTTTATCAGCAGTATTCTAAGCCATTTAGAGCAATAATTAACCTAGTTTTCTTGTAGAAACAGATACTGTAACTGACTTTGGGAAATCTCCTAATGTTCAAACACCATTTATATTAGGAAGTAATTCATATCTAAACTAGATCTCACCTATAAAAAGTTAAAACCATACTAATGAAGAAAAGACTTAAGAGGTGGGGTACCCCACCACATGGGCATCTTTTTAAAATTCAGCCATGCATAAAGATGCACTCCAGTTCTCCTCAAGTTATCACTTCTCAGCTCTCAGTCCTTTCTCTCACTTACCTCTCAATTAGAACCCACTGTATTAAAAAAAAAAAAAAAAAAGACCCAGTGTATTAAAATCAGTAAGTCTACAGCATGTTATAATTATGCAAACTGTATTAGCCATCATTTAAGGACTGTTGAATTTGTCTTGATCACAAAACATAAATTTGATGAGAGTTTATCCCCCTTGTCAGTTGAGAGATAAGCATGCAGGATGTGTGCAGTTTTTATCAGCAAGGATGGGGAGAGAGGGAATTCTCATACACTGCTGGTGGAGTGTAAACTGGTACAAACAATTTGGGGAGTTATTTGGTTGTAGCTAAAAAATACACATATTCCACAAACCAGTAAGTTTGGGGACCGGAGAGTTTGACACAGGCATAGAAACATGCTTATTGCAGCATTGTTTATAATAGCAAAAATTGGAAATAACCTGTGAGTCCAAGAATGAGGGGAATGAATAAATAAAATATAGCATGCACGTTTTTTTAAATGGCCAGGTTTATTTGTATGTAACATGGCTAATTCACAAACACAATGTTGAGTAGAAAAAGAGCAAGTTGCAAAATGATATATAGAGTAACTAGAGCATGATACCAGTATTCTAAATTTTATAAAACTCTTAAAAAACCATGATATTTATGGATATGCATACATATGCATGTACATGTGTATAAAAACAAAAATGGGTTGGGAGACAATTCATAAATTCCCGATTGTTCCTTCTGAGGATGGGAGAAATAGAATTGGGTGTGAAGGAAAGTGAAGACTTCGACTTTACATGGAATTCTTTTTTATTTGACTTTGTTCTTAAAAATGGTTTTGAAGGTATTTTGGAAAATGTTAAAAATTACCATTTCTTTATTATAAATATGTTGGTGTCACCAGCTATTTTTCTCTATTTTTATTTGTCAAAACTAAACTTCTCAAGTCCACTACTATCTATGACACAAGATGCTTGATTCATTCCTTCATTTTCCAACAAATATATGTTACTTGCCTGCTATGTATAAGACGCTATGTTTGGTACAACAGGAAATAACAAAGGCATATAAGACATAGTCCTATTCGAAAGGATCTTGAAGCCTTAGAACTTAAAAGTCCTTATTGGAAAAAGTACATGTGGGCTTAGGCATGCCTCAATGTGGAAATATTTTCAATAGGCTTGTGATATGAAATTATTCCGGTTGTCATGAAATTACATGTGGGTGAGCTTCACTCTATGAAAACATAACAAGAAAATCACCACTTACAAAAGATTAAATTAGGGTGTGATTGACACTTTAAAAAGGAATTTTTCCTTTTTTAAAAAATGATTCACTGTAGGTCTCTTTCTTGAACATACAAAATATGATGGTGTTTACAAAAAAAGTCTCTTTACATTGACTTTTTTGGGCAGCACATCCATTATGTAAAGTAAGGAATACCAGTATAAAGTAAGGAATACCAGTATAGGACTATATTCTGGAAAAGGCCAACCAGAAATTACTCATTATACTCAGAATGTCTTCTATCCATTTCTGCATGACCATACAACATCTTTTCTTTTTTTATGCTTTCCCAGTATCTCTCTATAATATCAATATTCCAAGTTGATATCCAGTGGAAAATCATCATCTGGGGTGTCTCTCCATTGCAGCTGCCACAGGAGCTTTAGGCTGAAATAACAGGTGTCAATCAAGAAACACAGAAGGCTGAAAATAGGGAAAGAGTTTATTTGGGAAAAATTGTATTTCAGGAGACATAGATCGGGGTAAAACTGAAAGAGTGTTCTGGGGAAGAGAAAGAATCAGGGGCTTAAAAAGGCAAAAGCTGTGAGACTGTACTCTGACATAAGAAAGGAAATATTTGCCTGTAATGCATGGCGGTCACAATTGTTTTAAGGTAAGGGTCTGATAAGTAGATAGACTGTCATGAGTTATTTTAGGTTAAGGATCCGATGGATATATAGGCTGTCACAAGTTATTTTAGGATAAGGATCTGATAAGTATCTTTAGTTTCTGGCAGATGTTTTGGATGCCTTCGTTAGGACAGTAAGTGACCAAAAGGTCAGATTCCATCCAGGATGAGATGTGCATAAGTCACACTTCCTCTGTGGCCTCTCAGCTCTATTTTATAGAGCTCTCTTGGCAAAACCAACTCCATTTTGATTTTCATTCCACACCAGGACAATGGAATTATTGCTGATGCCAACAGTGGGGGAAGGAAGGTGAAGAATGATAAGCTGAGAGCTGTCTATCAGAAGTTGAAGAAGAATCACACCTCTGCCCTGACTAGAAAGGGGATGGTGGATGAGTTTTGAAAGAAGGGGCAGAATCCAAAATACAGTCTGTGTTTTTCACAGAGCTAATTAGAAAGGTAAAAATCATCAGTGAAGGCAAAAGGAATTGATATGGGCTCTAGGTGAGATTAGAGGAATTTGAAGAGTACTGAGAAGGCAGACCATCCAGCAAGGTCTGTACCTTCCATAGAAACTCAATGTGTGTTCATTGACTGAGGTCTTGAATTGAATTTTGAATGCATCATAGGTTCATGGATCCTCTAGGGCATCATAAGGAATTTGAATCCACAGCATATACAGCTTAGTAACTCTGTGGGTAAAGGTAGAAGCATGGGGCTCACAAGGGCCCTGCCCTTAAAAGATGGTTCTGGATTTATTCCCTCAGCTAATACAATGGCTTTCCACGTGCTTTTGCACATTGTCTGTGCTCCCTTTTCCCTGAGCGACTAGGTTCAATGTGGTGGAAAAACCCCTAAGCAATTGCAAAGAGACAAAAAATGGCAGGCTGCATGTGTGTGTGTGTGTGTGTGTGTGTGTGTGTGTGTGTGTGTGTGAAAGAAAGAGAGAGAAAGGGGACAGATGTATAAAGGGGGAGGGGAGCAGAAACACAGAGAAGCAATAACATACTTATTCCTTTTTATGAATGTGTGATTTTTGTTCTTTAGTTTTTGTTCCTTCTCTCTCGCTTTTCTTGAAACTGGTAAGTGAAAGGTGCTGCCTCAGTATTTTGGTGAACAAAATGTGTCCAAAGATCTTTCCCCAGGGAGCTTGATTATACTATTTTCCCTGGAATCAGGAGGCAAAGGAGAACCCTAACCTTCCTCCAGGGTCTGGTCACTGGTGTCCTTTACTCAAGCAAAGTGGACTTTGAGGTAGGAGTCACTGCAAAGCTGGGGAGAAAAGCTGTTGACCACAGTGTGCGCTGGCATTCAGATGTGTTTTGTTCCTTGGGGATTTCTGTATTGGGCCAGACTGCAAGGTATTGAGGTAGATGAAACAGAAGAGAGCAGAAAACTGCACGGTGAATTTTCCCTTGCTGTCTTATATGTCAAAAAAAAAGATGCAATTTAAAATGCATATGAGAAAAGAGTATTTTTGAAAGTTTAAAAAAATAAAGGAAAGGCCAAGAAGTGCTTTCAACTAATACGTATTAAAGGTTATTTGCTTGCATAGATAAGATGATCTTGCTACTGGCAACAGAGATACCAAGACAATGGTGGGCCAGGAGAGTAGAGGAACTCATGAGGATTTTAGTGTGAATTCTTGTCACAATAGAAACCAGGCTGATGAGTTTCTCCCATAATGGGAATGGCAGCAATGAAGATGTGGTAGACTGAGAGAGGTCAGGTGTCTTAATTTATTTGCCTAATATATCAAACTTTTGTGTGACGCAGTTAACATTTTTAACGCAGAATGGCCTGTTTATTCTAGTAGAAGATTTTTCTAACTTTCTAGCTTGTGATGACTCTGTTAGTGGAAGGAGCTGCAGGATTTCAGAGTATATTAGACAACTATTAGGGGCAGCAGCAAAGCTTGATTATCTTAGCAGTGTGAATGTGGTGTATTCTGAATTGGAAACAAGGACTTTTGATTCATCATTCACCTAACAAAGGAATTTGGTTGTCACTTAAAAGTGAAATGTGTTTGATAGATGATGACAGAAGTTAAAGGGTATTTCATATCATAGTTCTTTTTTTTCCATAGGAGTATGAACACTGTTCATTTCAAGAATCTAAAGATTTTGGATACTTGGTATGCATGGTTCTTATTCTAGATCCCATAGTCTTTAGAATTCTTAGTTTGTCATTCTTACTACTAAAAAGTTATATGGTAGGTAGAGAAGGTAAGTACCCCCAAAAAATGTTGAAGAAAGGGAACAGAGGGCTTTTTAATTATTTTAAGTTGGAGGAATTAAAACAGTCAGGAAATGGTTGAAATTAATTGAGTCAGAGGCTTCTATAGTAATTTATTTATAAGAAAGTCCATATCATAAGAATTGATGAAGATTATTCATTAACTATCAATAATATACTTACTGTGTATGAATTATTTCCATATTGTCTTTATTTGAAGAGAGCTCAAAATAATAACACAGAGTATCACTTTATTACAGCCATGATTTCACAGTCACAAGACTGTGAAATTTCAAATTCTACAAAGAGTGAAATGGTTTTCTATATGAACTTTGGTTTAATCCAAAAATAGCAGCTACCCAGGTTTCCCATAGAACTTGAACGTAATAATGTATAAGTCCCATTCTCATACACATCCTCATTCACATAGACTGCTCTTAAATTGAGTTTGATTCCAAAGTGATTAAAATTGAGAAACCATCTCACTGGCCTGAGGATCCAGTGATTTGGAAGAGCAATTGTGGATGAGTACAAAGAGGGGCCAAAACAATCAGAAAAAAAGAGTTCCCTGTAGAAGCTTCATTCATTACATAACTTTACTAATGAGCCCCAGAATTCATAAAAGATCATTACCACAATTCCACTTCTATGTATATAGCAAAAAGAATTGAAAGGAGGGACTTGAACATATACTTGTAACCAATGTTCACAGCAGCGATATTCACAGTAGCCGAAAGGTGGAGACAACCCAAGTGTCCATTGATAGATGAATGGATAAACAAAGTGTGGAATATACATATAATGAAATATTACTCAGCCTTAGAAAGGAATGGGATTCAGATGCATGCTACAACATGGATGAACCTTAAAAATGTTATGCTAATGAAATAAGCTAGACACACAAGAACAATAATGTATGATTCTACTTATATGATGTACCTAGAGTACTCAGATTCATAGAGACAGGAAATAGAACAATGATTACCGGCGGCTGGGGAAGACGGGGATTGGGAATCACTGTTTAATGGGGGTAGAGTTTCAGAACGGGATGGTGAAGAAGTTCTGGAGGTGGATAGTGGTGATGGTCGCACAGCAATGTGAATGTACTTAATGCCACTGAACTTTACTCTTAAAACAGTTAAAATGGTAAACTTTATGTTATGTATATTTTACCACACAGAGAAAAAAATAACAATCACTGAAAAAAAAATCATCTCATCCTAACTCAGCAATTGAATTATTCCTTGCTGAAACTGTGCCCTTCTGCTTTTTCCTCTCCTGACCTCAGGTTCAAAAATACAACAGTGGCATCACGATGTGCCTTAATTTAAACTCCTGTAGGATACTGCAAGGTCAATTCAATAATTTCCTCTCCTGGAAATTTCTCTTTCTCTTGCTTTCTTGAAGCATTATTTATTTATCTGCTTAGTTGCTAAGGCCAGCTTCATGCTTGGGGCAGCACTGAGACAACAAGAGAAAAGCCTAGCTTTCCCTGCCCTGGCTGGACCTTGTAGGACAGATGGCAGGGTATGGATGGCAGCAGGCCCACAGACTGGACAGATGGCCCAATTTTTATTCTGAAGTAGAATGCTAGTCTTGGGATTTGTGTTCAATTATATCAGACTATTGGTGAGTCTAAGGTTCTCTTATCAAGGAAGAAATGAGAGTGACAGGGGCCTCTCAGGAAAATGGTTAAGCAAAGAGAATGGAGGAAGCGTGCTTACTGGCATGGTGCCCCCAGAAGACCAGTGGGAAGAAACACTCTAAATATCCTTTGACACTATGCCTGTTCAAGGTGAAGTTACCTCCTAAGAGGTTAGCTGTGATAGCATCTTCATTTCTCAGCCAGGTGAATATCCACAACCTTCAGGCACCCTTCAGATTTCATCCTTAACCTTATAAAGGAGCTCTCTTCTTCAGTTGAAGTCAGATCTAAAAATAAACTGGATTTGGTGGATGTGGGCAATGATTACGCCAAGTTTGATCTTTGAATTAGATCCAAGTGAAGAGAGCAAAAACGGTTGATGGGGCTACTTGGGCGCATAACTTGAATTGTCTTCCAAGTTGACATTAGGAATACTAATTTTAGCCTATGCCTCCTTACCTCTGATCTTGACTACTAATTGGAAATCTGAAGAGTTTTCTTTTATTCACTTTTAAGCTCCTACTATTTCTCTGTGTCCTAAGAAATCCACAGGCAAATGGAACACCATATTAAAAGCTGTTATATAGCCCGTGATTTCTGGGACACATTCTGATCAATTTTGTTTCCTAAGAGTTCACTTCCCATCAGTAACTAACCCCAAGTTCTGGAAATGTATTGGTGGACTGTTAGTCAATAATACTCATGTCGTTATCTTACAGGCCATCTGCTGTGTCTCATAGAAAGACACCCTTCAGAGACACTATCCTTTTAATTCTCAGAGATTTACATTTAGTGGATGGACACAGATCCAAGAACAGAAACACTTTTCAAGCAAGACAATTAGTATGGGTCATTAGGGTTTGTATTTGTTGTGGATTTAAAAAAATTATTATATGGTAAAATTGACCTTTTCCTCAGGGGTATACATGTCTATGAATTTTAACTTGGATTATTAGGTTTTGTCAACATTGGCAGTGCACACAAGCTGACTCACTAGTGCCATAGTTGACACACAATAAATAAAGGAATAAAATTTGGGGAAAGTTAAAATCACCCTAAAACATAATATGTAAATGTAGTAGAAGATAATAAAAATAGAGGTCTTAGGTCCTATGGAATAACTCTCTCTACATACGTTTCAGGACTGGTTTGTAAAAGAAAATCAATAAATATTTGTCTAGCAGACAATAATGTATGTAACAGAAAAAGAGTATAAAACAGAGACTTTGCTTTTCCTAAGTTTACCACTATTTCAGGACAGAAAAAAATACACACTTGCAACATTTTAAAAATATGAGAAAAAATATAAGTTCAAAAAACAATAGAATTATGCATAAGGACTGTAAGAATTCAGAGGAAAAGTCAATGTGGGTCAAATTGGGGCTGTTTCTTTGAGAAGATAGGATTTGGGACAAGGCTGCATTTGTCCGTAAGTAGCCCCTCCACTCCCTTGGGCTCTGATGGATTTAGAACAGATATCAGATTTATTCCTATAAAAGGGGCGACCCTGTCAGTTGGTTCTAGTCACCAGCCAAGCAGGTAGCTGGCCCTGGAGCATAAATGCCTCAGAAAAATAAGCCAATTTATTTATTAGTTTAGATCAAGATTGCCAAAATGTAATGGAATCAGTGACATGCAGCACTGAAGTCTCTGGGAAGCTTTTTAAAATGCAGATTCCTGGGCCCCAGCCCAGACCTGCTGAGTGAGGAGAATGTCTGAGGTAGAGCCCCAAAATTAGCAATTTTAAAAGCTCCCTAAGTAATTCTACTGTGCACTCAAGGTTAAGAGCCAGACTAGACAAAGCTGGGGGAAAAATGGCAAAAATCTGATTTCATCAAGAAGTAGACATTTATATAATCTTATAAAAAACTGAATCACTGGCTCAGTGATTGTTTTCTTGCTTCCCAAATATTTTAGCCTTGTTGAATGACTTATTCTAGGCTTATGTCTATGGCTAAGGCTGGTGACATACTCTGGAACCTCCCTTGCTCTGTGACCTGCCATACCTGATCGATATCTGTGGCTCCGAATATGTTTGCCACACGACACAGGAGGCTTTGCTTGGGATGGACATTAGATTATCTTGCCCCATCTTCTCCTTTCCTGGTTCTTGTTAGTCACGATTCATATCATGCCATCTCCTACAATTGGTCGGGTATTGCTGCACTCAGCTGGCTCTACCTTTATATATCTACCTACATGAATACAGTGCCACCAACCCTGAGAGGCGTGATTTCTCCATCAGCAGCTTTACGAAGCCTCAGTAGTTGGTACAGATGCTACACTGCACCAACAAAAGATTCCCTAAGAGGGCTTTTGGGGTTCAAACATAGACAGACTTTGTCTGTAAAGGAAGCAGCCAGGGCAGGGAACATTTTGGCCGTTAGTACAAGGGCAAGGCACTGCCACAACCACAGAACACAGGGAAATGAACAAGAGAAGTTCTTAGCTATTAAGCGCTTGTCAAGACCTCTGCTTGGAAGAGTTGCCAAGTGTTCTTCCTGACCTCGAAGACTGAAGTGAGCACATGGAAGAAATAGAATTCAAACTCCTGCATTCTCTGGCTGCTAAAGAGGATAATACCACCTGCAACTCAAGGACACTAAGGGGAATGTGACTGCATCAGTAACATGCTTTAAAGGGCTACAGACACATAGACACCATTGATAATCAGATGTTCTGGCCAGTGCTACTCCACCAGCTAAACTTTCTCTGCACAATGGAACCTCTTCTCTTTATAACTTTCTTATTATGAAACATTTCAAACATATAGGAAAGTAGACACAATAGTATAATGAACACCTATAAGCCAATGTATCAGCTTCAACAAATTTCAACTCATGGTCAGGCTTATTTTATCCTTAACCCTTCCCACTGCCCCCATCTTGTATTATTTTAAATTAAATCTCAGCTATTATATCAGTTCATCTCTAAGTATTGCAGTGTGTATTTCTAAAAGATAAGAGCTTCAAAATAGCATAACCATGAATCCATAATCACATTTAAAATTAAGAATAATTCCAAATATCCTGTCAGTGTTCAAATTTCCAGTGGTCTCATAGATGTGTATTTTTTACAGGTTGTTTGAGTCAGGATGCAAATAAGGTCTGCAAATTGCAAGTGGTTGATATTTTTCATAAGTTCTTTTAACCCACAGATTTCTCTTCCTTCTTTCATTTTTATTGCAATTTCTTTGTTGAAGAATCTATCAGGTGGTCCATACAATCACTGCTTCTCAAACTGTAATGCATAGGAATAACCTGGGCACTTGATCAAATGCTGGTATGGAATCAGTAGTCTGGGGTTGGCCTGAGATTCTGCATTTCTGACAGATTCTCAGTTGCTGCTGTCACTGCTATTCAACAGGCCAAACTGAGTAGCTGGACTACAGTATATCCCACAATCTGGATTTTTGCTGATTGAATCTTTCTAGAGTAATTCAATACATACTTTTGTGACCTCTGTATTTCTTAAATTGGTGTAGTCAAGTCCTGAAACTTGATCAGATTTGGTGTCTTTCTTTTTTTTTTCCATAGGTGGTGTTTTGTTCATCCATCAGGAAGCACATAAAACATAATGCTTGGTTGCCTCTTTCTTTGAAATGCTAGTAGCTTGACCTTCTAGGCCTATATTCATTAAAGGGTACAAAATGATGATATTCTAATTCTCTCATTTCTTCTTTATTAGCTAGAGTATCACCATAAAGACCAATCTCCCCTCATCTACAATTTAGTTACCTAGTGGTATAGTTCATATGAGAATCCCAGGGGAGAAAACTTGATTCTTTTCCTTTTTTTACCAATTTTCCAAATATTGAGTTGGTTTACTAATATCCAATAGTGACCAATTAGTTTTTAAAATTTGGTTGTGATTGTTTCTGTTGCTGTTGCTTTTAGATTCTTTATGAGCTCATGGATTGAAACATATCTGATGCATTTCAATCCATTTCAGTGTTATTTTTATACAAAAGACACTTCAAGTTGGCCTCTGAGTCCTTTTGACACAACCCAAGTAGTTTTTTTATTGTTTCCTTGCTCTTTTGTATAACAAAATGTTCCAGGTTTGACTTGTATTACATTTCCTGATCCAGAACTGCAGTCAACCATTTCTCCAAGATTATTATTTTTTTTTGGTGGAAAATTTTAAAATGATATTTTAAGATGATAATCTGTGTGCTATGGTGCTCATTACCACTAGGTTAGTAAAGTGGAAACTTTTTAATTCCATGAATATATTCTTCAATATTTTCAGATGGAAATATGTTTTAGAATATATGTGTGTGTATTCTGTGTATTCTAGAAGTACACATTGCATACTATTATTGCATTGCTCAGAAAATGCTGCCTTGTTTCTACTGAACTTAATTTCAGAAAGATTTGATAAAAAGATTAAAATATTTCTGATTTGTTTTATTAAATGTACCGTGTAAACAAAAAGCATCATTCTTAGAGTAGTGAATGCTTTGCAGTAAAAAGTCAGGACAGACCTTGGACAGATTGCTTAAAATTCTTCAGAACCTGACTTCATGATCTGAAAAATAGTTTCTTCATAAGGCTGTTAATAGCAAAGCTATCAAATATTTACTGGAAGCCAGAGATGTTACATACATTTTCTCATGTAATTGGTATAGCGACATTTTCAAGTAAGTAGTGTTTGCCCCCTTTTGTAAAGGAGTAAACTTTCCCAAGGTTACACAGCCAGTTAAGTGGCAAAGTCAGTACTTTAACAGAGGACTCTCTGATGCCTTTAACCTAGAGTATAGGGTGGCAGTTAAATGAGAAGGTAAATATATGTTGCCTCTGGCCTTGTCCTGACAAATGGTGTTCAATGAAAAATAAATGTCAGGTAACAGAAGTGGCCTTGGTAGATCTGTACTCGACATTTGGAGTGGGAGATGGGAGCGTGAACAGGGGAGAGGAGGCCAGCCAGCTTTCTGCTTAGCCAGGCTTTTGGCCCATTGACACTCCTCTTGCTAATTTCCCATTTTGGGTCTAACCTATATGTCCACCATGACAGATGCTCTCATGTCAAAGTTCAAGGTCAGCCCTCAAGAGTTCAGGCTGGCATCTTCTGTCATGTTGTCTTTTTAATATGCTCAGCAGGTGGCAGGAGTCTGGAGGCAAGCCTGCTCTGGCCTCTTCCCCTTACATCGTGTGTCATTAGCTACTACACAGCTCTTTGTTCAAAACAAAATTCACAAAACTGACAGATTCATCTGCTAACGTCGGGGGGCATCAGAGCCAATTACAGGAAGCCTTCAAAAGGCAAATAGGGTCACTTTTCACAAAATGGGATGAAGAAAAGGAAAATAGTCATGTCATTAAAAAGGACAAATACATTTTCCTCTCAGCAGGCTCGCCACAGGAAAGTAGAGAGATTTACATGAGTCCATCATTTCATTATGACTGCTTTGAATAATTTCAAATCAAAGCATCCACCCCGCACACAGCCAACCTATCATTAACCATTTTGAGCTAGTGAACAGTATTTCCCACGGTAAGTGATATCTCTATAATGACGGAAATTTTAGGTTTTTTTTTTTTAATTGAAGTATAGCTGATTTTTTAAAATTTATTTATTTATTTTTGGCTGTGTTGGGTCTTCGTTTCTGTGCGAGGGCTTTCTCTAGTTGCGGCAAGCGGGGGCCACTCTTCATCGCGGTGCGCGGGCCTCTCACCATCGCGGCCTCTCTTGTTGCGGAGCACAGGCTCCAGACGCGCAGGCTCAGTAATTGTGGCTCATGGGCCTAGTTGCTCCGCGGCATGTGGGATCCCCCCAGACCAGGGCTCGAACCCGTGCCCCCTGCATTGGCAGGCAGACTCTCAACCACTGCGCCACCAGGGAAGCCGGAAAATTTAGGTTTAAAGTGCGAAGTTTCTATATTCTTTCAAGACCACAAATAATCACATATGTTGTTTAAAATCACCTGGAAAGGACACCAGTTGTTTGTTTTAATTTGAATTCAGACCTCGAGGATTCTAGGGTCTGGTTTTGCTGAGATGCACCGAACACATACTTGAGTTCTTGAGCAAGAGAAGGACAAATTTAGTTGTGTTTGAGGAAAACCAGGTGCAAAGGTTTAGGGGCACAGTCCCAACACTACCCTTACCTCATAGCACTGTGAGAGTTTAGGCCAAATGGGTAAGTTCAGGGTCCACACAAGACCACCCTCTCTCCTGATGCCAATTGCAAGTTCAGGGTTGGGGAAGGATCCCCCAAACCACCATCAGTTTCAGAAATTTACTAAGCCTCACAGAACTCACTGAAAGCTATTATATTCATGGTTTGAGTTATTACAGGGAAAGGAAGGATACAGATTAGAATCAACCAAGGGAATAAGCCCATACGGCAGAGTCCTAAAGAAGTACCAAGTCCAGGGCTTCCATTGTCCTTTCCCAATGGAGACAAGACATGTTACTTTCCCAGCACCAGTGTGTGACAATACGGACAAAATATTGCCAATCAGGGAAACTCGCTAGAGCCTCTGTGTTCAGGTTTTTACTGAAGCTCCGTTATGTAAGCCTCATTGATTCTCTAGTCTCTGGGCGTGACCCAAAGTCTTCACCCCAAATCACATTGTTGGTCTTTCTGACATGGCCATCCTCAGCCCTGAATCATAACGTTACCCCAGGACAAATTGCAGACCTCTTTGGGGACAAGGTTAAATTCTTTACTGCACGTCTACAGTATGTCAGAAGTTTGGCATGAGGAAAGACCAGCTGTGATAAAAGTCAAGATAATGATAAGAGCTCCTCTCGAGGCACCATGTTAAGCATTTTATAAATATCTCATTTAATCCTGACCAACACTCAGGGAGGCAGGTCCACCTAGTAATTCTGATGTACAGATGAGGAAAATTGAGGTTTAGAGAGACTAAGTTGTGCAACAATATCATACACCCAGTGACCGGAAGAGGCTGGGTTCGAGCCCACTGCTGAATGGCTCCAGTGTCCTCCCTGTGTTGCCCTGCCAAAGGGAAGGCGTGGCTGCCACGTCCACAACTCCGCAGGGCACCATTCTTGTCTTCCCTGAGAAGGCTGTCTCCTGGAGCCGGAAAGGAAAGGCCAGCCTGACCGACTCACTATCTAAATCAAAAGGGAAGAGCTCTTGGCGAGACTTCTCAGAGCAAGAATCTGCACATATAGATAACTGCAAAAGAGCCAGCAAAGTTAAAATGCGCCCCGAGGGCTGGTTGCTCAACGAAATGCATAAACTGGACAGGAGTTTGGAGTAGGAAGATGTGCTCCATTTTAATTGGTTAAATTTTGGTTGTTGGATGACATATATCAGTACAAAGAAATGTGTCTATCACAGCTAGAAATATGGGACAATAGTATTGGTTTGTGTTTGATCATGCAACAACATAACATCTTTAAGATTTTCAGTGATCAATAGTGACAGTGTTTAGCATGCAAGCGGGTGTATTCTTTATAGGGTGTTCTTTCCAAGAATATGAAATGGATGCTCTAAATGTATAACTAGTTTTTAAATTCTGAATGGCCTTTGTTTAGGGGAGTTGTTTGGCTCTCATGCACTATTTTCATTAAGAGGTAAAGGAACCTGTAACACATAGATTTTGGTCAACAGAGTTTAATAGTCAGTACACAGTTTTCATATATGGGGTTTTAGACATCCTGAACTTTCGGAAAAGTTCTTTATTTGTTTATCTATTTGTTGTAATTGCCTTTATGGTAAAATCTAGGCAGACTTACCATCAATTTTTCTATTAATATGAAGAAGAAAACGTTAGCAATTGTGTCTCTCCTAAGATACATCAAGAACACAGGTTTTGGGGCTTCCCTGGTGGCACAGTGGTTAAGAATCCGCCTGCCAATGCAGGGAACACGGGTTTGAGCCCTGGTCCGGGAAGATCCCACATGCCGCGGAGCAACTAATCCCGTGCACCACAACTACTGAGCTTGTGATCTAGAGCCCGCAAACCACAAGTACTGAGCCCGTGTGCTGCCACTACTGAAGCCCGTGCGCCTGGAGCCCATGCTCCGCAACAAGAGAAGCCACCGTAATGAGAAGCCCATGCACCGCAACAAAGAGTAGTCCCCACTCGCTGCAACTAGAGAAAACCTGTGCACAGCAACAAAGACCCAATGCAGCCAAAAATAAATAAATAAAATAAATAAATTTTAAAAAAAAAGAACACAGGTTTTGCATATTTCAGAGGTGTAGAGTATAAGCGTGTCACATAAAATCATGTATCTTAGCCTCATAAAAGATGACAGCTTAAAAAATCCAGAAAAAAAAGGTTTCTGAGGTTTAAGTGATCTGTTTCATGTTTAAAAAGGTAATATACATTGAAAGATTTTTCGAATCATAAGGTATATATGTTTTGGTGTCAGAAAGGTAATAGATTGAGTTTGTAATTAGGGCTAGAATATTTTGTTTTACTTATCAATGCCAAAAAAGTAACTTTGAAAAAAATAAAATAAACTTACTGTTAAGAAACCTATCCTATATACAATCATTTTTACACATATATGGATTTTCTCTTAAAGTCACAGCTACCAGAAACTTATGTGAATATGATTCATTTTTAGTTGCTTTTAGATATTTTTCCAAACCCTTATTAGGCATCTCTGGAAAACAGCCAGGTGACCGAGTAGATTTTAACGGTGTTATTCAGCTATCTTACCTTGATAACAGGATCTTATTTACGTGAGTAACTATCTGTCTAAATCACTATGCTAGGCATAGTTCAAGATATGTAAAAAAGAGAAATAAGTGCTGAGGGGAAGCAGAGACTTTGGGAAAGCTTCACATGGGAGCTTCTCATCCAGGTAACTGGATCTTGCAGTGTGAGTGGGAACTTGAGCGAGAGGGATGTGAAGGGTGTAAAATGGGAACTGAGGCCGTGTCTCTTCTCCTCTTGGCTTTCTTTGAACCCTTTGTGTGGTTTCCTCATTTACGTTTTGCCTGTCACATGCAGCCTGTGTGGTAACCTTGGAAACACCTCCTCAAAGCCCCTACCCTGGAAAGGCCCAGTAGGACTAGAGTCCCAGAGAACGAAGCCATTTCTAGTTCAAGCCTTAGGGCGAAGGGGTGTGTTCACATGGCTTCCCCTCCCAGATCAAGTAGTGAGATCCAGAGAATCAAGACAAGGATCTGGCCCAGGGGAGAGGTGTCAAGGTCAAGGACACGGCCCTCAGGCTGCCTCCTGTCTGGACAAATGTCATATGCTGGCTGCAGTGTGATCCATCCACAATCTCAAGAGTTAGAGACAGAGGATGTGCAGCTAAAGACCTAATGAGAAATTAAGAGAGTTCATTTCCCTGGGCTTCCTCCATGCAGGATCCATCACTCGCAGTGAGCCAGTCTGTGGTGGGTGGCTGGTCAGGATTCAAGGATTCCAGGACCCCACCACTTGCTGTCATGTCTTGTGCACATACCTGGCATTAGATATTAGCTTAACAACGACATTCATACTGCCTTTAATCTACAATGCCCTATGAAATAGTTGCTACAGTCTCCATTTTACAGTAGAGGGATCAAGGTTCAGAGCCGTTACCCAAGTTACTCAGTACCACTAAGGTACATCAGTGGCCAAAACCAGGTCTGTTGCCACTAAGCCAAGATATTAAAGGACTGCCTTTTATGTTCTTCTTAATCTCACTGTCTGGCTCCAATAGTGACAATGAATGAAACAATACAAAACAAAATGTAATCTTCATTATTTGTCCTTTTTATATTTCATCCTTACCCTCAGATTCACATTATGAAGTGCAATTGATTGCAATTCTTTTTGTGAACCATTTACATTTTCATTTCCTTATTATTAACACATTCATTTTGTTCACTTTTCTGACAAAAGAATTGTTTTGAATTCTACATCCTAATACTAAATTTCACCTTTTAAAGGTGAGTAATTAAAACTTCCATCTTCAGTCATTCCTTTTTTCAAATTCACTGATGAATATTTAACCTCTTCCCTTGGAGTTCTGGTAAAGGAAGATGGCATTATGGCTTCAAGTTGTGAGCCGAGGAGGCATCCATTCAAGCAAGGGTCTCGCCCCCTGTGCAGGGGCTTCATTCTTGCTGCAGACCCTCTGTGCAAATGCATGCTGAGTTCTGTCCTTGCAGAAAAACACCATGAAGGATCACACCACCCTTGAGAGCCCTTAATGAAAATGCAGTCCCGAGAATAATGCAGCTTCTTGTTCCCTTTGCTGAATTCACCTCTGGTGCTGTCTCGCAATCCTTTTATTCTCTACTCAGACCACCACCGGGGGTGAACAAGAGTCCTGTCTATGAATCAAGGCTCTTCAGGTTCCCAGTCGCTGCCGTGAATGTGGACCATGTTTCAGTCTTTGCACAGGCGTTTCCTCTTCCTTCATTCAATATGCATTGACCACTGCCACGCTCGCCCCACCCCATGTGTGACCTTTGTTATTACGCCCGAGGCTTCAACTAGTAGTACAGCATATAACAGTAATTCTTATCATTAGACTTTAAGCCATAAATTTGATTTAAAGCCTTATTTTACATTTCACAAGGGAAACTGTCATGCACTTAGATCAGGCAGGGCAACATCAACTTTTGATACTGAAATGAGGGTGATGGGACACGTGCTCATCCCTAAGCTGATTCAGGAGTGGACGCAAGACTGCGCAGCTGGGCACCGGCAACAATAGGGGACGCCGTGCACGTCGGCTTCAATGTACTAGGCGCCCCCTGGAGTCTGGCAGAGGGGGCACCCTGCAGGTGGGTTGGGACAAGCAGGTCATGATAGCTCCTTTAATGAGAAATGAATGACTCCTGAGGACAGTGCCGTAATTACAAACCAATAAGGCAAAAATAGTGCAGTACCACTGAGTATGAAGCCTAATGCCAGATTGTCATGAATTCAAATCCTGGCTCATCTGTGTGAACTTTTGGGCAAGTTACTTAACTCCTCCAGGCCCCAGTTTTGTCATCTGTAAATAAGGTTAACAGAAATACCTTCCATACAGGGATATTATAAGGATTAAGTAAATTAATATTTGTAAAGCACATAGACACTGCCTGGTATATAGTGTCATATAAGTATTTGTTACAAAAATGAAAAAACACATTGATTGGTCATTCTGTTGATGCTTAGTAAAATGAGATATGAGTCACATGATCAAGACTGTCAATAATTTCCCTCTCTATTCTCAATTATTGCCATAGTTATTGTTGCTGGAATGCTATGTTACTTTCAATTAGGGTTACTTTCTTTAATTATGTTTTACACATTTGTGAATACTTGCATACTCCACAGTTCTTTAAAAAGAGAATGAAAACAAAATTAAACTTGAAACCAATTATAGAGATACATATGTACAAGGATGTTCTTTAAAGAAAAATTGGAAACAACTTAAATGTCTGTCAGTGGGAGATGAGATAAATTGTGGCATATTCATAAAATGTGATTATATATCATTTAAAGTATATTACATTTATTCTCTACATTAAAAAAATAGGGATCTATTTCTAGAACAATGTTAAGTATAAAGAACCCTAGAAGAATGACAGGTACAGTATATACAATAAATTTTCATTTAAATACATACATACGTAGAAAACGTATAACAAAGACATGAACATGAAGGATACATAACAATATCAAGATGGTGACTTGAGGAAGGAGGGAAGGGAATGGAATCTGGCAATGGCAGAAAGGGGGCTTCGATTTCATCTGTAACATTTCCTCTCTCAGAAAAAAATCTGAAGCAAACATGGCAAAATTTTAACATTAATTAAATCAGGTTGGAGATTATCTTATCACATTATTCTCTATGCTTTTTATTTATATTTGAACATGTTGATAGTAAGAATAATAACAGAACAAATTTAAATGCCAAATTATAATTCTAAAATTTCCACCCATAGATTTTATTACTCCTCTTCGTTAATATTTTTAAAATTCTTTTGCTTCAAAACGTTAACTTACCACCAGTTGTGCTGGTGCTTTTATGGATGGCCCGGTTTCGTGAGGTTTAGAAAGCACTTTGGCACAAGGGCTCTAAAGAATATATCTTCACTATTCTAGAATTTTAACGGCCTATTGTACATCAGTGTTAATGAGAGTCATGTAGATAAATCCCTAAGCAGTCCTTTTAAAGGTTGCATTTTTTGCTCAGCCAAAAAAAAAAAGAGCTTTCTTGCCTTCCTGGATAATTTTGCTAAGCAAGTGTGTTGTACGTTTTCAGGTGCTCAAGTGAAACAATATGGGAGCATTTGTTTAGAGTGTTTTGCTTGCAAACTTCTTCAGCAGAACAGCAAGACAACAAATCATTCCTTTGAATCTGTGTAACTTTGAATATGTATTGATTGGCGGAACAAACAGCGCCATGACCCAGATTTTCAATGTCACATATTGAAATGTGGCTGGTGTGCTCCAAGTTTAGCAATTCTCTGTTCGTCATGTAAATTAACCGGGACAATGACTTGTGACCTTAGAATTTCAGCTTTGCGGTTCAATATGCCATTGACCTTTTACATCCTATGTATAGAGTATTATGTGTAAAACGGTCACCAAATGAATTTATATCAGATGTTCTAACTAGAAAACAATTTTCATTGTCTGGCGCATGAATGTTTGTAGTAGATATATTTTAACTATTTCAATTTCAATGTTATTTAACATTGCTGAGGTTATTAAACACAAAATGTGCTCATAGATTCTGTATTACTTACTGACTACTCACCATGCGCCGTTGGGCCCTAGAGATAAAGTGATGACCGAGACAGTGCCACTCTCTTGAAATTGTTAATAATCTAATGAGTAACAGAGTCAAGAAAACTGGCTATTATAATACAGGGAGATAAGTACTGTATCTGTGGAATAGAAAGAGTGTTAAAGGAGCCCATAGCATGGAAACCCAACCGATTCTGAGAAGATCAAAGTGAGAGATCAAGGAAGGCTTCCTGGTGGTAGAGTCTATGCTGCTCCTTCATTTGAAGGCTGGGGGAAGAATAGTCCATGCAGGGGAATCAGCACATGGAAAAGCAAGAGGACGCATACTTTGGGCCAAATGTTTGGATTGTTTCTTTGGTATCAAGAATCACCATTCCCTCAGGGTTTCTGCATGGTCCACATCCTCTAAGGATACCTCACAGGCTGGCCTCAGAAAGCCGCTATTATTAATAATCATGTTCCCCCACTTTGAGAAAAGGTACATTTCAGGCCTGAAATATGTAAAAATAAGGATGAAGAACTAAGCAGTTCAAAGTCTGTTCTGAGGCTACCAGCGTAAGAGGCAAGATGGTGAAGATTGCAGTCGTCAGCAGCATTAAGACCAAGGCCTGTGGCACTCTTCCCCATCCATGAGTGACCCCCAACTTCCTCTCTCTTCCCATCACCCACACACCACCTGCGTGTAAGGTTCAGAGGCGAGCGAGCCCTCAGGGTGGCACCCTGCAGCCTTACTGCAGATCTGCGGCTGAGCACAGGCTTTTCTCCATTTGACTACCTACCCTCTTTCCATTTTTGTCTATTTTACCACAATCCTGAAGTTCAGGATGATTTGGATTTCATGTGTTTATACAGCCTTTCTGAACACCTTTCCTTTTATTTTTACTTGACAAAATTTTTTGTTCAAATGTTTGTGAGAAAATGTTTTGCATAGTGAACTAAAAACCTGTCCAGTCTTGTTCTGGGATAGGAACTAATTTGAAGGGCTGAAATCTACCATGAGGTCTAGTAAACTAAGCACAAGCATGTCATTCTTCGACATATTGATTCATTTGTTTAATTAAACGTTTGATAAGGTACGGTTAAAAAATATAGTACTGTAATATATATTTTAGAATCCTTCTAAATATACAGTTTCTCAACGTGTTCAGAGCTTAATCCATTTCTTAACTTTGTAACGCAGGAGAAGAAAACCTCCTGGCAATTTTACGACGAAGATGGTGGAAGTATATGATCCTGGGACTGATAGACTTGGAAGCAAACTATCTGGTGGTCAAGGCTTACCAGTACACGACTCTGACCAGTATCCAGGTACCAAGGCTCCCTTCCCTTCTCATCTGCCTCATTTTCCAGATGTAGTTTACTTTCAGTTTAGTCACTTGGGAGTTCTGAATACTAGTTTGTAAGTTTTGCAACAAGAGGGAAATCGGTTATATAAAAATTAACTTGAACTTTATTTCTGTGTTCCTTTAATTTTTCTTAATTCACATGTAATTGTACATCTCTTCTTTGTTTTTAGTATACCACAAGAACCATTGACAATGTAGGAAAATAATTTGTAGCTAAGAATACTAATCTTACGTCAGCAGAAGAATTATTAATAAGCATAAAAATAAATCTAATCACAACTTATAATGTTTTAGAATATGCTAATGGACTTTGATTAAGTAATCAAAGTGCTTAATAATCTTTTCTTTTAGCTTTCTTTAATGTGTAGATTTTGTAAGCTGAAGAGACAGAATTTTTCCTAAAGGGACAAGATTTAAATTTCTACAATGTGTTAGGTATGAAGATAGCCACTGCATCCTTCCTTCCTCCCTCCCTCTCTCTCTTTTTCTTTTATGTAATTATGTGTACACGCGCACGCACACACACACACACCATTGCAAATTTAACTTAGATTTTCACGATTTTTACCAGACACCACTTATATTCCTCATTAAACCATAAATAATAATCTTGACTATTTTTGCTTCACCCTTATTTCTCTTTTTATGACAATATTATGAATTTTATAGTCATTCCAAGGCTCCAGGATGAAAACAAAATATTGTTCATGTATCATATTTTACTTAGATTTGATACCTCAACAACATTGCTGCCATTCCAATAATTTGCTTAGAAACAATAACAAAAATGAAGAAACAAACAAGCAAACAAACCACTTGAATAAATTCAGATTATATAGATTGGATGGGAATCTATCTAAATCAGAATTAGATAGGGTCTACATGCTTCCTCCTGCATACCCAATAAGGGACAGAAAGGATGCTTCCCTACAACCACTGAAGAGAAGTCCAGAGCTCTATTTGATTGGACCACACTGATGGCAGGGGAATAGTGTGAGCTAATTGACCTAGACCTGGACTCTCTGAACCAATACAGGATGAGATTTCTCTGATTTGTTTAGACAAATGTTTCTCAGTAGGAGTACTACTGGCATTTTGGGTAGGACAATTTTTCATGATGTGAGTCATTTTCCTACTTTATAGGTCATTTAAGATTTCTGGTCCCTACCCATCAAATGCCCATAGCATCTTTCAGCCTTTGTAACAACTAAAAGTGTCCTCATGGATTTCCAAATGCCCTCTAGCAGGTACCATCTCTAGTTGAGAATCACTGGCTCACCAATCAGCACTCACTCCTGGAGTCAGGGCAGGATCAATCTCACCCAGTCACATATCTGTCACCCATTAAGGGAGAGATGAGGTGGATGGATGTTGGGAGAACAACCACAGTGCTCCAAACTCAGCCTAGCTCCTATTCACTTCCACAAGCCCCACCATGACAACAAATCTCTCTCTCTGTCTTTCTCTCTCTCTCTTTCATGCTCTCTCTCTCCTGTGCTCCCAGGCACTTTGTTTTATAGCTCTGTCTTCACAGTCTGTCTTACCTAAGAATGGTGTTTGAATATTTCCACCTACTCCACCAAGCTGTAAGCTCTTTCACAACAAGGAGGATTTCTTGTTCACCTTTGAATCTCTAGTACCTGGTAGGAAACCCAGCACATAATAGGCACTCAAAAATGTTTAAAGAGGTTAATTAAATTGCATTGACTTCCAGTATTTGGGGACACAGAAATTGCCAGCAGTTCTCTACCCACATGCAGAGGCCCCTGGAATGTCTATACAGGTATGTGGGAGAAGAAAGAGGAATGCTGGCTTCATGGCAGAACTGGGCCCGTTAGTGCAGAGTCAAAAATTATAAATGGGCCTCCTGGGGAGCATGAAGAGGAAATTTACCCCTTTGGAAATCCATCTGACTTTTGTTTTCTTTTGTTAAGCATTGAAAAGTCACAACCAATTACTGGTTGCTTAAGTTCTATGGGGATTTATTAAAAAATTTTTTCAGTTTTTCAATTTCTTTTTGTAGACAGTGACAAGGTTTTAACAACTTTCCCCTTGTCCTCAGGTGTTTTGTTCAACCCATGTTATGCACCACCATTAATCCATCCTGCCAATTCTCTCAAATTAGCTGTTTGACACCACATTTAATGCTGCGTTCTATGCAAAATTTATTTTAATTCTGTAGAAAGACAAAAAATAATTCTACTGAAATATCAGTTTGTCTTCATTATAACTTACTGAGCAAGGGATGGGGGAAGTAAAAAAGCAAGTTGAATCAAACAATTCTAGAACCATTTTGCTACCTACAAAAAATAAACTTATTAAATAATAATAAATGGTCAGAATAGAAGGCATTTGCTCTGGGAACCATGTCTGTACTGCTGTTTTGTAATTCAATTCTGTTTACTCATTGCAAATTAGTGGAACTAACAAGGACCTATAATGATTTTCCCTTGTTTCTATAAATATTAATTGAGCACATAATACGTGCTAAGTTTTTAGCTTTTATTCATATATTAATCAATAAGGAAAATACATTAATTATGCATCTAAGAAATGTACTAGTTATTGCAAGTGATGTAAATAGAAATGAATCAACCTTTGCTGTACACTTGAAACTAACACAACATTGTTAATCAACTATACTCCATTATAAAATAAAAAATTTTTTAAATAAAATAAAATTTAAAAATAAAAACATTAACAGAAAAAAAAAAGAATGATAAAGCTTCTACAGAGTTAAAAAAAAAAAAAAAAGAACGAAGGAAATGAATCAACCTTACCCTCCAGGAGCTTCTGAACTTATAAAGGGGACAAGAGGCACAGTCTATTGATAGTAACATCATGTACGGCAAGAGAACCGATGCCAAAGTGCTATAGTTTTCAAAGGAGCCAGAGATGATGTTTATTTGCAGAGGCAAGAAAGTACCCATTCAGAGGAGTCTATAAGATTGGATAAAATTTAGGTATAGCTTTGAACCTGAAAAGAAAATCATGGCAAAAGCCTAGGGGCAGAAAACCTGAGGAATATGATTGGAGAACAATTATTCCAGTTTGATTCATCCAGTCACTTCAAAAATAAGTACTGAATACTTCTCTGTTCAAGTCAGTGTATTAGATAGTGAACAGTGAGCAAATAGCAAAAAAAGATGCTTTTCTGTATTTTTTGGAGCTTCCAGGCAAATGGGAAAGACAGCCAAATAACCAAATGAATGGCTGTATCATTATAGTCAGAGATAAGTGTTCTAAAAGAAAGCAACACAGTTCTACGAGAACATTTGTCAAAACAACATGACCTAAACTGGAAAGTTGGGGAAGATTTTCCTAAAAGACTAGTGGTAGAGCTGAGATCTATAAGAGAAGTGGAAGATTAGTTGAGAAGGAAAGAGGTCCAAGCAAAGAAGACAGCGTGCTCAAGGCTCTGTGGTGGGAAGGACCATGGCAAGGATGAGGTTGTGAGCAAGGGCTTGTGACTGGGCAAGGAGAGTGAAGAAAAGAGTGGTGCAAGATGGGCTGGGGAAGGAGGCAAGTGCTAGACTCAACAAGTCTTGACAGCCAGGTCAAGAGTTTGAGTCTTTAGGCTAAGTGCCGTGGGAAGCCACATTTGAGTTTTAAAGGCAGGCAGGCTGTGGTGCAGAGAACAGATTGAAGCAATGGACGCTCATTACAGAATAAAGTAAGATAGAGCCAAAAAGTTAAGCTGGGGTCATGTTGTAGGAGGTCTTCAATGTCAGAATGAAGAGTGTGGCTTAATTTTGTAAATAAAAGAGAGCTGTGAAGGTTTCTGAGGAAAGAAATGGTAGGATGTAGCCCAACAGCCCTTTTGCAAAGGCACTTCTGTTTTAACAAGACAGTCCTCATTACTAGTTGGCAAAGGACCAGGTACTTTTGTCTTCTGATTCTCTTAGAAACAGTGATGTAGAACAAAAAGACATGAAGAGCCTCTCTGTGCTTTATCCTCTTGCCCTTTCAGTTCATTCCTCAAACTCATGGTTAAATGTCACAAACAATTAATGCATGAAGCATAAGAGGAAAATACATATTTCTGGAATGATTATAGACTCACAAGGAATTGCAAAACTATATAGGATTCTTTGAACTGTTCACACAGCTTTTCCCCAATGGTGACATTTTATATGACTAGGATATTGATATTGGTACAATACTGTTAACTAAGCTACAGACCTGATTCAGTTTTCATCCCTTTTTCATCCCTTTCATCCCTTCACTCCTTTGTCGGGGTGTGTGTGTGTGTGTGTGTGTGTGTGTGTGTGTGTGTGTGTGTAGCTCTACACAATTTGATCCATGTGTAGGTTTGTGTAACTACAGCCACAGTCAGGATACAGAACTATACTATCACCACAAAGAAACTCCCTCATACAACCCCTATGAAGTCACACCCATTCCACCACCCTCATTCCTGTCCCTAGCAACCACTGCTCTATTCTCCATCTATATGATTTTGTCAACTGGAGAATGCTATATAAAATGGAATCACACAGCATTTAACCTTTTGAGATTGGCTTTTTTCACTAAGCATAATACCCTTAAGTCCACCCAAATTGTTGCACATATCAATAGTTTGGTCTTTTTATTGCTGAGTAGTATTCCATAGTATAAATATATCAGGGTTTGTTTACCCATCACCAGCTGAAGGACATTTGGGTTGTTTCCAGCTTTCGTTTTTTACAAATAAAATTGCTATGAGGAGTTAGAGGGAGGTGTGACTACAGGAGAAGGTCATTGTCTTTGTGATATAAGGACTCAACCCATCATTGCTGTCTTTGAAAGAGGAAGAAGCCACAAGTCAAGAAACGTGGATAGCCTGTAAAAGGTGGAAAAGGAGTCTATTCTTTTGATGTTCTGACCACAGAATTATATTAGCTCTAACATCCATGTAACAGGAGACAGACTTGAAATCAATCTCATTGATTGTCTGAGAGATCTTCTGAGACAAGAACCAAGATGGCGGAGTAGAAGGATGTGCTCTCACTCCCTCTTTTGAGAACACCAGAATCACAACTAGCTGCTGGACAATTATCCACAGGAAGACACTGGAACTCACCAAAAAATATACCCCACATCCAAAGACAAAGGAGAGCCACAATGAGACGGTAGGAGGAGCGCAATCACAGTAAAATCAAATCCCGTAACTGCTGGGTGGGTGACTCACAGACTGGAGAACACTTATACCACAGAAGTCTACCCACTGGAGTGAAGGTTCTGAGCCCCACGTCAGGCTTCCCAACCTGGGGGTCCAGCAACGGGAGGAGGAATTCCTAGAGAATCAGACTTTGAAGGCTAGCAGGATTTGATTACCGGACTTTGGCACGACTGGGGGAAACAGAGACTCCACTCTTGGAGGGAACACACAAAGTAGTGTGCACATCAGGACACGGGAAGGAGCAGTGACCCCCGAGGAGACTGAACCAGACCTACCTGCTAGTGTTGGAGGGTCTCCTGCAGAGGTGGGTGGTGGCTGTGGCTCACTGTGGGGACAAGGACACTGGCAGCAGAAGTACTGGGAAGTACTCCTTGGCATGAGCCCTCCCAGAGTCTGCCATTAGCCCCACCTAAGAGCCCAGGTAGGCTTCAGTGTTGGGTTGCCTCAGGCCAAACAACCAACAGGGAGGAAACCCAGCCCCACCCATCAGCAGACCAGCAGATTAAAGTTTTACTGAGCTCTGCCCACCAGAGCAACAGTCAGCTCTACCCACCACCAGTCCCTCCCATCAGGAAGCTTGCACAAGCCTCTTAGACAGCCTCATCCACCAGAGGGCAGACAGCAGAAGCAAGAAGAACTACAATCCTGCAGCCTGTGGAACAAAAACCACATTCACAGAAAGACAGACAAGAGGAAAAAGCAGAAGGCTATGTACCAGATGAAGGAACCAGATAAAACCCCAAAAAACAACTAAAGAAGTGGAGATAGGCAACCTTCCAGAAAAAGAATTCAGAATAATGATAGTGAAGATGATCCAGGACCTCAGAAAAAGAATGGAGGCAAAGATCAAGAAGATGCAAGAAATGTTTAACAAAGACCTAGAAGAATTAAAGAACAAACAAACAGAGATGAACAATACAATAACTGAAATGAAAACTACATTAGAAGGAATCAATAGCAGAATAACGGAGGCAGAAGAACGGATAAGTGACCTGGAAGACAGAATGGTGGAATTCACTGCTGCGTAACAGAATAAAGAAAAAAGAATGGAAAGAAATGAAGACAGCCTAAGAGACCTCTGGGACAACATTACACACAGCAACATTTGCATTATAGGGGTCCCAGAAGGAGAAGAGAGAGAGAAAGGACCCGAGAAAATATTTGAAGAGATTATACTCGAAAATTTCCCTAACATGGGAAAGGAAATAGCCACCCAAGTCCAGGAAGCACAGAGAGTCCCACACAGGATAAACCCAAAGAAAAACACGCCAAGACACATAGTAATCAAACTGGCAAAAATTAAAGACAAAGAAAATTTATTGAAAGCAGCAAGGGAAAAACGACAAATAACATAGAAGGGAACTCCCATAAGGTTAACAGCTAATTTCTCAGCAGAAACTCTACAGGCCAGAAGGCAGTGGCATGATATACTTAAAGTGATGAAAGGGAAGAACCTACAGCCAAGATTACTCTACCCAGCAAGGATCTCATTCAGATTCGATGGAGAAATCAAAAGCTTTACAGACAAGCAAAAGCTGAGAGAATTCAGCACCACCAATCCAGCTCTACAACAAATGCTAAAGGAACTTCTCTAAGTGGGAAACACAAGAGAAGAAAAGAACCTACAAAAACAAACCCAAAACAATTAAGAAAATGGTCATAGCAACATACATATCGATAATTACCTTAAACGTGCATGGATTAAATATTCCAACCAAAGACACAGGCTTGCTGAATGGGTACAAACACAAGACCCATCTATATGCTGTCTACTTCAGACCTAGGGACACATACAGACTGAAAGTGAAGGGATGGAAAAAGATATTCCATGCAAATGGAAATCAGAAGAAAGCTGGAGTAGCAATCCTCATATCAGATAAAATAGACTTTAAAATAAAGAATGTTACAAGAGACAAGGAAGGACACTACATAATGATCAAGGGACCAATCCAAGAGGAAGATATAACAATTATAAATATATATGCACCCAACATAGGAGCACTTCAATACATAAGGCAACTGCTAACAGCTATAAAAGAGGAAATCGACAGTAACACAATAATACTGGAGGACTTTAACACCTCACTTACACCAATGGACAGATCATCCATAATGAAAATAAATAAGGAAACAGAAGCTCTAAATGACACAATAGACCAGATAGATTTAATTGATATTTATAGGACATTCCATCCAAAAACAGCAGATTACACTTTCTTGTCAAGTGCGCACAGAACATTTTCCAGGATAGATCACATCTTGGGTCACAAATCAAGCCACAGTAAATTTAAGAAAATTGAAATTATATCAAGCATCTTTTCTGACCACAATGCTATGAGATTAGAAATGATTTACAGGGGAAAAAAAAAAAAACACACAAACACATGGAGGCTAAATAATACGTTACTAAATAACCAAGAGATCACTGAAGAAATCAAAGAGGAAATCAAAAAATACCTAGAGACAAATGACAATGAAATCACGACGATCCAAAACCTATGGGATGCAGCAAAAAGCAGTTCTAAGAGGGAAGGTTATAGCTCTACAAGCCTACCTCAAGAAACAAGAAAAATCTCAAGTAAACAATCTAACCTTACACCTAAAGAAACTAGAGAAAGAAGAACAAACAAAACCGAAAGTTAGCAGAAGGAAAGAAATCATAAAGATCAGAGCAGAAATAAATGAAATAGAAACAAAGAAAACAGTAGCAAAGATCAATAAAACTAAAAGCTGGTTCTTTGAGAAGATAAACAAAATTGATAAACCATTAGCCAGACTCATCAAGAAAAAGAGGGAGAGGACTCAAATCCATAAAACTAGAAATGAAAAAGGAGAAGTTACAACAGACACCGCAGGAATACAAAGCATCCTAAGAGACTACTACAAGCAACTCTATGCCAATAAAATGGACAACATGGAAGAAATGGACAAATTCTTAGAAAAGCATAACTTTCCAAGACTGAACCAGGAAGAAATAGAAAATATGAGCAGACCAATCACTAGTAATGAAATTGAAAATGTGATTAAAAATCTTCCAACAAACAAAAGTCCAGGACCAGATGGATTCACAGGTGAATTCCATCAAACATTTAGAGAAGAGCTAACACCTGTCCTTCTCAAACTCTTCCAAAAAATTGCAGAGGAAGGAACACTCCCAAACACAATTCTATGAGGCCACCATCACCCTGATACCAAAACCACACAAAGATACTACAAAAAAAGAAAATGACAGACCAATATCACTGATGAATATAGATGCAAAAATCCTCAACAAAATACTAGCAAACAGAATCCAACAGCACATTAAAAGGGTCATACACCATGATCAAGTGGGATTTGTCCCAGGGATGCAAAGATTCTTCAATATACATAAATCAATCAATGTGATAAACCATATTAACATATTGAAGAATAAAAACCATATGATCATCTCAATAGATGCAGAAAAAGCTTTTGACAAAATTCAACACCCATTTCTGATAAAAACTCTCCAGAAAGTGGGCATAGAGGGAACCTACCTCAACATAATAAAGGCCATATATGACCAACCCACAGCAAACATCATTCTCAATGGTGAAAAACTGAAACCATTTCCTCTAAGATCAGGAACAAGACAAGGATGTCCACTCTCACCACTATTATTCAACATACTTTTGGAAGTCCTAGCCACAGCAATCAGAGAAGAAAAAGAAATAAAAGGAATCCAAATCGGAAAAGAAGAAGTAAAACTGTCATTGTTTGCAGATGACATGATACTATACATAGAGAATCCTAAAGATGCCAACAGAAAACTACTAGAACTAATCAATGAATTTGGTAAAGTTGCAGGATACAAAATTAATGCACAGAAATCTCTTGCTATAAATTCCTATACACTAATGATGAAAAATCTGAAAGAGAAAATAAGGAAACACATTTACCATCGCAACAAAAAGAATAAAATACCTAGGAATAAACCTACCCAGGGAGACAAAAGACCTGTAAGCAGAAAACTATAAGATACTGATGAAAGAAATTAAGGATGATACCAACAGATGGAGATATATACCATGTTCTTGGATTGGAAGAATCAATATTGTGGAAATGACTATACTACCCAAAGCAATCTACAGATTCAATGCAATCCCTATCAAATTACCAATGGCATTTTTACAGCACTAGAACAAAAAATCTTAAAATTTGTATGGAGACACAAAAGACCCCGAATAGCCAAAGCAGTCTTGAGGGAGAAAAACGGAGCTGGAGGAATCAGACTCCCTGACTTCAGACTATACTACAAAGCTAAAGAAATCAAGACAATATGGTACTGGCACAAAAACAGAAACATAGATTAATGGAACAAGATAGAAAGCCCAGAGATAAACCCACGCACCTATGGTCAACTAATCTATGACAAAGGAGGCAAGGATATACAATGGAGAAAAGACAGTCTCTTCAATAAGTGGTGCTGGGAAAACTGGGCAGCTACATGTAAAAGAATGAAATTAGAACACTCCCTAACACCATACACAAAAATAAACTCAAAATGGATTCGAGACCTAAATGTAAGACTGAACACTATAAAATTCTTAGAGGAAAACATAGGAAGAACACTCTTTGACATAAATCACCGCAAGATCTTTTTTGATCCACCTCCTATAGTAATGGAAATAAAATCAAAAATAAACAAATGGGACTTAATGAAACTTCAAAGCTTTTGCACAGCAAAGGAAACCATAAACAAGGAGAAAAGACAACCCTCAGAATGGGAGAAAATATTTGCCAATGAAGCAACTGACAAAGGATTAATCTCCAAAATATATAAATAGCTCATGCAGCTCAATATTAAAAAAACAAACAACCGAATCCAAAAATGGGCAGAAGACCTAAATAGACATTTCTCCAAAGAAGATATACAGATTGACAACAAGCACATGAAAGGATGCTCAACATCACTAATCATTAGAGAAATGCAAATCAAAACTACAATGAGGTATCACCTCACACCAGTTAGAATGGGCATCATCAAAAAATCTACAAACAACAAATGCTGGAAAGGGTGTGGAGAAAAGGGAACCCTCTTGCACTTTTGGTGGGAATGTAAATTGATACAGCCACTATGGAGAACAGTATGGAGGTTCCTTAAAAAACTAAAAATAGAATTACCATATGGTCCAGCAATCCCACTACTGGGAATATACCCAGAGAAAACCATAATTCAAAAAGAGTCATGTACCGCAATGTTCATTGCAGCACTATTTACAATAGCCAGGTCATGGAAGCAACCTAGATGCCCATCGACAGACGGATGGATAAAGAAGATGTGGTACATATATACAGTGGAGTATTACTCAGCCATAAAAAGGAACAAAATTGGGTCATTTGTAGAGACGTGGATGGATCTAGAGACTGTCATACTGAGTGAAGTAAGTCAGAAAGAGAAAAACAAATATCGTATATTAGCGCATATATGTGGAACCTAGAAAAATGGTACAGATGAACCGGTTTGCAGGGCAGAAATTGAGACACAGATGTAGACAACAAATGTATGGACACCAAGGGGGAAAGCCGTCGGGGGATGGGGGTGGTGGTGTGATGAATCGGGCAATTGGGATTGACATGTATACACTGATGTGTATAAAATTGATGACTAATAAGAACCTGCTGTATAAAAAAATAAATTAAATAAAATTCAAAACTTAAGAAAACAAAAACAAAAAATTGCTATGACATTCATGTGGAGGTTTTATATTAACGTAAGATCTCATCTCTCTGGGGTAAATGCTCAAAAGTACAGTTTCTGGATCACGTGGAAAATGACTATTTGGTTTCAGAAACAGTCAAACAACTGTCCAGAGTGGTTGTACAATTTTACATTCCCACCAGCAATGTATGAGAGGTCCCGTTCTCCCTGCCCTCACCAGCATTTGGTGTTATCATTATTTTTTTTTGTTAGCAATTCTAAAAGGTGTGCAGTGATAATTCATTGTGGTTTTAATTTGCAATTCCTTAATGGCTAACAATGTCAAACATCTTTTGGAAAAAAAATTTTTAACTTTGCCTTTATAGTAGGGAGCTAAAGAAAGTTAACAAAGGCAAAAGATAACATTTATTCAGGAAAAAGATGATGAAAGACAGACATGTAAGTGAAGAAAACCAGCTGTTTTCTTTATTAGAAAGTCAAAGGAGAGATTTTAACACCATCATGTTAGATTTATAAGGATTTTATTTTATAGGCACATTTGTGGGTTTGTATCTCTTGACTTGTAGAGAATGAATAGATTGTGTCTGTGACTTTGAAACAGATTAGCAATGACATTTGGATAAATTCTAAAAGCTGTGCTATTTTTATAACTGTGCTATATGAACCATTTCAGTAGAAATACCAGCTTTACAACTTCTCACCCAAGGTTTATTCATCTTTCTTCAGCCATGTAGTACTAAAATGCAAACAGGTGAAACTAGTACATCTGTGAAATAAGAAAAAAGCAGGTCTCTTCAAACAGGGTAGTTTGGTAATTAAAATGAACTCACATGGGAAACAATTTCCAGTTCTCTTGCTAACCATACTGAGGAGTGTGTACCTTTAACACATCCCCTCCTTCACACAGTGCGTGTGTCTGACCTCTTCCCATTCTTTAAGCAGTTTCGCAGGAGCAAAGAATGAGAAAGAAAACCCTCTAGCCCTGATTGTTTTCCTTCAGCCCACTCCTCTCCTTGGGTATGTTAGCAGAGCTTAATACAGAATGAAAGCCAGCCTCCCTAATGTGCAGTGTGATATCTGACCCTGCAACTAATTCTGCAAGGTACACACATGCAGCATACATGTGTAACATACACAGCATACTACAACATACACATGCAACAGTATTTTACCAAAGCGATGGCTTTTTGTAACTCTCAGTACTTTCTAGGTCCACTCTTTCTGAATTTTCAGTAGGCTAGGAATTAAGTTGTATAAGATACACAGAAAGGCTGCATAATTTGTACCTTCTTATGTCTCTCTGGAGTCTAAAGTTTAAGCCATATGAATAGACTTGGCATACAGATTCCTTTATTGATTAAAAAATGCCAACACTGTGGCTAGATGATAGGGACACAGCTACTGATCAGACCAGAGCCGTACCATGGGATGATAGACAGCTACCCTAACAATTAGAATACAGTGTGGCAGTGTGGTGGGGAAAATATGCATTCAGCTCAGTGGAGACATGGGAAGAGATACTTCTCACCCTGAAGATTTATGTAACGGTGGTCCTATAGTCAAGAAGTTGTGACACACGAGAGAAAGTCACTAAGCAGACTTTTTATTTGTAGCCAACCTGAATTTCCACCTCCGTGGATGAGCAGAGAGAAAGCACGCCTGTGCACATTAGAAACATGTCCTGTGGGCTTGAGTTTACGATTATGAGCTCAGCTTTTAAGACTGTATTTCCTTCTTTATCCTCACTGCTTTTACCTGTCCCTGGTATAGGACTGTGGCAGTTTAATGACTATTCAAGAGCTATTTTAAAGTGCATTTAAAGGCAAAGCATTCAAAAGCAATGTTCTTAACCCTAAAGGGAACATGATATTCTGACTCTCAGATTTCTTAAATCTGGACTTCCTATTCTCATGATTGTGAAAATAACTAAAATATGTAGCAGTCTAAATCCAAATGTTTGATTGGATGCCGCACAGTTTTTGGTCAGCCTTTTGTCCTGATGTAGGGGAGAGACCCTTGCATATCATCGAAGGACACACTAAAACTATCTTCAGTCTTTCTTTAGTTCCAGATGATGCCTATCCCTAAACCCGTTTTTAAATGTGTTCTGTCAAACCGCCTTCTACAAAAGGGAGCTTTCATACTCTACCTCCGTTGACTCTGGTCCCGCGGGCTGGTCCCTTGATGCCATCAGGTAATTCCATTGGAAAGTAAGAGGACCGTCTCTCTCCGTTCCTCCCACTACACTCCACAGCAGCCAGGAAAACATGCATTTGATCCTGTCTTGACTCTGTTTCTTCCTCTTCACCTTCCTTATTGTAACTGTCACTTTCTACTTTATATGATGGTTGTTTACATATTTCCTCTCTCCTTTAAGTCTGTAAGGTCCTTGAGGTGAGACCTGTGTACCTGATACACAATAAGCACTGAAAAAATGTCTGATGTTTGAATAAATGTGGAAACAATTCATCTTTGTCTCCTTCACAAGATCAGGTACATATAGATGTCAAACATATATGAAATATTTGAATAAAAAAGTTAATGAATGAAAGGATGAATTTCTAAGGGCCAGTTATTGGGCAAGGCAACACAAATGATCTTTAATAGTTTTATCATCAGTAAGTGCATTTATTTCTGCAGGACCCAAGTATGGAACTCTAAACACCTTTAAGTAGTCTACTATGCTCTGGGGATATAAAGATGATGAAAAAATTGTCCTAGCTCTCAAGTGTTGCAGGCAAAGCCTGGATGCAGATTCACTCATGCTATGCTTAGATGTCCAAAGCAATTGTACCTTCTTTATATCCTACAATTGATCTAATCTTCATAGTGAACCTTCTCCAAATATCCCCGAGGTAGCTAAATAGCAGTGGCGGGAGGGAAAAGTCTGGTTAGATGTAAAAATTACCAATTTCTTCTGGTTTAAAAACTTTCTTTGGATAGTTCAGTTGCTTTTGGACAAACGCCCAGCCTCTCAGAATTCCTCTGTCCCATATGTGTTTCCGAGAAGGCACGTGGGTCTCTAGCATGACCTTTGGCCTCACGTTGGTCCTTTGGCTGCTGTCCACCATTGGGCAGTCAGCCAGTTGTTGAGTGTGCACTTGCTGGGTTGGATGTGGATCTGCGGCTCAGTCTGTGCCTGGCACTCTGCTGGCCTCTGCTGCTCCTTCCCCCTTGCTGAGCCCCCTGATTCTCATTGATGCTGTGGACCTCCAGGTATCTGGCTGTGAATGCTTCTGGTCTCCAGCCATGGTGGTTCCTGCCACATAGAACCCCCTGTCCTGCCCCAGGTCAGCCAGCCTGCACCCCTTTGCAGAGCACTCTGACTTCTGGCAAAACAGGAGCTAAGAAGGATGCTGGGGAACGAGAGTGTTCTACTAATGACACTTCACCTCTGCTTGTTGTCTGATGTGACCTCTTCAGGTTGGTGTGGTGTTGTCCAAAAGGAAATAGATGCTTTGCTTTCAGTTTCCTTTCAAACTGTCTAGCATTCTTTCTCCCCTTGGGCCTTCAGTTCGGAGAGGGCCCCTCTGGGCACATATGATTCAACAGCCATTTCTCCTCTGTCAACTTCCTTTCCTCTGGCCATGTCCACGGTGGGGGACAAGTGCTCCCTCCCTCATCCTCTCTAGCATGGACTTTCTCGTCTCACATCCTCCTTTTGGGACACCAGCCCTCCTGGCTTGGCCCTAAGGGAGGAAAAGGCAATCTTCCACATTCTGGAGGAAATTCTGATGGAGTTGGCAATATCGATTCTTGATATGTTGGAGGGAGATTACAGAACTTTGAACCCCTTATCTTTCCACAGACATGACCCTCTAGACCCTTCCTTAATAAGAAGTCAGGAAAATCAGCTTTATGTTTGAAAGCTTATCAATGACCTCTCTGTTCTATAAAGGACCTGCTCTTGTTTTCCTCATGGCTCCGTTTTATGGGTAGAAGGTTGGATGGCGTGTGATTTAAGGGGGAAAATTAAATTTCCAAAAATTTTATCCTATTTTGCTGGAAGAAAGATCTGTAAACAAATTACAGTGCAGCATGAAAGGCAGTACAATGTATCTATACACAAAATACTATGGGATTGCAGAAGTGGAGTGACTGGATCCACCCGTGACAGGGAAGACTCTCGAGGACACTGAGAACATGAATCTGGCAGTAAAACTAGACAGCTTGGTTCCCTGGTGATCGTCAGCTCCATTGGCTCATGTAGACAAGTTCTAAAAAAGTGAGATGCCTTTATGTGTTTGTTTTCTCTCTCTGTGAGCATCAGTTTCCCCTCTTATAAGTAAGAATATAAAAACCTGCCTTCTGCTGTGGTTGTGGATATGCAAATGTAACATTGCATCCAATGGTCCGTGTTCCTCCACCAGGTCTAAGGCGAAAATAATGCAACAAACAATAACACCTTATCTTGTTCTGATCCTGCCACCATCTCCTACTGCAGACTTTAGCACCTTCCTCAGTGAAGTTCCTCTGTCCTTCCTACAAATAGACCTGTCTCTGGTCTTCTGACATTCTCAGAATTGTCTTGAGATCCATGGGGCAAGCAGTCAGCCAACCTGTGATGCCCACTGCTTTAGCAACGTCTCCTTAATGTAGTAGCTGCTCATTAAATGCCAGCTCCTTTTACTCACATATTTTCCAGTTCACATATTCTTTCCATTGATCCAATTTAAGGGGAAAAAAAACTAAAAATAGACATGTTGCCTAAACCACTTCATCCTCTCATACACTCTCACTCTTGGACAGCAATTTTAAGAAGAGCGATGAAAAAATTCACAGTTGCATGCAAAGTGATCTAGGTGAAAGAATCTGCTTGAGACACAAGGAGAAGGTTATGGAAACCCACATTCCAATTAGCTTTGCCACTGATTGATTACTGTGTTACCTCAGGTAGGACCATTTGCCAGTCAATAGAGGTGAAATCTCATAAAAATTAATGAGATTGCTGCTAGGTACGAACAAAATTCTCCCACCCACTCTGTTTGAGAGTGAAAATATCAAGGGAAATTGTACAAGAAAATATGGTAATATCCTATTTGGAATATTTTCACAGTACCAGAGGCTAAACAAACCTTAAAGCCCTGGAATGCTGTTGCTTGACATGTAAAATCAAGAAAAATTTCTCCTATGGTACAACTGTACCACCTTTTTTGCAGTGAACATGTTCCTGAAATAATACTTCCAAATAAATTTTTATAAATAATTTATATATTTAAAATACTGGGAAATGCACAGAGTATTGCTTGTAAATTGAAAAATCATTTTGTACTATGAATAATGACTCACATTTGTTTCCTTAGGTATTCTTTCCATGTACAGAGTTTGTGAAAAGTGAAACACTCCTATAGTCCATTATTACACCACACACAAGGATTCATATTTTTCAGAGTTTGTGGCCAAATTGCCTCGCCTGGCATCTTTGGTGGATAAGGGTGAATAGGGCAGATGGGAAGACACAGGAAGCCCAGCCTTGGCTATCCTCAAGGCCACTTTATGCTCACTCAGATTAATCTGTTAACCATTGACTGTGTTAGACCTTCTGAACATGAACGGTCTCTACAGCATACAATTAGTGGAATTGTGGGCAGATGATTGTACAAATGGACAGTTTTAGTCAATGGTAAGGAATGTGTGTGTGTGTGTGTGTGTGTGTGTGTGTGTGTGTGTAAGAGAGAGAGAGACAGAGAGAAACCAAGACAGAGACAGAAGGAAAGAAAGCACAGCATTGAAAACACAAGTTTTCTAATGGCAAAGTAAATAAAATTTTAAAACTCAAATTTTTCTTTACTTCAGAAACTTATGACTTATAAGCCTTGATAGAAACTAATTTAAAATTTTCTAAAGTCAGAGTGTTCCAATTAGTCATGCTTTAAGATCTTGCCAATTAGGGTATGCTCATTGGCTGAAAGGGTTCATTTGGCCTCTTAAGTGATTTTTATAGGTAAGAAATTTTTTCATAGAAATTTAGAATCATGTTTTTATTTCAAGTCATCCTTCCTGACTTTCTTGAAGCAAAATTCTATAAATAGCATCACTGATAATTTCTCATAGTTTTCTCCAGATAATTACTACTTGGTTCCTGAAACTTTAAAGATCATTAATAAGATGAAAGAGAAAGTCAGTGATTTTCTGGGTTGGATACAGGACTTGAGGATTTTTTTAAAACCAATGATCTAGTTTCAGCTCATTTTAAAAAACAATACTACATCTTATAAAGGATTTAGTGAGAGGACACAATATGAAAGATAATGGACTTGAAAAGAGCTAGTTTGTAACAAATCGCTTCCATAATTAGGCAACATAACATGAGAATTAAGAGTAAGCAAACGCCAAATAGTTTCGTTAGAAACATCTTTTTATATAAGAATTCTCTTTACTTTTCAAATAAAAATATCCTTTAAGTAATAATGATGTTTTACTATATACGATGTAAACAAAGTAGCTTAGTAAATAGCAAACTTTATACATTCAAATCAATATTCAAAGTGCTTATCTTTTATTATTATACACTTATTCTGACGTGACTATCATTGTTCAAAATCTGTTAGAATTTCTCTTTTAAAATCTTCAGAGCCAATTTTAAGTCACGCAAGTTTCTTTATAATTTATCCTTCTTTTGGATCCAGAAAGTATTATCTAGCTTAATCCAGCATTTTGCTTCTTTCCAAAAAATAAATCTTACTCTCAAAGAATGAGCGTTTGCTTCCATCAAGGATATTCTAATGAGTGCTCCGAAGGCAATTTCAAAGCGTTCAAACTGTTCTTGAGCAATGAGAGCTTCATTAAAGTACGCCCATGACCTTCAGAGTGACTACATTGAAAGACAACCATGTTCAGATGAATGAATTCCAGTGTGCTAAAGAAGATTAGGTATGTAAACACCTGCACACCCTGCTCAATAAGCAACAATTTCCTTTCCCTTAAAAAAAATTTTCAAGGCACACTTTTCATTATGCATGAACATAGCTGCTATAGTGGCAGAATAACGGTCCCACAAAGATATCAACGTTCTAATCCCTGTAGTACATAAATTTGTTACTTTACTTTACAATATGTCATATTGTTTTTTTGGGGTTTTTTGTTGTTGTTGTTGGGATTCTTTTGTTGTTGTTGTGTTTTTTTTAACATCTTTATTAGAGTATAATTGCATTACAATGGTGTGTCAGTTTCTGCTTTATAACAAAGTGAATCAGTTATACATATACATATATCCCCATATCTCCTCCCTCTTGCATCTCTCTCCCTCCCGCCCTCCCTATCCAACCCCTCTAGGTGGTCACAAAGCACGGAGCTGATCTCCCTGTGCTATGCGGCTGCTTCCCACTAGCTATCTATTTTACGTTTGGTAGTGTATATATGTCCATGCCACTCTCTCACTTTGTCCCAGCTTACCCTTACCCCTCCCTGTATGCTAAAGTCCATTCTCTAGTAGGTCTGCATCTTTATTCCCGTCTTGCCCCTAGGTTCTTCTGACCATTTCCTTTTTTTTTTTTTTGATTCCATATATATGTGTTAGCATGCGGTATTTTTTTTTCTACTTACTTCACTCTGTATGACAATCTCTAGGTCCATCCACATCACTACAGATAACTCAGTTTCGTTCCTTTTTATGGCTGAGTAATATTCCATTGTGTATATGTGCCACATCTTCTTTATCCATTCATCTGTTAATGGACAATTAGGTTGCTTCCATGTCCTGACTATTGTAACTGAAATGAACATTTTGGTACATGATTCTTTTTGAATTATGGTTTTCTCAGGGTATATGCCCAGTAGTGGGATTGCTGGGTCGTATGGTAGTTCTATTTTTAGTTTTTTAAGGAACCTCCATACTGTTCTCCATAGTGGCTGTGTCAATTTACATTCCCACCAACAGTGCAAGAGGGTTCCCTTTTCTCCACACCCTCTCCAGCATTTATTGTTTGTAGATTTTTTGATGATGGCCATTCTGACAGGTGTTAGATGATATCTCATTGTAGTTTTGATTTGCATTTCTCTAATGATTAATGATGTTGAGCATTCTTTCATGTGTTTGTTGGCAACCTGTATATCTTCTTTGGAGAAATGTCTATTTAGGTCTTCTGCCTATTTTTGGATTGGGTTGTTCGTTTTTTTGATATTGAGCTGCATGAGCTGCTTGTAAATTTTGGAGAGTAATCCTTTGTCAGTTGCTTCATTTGCAAATATTTTCTCCCATTCTGAGGGTTGTCTTTTCATGTTGTTTATGGTTTCCTTTGCTGTGCAAAAGCTTTTAAGTTTCATTAGGTCCCATTTGTTTATTTTTGTTTTTATTTCCATTTCTCTGGGAGGTGGGTCAAAAAGGATCTTGCTGTGATTTATGTCATAGCGTGTTCTGCGTATATTTTCCTCTAAGAGTTATAGTGTCTGGCCGTACATTTATGTCTTTAATCCATTTTGAGTTTATTTTTGTGTATGGTGTCAGGGAGTGTTCTAATTTCATACTTTTACATATACCTGTCCAGTTTTCCCAGCACCATTTATTGAAGAGGCTGTCTTTTCTCCACTGTGTATTCTTGCCTCCTTTTTCAAAGATAAGGTGACCATATGTGTGTGGGTTTATCTCTGGGCTTTCTATCCTGTTCCATTGATCTATATTTCTGTTTTTGTGCTAGTACCATGCTGTCTTGATTACTGTAGCTTTGTAGTATAGTCTGAAGTCAGGGAGCCTGATTCCTCCAGCTCCGTTTTTCTTTCTCAAGATTGCTTTGGCTATTCGGGGTCTTTTGCATTTCCATACAAATTGTGAAATATTTTGTTCTAGTTATGTGAAAAATGCCAGTGGTAATTTGATAGGGATTGCATTGAATCTGTAGATTGCTTTGGGTAGTAGAGTCATTTTCGCAATGTTGATTCTTCCACTGCAAGAACATGGTATATCTCTCCATCTATTTGTATCCTCTTTAATTTCTTTCATCAGTGTCTTATAATTTTCTGCATACAGGTCTTTTGTCTCCTTAGGTAGGTTTATTCCTAGATATTTTATTCTTTTTGTTGCAGTGGTAAATGGGAGTGTTTTCTTAATTTCACTTTCAGATTTTTCATCATTAGTGTATAGGAATGCAAGAGATTTCTGTGCATTAATTTTGTATCCTGCTACTTTACCAAATTCATTGATTAGCTCTAGTTGTTTTCTGGTAGCATCTTTAGGATTCTCTATGTATACTATCATGTCATCTGCAAACAGTGACAGCTTTACTTCTTCTTTTCCAGTTTGGATTCCTTTTATTTCTTTTTCTTCTCTGATTGCTGTGACTAAAACTTCCAAAACTATGTTGAATAATAGTGGTGAGAGTGGGCAACCTTGTCTTGTTCCTGATCTTAGTGGAAATGGTTTCAGTTTTTCACCATTGAGGACGATGTTGGCTGTGGGTTTGTCATATATGGCCTTTATTATGTTGAGGAAAGTTCCCTCTATGCCTACTCTCTGGAGGGTTTTTATCATAAATGGGTGTGGAATTTTGTCAAAAGATTTCTCTGCAGCTATTGAGAGGATCATATGGTTTTTCTCCTTCAATTTATTAATATGGTGTATCACGTTGATTGATTTGCGTATATTGAAGAATCTTTGCATTCTTGGGATAAACATCACTTGATCATAATGTATGATCCTTTTAATCTGCTGTTGGATTTTGTTTGCTAGTATTTTGTTGAGGACTTTTGCATCTATGTTCATCAGTGATATTGGCCTGTAGTTTTCTTTCTTTGTGACACCTTTGTCTGGTTTTGGTATCAGGGTGATGGTGGTCTCGTAGAATGAGTTTGGGAGTGTTCCTCCCTCTGCAATATTTTGGAAGAGTTTGAGAAGGATAGGTGTTAGCTCTTCTCTAAATGTTTGATAGAATTCGCCTGTGAAGCTATCTGGTCCTGGGCTTCTGTTTGTTGGAAGATTTTTAATCACAGTCTCAATTTCAGTGCTTATGATTGGTCTGTTTATATTTTCTATTTCTTCCTGGTTCAGGCTCGGAAGGTTGTGCTTTAATAAAAATTTGTTCATTTCTTCTAGGTTGTCCATTTTATTGGCATATAGTTGCTTGTAGTAATCTCTCATGATCCTTTGTATTTCTGCAGTGTCAGTTGTTACTTCTCCTTTTTCATTTCTAATTCTATTGATTTGAGTCTTCTCCCTTTTTTTCTTGATACGTCTGGCTAATGGTTTATCAATTTTGTTTATCTTCTCAAAGAACCAGCTTTTAGTTTTATTGACCTTTGCTATCATTTCCTTCATTTCTTTTTCATTTATTTCTGATCTGATCTTTATGATTTCTTTCCTTCTGCAAACTTTGAGGTTTTCTTGTTCTTCTTTCTCTAATTTCTTTAGGTGTAAGGTTAGGTTGTTTATTTGAGATGTTTCTTGTTTCTTAAGGTAGGCTTGTATAGCTATAAACTTCCCTCTTGGAACTAATTTTGCTGCATCCCATTGGTTTTGGGTCATTGTGTTTTCATTGTCATTTGTCTCTAGGTATATTTTGATTTCCTCTTTGATTTCTTCAGTGATCTCTTGGTTATTAAGCAGTGTGTTGTTTAGCCTACATGTGTTTGTATTTCTTACAGATTTTTTCTGTAATTGATATCTAGTCTCATAGTGTTGTGGTTGGAAAAGATACTTGATATGATTTCAATTTTCTTAAATTTACCAAGGGTTGATTTGTGACCCAAGATATGATCTATCCTGGAGAATGTTCCATGCGCACTTGAGAAGAATGTGTATTCTGTTGTTTGTGGATGGAATGTCCTATAAATATCAATTAAGTCCATCTTGTTTAATGTATCATTTAAAGCTTGTGTTTCCTTATTTATTTTCATTGTGGTTGATCTGTCCATTGGTGAAAGTGGGGTGTTAAAGTCCCCTACTATGATTGTGTTATTGTCGATTTCCCCTTTTATGGCTGTTAGCATTTGCCTTATGTATTGAGGTGCTCCTATGTTGGGTGCATAAATATTTACAATTGTTATATCTTTTTCTTGGATTGATCCCTTGATCATTATGTAGTGTCCTTCTTTGTCTCTTGTAATAGTCTTTGTTTTAAAGTCTATTTTGTCTGATATGAGAATTGCTACTCCAGCTTTCTTTTGATTTCCATTTGCATGGAATTTCTTTTTCCATCCCCTCACTTTCAGTCTGTATTTGTCCCTAGGTCTGAAGTGGGTCTCTTGTAGACAGCATATATACAGGTCTTGTTTTTGTATCCATTCAGCCAGTCTATGTCTTTTGGTTGGAGCATTTAATCCATTTACATTTAAGGTAATTATCAATATGTATGTTCCTATTACCTTTTTCTTAATTGTTTTGGGTTTATTAGTGTAGGTCTTTTCCTTCTCTTGTGTTTCCTGCCTAGAGAAGTTCCTTTAGCATTTGTTGTAAAGCTGGTTTGGTGGTGCTGAATTCTCTTAGCTTTTGCTTGTCTGTAAAGCTTTTAATTTCTCCATCAAATCTGAATGACATCCTTGCTGAGTAGAGTAATCTTGGTTGTAGGTTTTTCCCTTTCATCACTTTAAATATGTCCTGCCACTCCCTTCTGGCTTGCAGAGTTTCTGCTGAAAGATCAGCTCTTAACCTTATGGGGATTCCCTTATGTGTTACTTGTTGTTTTTCCCTTGCTGCTTTTAATATTTGTTCTTTGTATTTAATTTTTGATAGTTTGATTAATATGTGTCTTGGTGTGTTTCTCCTTGGATTTATCCTGTATGGGATTCTCTGTGCTTCCTGGACTTGATTAACTATTTCCTGTCCCATATTAGAGAAGTTTTCAACTCTAATCGCTTCAAATATTTTCTCAGTCCCTTTCTTTTTCTCTTCTTCTTCTGGGACCCCTATAATTCTAATGTTGGTGCATTTAATGTTGTCCCAGAGGTCTCTGAGACTGTGCTCAGTTCTTTTCATTCTTTTTTCTTTATTCTGCTCTGCAGTAGTTATTTCCACTATTTTATCTTCCAGGTCACTTATCCGTTCTTCTGCCTCTGTCATATTGTTTTAAGGCAGAAGGGACTCTACAGATGTGATTAAATTATGAAATTGAAATGATGTGATTATTACAGGTTATCTGGGTGCCCCAGTGTAATCACAAAAGTCCTTTGAAAAGCGGGGTAGGGGTCAGAGGTGGAGGAAGGAGCCACAAACCAAGGAATGCAGGCAGCCCCTAGAAGCCGAAAAAAGGCAAGGAGAGGAATTCTTCCCTTTCATCCAGCGGAAACACAGGCCAGGCATTACCTTCATTTTAGGATTTCTGACCTCCAAAACTGTAAGATAATGAATTTGTATTGTTTTAAGCCACTAAGTTTGTGGTCATTTGTTACAGCAACAATAAGAAACACATCTCCCCCAAATGGCTCAGAGAAATCAAAATTATTCATTCAACTTTTTCATTCATTCAACATTTGCTGTCTGCAAATGAGATAAGCACCTCTGGACTTTTCTCAGGTGTCAGTGAGTTCTTCCCCAACTACTCAGTTTAAAATCACAATCTCCTACCCCATTCAACACTCCCTACCCTCTCCCCTGCTTTCTTTTTCTGCATAGTCCTTATTATCTTTGGCATACTATATATATTCGTTGTCTGTCTCTTCTTACACAAGATTACAAACCCCCATAAGGGGGGGATATTTTTTATTACCTAGATTTTTTATTTCCTAGGATAGTAGCTGGCATCTGGTAGATGCCCCATAGATATTTTGGAAGGGATTAACAAAATACATAAGGGTCCCTAGTGTGTACCAAACACCATCCCAGTTGCAGGAGCTAACACTGAGTGCAAGAGAGGAAATGTCCTCTCCTTATGGAAGGTATTGTGTTTTAGCACGGTAAGTACAGTTCGATAATACAGAGATCAGTGGGAGACCCTGAGGAGGGCACCTAATCCCTACTTAGGAAATCAGAGAGGGCTTCCTGGAGGAAGTATTGTCCAAAAGTGAGCTCTGAAAGATAAGACTGAGTGGGCTAAGGAGAGATGGACATGAGAACTCCAGGCAGGGGAATGGCATGTGTAAAGAAATGAGCCAAGAAAGACCGTAGCACATTAAGGAACTAAAAATGCTTCAGCATGGAGTTTGAAGAAGGACATGGTCAAAGAAGAGAATGAAGGGGTAGCTGGTGACAGATCACCAAGGGACTTACAAGCCACGTTGGTGAATTTGGGTTTAATCCTGAGGGTTGCTAGTGTAGGAATGCCATGATGAGATTTGCAGTTTAGAAAGAGTCACATGATCTAATGAAGAAGGGACAGACAGGATGGGACAAGTGAAGAGATTCTAGTGATATTTAGGTGTCTAGACAGACAGGACTTGGTGACTTATTTGATGGGCGGGTGAAGAAGAAGGGTCAATCTGTGTTTTAGTCACTCACATGCTCTGCAAATGTTTATTGAGCCTATATTTTATATACTTTTCCGTGGTATTAGACATATAGCATGAAGAAGACGGTGCTCTTGCCCTCATGAAGCCTCCCTTCCAAGTGATACTTGGTTTTTATTCTCTGTCTCTCCCACTAGGGCACAAGGGAGTGAGAGATGCAAAGATATGGGGAAGAGAGTTCTAAGCAAAGGGAACAGTGCAAGGGTGACAGCCCTGAGCATGCATGTTTAAGAAATGGAAAGAGTGAATGCAGTTACTAGTAGTAAGAGATGACATTGAGAAGGAGGGAGGGGCCAGATGCTAGAAGACTATGTAAGTCAAGGAAAGGAGTTTGACTTTGTTCTGAGGAAAATCATTAGAATGTTCAGAGCAGGGGATTGATGCGACCTAGTTTGTATTTTGAGATCACTGTGGCTATGGCCGCTCATGGAGGATTGATTACATAGGAGGAAGAGTGGACATGCTTAGACAGTCAGGAGACCACAGCTGAAAGCTGATGGGGGGACTTCCCTGGTGGTCCAGTGGTTAGGACTCTGAGCTTCCACTGCAGGAGGCATGGTTTCAATTCCTTGTTGGGGAACTAAGATCCCACATGTCACGTGACGTGGCCAAAAAAAAAAAAAAAAGAAGGGTGATGGGGACTTGAAGCCAAGTGCCAACTGTGGAGGTGTTTAGGGGTGGTTGGGTGCATTTATAGGATAAAACCAACAGGATTTTCTGAGTGTTTGAATGGGGGTGGTTGAGGAAGTTTGAGAGAAAAAGAAGAGTCGAGAATGATTCCTTAGTTATTGGCCTTAGCCGCTGGGTTGTGTCATGTGGTGAGATGAGGAGAACTGGAGAAGAGCAGATGTGAAGCAGAAAATCAAGCGTTCTGTCTGGCTGTGCAGGTCTGAGCTTCCTGTGAGCCATCCAGGCAGAGCTCAGTCAAGGCGGCTGGGTATATGTCTCTGGTTCAGGAGAGTGGTGGGATTGGAATTACGAATCTGAAGTCATTTCCTATAGAAGGTGCTGAAAGTCATGGTCAAATGAAATCACCAGTGGAGAGTATATATGGAGGAAAGTAGGCCAAGAAGGGGCCAATGTGGTAAGAGGAGAATCTGGAAGCAAGTCAAGAAATTGTTTCAAGAGGGAAGAAATGACCCCTAGATGCCAGACATGCAGGGTTCAGACCTGAGCAACTAAGTTACTAGTGGTCCCATTCACTGAGGGAAGAATTACGTGAGGAAGCACAACTGGGGACATGGTTGAACCACACAGAACTGTAGACATTTTTGGTCCCTCCACGCCAGATCAGAAGGGGGTTGCGTGGCTCTGGAGTGTAGAGCTGAATCCAGATTGGAGATGCAGATTTGGGAGTCACCAGTACAGAGATGACTTTTCAAGCCAGAACAGTAGGTGAAATCTTCCAGAGTAAATGGGGAGAGTTGAGAAGAGACACTGTGACAGAGTCCTGAGAGCGCAGCATTTGAGAGATGAGAGTAGATCTAGGGGCCCACAGACCAGGAACCCAGAAAGGAGTCTGTGAAGGAGGCATGAGAGATGAACTGCGGGGCAGAAGCAGGCCTGGCAGGAAAGAGCCAATGGGAGGAGAGAATATCAGATGCTGCACTGAGTAAGGGAAGGACTGCAATGGCTCTGCTCGGTTCAGAAATGGGATGTGTTTTTGAGCGATTTTGATGGTGTTTGGAGAACAGAACCCAGATTGCACTGAGTTGAGGGGTGAACGGATGTTGAAGAGATGGAGAGTGGGGCTGAATGCAACTCTTCCCAAGAAGTTTGGCAGGAAAGGAAGTAAGAGTTGGGTGAGAGCCAAAGAGTGCATATGTCAAGTGTGGAAATGGGAGAGCTAAGGACTGAACCTCAAACACACCAACTGTGAGGGACAGAAAGAACAAAATGAGTCCACGAAAAGACAGAAGGAAGTGCCAGAGAAGTAGGAGGAAAAAGAGACAGACGGGAAAGAAGGGAATGCAAGGACACAGTGGTTAATAATGCCAAATTCCGCAGAAAGCTTTAGTCAAAAGTGGCCGTGCAATGTAGCTTTGGTCATCATGGCAAAGGGAGTTGTCAGTATCAATGCAGCTTGAGGAATGAATGGGGCCAAGATACGAGAAGCAGACTGTAGATGAATTTTTCAGGAAACCTGGCTGTGAAGAGGGAAAGATAAATAGCTACAGAGCAATTGGGCATCAAGGGTGAGATCAGGGCATGTCTACATGGTGAAGGAAAACAGCCAGCAAAGAGGGAGGGACGCAGATCCAGGAGGGACACAGGATGGCTGCTGGAGCAAGGTCCCTCGGGGAGCAGGAGGGGAAGGTCCCAAAGAACAGAGGGCAGAATCTCCTTCAGTGCCAGGCAAGTCCTTAGGAGAAGACACTGGCTGTGAACTGGAGGAAAGACGTGTGTTCATTGACAACTGTCCACTTGAACCTAGAGTGTTTGGGTCATGCTCAGCACCTGTAGCAATGCTGAGCATGGAGTAGGCATTCAATAAACATCCGCTGACTGAAGAAATAAATGACAAGTATAAGGTGATGAAAATCCGACTTTCCCTTTTTTAATAAAACCTGGAGTAGTTGAATTAGACCTAGAGATAGACCCCAAAAGGTACAAGATGTTTTCCTCTAGCTTTTGAAATTGTTTCTCCTTGCTGTTTTAATGTTGGGAGGAATCACAAGTAATGCAAAATTAATGTAAAATTAATATTTTATCAGAAAATGTTCATTTTCTTCAATATGTGCTTTGAAACATGTACTTTCTTTAATGTTATTGTTAATGTTCTTATGTTCATGAATTGCATAAATAAGAAATACAAGTTCGTAGTGCTTGGGATGACTTAAGGCAAGTACTTCTCCAAAAGCATTCAAGATAGCTACACAGTATCAGAGACCCATCACTAAAAAGAAACAATTCTAATTCTCACACACTTTTCTTATACCTTTCACCTTCTTTCATATGAAAAATGCAGACAACCAGTAATTATTTTTTCAATTCTCTCAGTCTGCCTCTCTCCAAGAGTGCTCTCAATGTAAAAGAGAGTGCACAATCCCGCTAGATTGAGTTAAGGCTGACCCTGCCTAGACCACTGTTATGATAACTGGATCCTTACACTTTTTACTGCACCTGGATCTTGACTGCTTAAGCTCACTTTGTGTGAGGAGAATGGCAGGCCTGGGACCACATCCTGGCTCTGACTCTACTATGTGACTTCAAGTAAATGCCCTGTTATCTTTAGCACTCATCTGTAAAACGGGAAAAATAAGAACCAGGCATTGCACCTGGTGTATGGTAGACACTCAGTAAATGTTAATTCCTTGCTTTCTACTTTTGGAATCTAGTTTGCTGACAATCAGAGCTTGTTTTTAAACGTGATTAAAGCTCCACTGATGCTCACCCCGTAGGAATTTGTCCCCTGGGACAGCTCTTCTCTCACCCAAAGCAGATTTCCCTGCAGCAGAGCTAGAGAGTGTGTGTCTTCCTAATTACCTGTATCTTCCGGTGGTCACCTAGATTTCTAGGTGCTTGTCCCAGATTTTTAGTTCATGGTAGTATCTTTGTTTCTTTCTTTCTTTTTGTCTTTAAGAGTTGAAGCCAAAAAAGTAAGAGAAGATACTTTAACAACTAGGAAGTTCTGATGAACTGGCACAAGGGAACATATAAAATTCACACATTTAAATCCTTATCAGTAGAAACAAGAAAGATAGTCTGGTGAAAATCTTTTTCTAAATTCTGAAAATAGGACATTTTCTGGAAAATGGCTGTCATATAGTCATCATAATGACACATTTTATTAGTTCGGATCTCCTGGGCAACATGATGGAAACATGGCTTCATCCAATATGAACATTTTAAGAAAGTAAAACCTAAACATTAAGTCCTAAGGTGTGGAGGGGGTCAGGGTGTCTACCAGAAAAGTCTGTTCCAAATGAAAGACACTGCTCCCTGAAATTATACTCCTGGTTGGGTTTTCAAATGCCTCTGGGATGGCTGCTTGTCGAGGCCACTCAGTTAAATGGTTCATGATTGCGTGTGAAGGTACATTTACTAAATTATATGTCACTCTCTTCAGCTGGACCGTCAGCCAAAAGAGGACTTTTGTTGTCTCTGTGTTACTGAAGTTTGTCTTTTTTAAGATACTTCCCTGTTAACGATTCAATTTTACTCACGGGAGATGAATTTATAATATATATCACTTTTAGAAACACGGGAGAATTGCCAATTAGAAGCAGAGGAAGGATGGAGACGGAAATGTTCTCTTTCCTGGAATCATCTACCAGTTGCCTCAGGTTTAGCCTCTGACAGCTGGGCCACGTGAGGGGAGCGGAGCCCCTGTGAATAGCCGGAGGGGAGCGTTAATGAGGAACTGAAGGCTGGCGGAGGAGTCTCTTTTGGGCAGAGAGAATTAGAAAGAGGGATGAGGTCATCTCCTCATTATGCTCTCCTGGAATGGAAGCAGTTGGGTAGCGGGTTTTTTGTTTTGTTTTACTTTTTTTTACAAACTCTTTGCTTCCCTAGAGAAAGACTGATCTGACTCTTGTAGATTTTTTACACTCTCATAACAGGTGTTGTTTTATATATTTTGAAAGTAGTATATGCTCAAGAGAGGATATTTGGAAACCACAGAGAATTTGGGGAGTGGGGTTGTGAAGACTCAGTGAACCCGTTCAAAGATAACCATTATTAACATTTTATTCTTACAAATTCTGATTTTCTCCTTCCGGAGATATTTATGCCTAATACTATGATATGTAGATTCTCAATGAAGAAATGAACCTTCACATGAAGATAGGTGTCACCCAAACCAAGTTATGGTAGGGAAGGAATGTTGAGGGACTTTTCTGTTCTCCCCATGATACCACCCAGGCCAGGGGAGACATCCATTCCCTTCTGACACTGGGAGGGTGGAAGAAAACTCTTCCTCTCTCTCCATTCCTTCTTGCTCCAACCTGAAGGGGAAATAGCTAATGAAGTATCCAGTAGGGGACTTTACCACTCAGTGGGGTTGTTATGCCTTAAAAGTAAACAAAAAGGAGGAAACAACCTGTCTTCAGAGTGTTTCATTGCTCTCTGCTTTATGGACTGGTAAGAACCGTTCCTTGCTGGAAGGATCCCTGAGACAGGGTCCAAGGCTTGGGGACCATTTACCCCAGTATATCTGCCTAAGAAAGTTTAGGCTAAGTTAAAATTGGAGTGGGAGATACTAGGCAACACTGCTCCTGGAAGCCAAGTCTAAAGTTAATACGGTAGGGGTCGGATCTCCATTTGGTTCCTTGGGTCTCTTAGGTGAACTATGTGAAATTGTCAATATTGAAATTGTCATAATTGACCTACAAAAATGGCCATCCCAAATGGATCAAGCTATTACTTTCTGCCAGATAGAATCCAGAGGAGAAGAGACATAACCACAAGCCTCCAACATTAAAGAAGATATCAGTACATGTAGCAATTTAGACACAAAGGACAGCCTCTAAATCTAGACATTTTATCAGAGTGAAAACTTAATGCTATTTTTGGCTTTTCTGAAGGTATTTAAGGGTCATAATTTGAAAATAAAAACAAGACGTGTTGAGTTTTTAAGTCAATAAGTACAAAATGGGAATACCATGGACATTTCCCAAAATACCTATTGTTATTTTTACTTTTTTTAATTTTAATTTTTATTTTTTTAACATCTTTATTGGCGTATAATTGCTTTACATTGTTGTGTTAGTTGCTGCTGTATAACAAAGTGAATCAGCTATACATATACATATATCCCCATATCCCCTCCCTCTTGCGTCTCCTTCCCACACTCCCCATCCCACCTCTCTAGGTGGTCACAAAGCACTGAGCTGATCTCCCTGTGCTATGTGGCTGCTTCCCACTAGCTATCTATTTTACATTTGGTAGTGTATATATGTCCATGCCACTCTCTCACTTTGTCCCAGCTTACCCTTCCCCCTCCCCATGTCCTCAAGTCCATTCTCTACGTCTGCGTCTTTATTCCTGTCCTGCCCCTAGATTCTTCAGAACCTTTTTTTTTTATTATTTAGATTCCATATATATGTGCTCACTTACGGTATTTGTTTTTCTCTTTCTGACTTACTTCACTCTGTATGACAGACATGATGTACCTCCACCTCACTACAAATAACTCAATTTCGTTTCTTTTAATGGCTGAGTAATACTTCATTGTATATATGTGCCACATCTTCTTTATCCATTCATCTGTCGATGGACACTTACGTTGCTTCCATGTCCTGGCTATTGTGAATAGTGCTGCAATGAACATTGTGGTACATGACTCTTTTTGAATTATGGTTTTCTCAGGGTATATGCCCAGTAGTGGGGTTGCTGGGTTATATGGTAGTTCTATTTTTAGTCTTTTAAGGAACCTCCATACTGTTCTCCATAATGGCTGTATCAATTTACACTCCCACCAATGGTGCAAGAAGGTTCCCTTTTCTCCACACCCTCTCCAGCATTTATTGTTCGTAGATTTTTTGATGATGCCCATTCTAACTGGTGTGAGGTGATACCTCATTGTAGTTTTGATTTACATTTCTCTATTGATTAATGATGTTGAGCATCCTTTCATGTGTTTGTTAGCAATCTGTATATCTTCTTTGGACAAATGTCTATTTAGGTCGTCTACCCACTTTTGGATTGGGTTTTTTTTTTTTTGATATTGAGCTGCATGAGCTGCTTGTATATTTTGGAGATTACTCCTTTATCAGTTGCTTCATTGGCAAACATTTTCTCCCATTCTGAGGGTTGTCTTTTCTCCTTGTTTATGGTTTCCTTTGGTGTGCAAAAGCTTTTGTTTCATTAGGTCCCATTTGTTTATTTTTGTTTTTATTTCCATTTCTCTAGGAGCTGGGTCAAAAAGGATCTTGCTGTGACTTATGTCATAGAGTGTTCCGCCTATGTTTCCCTCTAAGAGTTTTATAATGTCTGGCCTTACATTTAGGTCTTTAATCCATTTTGAATTTATTGTTGTGTATAGTGTTAGGGAGTGTCCTGATTTCATTCTTTTACATGTAGCTGTCCAGTTTTCCCAGCACCGCTTATTGAAGAGGCTGTCTTTTCTCCATTGTATATTCTTGCCTCCTTCATCAAAGATAAGGTGACCATATGTACGTGGGTTTATCTCTGGGCTTTCTATCCTATTCCATTCATCTGTATTTCTGTTTTTGTGCCAGTACCATACTGCCTTGATTACTGTAGCTTTGTAGTATAGTCTGAAGTCAGGGAGCCTGATTCCTCCAGCTCCATTTTTCTTTCTCAAGATTGCTTTGGCTATTCGGGATGTTTTGTGTTTCCATAAAAATTGTGAAATTTTTTGTTCTAGTTCTATGAAAAATGCCATTGGTAGTTTGATAGGGATTGCGTTGAATCTGTAGATTGCTTTGGGTAGTATAGTCATTTTCAATGTTGAGTCTTCCAATCCAAGAATATGGTATATCTCTCCACCTGTTTGTATCATCTTTAATTTCTTTCATCAGTGGCTTATAGTTTTCTGCATACAGGTCTTTTGTCTCCTTAGGCAGGTTTATTCCTAGGTATTTTATTCTTTTTGTTGCAGTGGTAAATGGGAGTGTTTCCTTAATTTCCCTTTCAGATTTTTCATCATTACTGTATAGGAATGCAAGAGATTTCTGTGCATTAATTTTGTATCCTGCTCCTTTACCAAATTCATTTATTAGCTCTAGTAGTTTTCTGGTAGCATCTTTAGGATTCTCTATGTATACTATCATGTCATCTGCAAACAGTGACAGTTTTACTTCTCCTTTTGTGATTTGGATTCCTTTTATTTCTTTTTCGTCTCTGATTGCTGTGGCTGAAACTTCCAAAAGTACGTTGAATAATAGTGGTGAGAGTGGGCAACCTTATCTTGTTCCTGATCTTAGTGGAAATGGTTTCAGTTTTTCACCATTGAGAACGATGTTGTCTGTAGGTTTGTCATATATGGCCTTTATTATGTTGAGGTAAGCTCCCTCTATGCCTACTTTCTGGAGAGTTTTTATCATAAATGGATGTTGAATTTTGTTGAAAGATTTCTCTGCAGCTATTGAGAGGATCATATGGTTTTTCTCCTTCAATTTATTAATATGGTGTATCACGTTGATTGATTTGCGTATATTGAAGAATCTTTGCATTCTTGGGATAAACATCACTTGATCATAATGTATGATCCTTTTAATCTGCTGTTGGATTTTGTTTGCTAGTATTTTGTTGAGGACTTTTGCATCTATGTTCATCAGTGATATTGGCCTGTAGTTTTCTTTCTTTGTGACACCTTTGTCTGGTTTTGGTATCAGGGTGATGGTGGTCTCGTAGAATGAGTTTGGGAGTGTTCCTCCCTCTGCAATATTTTGGAAGAGTTTGAGAAGGATAGGTGTTAGCTCTTCTCTAAATGTTTGATAGAATTCGCCTGTGAAGCTATCTGGTCCTGGGCTTCTGTTTGTTGGAAGATTTTTAATCACAGTTTCAATTTCAGTGCTTGTGATTGGTCTGTTCATGTTTTCTATTTCTTCCTGGTTCAGTCTTGGAAGGTTATGCTTTTCTAAGAATTTGTCCATTTCTTCCAGGTTGTCCATTTTATTGGCATAGAGTTGCTTGTAGTAATCTCTCATGATCCTTTGTACTTCTGAGTGTCAGTTGTTACTTCTTTTTCATTTCTAATTCTGTTGTTTTGAGTCTTCTCCCTTTTTTTCTTGATGAGTCTGGCTAGTGGTTGATCAATTTTGTTTATCTTCTCAAAGAACCAGCTTTTAGTTTTATTAATCTTTGCTATTGTCTCCTTCTTTTTCATTTATTTCTGATCTGATCTTTATGATTTCTTTCCTTCTGCTAACTTTGGTGTTCTTTTGTTCTTCTTTCTCTAATTGCTTTAGGTGTAAGGTTAGGTTGTTTATTTGAGATGTTTCTTATTTCTTGAGGTAGGATTGTATTGCTATAAACTTTCCGCTTAGAACTGCTTTTGCTGCATCCCATAGGTTTTGGTCCATCGTGTTTTCATTGTCATTTGTTTCTAGGTATTTTTTGATTTCCTCTTTGATTTCTTCAGTGATCTCTTGGTTATTTGGTAATGTATTGTTTAGCCTCCATGTGTTTGTATTTTTTACAGTTTTTTTCCTGTAATTGATATCTAGTCTCATAGCGTTGTGGTCGGAAAAGATACCTAATGCGATTTCAATTTTCTAAAATTTACCAAGGCTTGATTTGTGACCCAGGATATGATCTATCCTGGAGAATGTTCCATGAGCACTTGAGAAGAATGTGTATTCTGTTGTTTTTGGATGGAATGTCCTGTAAATATCAATTAAGTCCATCTTGTTTAATGTATCATTTAAAGTTTGTGTTTCCTTATTTATTTTCATTGTGGTTGATCTGTCCATTGGTGAAAGTGGGTTGTTAAAGTCCCTTACTATTATTATGTTACTGTTGATTTTCCCTTTTATGGCTGTTAGCATTTGCCTTATGTATTGAGGTGCTCCTCTGTTGGGTGCATAAATATTTACAATCGTTATATTTTCTTCTTGGATTGATCCCTTGATCGTTATAGTGTCCTCCTTTGTCTCTTGTAATAGTCTTTATTTTAAAGTCTATTTTGTCTGATATGAGAATTGCTACTCCAGCTTTCTTTTGATTTCCATTTGCATGGAATATCTTTTTCTATCCCCTCACTTTCAGTCTGTAGGTGTCCCTAGGTCTGAAGTGGGTCTCTTGTAGACAGCATATATATAGGTCTTGTTTTTGTATCCATTCAGCCAGTCTGTGTCTTTTGGTTGGAGCATTTAATCCATTCACATTTAAGGTAATTATCGATATGTATGTTCCTATTATCATTTTCTTAATTGTTTTGGGTTTGTTATTGTAGGTCTTTTCCTTCTCTTGTGTTTCCTGCCTAAAGAAGTTCCTTTAGCATTTGTTGTAAAGCTGGTTTGGTGGTGCTGAATTCTCTTAGCTTTTGCTTGTCAGTAAAGCTTTTAATTTCTCCATCAAATCTGAATGAGATCCTTGCTGAGTAGAGTAATCTTGGTTGTAGGTTTTTCCCTTTCATTACTTTAAATATGTTCTGCCACTCCCTACTGCCTTCTAGAGTTTCTGCTGAAAGATCAGCTGTTAACCTTATGGGGATTCCCTTGTATGTTATTTGTTGTTTTTCCCTTGCTGCTTTAAAATTTTTTTCTTTGTATTTAATTTTTGATAGTTTGATTAATATGTGTCTTGGCGTGTTTCTCCTTGGATTTATCCTGTATGAGACTCTCTGTGCTTCCTGGACTTGATTGACTATTTCCTTTCCCCTATTAGGGAAGTTTTCAACTGTAATATCTTCAAATATTTTCTCAGTCCCTTTCTTTTACTCTTCGTCTTCTGGGACCCCTATAATTTGAATGTTGGTGCGTTTAATGTTGTCCCAGAAGTCTCTGAGACTGTGCTCAGTTCTTTTTATTCTTTTTTCTTTATTCTGCTCTGCGGTAGTTATTTCCACTATTTTATCTTCCAGGTCACTTATCCATTCTTCTGCCTCTGTTATTCTGCTATTGATTCCTTCTAAAGAATTTTTAATTTCATTTATTGTGTTGTTCATCATTGTTGGTTTGCTCTTTAGTTCTTCTAGGTCCTTGTTAAATGTTACTTATATTTTCTCCATTCTATTTCCAAGTTGTTGGATCATCTTTACTATCATTACTCTGAATTCTTTTTCAGGTAGACTGTCTATTTCCTCTTCACTTGTTTGGTCTGGTGGATTTTTACCTTGCTCCTTCATCTGCTGGGTATTTCTCTGTCTTCTCATTTTGCTTACCTTACTGTGTTTGGGGTCTCCTTTTCACAGGCTGCAGGTTTGTAGTTCCCGTTGTTTTTGGTGTCTGCCCCCAGTGTGTAAGGATGGTTCAGTGGGTTGTGTAGGCTTCCTGGTGGAGGCGGCAGTGCCTGTGTTCTGGTGGATGGGGCTGGATGTTGTCTTTCTGGTGGGCAGGACCGTGTCTGGTGGTGTGTTTTGGGGTCTCTGTGAACTTAGTATGATTTTAGGCAGCCTCTCTGCTAAAGGGTGGGGTTGTTTTCCTGTCTTGCTAGCTGTTTGTCATGGGGTGTCCAGAACTGTAGATTGCTGGTCATTTAGTGGAGCTGGGTCTTAGCATTGAGACGGAAATCTCTGGGAGAACTCTCACCAATTGATATTATGTGGGGCCAAGAGGTCTCTGGTGCTCCAGTGTCTTGAACTCGCCTCTCCCACCTCAGAGGCTCGGGCCTGACACCCGGCCAGAGCACCAGGACCCTGTCAGTCACACAGCTCAGAAGAAAAGGGAGAAAAGAAAGAAAGAAAAATAAATTAAATAAATTAAATAAAGTTATTAAATTTAAAAAATTTTTTAATATATTATTTTTTAAAAATCTAATAAAAGAAAAGAAGAGAGCAACCAAACCAATAAAGAAATCCACCAATGATAACAAGCGCTGAAAACTAAACTAAGATAAACATATAAATCAGAAACTAGTCAGTCACATACAGCCAACCACAAGTCTACAATTGCTCCCAAAATCCACTTCCTCAATTTTGGGATGATTCCTTGTCTATTCAGGTATTCCACAGATGCAGGGGACATCAGGTTGATTGTGGAGATTTAATCCGCTGCTCCTGAGGCTGCTGGGAGAAATTTCCCTTTCTCTTCTTTGTTCGCACAGCTCCTGGGGTTCAGCTTTGGATTTGGCCCTGCCTTTGCGTGTAGGGTGCCCTCTGGCGTCTGTTCTTTGCTCAGACAGGATGGAGTTAAAGCAGCAGCTGATTAGGGGGCTCTGCATCACTGAGGCCTGGGGGAGGGAGGGATATGGAATGCGGGACAAGCCTGTGGCAGCAGAGGCCAGCATGACATTGCAACAACCTGAGGCATGCCATGTGTTCTCCCGGGGAAGTTGTCCCTGGATCACGGGAACCTGGCAGTGGTGGGCTGCACAGGCTCCTGGGAGGGGAGGTGTGGATAGTGACCTGTGCTTACACACAGGTTTCTTGGTGGCTGCAGCAGCAGCCTTAGCGTCTCATGCCCGTCTCTGGGGTCCACGCTGATAGCCATGACTCACGCCCATCTCTGGAGCTCGTTTAGGCGGTGCTCTGAATCTCCTCACCTCATGCACCCCAAAACAATGGTCTCTTGCCTCTTAGGCAGGTCCAGACTTTTTTCCGGACTCCCTCCCGGCTAGCTGTGGCGCACTAGCCCCCTTCAGGCTGTGTTCACGCAGCCAACCCCAGTCCTATCCCTGGGATCCGACCTCCGAAGCCCGAGCCTCAGCTCCCAGCCCCCGCCCGCCCCGGCGGGTGAGCAGACAAGCCTCTCGGGCTGGTGAGTGCTGGTCGGCACTGAGCCTCTGTGTGGGAATCTCTCCGCTTTGCCCTCTGCACCCCTGTTGCTGCGCTCTCCTCCGTGGCTCCGAAGCTTCCCCCCTCCGCCCCCCGCAGTCTCCGCCCGCGAAAGGCCTTCCTAGCGTGTGGAAACCTTTCCTCCTTCACAGCTCCCTCCCACTGGTGCAGGTCCCATCCCTGTTCTTTTGTCTCTGTTTTTTCTTTTTTCTTTTGCCCTACCCAGGTACGTGGGGGAGTTTCTTGCCTTTTGGGAGGTCTGAGGTCTTTTGCCAGCGTTCAGTAGGTGTTCTGTAGGAGTTGTTGCACATGTAGGTGTATTTTTGATGTATTTATGGGGAGGAAGGTGATCTCCACGTCTTACTCCTCCACCGTCTTGAAGGTTCCTCACCTGAAATACCTATTTTTAATTTGCAAAGCAATTCTCTCATCTTAGTTCATATTTTCCCGCTAATGGTGGACAAGTAAATAGCCACTAACTTCCTGGAAAAAATGGCAATATTCATCAAGAGTTTAACTCTGTAGTTTCAGGCCAAGAATCTATCCTGAGGAAATATTTAAAACTACCAAGTTCAAATCATTATCCTGGTGTTATCATGATGACTTCAGAGACTTTGCCCCAGTGTTTGAGCATGGTGTGCCTCAGCACCTCCATCAGTCAAATCAGATAACCTGGGGTCGTAGACCTCACTGGCAGGTGTCACTTAAGGATGAGTGATATAGATGACTAAAATTAGCTTATATCTTTAGAGAGGAATGATGCCAGGTAAATCTAAGAGGTAATGAACTTTTCTTTCTGAAGTTCTTCATGTTCTTGGAGATTTTTCAGAGTATAAAATGATTATGAAATAATATTCTTTTGTTTAGTTTTTGGGTATTGATATTTTATAATTTCCTTTTGGATATAGAAATGTATGCAAAGAAAGGTAAATATATTAAAAAGGTTAATGACAGAACCCGAAGGTTTTTCAGTTCATTTTCTGCTTTCACAGCCCCAGTCGTGGGCATCTATTATAATGCTGCTCTCTTTTATTACTCTAACAACCTCTTTGCTAAGGGGTTAACCTACCAGAAAATTATTGGAAAATTATTTTGTCAGTATGTTTTATACTATATGACCGCTGGGGAAAAGCTGGAGCCAAAAATCACTAAAAAATAATAGCCTGTTTACTAACAGCAACTCCCAAATGTTTTTTGTTTTTTGAGTTGTTTTGTCTCTAGTTACAAAAGTCGTGGTGAGACCTCCACCTGTAGCAATTCCTGTTACTGACCTTCATTAAAATATGATTTTTAAAAAATCAGGACAGGATTGCGGCTGATACCAACAGTTTGAGTGGCGGGGAGCAGATCACTTCACCTCTTGAAATTTCTGAATCCTCAGTTTTTAAATAAAGGGCTCTGCGATTCTAAATTGGGGAGATACTGCCCCCGAGGGGCACTTGTAAATGTGTAGGAGCATGTTTTTTAGTGGTCAGGGCCCAGTGGTGCTAAATGCCCCGCAGAGAGCCTGGGGCAGTCCTGCAAAATGAAGAATCGTCCCAGACCAAATGCCGGAAGCAGCGTAGATTACCTCTAATTTCCCTTCTGACAGTCAGTGATACCAATCGCCTCTCCATTCTTTGATTCATTTAGTCACCCACTGTTGATTCCCTACTGTATGCTGGGTGCCACGCTTCCCAGCTGAAATGTCCCAGAAACCCTGGTTTGTACTGTAGCCTTCTTTCCCCTTCTCTTCTTTCTAAAAGTCCTCCCTACCCGAAGGGCCAACTGACACTCACAAATAAGGATTTTTCAGCTCAATCCATTAAGAGAACAGATCCCAGGACTCATCAAGTGCTTTGGGGTTTCTAATGACACTGAGAACCAGAAAAGCTCACTTGAGCCCTCCTCAAAGATTGAGGCCTGGTTTGCCTTCAGTAATTCAGGCATAGAGGCCTTCAGCTTCACTGACCGAGGGCATCCGGCCAGATAATGAAATCCCAATTGTGGAGCATGTAGGTAAATATTCTAACTGTTGATTCAATCATTTCTAATTTTTAAAGCAAAACACCAACTGTCTTATGCCCAGTGAAGAGTTTTCACTGGCAAACACAAATTTCCTAATATACTTAAATGGTATTTGAGGCCAGCTGTAAAACCTGCTTTAGAGCATTTTACCATATCAAGTAGGATCATTAACTTGCTAATTAACTGTGCAGTGGGTGACCATATGCTGTAGTGCAATCCTACCAGCCGTCAAGCCTGAAGTCAGCCCCTCCCGCAGTGCTGTGACTGTGGGCTTAGCCCCCAGCCCATCACCGTGTTAGGGTTAATGGTGTTACTCAGCGTTACCATTTCCCAGTAACCTCGGGGACAGCTTACTCTTCTGATTGCTTGCTCCATTCTGCAAAGGGGAAGGCCGAGGCATGGAGAAGCATGAGGGTCTGTCCAGGTCACCAACAGCTTTTGGGATAGTGAGAATCCTAAGTGCTGTTTACAGTACCAAAAAGCCATTCTGATGGTCAGGATGCTTTGCAAATATACAAACATTTTTCAGCCTGTAATGAATGTTGGTGACTCTAATTTGCTGTTACTGATTATTAAAAATCCTTGTATGTATTTGGTCAATAACTATTCTTGGATACTTCTCATAAGCCCAGCAGGACTCTGGGTGCTGGGAATGTAGTCCTGCTCTCATGGAACTCCAGACAAGTGGGGAAGTCAGACATTATGCCAATAATTCCATATTAATTAAGAATTATTATAATTGACACTATAAAGGAGAGGTATAGGATATAGGGAAATCATCGAATAGGACCTGATCTAGCCTAGGGACCCTAGAGGCTTTCTTAAGGAGGCAGAATATAGGTGCAAGCCTGAAGAAGGAGGCAGGACTTCAAGAATTAGATGGAGCATTCCAGAAGGAGGGGGATGCATGAAGACCCGAGGCAGGAAGGAAGGGCTTGCTCCAGGTAGGAGATGATGCTAGTTTGGTCTAGGTGGCGGAAGTGGCGTGAGTAGATTTAAGAAGTGTTTAGAAGGTGAATTGGCAGGATTTAACGATCCATAGGATATAGACAGTAAGAGTGAAGGAGTGTTAGGGATCGCTGCCCTGGATCTGGCTACTGGCTGGTAGGGCCACCTGTTTAGGATTCTAGCAGAGGAGCTGCACTGTGCAGTGGGACCAGATCACCAGTTTCTCATTTGGTACATGGAGTCTGGAGTCCTGGGGGCCACCCGTGTATCTAGTGGAGACCCTGCCTCACATGGAGTAACCAGAAGTCACTGCATCTTACCGAGGTGTGGTAGAGACAACCAGTTCTGTGGAGTCCAGAGCATGTGTTTGGAAGCAGGGTATAGACTGGCATTGAGGTCCTCATAATTTACAAAATGCTGCCACATGTGTTATCTTCAAGCTTCACAATGATCTTCAGAGAAAGTCAGTAGGAACTATTATCTTCATTATACTAACAGGTAACTGAGGCTTCCTGAGTTTGTGGTTTGCCCAAGGTCACACTGCTCTAAGTAAGGATCTAGTACTCACATTCAGATCTTCTGGCTCCTGACACAAAGGTCTTCCCATTTCATTATGTTGTCTCGCTGCATGACCGGGACAAACTTTCCACCATCTCTTGGGGCTTCCATTTCAGGTGGAATCTCACTATTTGCACAAAATATATAGGAAATGAAGTCAAAGATTTTTTAAATACTCTGTTCATTCTTTTTTCTCCCTCCTTTTTGTTTTTAACTTTTTTTATACAGTATTTTAAAAGTATTTGTAAACTTTTGAGATTAATATTTGCATTTACATTTAGAGCAGTTTTTTTCCCATAAAGAGTGAAATTTCAAAGAGAGATTAAAGTAACTTTTATTGGTAGTGGAGAGAAAGTTCTGGGAGAAATTAAATTCAACTTTTGCCTAGATTCTAATAATTTATAAACTATTATAAGACCTCTGCCTCTTCACCTCCCATTCTCAGATCTACTCCCAGAGTGCTGGGACCATCTAAAACGGCTCCGTCTATTCTCCCCACATCTGAGTGTCCCTGTGGAGTCAGCCAGGGTGCTGAGGAAGGTGGATGCCAAGCTGCCCTGACACCATAGGGGCAGGAGAATCTTCACCACCAGCCTGTCTTATTGATTTGCCTTCTCCCCTTTTCTTCACGGCTGGGGGATATTTAAGTAAAGTTCATGTGCATTTGTTTCAGAGTCTGTTTTAATTGCATCAATTTTGGGTCGACCCAAAAACACAGATCCAGGGGAAATGCCCTTTCTACAGAGCAAACTTATTTTTCTGACAGTTTCCATTATATGGAAAGTTTCCCTCTGAACTCCCTATTGTTGCTTCCCTCCTTCCCTCCCTGTAGCTCCTGGACTGTTTTGTGATCCCGGTTGTGATTTTGCTCTCCTGGTTCTTCCTGCTGATCCGGTACAAGGCTGTGCATTTCCTCGGCATCATCGTCTGCATCCTGGGAATGGGATGCATGGCGGGCGCAGATGTGCTTGTGGGAAGGCATCAGGGAGCAGGTGAGTCTCCGTGTTCACCGGGTTACTTGCCTCTGTGGGTGAGACCAAGGCAAGACGTGGAATGTTCATGGTTCATGGTGGAAACAAGGAACCTGGGCTTCCTACTGTCTGTGTCTTACTCGTGTTTGTTCTCTACACCTAAGACAGTGGCACGTAGGAGGTGCTTCATACATATTTCTTTAGTGAACAAAGGAAGCAAAATATAGCTTTCATGCCCATTCTACAGGAACTCAGAAATATTCAGATGGTGTTTAAAGCTGAGAGTCAGGACCCACTTGGAGTATGTGTTGGGGATCAAAGCTGCCTGATCCAGACCAGCTAGTAAGAGATGGTGTCAGTGGGTCAGGCCACTCCCGAGCCACAGGGACCTTCCCCACACCCCACCTGCCAACGCCTTCTCTCCCGCATCAGAGAAAGACTGAGCTTTCAGACTACTGGGTGAAGGTAGGTATACAGGCTTAAGAGTGGATATTTAAACTTTGGAGCCTAGATTAGGAATTCTCGATAATTTTATGAGGGAGAGCTAAGTGCAGTCTCCTCATGCATGTTTCTTGTTGGTTTATTTGTGGGGAGGTTTTGGGTGGCAGTTACAGGTCATTATCTTGTAGACCTACAAAGCTTCAAGGTTTACTCATCAAATTGCTATGAATCTTCTGAGGAGCCCTGATCCAGAATGCTTTCCAGAGGACCACTTTTAAAGCACTGTAATTCTTTAAAATGTACCAAAAATCCTTGAGTTACAGAAGGTTTCAGGGGACAAGAAAAAATTGACCTTCTTTGTTAACATCAGGAATAGGATAGAAAGTACCCACTCTTCTGTAGTTTTGGAATTGCCTTTTCTTCTAGGAAATTAGAGATAAAAAGTTAAAATTGAGGCATTTCTCTTTGAGACTAGGTCATAAGAAATACCTGAAATGAAAGTTATTTATATTTTTAAGTTCCACCATAGAACTTTATGACTGAAAGGAACCTTGTTCGGCTCATTTGTATTTGACACACAAAAACTCCAAAACATAGAGAAGCCAAGTGAGTTGCCCGAGGTCACAGAGCTGAGACTAGAACCCAAGTCTTCTGACCTCCTGGGCAGGCTTCCTTCCCTCTCCCACATTGCTGGGAGCTGAAGATAAAACACAGCAAAAGAGAGACAGCCTCTGTCCTCTCCATATGCTGCCTACACAACGTAATCAGTCCCCACCTCAACAGATGGACTAAAAATACCTATGCCAGCTTTCCCCAAATTCTGTTCTATGAAATAATGGTTCCATGGGATATTGATATATATTACATGAAAGGCTAGTTTTTGCTCTATACCCATCATGATCCCAATATAGATCATCTCTTTGGACCAATCAGAAAATATTTTTGTCTGATACAACATGCCCAGTTGTTATAAAGTCATAATTTAATTACACTTTCTCAGCTTTGCTTGAACTGTGTAAGTACAGACTGAGCAACATGTACCCTTATTTATGAAAATTTTGCTTTGCTGAACTCTAGCTATTCACCCTGGCCATCATTTTGTATCCATAGTCAAGGAAGACAATTGTCATTATAAATCTAAATATTTACGCCCAAAATGTTAAACAAATTTGAATTGATTTCACTAGGTTGTATTCACTAATCCTGTAAAAAATGTTTTCTTGATTTCAATTGAAGTGTTAGGAAAGCGGTAATAGTACTATTTAAGAAAAAGAAAGTAAGTCCATTTGGGAGTCTTTCAAACGTGGTCATTTTTAAAAAGAGTGCAGGGCAGCTGAAACATGGTGGAGCGGAGTTTTAACTGTCCGTGTGAATCTGTTTAAGGCCCACAGCATCTTTCCTGTTGTAACATATGAAGTACCAGTGTTAACAGAATTAAGTTTTTTCATTGTTGAGTACCTTCCATGCTCATCTGATGGCGCCTAACTACATGGCATAATGTCCTGACAGCAGCCCAAAGTTAGGATCCAAGGGCTCATTTTACAAAATAATGATTGGGCGTGCTTACAGCTACAAAAATATTAAATTAGGCAGCAATTTAAGCTATCTTATAAAATGTCCTGAAAAAAGAAAATAACACACTGATTTTGAGGACAATATAATCTTTGTGTTCATCCCTATCAAAAATGTTCCATTTGTTACCACTCTTACCGTAGAGTTGGTTCAATTGCATTAATTCGCCAGGGACGGAACTTTTCTAAAATCCTTCAGGCACTCACCAGAACTTTAATCAGGCATTCAACCCGATTTAAATTGTCATCACTGTATCAGGAAAAGATGACTGACTTAGTCCTTTTTATATTGCTTAGTCCACGGTTCTCCTTAGCTTGGGATTTTGAAAATTCTGTCCTCAAGCACTTTTGATATCAGCTGTGGAGACTCTGCCTTGGAGCCTGTGGAATGGTCTACAAAGTGGGACAGACACAAAAACACTTACATTCCAATTCTATGCTTGTCTCAGGAACAACTGATCATCCACTATAGGAGCTCCCATGCCTTTGAGCTCAGCTGAAAGAAGATGTCTTTTTCCAAGTTTGTCATTGCTAATCAGTGGGACTAATATGTCCATTCCCTCTTTGCCCACCTTCCTCCGCATTATAAGTCTCCTCTGAGAGACCAGCTCTGCATTTATTGATGCATGGGGGAAAGGCATGCAATAAAGTGGCTCCTGAGAATATGATGGATGTTGGAGGGTGTAAAAATGACTTAATAAGGCCAAAGAGATTTCTCCATGACATTTCTACTTTCCTTGGAAAACTTATAGATATAAAAGGGAAGGTTAGAAAATAAGATTAAGATAAAACTCAATTAAAATAGATCCTTATCATAAAATGTATTTCTTGCTTTTCAAAGTATCTTCTTTCTACCACAATACATTTATTGCATCTTATAGTTCACTTATCAAAGATGTTAGATAACCATAATGACATTTTCTTTACTACCAGACATAATTTTATATTTATTTCAAAAGAGAGAAAACATTTTCAAAGAATTAGATAATTAAACATAATTTTTAAAAGTGACAATTTTATTGGTGCCAGGCGCGTTCCTGTACATCATCTCATTTAATCCTCCTAATTATGCAAAGGAAGTATTTTTATTCTCATTTTTACAGCTGAAGAAATCAAGGCTCAGGGAAGATAAGAAACATGTGCAAGTACACACCAGTACTAAATGGTGTGGCCTAGATGTGAAATCTTTCTGCTACACCACTTAATACTTATTCTTCCATAATTGTGACTCATGTAAGAAAGGTACCATTGTTCAGTTGCAGTAAATTAGGATGAATGACTGTCCCAGATAGGCCAGAATGGAAGGGTTTCCCCAGAAGTGGGACTTTCTGTGCTAAAACCAAGAGAATCCCAGGAAAACAAAGCAGTTGGTCGTATTTAAAACTCAAAAATATTCAGTGAGATGGGTTCATTTTCATAAATTGCATTAGCACTCTTTCAACACTCTAGAATACTATAATTCACCATTTATTCTTGAAATAGTGGTAAGTAATGATTTTAAATAATATTCCCTCTTCTCCTCCCACAACCACACAGACACAAGTATCCCTCCAAACATGGTGTTTCTAGTACTTAATCAAAAATCTAATAAGGAAAACCAACTCTTGCAAAGCTGTCATGACTGGGTTGATTAGAACTAAGAAGCAATCCAAAATGAGAAATGGCCAACCCAAACAGACAGGTGGTGATTCAAAGGGAACGATTTATTCACTCTTTTTTAACCACCATTTACTGAACATTTAATAAGTGCCAGATGCTATGTTAAGCATTTTACATTATTTTGCATTTTTAAATCTTATTGACACTATTTTATGGTATCCTCGCCATAACCTCATTTTAATTAAGGAAACACAAGTCAGAAAGACTCTATAGCTTGCCCAATGTTTAACAACTAATAAGTGACAGAGATATGATTAGAACCCATGTCTACCTGAATTGAAAGATGTCACCACTCAAAATCTTTACCATGAGATGTATTAAGACCTTTTCCATCAGCTCAACTCATTTAAACATTTATTGAGATCTTATAATGTGCCAGGATCTGTGCTAGGGACCGCAGAGAATATAAAGCGAAGTAAGTCACAGTAGGCCCTTCAACCCTACTGTATAAGAAAACAGGAAGGGGAAGACAGGCAAGTTAACAAATAATAGACGTGGAGCAAAGTGCAGTGGGGGCCATATGCAGTGACAATGGTGTGAAATTCAGAGGAGAGAAAGAAGGCACTGGGTTGAATGAACTTCTCATAATTTCAAATGTGTACATTTGCCCCAAATTTGCAAATCATTATCACTCATTGTGGTTTCAACCATACGTAAATGACACACTTGCTAGATATAATTTTCCCTGTGAACTTTCAGAGAAATTGACTCTACCGTGTCAGATATCTATTGCATTAATAAGGCACGAAACATAGAGTAATATGTTGTAATTTCCAGTTAACTAGATACAAATTGTAGGTACAAAATATTATATCAAACACTGCATTATATAATATGGTTGGATAAAATCATGTCCTAGTTAGTTTAACTATATTTAATCATCTAAGATTTCATACATGCTATATGTATAGGTACCCACTTTCAAATGATTTAAAAACTGATAAATACACTTACTAGTACAATTTTAATAAGTAATATTTAATCACTTTGTTACCGATAACTTGGGAAATACTTCTAAACTTGCAGTTACACAAAATTGTATCATTATTAACAATAATTATCACTGCACTGGTGAAAATTCAAAGTACTCGGCAGTAGATTTCATATAGTCAAAGGCTTAACAGAATAGGCCATAATGATATAAATGTGGAGTTTGAAAAAGATTGTTGAGACTATTCACTGAAACAGTGTGTTCTCTTTTTAGGACTTTTAAAAGATGGACTGATGTTTCTCTAATTTCTATTAAAATAGTTTATTATAATTTAACGTTCCTGAATCTATTCATATAAAATTAATTTCATGTAACCAAGAATTCTATCGAGCAGCACTTCCACACTTCACTAATACAACAATAATTGATATTCATAATAATGGCCCCATGTCATCACAAGACTCTGAAATGGATCCTTATTGAAAAGTGACTGAATCATGTTCATTATAATTTTATAGTCTTAGTAATGGATACTTTTTACTTTATGGGTTATTCCGCAAATGAACTCCTTAAAATTAGAAGTTTTGTCATGATTTCCTAGTTGACACATAAAAAAAGATTCATCAGGTTGCTCTGTAACAGCAACCTTCATTTCCCTGGAAGACACACCCAGGGACACAGCCGTGAGGTCTGGTTCCTCATTGGAGCCTCCTCATGTTCTTGGGCCACCCACTCCCCATGAGCCCCGGGAGGGTTCCCAGCCCTCGCAGTTCCACGCTCTCAGCTCCATTCCCTTGAACTCCAGCAAGCTCTCCTGCCTTCCGGGGTATCTTTTCTCTCTCTGATTCTTACCAGCAGTGGGACGCTGTCTTAGAAAAAGTGACAGTAATTAGAGTGAAGAGGTCTCTCCCCAAGCCCAGCCCAGATTCTTTTATGTGAAACCTCTTCCTAGAGAATGTGCAGTGGCCCCAACTGTACAGTGAACATCTGGCTCTGCAGTTTTAGGTTGTTCCAGCTAATCTGGAAATCCAAGGCTACTCTAAGGTGGGTCTCTTCCTTAGAATCACGCCGGAGAGAGCGCCCTCCCAATCCCGCACCTCTTCTGCCCCAGAGCTGCATGTCTGCTGAGCTCCGATGAGCCAACTACAGAGGACACAGCTGGAGGCTCCTTGGGTACAAGCCCACCGTGAGGCCACCGGCTGCTGATTTCCACTGTCCTTCCCTAGCTTCACACTTCCCGGAGTGGAAAGAGTTGGCCTAAGTATAGGAAATAGCTAGGTGCGTAATTTATGAGAGATTGGACAGGAACCAAAACTAACCAAAACTGAATTTAGAACAAATAGATATTTTTATGAAAGAAGAAAAATACTAATGTGATAATGAATTACATATATTTTCACCCTTATGTTACTTACTTTAGGGGAGTTGAACATTTCAACCCATAATCCCTTTCGCTCAGACAGAAGACATGGGGCTTTATGGAGAGGGTACAATCTAGAAGAAACTGGTCCCTTTCTTAGCTAGGGAAGACTTCTTGTTGGGGACATAGGCAACCTTTTTGTATCACAACGTAACTGGAGCACACATAGACGGACTTTACTAAATCTCAGTTGGCAAAATACAGAACTTCTATAAAAATGTCAGAAAAGAATAAGCATAGGAAGCTGATTTTGCCGATGCCAGATTCTTGTTAGGAAAATTTTAATAAAGCTTCCTCTTTTTTTTTTTTTTTTGGTTCCTAGGGGAAAATAAGCTGGTAGGGGACCTTCTGGTCTTAGGGGGAGCCACGCTCTACGGTATCTCTAACGTCTGGGAAGAATACATCATCCGAACCCTGAGCCGAGTGGAATTCCTGGGAATGATTGGACTCTTCGGGGCATTTTTCAGTGGAATTCAGTTGTGAGTAAAAATAAGAAATTCAGGCAGTCGATACTCTTAGAGCTTATTCTTACAATTTGTTTTTCATTTGGGGTATGGTTGTTCACTTTATTTTACAAAAATCACAGGTAGAAACCTGTCACCAACCTCCCACATGAAATCTGAAAAACTCAATATCTTTATTAGTAAATTTCCTCCAAACTAAATGAATTTTTAATGGATATATTTAATGGACTTTGAAGATAATTTACAAGAATACATGAGAAGTACATTGATTCTCCCAAACCAGCCAATGAGGTTTTACTTAGAGAAACAGACAAACTAAGTGTAAATGCCATGGTTTGATGCACTTCCAAAAAGGGGCATTCTGTTTACTACTGACAGCCAGTAAACTAGTCTTACTAGTAACCACCACTAGAAAACTCATAGTTTAAATTTTCCTTTTTTAAATTTTTTTCTTTTATTGTGCATGGATTTGCACAAGTGAACCATATTCAAATTCATCTGTTAGGGAATTCCCTGGCAGCCCAGTGGTTAGGACTCAGCACTTTCACTGCCATGGCTCAGGTTCAATCCCTGGTAGGAGAACTAAGATCCCACAAGCAGTGCGGCACAGCCAAAAAAAACAAACAAACAAAAACGAAAAACAAAAACCAAATTCATCTCTTAGAAATTTAGTGTTTCCATTTTCCTTAAACGAGTGAAGATATAACACAGGCATTCACTAAGCATCAAAAAGTCAGAAACAACAATTTAGCAATAATTCTGACATTGGAACGTATAAGTCATCACTGACTAGGCCTCAGAAGTTGTTGCGAGAATAAGTGTCAAACAAAGCTTAATTTTCCATCAATAAAGGCCATGGGTTTTAGTTTCACATAAGAGATAAAGAAGGATAGTATAACCTCCAGTCTAATTTCAGCAAATCCCTCTCTGCAAAGCAAGTAATTCTGATTTCACCAAATCACTTTCACCAAAGTAAGTTCTTTGTACTGGGGCAATGTCTGAAATTATTTATGGAAGCTATTTTGGCATCACTTTAAACTGGTTTTGCAAATAGGCTGTTTCCAAGAATCCTCCAAGCTTCGGTATCCTGAGATACAGGTGAAAAACTCCATAGCAAACAAGGCAAGGACATGGGAAGACTCCCTAAGAAAGATTTATTTTTGGTTCATTTTGAAAGCATGCTGGCATTTTAAAGTTCCTAAATTTGGTGCTTCTGCTTTGTAAGAGGAAAAGAAATAGCCTAGTTCAACTGTTCATAACCAACATTGTGTAGATGGATGGCTCATTTTATGGATTATTATTCTTGAATCCAAAAAATATCTTCAGAGATCTAGCACTCATCTGCTTCAGTTATAGGCCATTAGAGCTGACAGAGCCCTTCAGAAACACTGCTGCCAAAATAGTGGAAGTGACATATGAGTGTGTCTGGCAAATGGGATACACTGAGGGCACGCTGAAACCAAAGGGACACCGGTGGAGCCGTGCCCCCTCCCCTCCTGGTCCTCTTCCAGAACAGTGGTTCTCAGAGTGTAGTTCTCTGACCAACAGTACTGCCACCACATGAAAACTTGTCAGAAACACACATCCATGGGCCCCACCCAGATCTACTGAATCAGACTTTCGAGGGATGGGGCCCAGGAAACTGTTTTAACGTGCTCTCCAGGTGGCGGTTTTGTACATTTAGGTTTGAGAACCACTGCCCTGAAGAGTGCTCAATCAGAAAACTGATTAAACCTGCAACCTCGCCATATACTTTTGAGAAAGCATCTAAGCAAGAAGAAGCAAAGGCTAGAGGCAGACTGGGTGAGAAGGACTGCGGAGGGTCTGTGCTCCACCATGCCCACTGGCTCACTCACCAAACAAGATCCTGCAGGGATAAACCTTGGGCTGGGCTGCCTAATGAGACTTGCCTCTGCGTGATCCAGAGTAATTTTTGAAATTCAATTGACTGCTTCATGATTTGTATAAATCTGGTAAGTGAAAAAAAGAAGTAGGACGCATTGCTTATCAGGTCTGCTTTCTTTCAATTCGCAGAGCTATAATGGAGCACAAGGAGCTGTTAAAGGTGCCCTGGGATTGGCAAATAGGTAAGGGGTTTGCTCACCTGAGATGCTGTTTTTAGTAAACCTGAGAAATAACGTATGGAGAGTGACGGGGGTGGCGGTGAGGCACAAACAAGGAAAGGACTTAGACTGCAAGGGACAAAAGAAAAGGACACCCCCTTGTCACTTTAGGGATTCGTACACACTAGAAGAGACTGAACTGTATGATTCATAATGTTTCTTAATTGAGCCTCTGCCCATTATCATCGCCCAGATGCCATTAGTGTAGACACAGAAGTATGTTATTAGGTTAAAGACCAACTGGAAAGAAAAAGTGCCCCGAGGCAGTGATGAGACACAAATGACAGCAATTTGCTCCAGCTGAGAAACACCAAACTGACGTGATCATTAAAAAGTGGCACTTTAGTAAAGGAAAAAAACTGAACTTAACAAAAAGGCACAAAAGAAAACAAGGTAATGGGCATTCTGAACCCATAAAAACCTTTTCAGAAGGGAGCAGTTTGCACAAAAGACACGGTTAATTGATCTCCAGATGGACTTGGTGGAAAATACCAGACAGACTTTGAGCTACTTAATAGTCAGCCAGAGCATCTAGATGCCACCTGTTTCTAAAGTCACTTTTCTCTAAAAAAAATTTAGGACAAGGATTTAAGATCCCAGGTGATGCTCTAATAATGATCACTCAGCAAGCCCTAGACGGGACTGACCTACCCTCAGCCCTGAAGCCTTGGTATAGCCTTGTCTATACCAAGACACCTGGGTTCCAACAGTGAGCACAGAGCTTGGCTTATGGGCATGCTTGGGAAGTGTGTGCCCGGGTGAAAATACAGGCGGTTCCCCACTCTGAAGCTGGCCGTTTGAGCCATCTCCAGCTTCTATGAGCTTTCATGGAACTGACAGCTTCAGTCAAATTCTGCTTCTCCGAACAAGGACAACAGTGACATAAAGCTCCCTGCATCACTTTACCTACCCTTGACCCTGAAGCATCCAGGGTTGACTTGCTGCTGACAGAATGGCCTCTGAAGGCACACCAGGTGCTACAGAATTATGCACGACTGCCCCTGGGATTATCTCTAGTGACTTCAAGGGCTCCCCAGCCCTGTGTCTGTCACAGAGTCCTGCCGTTTAATTTCTCCCGAGATGATACAATTAAATGAAAATCAATAGAGAGAAGGGATTGTAGGGAGGAGAGGAAGGCGGCTGGGAAAGGAAGCCAGCTGCAGGTTACAGCTGCATTGACCTTTGTGATTCTCAGAGCCAGGATGTTACCTGTGCTTGGTAACACTTCACATGCAGTGGTCCATGAGTATAAATTAATTTTATATTAATAGTAGTAGCACTAATAAAAAATAATTTGTCCTCTAATTATGTGGATGTCACGTGCATGTCCACCAAGGTTCTGTTATAATTCAGTGTTAGTTAAATATGTCATCAAAAGGTAGTTTTATTCTGAGCCCTCGTATTGCCATTAAAATGTCAATCTCCTGTGGTCCAAGATGATGAAGGGAACACATCATAAAACCATTCGTTTAAGTTCTGACTGGAAATGAGGCTCAGGTGGTCTAGAAAAGGAACCAAATATTCATCTTTTCTTTCAGAAGCACAGGTACGGGTTGAGTGTTTTTACACCATGGCCATCTTTGTCCTCCTACCTCATCCTGACCTACTACAATGTTCTACTGCTTGGTTCAGTTCTAGGCACATAAAATTCAGTGAATAAATGTTTATTAAATGAGTGAATGAATGACAAGCAAAGGAGACGGGCTGTCCTGCCCTCTCTTATCTTACAAAAATATAGACAAAAGGGAAGCGGTGGAGACAGGGCAGGAGGCTTAGGCTTGGCATTGCACTTTCTTTCTGGGAAACCAGGAGATGGCGTAGCAGCTACTGGAACTCATGGACCCTAGAGGCAAGGAGGCATCAAGGGGATCAGCCTCCCATCAAGGCCTCCCCATGCTCCACGGGAAATCACCCAAGAGTGCCAAGCTCTTATCACTGTGTCTTGGTGGAGCGCTCCCAGTGTGTTAGTTAAGAAACCAAAATCCAAGACTATATCTCCCAGTATCTGTCGATGCGTTTCTCTCCCTTCCCTCTCTCCACATCAGTAATCCCCATCATATAGTCTCTTGGACAGCTCCTATGGTTGCCATTTTATCAAAGTAAAAAGATTTTTTTTCAATGGAGCAAGTGGGGTAATAAACATGTTTCATATTTTCTGGATTTGGAAAGCATTTTTTAACAGATTCTGTTATTTTCTAATAATATTGGCCAATTGCAAGATACAAAGAGTAATTAAAAGCAAGAAGATAACATTCATTTATTGATGCTGTTTGTTTTTATTTCTTTGTTTTACTCTACTGAACACAATGACTGGGTCTGGTTATGTAATCCTGAAACTCAAGTGAAATGTAAGACCTAATAGAGCTAAAATGTCCTGCTGTGGAACAGGTGGACAGATTAGTCAGAAATCTAATAACGAGCTTAAGCGTTCCCTTTATCCCATTTGCCATATTGTGTTGAAGGACGTGTGAACAAGTGTTAGCTGACGTGCAAGTCCAGCGTCAGAGGAAGAAAAAGTGTGCAGTGGGTCAGCCAACGCCAGTTCGTGGTGCGCTGGGGCTTCACTTTTCTTGCCGTGGGTGATGCTTGCTTTGGTTTTGGTTTTGGTTTTGTCCTAGAGTCCAAAACAAGAGATTTGACCTTTCCCTGAAGATGCAGTAATGCGACCACAGAGCAGGAAAGACCTTAAAGATCATTAAGAATACAGCCTTTCTTTTTACCGATGCTGAGCTGGAGGCCTGGGGAACTGAGGCCGCTCCTCTGGGCTCACGGCTGCCTGTGGTGGGACTAATTTGCACTCTCTGAGTCATCCCCCCAGCCTGGTGCCTTAGTGCATATGTCCTGAGAAACCATCTTACCTCGCTTTTATTTTTAAGAATTAAAAATAATGTTTTAAAAATCTAGTCTAGTCAAAGGAAAGTAAAAGAGCACCAGTGACACCAGTGGGATCCCAAAGAAAGTGATGAGATAAAAATATGCAGCATACACAGACACGTACTATATACATGTATATACCATATCCATCATATATAAGCATATATAGCACATATCACATGATGTATCATGTATATATGATGTGTATATATCGTATATAAAATGAGATGCTCATTACAGTCAAATAGGATGGCTCATCCAAGCCCCATTTCTCTTCATAATAATTAGACAACATAGGTTAGTAGTATGTGCTCAGAATTTAAATTCAGGCAGCCTGAGTGACCTGAGGGCAAGCTACTCAACCTCTATAAGCTTGTCTTCTGCCTGTTTGCTCACAGATCTCTTTCTTACCGTTACTCTGCTCTTCATTGCAGAGGCTGACAACTGACTCATGCAAAACAAACAGTGCTTCCCAGGCTGCTTTTTTAACTGGCTTTCAGTTAGATGTGGCCAATGGGAAGCAGTAGAAGGGGACTGGAGGGTGGGAGAAAGAAAGAAACCACGGAGTGTCTCCTTCTTTCAGGTCAGGTCTCTAGAAATGGCCGAGTGTCCTCTGATTATTCCTCTGCTGGGCTTCCCTGACTTCTGACCTCTGGTAACATGGCCTCCTCCCTGGATCCCTCTGGCTCCAGGGGTGTGAATAATTTACTGCTATTGCTAATGTCTGGGTTGCCTCACCATCCCTGTTTCCCCATCACCCGTTCAAATACCTTTTTAACTTGTGCCCCATATTATATTTCCTCTTTTGAACATGGTATGGACTGCGTTTTTGGACTGATACACTCTATAAGCCTATTTCCTCACATGTGTAAAGAGGATAACAATAGCAATGGCAGCAATGGCATTATACTGTTATGGAGATTAATTAATGTACATAAAGTACATGACACATAGCAAGTGCTCAATCAGTATTAGCTGGTAGTATTCTTTCCAATTTCTTTAGCTTAAATCTCTTTAGTGCGTGAGGACAAGCGCTACCAAATTCTGTCTTTAGTGAGAGGGAAATCATTTCAAATACGAAATGGTTATACATATACTTTGTTAATGTAGTTATTGCACCCATCATGTGGTTGTCAGTCAAAAAGTAATTCAGTCCGTTTGTTTGATCATGTCGATCGATTGTTTGAAAACCCCACATGCACAGCAAGTTGGGCCTTCAGATGCATCACTTACATCCATTAACTAGCTAATGTCCATCTAAGAACAACAAATCAGTAAATTGCAGCAATACTGCATTCCCACTCTCCACTTAATCATGTGTTCATTTGGCTGACCATGCTTTGCTCACAAAACAGGATATTCACACACAAAAACATTGGTTGACCCAGCAAAGTGATTAACTATGACGGTGTATATATTTCACTCCTATCCCTCTAAATTTAATTTCTGCAGTTTTTAAGAACAGGTCTGGAATGTTTAAGCTTGGAGCATCTCAAGGTAGCCTGATGAGTAGAGTGAAACTCTGCTGTGTATCTATTTTCTTGCACTCCTTGGCTCACCAATTTGCTTGTAAAGTCACACCTCTTCTCTGAGCTGCCAATTGTATATCCACTCCCTACTGGACAAATCCTTTTGGATGATGCGTAAGCATCTAACACCTAACATGTTCAAAAAAGAGCTTTTTATTTCCCCTGAAAACCTGGCCCTCCTGCTCAGTTCTCTCCATCTCAGTAAATGGCATCATAATTCACCCAGTTTCTAAATTAGCCAGAGCCCATGTGAACCCATAGGTGTCTTTGACGCTGTCCTTTTCCTCACTACCCACATCCAGTCTACCAGCAGGGCGTGTTGAGTCTTCGCAGACCAGCCACTTCCCTTCATCTCCACTGCCACTCCGAGCAAAGCCACCAGCATCTCTTGCCTGGGCTGAGACCCTGCACTCCTCACTGGTCCCCTCCGTGCTTTTCTCCTTCAGTTCCTTCTCCTCACAGTAGCCAAAGTCATCTTTTAGAAATGTAGATCCGACGTTAGCCACCTGCTATGAACTCCTCAGTGGCTTCCCATTACAACTAGAATAAGATCGATTTCTTTCTAAGACCTACAAAACCCCACATAATCCAGCCCCTGCCTAATTTTCCAACCTCCTCTCTTATCACTGCCTCACTCTGTTCATCTTGCTCAGATATTCTGGCCTCTGGCAGCTCCTGGAACCCATCAGGGTCTTTTACATTTGTAGGTCCTCCTGCCTAAATTATTTTTCCCCTGGCAATCTCCTTTAGTCCTTCAGCATTCAAGGTAAGTGCCACCTCCACCCCTCCTAAAGCAAGCCCCCTGTCATTCCTCATAGGAACCCTTTTCTTCCTTCATAGTACTAATACCAACTCTAAGCTTCCTGTCTATCCTGTTTTCCATTGTATTGCTAACCCATAGCAGAGTCCCTAGAGCCTAGTAGGTACTTAGTGAATACCTGGGTGAATAATTGAGTGAATGTAAAACATCAGATCTCACATGTGAGAGTCCATAGTGTGCTAGGTAAGGTGATGGGAGGGTAGGATTGTGGAACTTCCTAGCCCAGTCATGTATAATCGAAAAAAAAAATTTTTTTAAGGCTCTGGTTCCTGGACTATGTTCTGATCAAATTTGATTACTTTTAGTGGATTAATTTAGGATATATTTTATCCCTAGTCTGTTCATCTCAGATTCCTTAAAGGAATACTGAATTAATTTTTATGTCTTTTCATGTATTAATCATAGGTTATTTAATATTGCATTTTTAGTAACTTGGTTAAAAGGAAAATGAATTATAAGTAGCATGAAACCCAAGTACAGGAAAATTGAACATTTTTAGGGAATTAGAACTTTGGATGGGGAGCCAAAAGCCATCTGACATTACCATGACAGAATATCCGCGAGAGGACTTGTATAATTTACTGAACGAGAAAAGTGATTATTCCAGTTTCCTCTTAGGGCATTTCCACCACACTAGAGGGGGCTGTTGTACTGAGTTTGCTTACTTAGTGTTCAAAATAAAATTCTTATATAGACTTGGCATGGCTTTCCTGAAACTTTCCTCAAATATCAGAAACATATAGAATAATGATTCATGCCCTGAAATGCTTTTCATATGGGAAAACCAAATTTCTCCATGGAGGGATCCCTGTTCTTCACAGTCAAAGGGACTGCATGTCTAGTACCTACCAAATCCTCCAAAATTCATAGGACTCAAGGGAAGTAATCTGCCCACAGCCTGAAGCAGACACATGTAATCAAGGTTCCTTTGGAAATGTTGGATATTTTATTATATAAAAATGCCCAGAGATCCACTGAATCGTATTACTTATGCTTATTCTATGCCTTATTCTTTCAAGGTAGAGAAATGAGCATAATTTTTCTACATTTGTGTTACATCAACATCTAGGAAGTGATGAACCAAACTCTAGATTTAGCCATAATCTTCTGTTTGGGACTCAACAAAATTATGTACTTATGGAATTAGTATTAACAATTGTGTATCTAGTTATAATGAGAGACAGAGAAAGAGAGAGAGAATTTCAGAGGATGAGGGACTGATCATATAGCATTTTAAGGGCATTTTTTTCTTCTTTTTTATCTTTCTGTTTTGCAAAACTTCGTTCTTTGATGGTCTACAAAGCATTTACTATCTATTTCTAAAACAGCAGAGCCTGCATGTGAGAGCCCACGGTATGCTAGGAAGAGTGATGGTGGAATAGGACTCTGGTATTGGCGGTAGGGCTGAGCAGGATTCACAGATCTGGAAGAAACTGACAGATCATCTTGTGTCAAAGCAATGAAGTGATTTGCCCAAGGTCACACAGTTAGGACTTCAGTGCAGTACTCGGACTTAGTCCACATCTCTTTGTCATGTAAGCCATTCCATTTTAAGGACTGTGTAGTTATTCATCGTTGTGAGCAATACATGACACCAAGTAATTTCGTTCCTATGTTGCAAATAAAAAAGAAATGAAAAAAGTTTTAAAAGACATGGGTACTAGAAACTACTTACAGCACAACCAGAAATAGAATTTAGAAGACTTGACCCTATGTTCTGACTGTAGCCACTAAGAGGTACTCCTTCCCGGAAGAAGCAAAACATCATATATGTGTGAGAAGCATGTGGTTTTTGTTCCACGTGCAGATTTTCACTTTTTGCTTTATGTTTTAGCTATGTATTACCCAATAATAAACATCCATTAATAGAGTGAAAGATAAGTCGGGGGGCACCATTCCCCTTCCTTCACCCACTGTGGATCCACAGAGGCCCTGGAAGAGGCTGTGACGTCGCCTCTCTTTCCTCTCCCCATCAGGACTGCTCTACGTTGGCTTTAGTGCCTGCATGTTTGGTCTCTACAGCTTCATGCCAGTGGTCATAAAGAAAACCAGCGCCACTTCGGTCAACCTCTCCCTGCTCACCGCAGATCTGTACAGCTTGTTCTGTGGATTGTTTCTCTTCCACTACAAGGTAAGTGGAGTCAGTGCTCCTTTCTGAAGATGATACTTTGTAGGAAGGAATGCATATAGGTAGGAATACTCTGCTGCAGAATTGCCCCAATTCTGTGATTTTGCATTGAGAAGCAGGAATGCACCTCTGTGTGCTAACCCCTATGACCTGGGTATTCACATTCCAACTGTAAGACTGAAGCAACATTTTGTCATAAGAGACTAGTCACTACAGACATTTGATAGTGAAAGATAAGAAACAGCTCTAGAGGGAAAGGCTTTCAAATAATGGGGGACAGTTTTTCTGACATCATTCACCCCAGAAGCTACTCTTTTTCCAGCCTAAAGCTGGGGAGACTTGTACAATCCTCAAACTATAGCTGCCAAATGGATTCTGCCAAAGGCATCGGAAGAGTGTATTCTCATTGGAGAAAAGACACAGTTCCTGCAGTTTCTGTTTTGCATGTATTTTTGTAGCAAATATGAATGGAAAATGCTAATGCATTCAAAATAGTTTCTATTGTATCAGCCCTAAAGAAGAAACTATTCAGTACCGAGATGGCAGTCTCTTCAAGTGTAAGACTCTACCCACATCCTCACCCAAGGCAGGCATGACATTGGTTATGGCCCACTGAGGTGTGCTATGAGAGGCTATTTTTAAAACACTACACTCACTGATTCATTAACAATTGACTAGAGTTGGTATGTGAGAAGAGACCCGCTTGCCCTTCCTTAACTAGCCCTATAAGATAAGGGTCAGTGGAGACTATGACCAGTGTGAAAAAGGACGAGTAAGGGATATCCAAACAGATAAGACCAAATTAGGACAGGCCAAAGAAGAAGAGACAGAAGAAAAGAGGCGCTGCTCTGGGCCACTTCTAGCCAAGTGCTTCACCAGCAGTATTACAGGTAATGTCATCCTCTCATGGATGTGGCCAGTTGATAGGGCATCTTGGTGGGCAGGGCATCTTCAACCAGGTCACACTGGGTTTGGAGGTTCCCGGAGAAGTGCTGAGCTGGAGGGAGTATGTACTTGAGATGATGACCAGAGGCCAAGCAGCAGAAGTGAATGGTCAGAAATATCACTGTGCTAAGCCAAAATCATAGCCAAGAAACAGACCAAGAAGAGCAGACACGGGTGGAAAAGAGGTCACAAACAAGATTGGCAGCTGGGAGGACCAGAAGCAGATCTGGAAGATGAGAGGTGAAGAAAGCAACCATGGCAGCAGATAGGGATGAAATGCTGAGTCCCTGTTTTACAGGGAAACTTCTGCCAAGCGTGGTGGCAAAAAGGGCAGCTTAAAGAAATTGTCTATTGCTGGACAGCATTTGTACGTTGTTGGTAATTTGTTTTGTCTAGTTGGTGCAATCTGTTTCCTGAGTGCACCCTGGTCCTCATAAGGGTAAAAAGTAAAGTCTCAGCACGTTCCCCCCATTGCTCCCCACCACAGTGTTAGGAGGACCACCTTCCCTCAGAATCCCCCTCCAAACACACCCAATTCTTTTCCAGAGCCCTGGGGACTGCTCAGCCGGGGTCTCATCAGTACAGCACAGTGGCTGCCATTTTTCTGTCTCTCCTCTACAGCTAAGCATCCGCATCTAGTCCATTCCTCAGCATGAGTTCTGTTCTCAGCACTTCCTCCTGTAATTGTCTTTATAAGGTCCAACTAGAAGAATCCCTTTAATCGTCCTTGAGGAAAGATGACTGAAACCTATTGTTTTGATGAAGGACTACGGTCACTTCTTGGGCAGTCCAGATCCAGTTCGGCTCTCAGCATCCTTCAGAGCAGTGCTCTGGAAAGTGCTTTACCAGGGGTACTTGCTAAAAATGCAGATTCCTGGGCCACACCCCTGAGCCACAGAATCAGCATCTGGGGGTGCACCTGGGGGAGTCTGCTCCTCCATGAGGATGATGTTCTCTGAATTTGAGAACAAATACCTGAAAAGGGTCCCTAAGCAGTGCTTGTTCCTGTTTGAGTCTGTCACTCCTCATACTTCCACTGACTTTTGGTTAGACCTGGGGCTCTCTACATAAACAAACATCAGGAACCGGGAAGGCTGATGAACCAGGTAAATTCTAATTCTCCAAAATTCATCTTCTCCTCTCATCATTTGTATGTTACTGCTAACTTAGGATAAGTAACTTTGGGGAAGAGGAAACCGTGCAGTACCCTGTCATCGTGCCATCAGAAGGGAACCTGTGTTATCCGAAAATTACATTCCTGTACTCACCTATTTGGAGGTGTCATAGATGTTTTTTAATTCTTAAAGCAATGCTTTTCGCTATACACTTATATTTCGTTACCATTTAACAGATACATTTCCTTAAGGTAAGAAAACACAATAGGTGTTTTCTCTAGTCAAAATTGATCCTTATTGTCTTTCTTTAAATCAAACTTTCAAGATAATTGTAGATACACATGCAGTTTTAAGAAATAATACAGAGCTCCCATTTACCCTTTACCTAGTTTCTCCCATTGGTGACATCTTGCAAACCTGTGGTATAATATCAGGATATTAACACTGACACAGTTAACGTGCAGAATATTTCCATCCCCACAAGGGTTGTTCTTGTTGCCTTTTTATAGCCATGCTTACTTGTCTCTCACCCACCTCCTTAACCCCTTGAAACCACTAATTTATTCTCCATTTCTCTAAATTTGTCACTTCCATGTAAATGGAATTGTACAGTATGTAACCTTTTGGGATCGACTTTTTTCACAGCATAATTTCTCAGCATAATTCTCTGGAGATTCATCCATATTGTTTTATATATTAGTAGCTCCTTTTTTTATTGCTGAGTACTATTCCACAGTATGCGTGTACCACAATTTATTTAACCATGCACTCAGTGAAGGACTCTGGGTTGTTTCTGTTTGAGGCTATTACATGTAAAACTGTCATGAGCATTCATGTACACGTTCTTGTGTGAACAGATTTTTCATTTCTCTGAAATAAACAACCAAGAGTACAATTGCTGGGCTTATGGTTGTAGCATGTTTAGTTTTATAAGAAATTGCCAAAATGTTTTCTTGAGTGACCTGTTATCTTTTGTTACAAAGAAATACATATCAATTGTGAGAAAGTCAGAAAATACAGATAAGTATTGTTATACATTGGTACCATTTACAGTGCATATTATTTTTGTAGTACACATATTTGCAGTTCATTTTTTTTTAATTAATTTATTAATTTATTATTTATTTTTGGCTGTGTTGGGTCTTCGTTTCTGTGTGAGGGCTTTCTCTAGTTGTGGCAAGCAGGAGCCACTCTTCATCGCGGAGCGCGGGCCTCTCACTATCGCAGCCTCTCTTGTTGCGGAGCACAGGCTCCAGACGCGCAGGCTCAGTAGTTGTGGCTCACGGGCCTAGTTGCTCCGCGGCATGTGGGATCTTCACAGACCAGGGCTTGAACCCATGTCCCCTGCATTGGCAGTCAGATTCTCAACCACTGCGCCACCAGGGAAGCCCCATATATATTTTTAAATTTAATTACACCATGCATACTGCTTTGTTACGTGCTTTGTTTAAACTTAGCATGTAGGGACTTCCCTGGCTGTCCAGTGGTTAAGACTTCGCCTTCCAATGCGGGGGGTGTGGGTTCAATCCCTGGTCAGGGAGCTAAGATCTCACAGCCGAAAAACCAAAACATAAAACAGAAGCATTATTGTAACAAATTCAATGAAGACTTTAAAAATGGTCCATATCAAAAAAAAAAATCTTTAAAAAATTAATAAATAAACTTAGCATGTATATATTTCCTTGTCTTTTAATATCTGTATATAATGTGAATGTGAATGAGTGGTTCTCAACCCTGACTGTGCATTATAATCACCTGGAGAAGATACAAAACATAGCCGTTCCAACGGTTTGAGACCATAAGGCTCAAAGCCAAGTCAACAAACCCATACCAGCTATTATCCTTTCTAACTGCCTTTCTTAGGAAGCAGACATTCCCACTTATTTGATTTAATAAAGTTTTATTTAAAAAAAAAAAACAACCCATAGTCAGGCCCAGGCCTCACCCCAGAGAGTCTGATCCTGATTGGTCAGTAGTGGGAACTTTTAGAAGCTCTTCAGATGGTTCATCACATATCCTAATACACAGCCAGAGTTGAGATTATTTTTGTAGATATATAGTATTCCATGGAATGGCTATACTTTTAATTTATTTAATCCCAGGTTTCTCAACCATGGTACTATTGACATTTTAGACCAGATGATTCTTTGTGGGGGGAGGGGGCCTGTCTTGTGCATTATAGGATGTTTAGTAGCATCCCTGGCCTTGACCCACTCGATGCCAATAGCATCCTGCAAGTCGTGACAGTCAAAAATGTCTCCACTCGTTGCTAAACATTGAGAACCACTGATTGAACAATCCCTGCTTATTGAATTCAAGTGGTATCTCTTTCTGGCTATTATAAATAATTTGGAGAATAAGCTTGTACTAAATCTTTGCTCACATTCTATATTTCAATTTTTTTGAAACAATTTTTAAATAAATCTCGTAATTGACTTCATTTCTTTTTTGAAACAAATATCTTTACAATAATTTGAGAATCCTATTGACCAATCAGGAACCTTGTATAGAGGCAGTATTCACAAAGCCATGTTAATATTATGGGCTATGTCATATGACATAGACAAATGCTCTATTTCTCCTTTCCCTTCACTCTCCTGTACTTACAGATGATACCACCTCACTTCTTGAATAAACGCTGCCTTTTACTGTTCTCTGTTTTATGAACAATAGTATTTAATATCTGCAAAGAAATAAGCTGAATTCTCAATTTAAATCTTTAAAAAATTCCTTTTCCTTAATTTCTAAAAGAATCTTCCAAGCAATGCTTGAATTTGCAATCAAGTAGTCATTATTTGGAAAATCCAGGATGTTTTTCCCCAGGGCCCAGCTTGCCTGCCTCTGAAATTGACCGTGGTCTTCCCAGATGGGAGGCTCTCCAGAGCTGGCAGCAGGGCAGGTCTGGGCGGCGTGCAGGTTTCCTACCACAGCCAGATGAGCCATCGCAGAAAATTGATTTTTAAAAACTGCTTATTGGGGGTACTTTTATCATTAAGAGCAGTTTATGGTCAATGAAAAGTCTTGGCAAGTTTTGCAAAATTTAAAAATGGTGATGTCAGTTGTGTGTGTGTGTGTGTGTGTGTGTGTGTGTCTGTGTGTGTGTATTTGGGGCAGTGGGAGAAGGTGGTTATATTTTTATATATCTTCTTTGGAAAAATATCTATTTAGATTCTTTGCCCATTTTTAGTTGGGTTATTTGTCTTTGAGTTATAGTATTTCTTTATATACGTTGGATACTTATCAGATACATGATTTGCAAATATTTTCTCCTACCCTATGGTTGCCTTTTCATTTTCTTGCTAGTGTCCTTGGAAGTATCTATCTGGTTATAGTTTTAAAACCATGGAAGGAACCAATTCAAGCCCACCATGGCCTTTGGGCCACCAAGTCTTCCCTTGTGGTTCCTGATACCACTCCTCTCCAGGGCAGCTTAGTACTGACTGCTAGTTGCCTCACATTGTCTGCTTTAAGGAGATGGTTGAAAGTCACAGCCGGAGGAAGAGAAGATTCCTTTCAGGTCAGGGCATCTTTAACTATTTAAAGAGTATAGTGTAGAAGAGAGTTTAAGCCAGTACCCCTCAACCTTGACTACACATTGGAATCACCTGAAGAGTTTTTAAGATACTGATGCTTGGGTCTCACTCTCACTGATTCTGTATTGAAGTGGCCTGCAGTGCAGCCTGGACATTAGATTTTTAAAAACTCCCCAGTTGACCCTAGTGTGCAGCCAGAATTGAGAGTCTTTGGTTCAGACAATTTATGTGGCTGCAAGCAGGTGGCACTAGGACCAAAAGGTGAAGGTTATAAGATTATAGTGAAATAGAAAGAAACCTTGTTAACAATGAGTCATCCGAAAGTGGATCAGACTGTCTTGGGGGTTCCCCTCACTGGAGGAAGCTGGGCAAGAATGTGAGAGGGATAACGGGGAGGGGACTCATACTTCAGTACTGACGATTAACCCACGACCTGATCTCATTTGGTTTTACTACAGTCTGCAGTCAGAGTTTACCTTTCACCTAATCACGATGTCTTTAAACAACCTTCTGGTCTGGTTATAAATATCTACAAGTTGAGAGAGGAGGGCTATTTGCTCACAGATGTTGCTTACTCAGGCAGAACTAAATGATTAAATGAAGCTCTCCTGCCCAACATTGATTATTCGCTTTTTCTCACCTTCCATCCTTGGAAAAAATCCATTCCTTTCCCCACCCATCAGTCCACTGTCTGCAGCTTCTCTACGTCTTGTGCTGACTGAGCAATAAAGCCCCACATCCCGAGGAAGCAAAAGACCTAATTCGGAAGTGGACTACCTACATGGTATAGTGCTCTTGCAAACTCTAGTTTTACAAAACTTTTGAGAAGTGGTCATATATTTCTGTTCTTTAGTACCTAACAACACTATTGAATCCAGAACAGTAAATCTATAGCAATACACGGAAATTACAGGAGATGAGCTTTACTGGGCCTCAGACACCCCTTAAAACCAAACCCAGGAAGAGATTCACATAGGAAGTTTTCAAGTTGATGGTGTGTTGGCTTTTCAAGGTCAAAGCTTGACCAGTTATGAACTCCATCCCCTTGCTTATTGAACACAGGACACTTTTGAAATTGAAAGGGTATTGGTTTCCTGTGGCTACTGTAACAAATTACCATGTACTTAATAGTTAAAAACAACACAGATTTATTACCGTACGGTATTGGAGATCAGAAGTCTCACTTGGTTAAAATCAAGTGTTAGCAGAGCTGGGTGGCTTCTGGAGGCTCTAGGGGAGAACCTGTTTCCTTGCCCTTTCCAGCTTCTGGAGGCTGCTTGCTTCCTTGGCTCGTGGCCCCTTCCTCCATCTTCAAAGCCAGCAGTAGAGCATCTTCAAATCTGACTGCCATTCCTGCTTCCCTTGTAAGGACTCATGTGATTACATTGGGCCCACCCAGATAACCCAGGATAATCTCACCATCTCAAAATGCTTAACTTAATCACATCTGCAAAGTTCCTTTTACCATGTAAGGTAACATATTCACAGCTTCCAGGGATTAGGGTGTGAACATTTTGGGGAGGCCATCATTCTGCCAACTACAGGAGACCCATTAATAATTTACACCAACACAAATAAGGGTACAATGTCTCCAAGCCAGACCAACTGGGACATGTGGATGTGCTCTTCAGAAGCCAAATCTGGGCAATGAAGGTACGCTCCATTTACACACACTGTACCCTGTTGAATTTCCCAACTGCTTTTTAAAGTAGTTATGTTACCTGCTAATCTGTCACTTTAACAAAGAAAACACTAAGTCAGGTGGTGAGAAGATGAATTGGGGTGAGAAGACTACTTCAATGTCTGCTGTGTGAAGCATGAATTCAGCAGTCTGCTGTGGCAAAAAGAGCATGGACTGAAAAGTCAAAGGAGCCTAGATTGAATTTGTGGCTTCTGTTTACTGTTTAAGTGCTTTGAACCAGCTATTTATTCTCGCCCAACTTCAAGATTAGACTTGCCTTAGGGAGTTTTTGAAGGGATTATGTAATTTTTGAAAGGTGACCAGTGGTGATGCATTTCTCTGATTGAATGTACGGTTGAGGATTAGTAATCCCTATCTCATTCCATTCATTTTTATTTTTATTTTATTTTATTTTATTTATTTATTTATATTTTTTTTGCTGTGTTGGGTCTTCGTTTCTATGTGAGGGCTTTCTCTAGTTGTGGCAAGTGGGGGCCACTCTTCATCGCGGTGCGCGGGCCTCTCACCATCGCGGCCTCTCTTGTTGCGGAGCGCAGGCTCAGCAGTTGTGGCTCACGGGCCTAGTTGCTCCGTGGCATGTGGGATCTTCCCAGACCAGGGCTCGAACCCGTGTCCCCTGCATTGGCAGGCAGATTCTCAACCACTGCGCCACCAGGGAAGCCCTAGAAAATATTTTATCAGTCATTTTTAGCTGAATTCCTTGATTATTTCATTGCTTACAATAGAATTTTTAGGTGATAGCCGTAAATTTTAAAATTTCAAGTGTTGTTAATAAAATATCAATCATTCTTTCAAGATATGCCGTCATGTGCTGAACATTCTTCAGGAAAAAAGCTGCCAGTGTTGAATATGCAGGGTATTCCCTTTTGCCTGACATTTAAAATAGAAAATGGCTTACTTCACATACTTTGCTATTACCTTTTCAAGGCTTAATATTGCCACAGAATTGCTGTAATAAAGTTGAGCGTAATTTCATAAGAAGCGATTATTTTTGTAGCCTTATCAAAATAAATAAAAAATTGACAGAGAAAGAAATGAACGATGTAAGTTCTCTCCAAGTCCCCTTTAAACACTCCACTTAGGCCATTGGCTTACCTGGCCCCCCATATCAAACAGCCTGAAACCACAGGTGATCCTAGTGAAAGAGTAATATTTTAGGAAGGTAAGGGCACCATAAAACTTACACACTTACATCAGGAAGACCTTTTTACCATCCAAATATCACTACTAAAAAAAAAGGTAGAGAGAGATTTCAAAATCATTTGTCTAAGAATGCCACTTTATTCTGGGTAATGTGATTCACGTGAATTTTTGAGAACTTCCTCTGTATGTTTTAGTCGCATTTTTATACCAGATAAATTTTGATACTTGCTGCGAGTTATTTTCGACAAGTAATCAGAAAAGTTTCTTACATCACCAACTGCCTATTCAGGCAATCCAGATGACATCCTATGAGGACAGGTGTCAAGCTCCCTGATCCACCCTGACCCTCTCTGTCAGCCACTAAAAATTACCTCCCAACATGCGCCAGTTTCTCTTACTAGTTTTGTTGTTATTGTTGTTACAGGGGACTTGGCAAGAAAAGTTTAATAACTGTGGATGTGGGGCTAATTTAATAATATGTTGTTGTGTACTAAATTTAAAAGAACTTCATTCAGCAAATGTTTATGTATTCTGTGCCTGCTATGCTCCAAGCACTGTTTTGGTTCTTAACTATTTATAAATAAAGGTGACAAGAACAGCAAAAATCACCAGGCGGATTAATGCAAAGGATGAGATTCCAAACCACTGAAACTTGAATAGGCCAGCAATCTCAAGCATCCTTAACAACTGAGTTTCGATGCCAGAGTTTGTAGAGATTGCATCAACAGTGGAATCTTTCATTAGCCACGGATCTGAATCTGCAGCCAAGCAACCCTGTTGATCCTCGGCGACAGTGAGCAATTTCAGTAATGGAACTGCACTTGAAAAGCCAAGGCAGGCAGCTCCAGCCTGTGGCAGCTGATGAACAGAAAGCAATACTTCACATCTGATTTATAAAAATACCTGCATAAGTAACCAGTTATATTTCTTTTTGTAAGAACAGCATCTTAAAAGGCTGAATTTTAAGTATAATACTCCCTAATGCAATTATTAATGGGAGATTTTAAAACTGACACAGCTTTTATGACTCTTCATATTTTTTAAACTGTCACTGGTGAGTAGAGAATTGGAGTAACTAGCATCACTGAGGTCCCAAAGCATTTCACATGAAATAGCCAGGTGTGAGAGCAATGAATGTTTAGACTTGGTTTCCCCCTGCCTGGAAACTCAGTACAGTGTCCTTTGAAGTTTCCATCTTGCTGAATTAGAGTAAGTGCTTTCATGGGTGGAAGGGAGTGCTTCCCAGGCAGCCATTCAGGAACCCAGCCTCCTTCCATCTTGTGGCTCTGCCATCCTCTCGTGCAGGGATCAACAAACTATGAACTGTGAGCCAGCCTCCTGGTTTGGTAAATATAATTTTCTCAGAGTACAGCCCCATCCATTTCTTTGTATGTTATTCATGGCTGCTTTTGCCCTACAACAGCAGCACTGAGTAGTTGTGACAGAGACTGTGTGACCCACAAGCCAGAAATATTTACTATCTAGCCCCTTAAGAAAAAGTTTGCCTGCTCCTGGAGTCCTCTTCAGGGCTCGCTGTAAGACAGCCCAGAGACTTTTATGGCTGTGTCCAGAGTGATGTATATAACCTCCTCCTCATTCTATTGGCCAGAACTCAGTCACATGGCCACATTCTATTGCAAGGGAAGCTGGGAAATGTAGTCAAGCTGTTTGTGCGGGAAGAAAAGAAAACAGTGAACGAGTAGCCAGTATCTGCCATATTAGCAATTTCCATCTACCAGAAATATTGGAAGGATTAGAGAAGTTGGGGATAAATTGTGCGGCAGGTCCGGAATTACAGCCAGAAGTCAAAATTCCTTCTACATGAATCTATTCATAAACTCCACGTCACAAACAGATATTCTGAACTCATATCATCAGGACAAGCTGTAAGGAAAAATGGAATGAGCTAGAAGTGTTGCAAAAGTTTCATATGGAAAGGCTTGTGGTTGGACTGGAGCATAGCCAGGAAAAAACAGCTAGCTGTCTTCCAGGAGAATACATGGGATGTGTTTGTCATCAGGGTGCATAGCCTGGCCCCCTCCTGCACAATCAGACACCTAATTTTGTCAGCAGACCTGTATGGATCCATCTCCCATGGATGACCCAAGCACATGGAAATCAGAGCATCAGTTTGCTAAGATAAAGAACAAAGATCGGCTCAAACATTGCCTTGCCTAAAGCTGAGACATCACTCTATACATCTCCAGGGGGCTACTGTAGATGGAAGATTTCTTTTAAACTCTATACTTAAAGTTTTGAGAGTTTTTATTTATTTCCTTCCATGAGAGATGATTGATATTATCCCTTCTTCATTTCCTGACTTCTGTTGTACTGTTTTTATGTTGTCAATTATTTTAATAGTTAATTTCTATCAATATAATCCCTATGGTTTTAAAGCCCATACTTCCATACTTACTACATTTACTATACCACCAGTCTCTGAAATGCAGGCTCTTTTCTGAATTCCTTATCTTGATTTTTCTCTTTGTTTGGCTGGATTTCATCACTATTGGTATTGTCGGGAAGCAGGGCTGCCATGCATGGTTGTCCAGGCTGTCCACAGTGCAATTTGTCCATTTATAAGGAATATGTTCCAGCAGATGGTCAAGTGCCTTGAAGAGGGGAGACTTTATAGTCACTGCAAAAGTGCCACTGGGCTAGTGGTGGGTCTGTCAGGAAGTGTTCTTTGCTTCCTTGAAAATATGTCTTACGTTTGTATTCAAAGGATAACTTTTTTTAGGTAACACTTTCTTTTTCTCAGAGCTTTATAGCTATTGAGTGGTTTTTTTTGTTTTAAAAGTTGAGCACTGCACCCAGTCCTTTCCAATCTTTTGAGTGACTGGACTTTGTCATTAAGGAATTTGGTTTTATTTTTTCTCTAAGAGTTCACAAGTGTGGTATCTCTGGGTTTTTTTCTGTTTGAGAATGTCTCTGATGTCTTTACACTTGTAGGTCAACTTGGTCTATGACCTGTCCCGTTCCCAGGGATACAGTTCCTTGGTGGCCTTGAAACTGCTCCCCCAATTCACCCCAGAGGCCCAGATAATGGCAAGCCCCAATTCCCCTGCCTCCTTGAGAATAAGAGGAAGAAGGGAAGGGTTTTTTTTCCTAAGAATGTTTCCTTGACTTTTCCCTGAGTTTGTCTACCACTTAATCAATTCTCTCCAAATTGGAGAGAGAGCTGAAAATATCTTCACCAAAATGTGAACACGAGTCCAAGGGCAGGCAGAATGACAGAGTTGTCACAAGCCTGAGCCCAAGCTCTGGAGTCAGACCACCTGTGTGTGCATTTCAGCTCACTCCCTACCAAAGGGCCCCTACCTTTCTTGTGCCATGTGTCCCTTTGGCAGTCTGGTGAAGCCTGAAGACCCCTTTTTCAATGTTTCTAAATGTCTAAAATAAAATACGTAGCATTACAAAGTAAGCTGGTTGTATTAAAGTTATCAAAATATTTTTAAATGTGATGTTATAGTAATATACAAACCACAAGATCTGGAAGCACATCTAATAACTATTATCATTTCAAAGCAGTGACGAGTGTAAGCAATATTTGGAGACATCTGTGCAGCAATTGTAGTGTGATACAAAAATACATGTGATTTCTATTGCGAAAGAGTCTATGGTACAACAATACTAATGTAGCTCATTGCTTACATTTATGACAAAGAAATGTTAAATGTCAGCTAGAGGTCAATGAAATTAAAAATCCGGGTTTCTTGTCCAGGTTTGAAGACCCTCTGAATTCTATACAAGAACCCCTGATGCTACCAGGGGCTAAAGTTACTTAATTTCTCTCAACCTTAGTTTCCCCATCAGCAAAATGGGGGTCACAATAGTAGATACTGTATAACTGGTAGCATTAGGGGTCCTTATAGTAATGAAATAGTGTGTGTAAATCACCTACTGTAGCTGGCACAGTGAACACTCAATAAATAGCGCCATTATCAAGGATGGTAGAATTTTGAGTGCTTGTATTTCATGTTCTCCACTTAAAAGTATTGGATAAATTATGTATTGCTGAAACACTATATGAACACTTGTTATTTTTATAATCATAAAAAAATTTATTTTCAGTTCAGAAATACATAAGGCTAGCAATCCCCTCAAATAAAAAGGAAATCTAAATACGAATCTCTGCCATTGAAAAATGGGACAAAATTGCAATGAGACTCTGATTAGAAGTTTCTAAGTGGTTTATTCTCGGTTTTAATTGACAAACATGGACAAAAAATTAAAGGGTTTCTCTGTGTTTGTTTTCCTCATTCTTTTTACATAACTAAAACTCTTCACTCATTACATTGCTAAGCACCAACTTAGTCATATGCTTAGTTTCTTCCTCATTTAAATGTATTTTGGGATGCGGTTCTATTTTTTAAATAAATACATTGTAAACCATTCTGCGGGGCCTCACATTTAGCAATCTATCTCAATGCAACTTGAACGTAAATTTTGGCTACCAGTATTACATCCGGTTCCTTCTTGATGCTCCATAGAACCAGGCATTTTCGTGCAGGCGTGGAGCGATTTCCCATCGCTCTGGAAGTCTCAGCAGTTAGGGATTATGTTGGTGTTGCCTTTGTGCACTACCCAGTCGCAGCTTTAAATGAAAGGACAGACCTTATGTAAGAAGCAAGTACTAAGCTCAAGACGACAGGGGCCATGGATGTCTCCCTGATATCTGGTACAGGGCCTGGCATGGTAGTTGTTCAGCAATTATTTATTCACTGAAAGGCTTATTTCTACAAGAAACATTAAAGGTTAAACTTCAGTTTTCTAAGCTGAATGTTATCTAGGAATTTTCACATAAGATGCAAAAAGCTTTTGATTGATATGGACTCTTTACATCTCAAGTTGACGAAACCTGCTGAAAAGTTAAAAATTTAGATCCCACAATAGCAAGTCGCTGTTTTGATTCATTCTTTGAATTGATGGATTGCTTAGGGAACATCTCAAGGGAACATGGGTATTAGAAAGCAGTTCAATGCCATAATAACTGTATACATTGTCATGGGAGACAGGAAGAATGGAACTCACATCAAGGGTTGAACATTTGCTAAGAAATTTATTCTATTTACAGAAAAAATCATATCTAATATTCAGGTTCATTATTCATAAGTCATCCCACAGTAAAATTGTGAAATGTCATTATCATATACTGTATTTCTGTATCTATATCTGTATTTGTTGATGTGTCTACATCCATAGGGGTCCACAAACAGTTCTGTAAAAGATTAGACTACAGATATTTCAGGCTTTGCAGGCCAGACAGTCTTTACAGCCACTCAACTCTGCCATGGACATGGCTGTCTTCCAATAAAACTTTATTTACAAAATGAGGCAGCTGCCAGATTTGTTAGTTTACTGACCCCTGATGTGGACTATAATTGTCCTTGCAAACTTTTCCCTAATCTTCAGCACCAGGAAGCAACCATTTCCTCTGCAGAGTGTATCATTAACAAAGCTGCTGGAAGCTCTACACAAAATGCTACAGATTTTTTTGCACTTCAAGTGCGTGGACTTGTTTTCAAAGCTAATTATAATCATTTCTACACAGTTTTAGAATAAGTGGAGTATCCGCCTCCTATTTGAGTTCTTGGTGGCATCTAAGGCCGCATCTGTTAGTTTTGTTATAAGGATATCTGTGGCATGCATACAATACAGTGAAATGTCTTCAGTTTATTGGTTACATTGTTTTCATTTTACGTAAAGGAATGAGTGGGGTGCCAATGCAAAACAACAGCCCTGAGCTAAGATGGATATTAAAGCCATAGCTTACAGAGAAGGATGAAGCAAAGCCATCTGGAGACAGGGAGCACATCCTAAACTGATTTTCTGCATACTATGTGCCCCAGAAGAAACAACAATATCAGATAATAACAATAATATTATCCAATTAACTTTCCCAGAATCACGTGTCCGGAGAAAACCATTGTATATATGCACAGGTTAATTTGACAATAAAGAAGGTCGTTTCCAAGTGACAAATGTCCTTACAGCTTAGTGACTTCTCACCATCTCCCTCAAAACTATATACTGAGAGAGACATATAGAGACATATAGATGGGTATATCAATTCATGGATGTCAAATTTAGAGGAAAACTCTAGATTTTTATTTTTAAAAATGTGTTTGTATAATAGTAACATAACCCAAAATTCACATTTTTTGCAAGTCCTAAGACATTAGATAATTTAATTTTTAATAATAGGTACAAAGAAAAAAAAATGAACAGTGTTGAACGTCTGTCACATTTTTTATAGCACTTCATGGATTTCAAGTATTATACAATTCTGGGAAAAAGTAATAATGATGTAAGATTTTATGATGGAATAACCCAATATTCTGGGCCTACTGCCAATACTTCTCAGTGATATTCTGGAATGAAAAAGTGAGTGTCGAGGGCTATTTAAGAAGGTGGCAGCTACTTATCAGGTTCTGTGGATGAAGAGTGTCACCAGCCTTACCAGTAAACAAAGGATGTTGCAGCCATCAGGCCATCAGCCGCAAGACTGTGCACCCTGAGGGGATTCAGGATGGAGAAAAACAGGATACTGACCCTAGATAGTTAAGGTGCATATCAAAGGAATGATTTCCATGAGTCCAGATTCTTGCATCTTCCCATACATAGAAAAGCGCTAAATTCATTAACTTGAGATGTTTGTTTTTTCTTTAATTAGCAGAAACCTTTTGATGTTTAACTACCTAGTTTGTTTTTGCAAAACTCCTGTATATCCTGGCTCCTCCCTTACCTCTTAGGAATACTCCCTTTTATAGCTGTCTGAGAACTTGTCTCCTGGGCTTAAGTCCTCAGGAAGTTCGCCAAATAAAACATAATTCTTAACTTTTAGGTAGTGCGTTTTTTTCAGTCTACAGTACCAGACTTCTTATTTAGAAAAAAAATGTATTAACCATTGAAACCATAATATGATTTCTTCCTTGACAGCTGCCACGTCAAGATATTCTTTACAATAAATTACTCATCCATTTATTTCATTTTTCTGTCTCTCTTGCCACCAGCACGTGCATGTGAGAGAAGGAAATGAGGAATTCCAATATGGTTGCAGGAGAGTTTATTTTTCATTTTGTCAAGGGGTTTCCCCCTCCTGCAGCCGGGATAATATTTCTTGATGATTGTGCATTTCTATGAATTGAGAAAGAACAGCTTCCAAATTCATCAACAATCCATTAAAGTTGTTCCAAGATATGTTGAATTAAATACAGTTGAGCCCCACCCACCCCTGTACAATAAGAGATATGGATTGCCCTAGAAGCTTGAATATAGGGAATGGAAGAAACAAAAAGAGTTACGCTGCAATGCAGTTAACCAAGCACTTAGGAGATGGGAAGAGAATTGGGTGGAACCTCTGGGTGCTGTGTCAGCTGTCACTACAAGACAAGCCCTAAGTTCTCTATTAGACCTGCCCACACCTCCCATGTCCTCAGTTCCAAGTCGTTCATCACGGCGCTTCATGCTTCTCTGAGGGACTGGTTTTCTGAAAATGAAATGAGATGATACACGTGAAAATACTTTGGAGGAAGTGGACCACAGCTTTGTTTGCTATCTAAGATTATCAATCTTAATTTAGAATTGTTATGAAATGTACTTTCCTAAATATGGTTCTCATCTTAGAACACGTCTCAGGTTGCGAGAAAGGAGACCAGTTGGCAGGAATTATACCTACGACACCACGCAGTGTATGCTAGTGCTATAGAAGGTGTTAAGAGTAAATCCTCTCCATTAAAAAGATGATATGTGACAATAGGACAATAAACGCACCATGAGAAATGCTTAGAAGAGAATCACATACTCTCAGAACAGTCAGCTTCAGTAATTGAGATTCTTAATTTCTCTCTTCTTCACTCCCCACGTTTACTCCATCAGCAAATTCTATCCATCATCCGACAAAATAGATCCCCTTCTGTTTCTACTGCCATCATCTTGGTTCAGAATACAACCATCTCTCACTTAGACCATTTCAATAGTCTCTTGGTCTTCCTGCTTCCACTTATTCCTCTTGTCAATGAAACAATGTTGGCTGCCCTATCCGAAAACAAAGGATGTTGCATCACATCACAGTCATCACATTACAGCCACGGGACTCAGGATAGAAACAGGATGCACCTAGAAGTCAGCCACTGCAGCCACCCCCGACGGTGCACTCTGAGGAGACTCAGGGTGAGAAAGTACAGGATACTGGCCCCAGATAGCTGAGGTGCATATCAAAGGAATGATTTCAATGAGCCCAGACTTTTGCATCTTTCCATACACAGAAAAGTGCTAAATTCCTTAACTTGAGATGTCTGTTTTCTGTAATTAACAGTAATCTTTTTTTTTTTTTTTTTTAACAGTAATCTTTTGATGTTCCAACCACCTGGTCTTTGTTGCAAAAACTCCTGCATATCCCGGCGCCCCCCTTACCTCTTCGGAGCGGTCCCTCAGAGCTGTCCGAGAGGCTGCATCCTGGGTTTAAGTGCTCAGTTTTGTCCGCCAAAGAAACATAATTCTCAACTTTTAGGTGGTGCATTTTTTTTTTTTTTTAGTTGACAGTCTCTACAGTTAATCACCCACCAGCAGCCAGGGTGATCCTTTTAAAACACCAATCAGATTATGTTCTCTTCTTCTGAATACCCTTTAATAACTTCTTTCTCACTGCATTTTGAGCAAAATTTAGATGCCCTGCTGACCTCTGAGGGCCTGACAACTTTCCTGAGTGCCTATGTCCTGTGGCTCTATTGACTGAAAAAAATGCACCACCTAAAACTTGAGAATTGTATTTTATTCGACATTCTTAGGACTTCAAGCCCGGGAGACAGCGTCTCAGATAAGTGCTGAGAAAACTGTTCCAAAGAGGAAGGGGGGGAAAACCAGGAGATATAGGAGTTTTTGCAACAACACCAGTCTTTCCCAAAGTCATATTACAGATTAAGTTCTTCAAGTTAGTTTTAGTCTGTCTCCCACAATAGACTGGAAACTGGGAACAGAGTTATATCCATTTTATTTGTCACCATATCCCCAGCACATGATACATAATAGGAACTTGGTAAGCATTTCTTGAAGGGATGGATATGATATTTAAGGTGATACTTAGGGTCTCAGATCATGGTTAAGCTCAGTTATTAAATGAATAATTACTGAGCTATTAGTTACTGAGTCTATTACTAATAGTTACTGAGTCTATTAGTTTCATAGGGCTGCTGTAACAGATTACCACAAACTTTGGTGGCTTAAAACAAACAGACGTTTATTCTCTCACAGTTCTGGGGTCAGAAGTTCGAAATCAGTTTCACTGGGCCAAGACTAAGGTTCAGCAGAGCCATGTTCCAACTCGAGGCTCTAGGCTGTAGAGAATCTGTTCTTTCTTCCAGCTTTTGTTGCTGCCAGCATTCCTTGGCCTGTGGCTCTGTCACTCCAGTCTTTAAGGCCAGCATCTTCAAATCTCTCTTCTCTGTCTTCACATCCCCTTCTTCTCTGTGAGTCTAAAATCTTCCTCTGCTCCCTCTTGTAAGATACATGTGACTGCATTTCGGGCCCACCTGAATAACCCAGATGTATTAGTCTGCTCTGGCCACCATAACAAAATACCATAAGCTGGGTGGCTTGGACAACAGAAATTTTTCGCACATTTGAAAGCTGGAAGTCCCAGATCAGAGTCCAGCAGGGTTCAGTTTCTGGTGAGGGCTCTCTTCCTGGCTTGCAGACAACTGCCTTCTCACATCTTCGCATAGCCTTTCCTCTCTGTGTACACATGAGGGGGAGTGCCGGGCGGTGGGAGAGAGAGCTCTCTGATCTCTTCTCATAAGGACACTAATCCACCTTTATGACCTCATTTAACTTTAATTACCTTAATGGAGGCCCCATCTCTAAATACAGATACATTGGGGGTCATGGCTTCAATATACAAATTTGTTGGCGAGGGGTGCACAATTCAGTCCATAGCACCCAGGATAATCTGTCATCTCAAACTCCTTAATCACATCTGCAAAGACCCTTTTTCCAAATAGGGTAACCAACATTCACAAGTTCCAGGGATTAGGACGTGAATGTACTTTGGGGTCCACTTTAAAGCTTAGCACAATGAGGAAGCAAAATTAATTGCTAAACTTACATGTACTCAGGGCTGCTCAAACGTGATTTGTGTCAATGGGGAGCAGTTGCTCAAAATTAATAAACAAGGTAAAGCAGAATAGGAATTTATGAGGACTTATATAATTATCATTGTAAGAAAACTCAAGAAAAATATGTCCAGACACTGAGCCTATAAGCCAGGGGGTTATTATTTGCATTGCCAAAAAAGCCTTCCTCTCCAGATGGATTGATTGTCTCTTCTTTTAAGTTGCCAATTCTATAAATGCATTTTCAGTTCAACTTGATTTATGCTGAAGTTTTCAGAGAGGGCTATTGAGGAAGGTTTTTTATATCTATTTTTGCTTTAGCATTTACTTCTTGTGATATAAAGATAACAATATAGCTGACATTTATTGAACATTTACTATGTGCCAAGAACTGCACCAAAAGTTTTATACTTGCATTTCATTTAATGCTCACAACAGTCCCATATGGCAGGTACTATTATTATCCCTTGTTAACTGATGCGTGACCAGAGGTATAGAGAAGTAAGGGACTTGTCCAAGACCATAGCAAGGAGGTGGCAAACAGGTATGCAAACTCCAGCATTCTGACTCTAGAGCTTGTACTGTGAACCACCACTTGATATTGCCTGGAAGATATCATTAAACACTCCAATTCTAAAACTTGCCATGGAGAGAAATTGTTATAAAAGTTTATATCAGCATCTAGCCCTTTAATATAACAGATTTTTGTGTTGTTAATTGTATTAGTCAGGGTTATCCAGAGAAATAGAACCAATGGGGGGGGGTGTGTGTGTGTGTGTGTATCTATCTTTCTCTATCTCTATCTCTATCTCTACATAGTCCTATCTATCCATCTTCCAATCTAGATCTAGAGACATAGAGAGATGGACTTATTTTAAGGAAGTGTCACATGTGATTGTAGAGGCTGGCAAGCTTGAAATCTGGAGGGCAGCCTGGCAGGCTGGAGTCCCAGGGAAGAATTGGTGTTGCAGCTTGAGTCCAAAGGCAGAATTTCTTCTTCCTCGGGGACCTCAGTCTTTTTCTCTTAAGACCATCAACTGGTTGAATGAAGCCCATCCACATTATGGAGGGTAATCTGCTTTACTCAGAGACCACTGAGTTAAATGTTAATTTCATCTAAAAAATATCTTCACAGCAACCTCCAGACTGATGTTTGACCAAATATCTAGGCACTATGACTTAGCCAAGCTGACACATAAAATTAACTGTCACAGGTCTACGTCTTCTCAACTCGGCACCCATATACACATCTCCTTAAATCATACTTAATCTCAAAATAAAGACAATAACAAGATGGTACTTTTGCCCAACATGATACAACTAGCCTGCACACAACTGAAAACACACTAACCTTTTCCCTAGAAAAGGATGCAAACATCTCAGGGGATGTTCACTCTTCTCCTTGATGTCCTGTAACTTAAATACTATGATGTAAAATCAATACATCTTATCTGATAAGGGGATAAGAGAAGGGAAAAAACAAAGATATTTTACACACACACACTGACAACCATATTAATAACAAAATAAGGAGTAAATACCCGTGACAACTACAGTCCTCATTTCTGTAACTGGTTATGTTGCTGTAGCTGGTACTTATAACTACCTTCTTCCAGTACCCATTCTCTACTCCACTTGTCGTCAGCGAGTACCTCAGCCAACCATGTGGTTCTTTACCTGGTGGGGTGACCCAGCCTTCATTCCTAAAGAGTCCGAGCCATTAGTAGTCCTGCCTGGATTGGGTTGTTGAAGGGTTCCGTTGACTTCAATCACAGGGCATGGTAATACAAAGAGATGCCTAGGAGATCTGTAATCCAGACGTACTCTTACCTCCATCATGAAGTAGCAGCCCAATTTCCCCTTGGTAACCGAGGCCAACCACCCCAGCCAGCGCAGTGACAAGAACTCCCTTCTTTGTTCATTGAGAAGCATGAAGAGCCCAAAGTGGCTGGGTGCCAATCTTAACTTTCAGCTCAGTGGTATCATTGTGTGTCTCCTGGTGAAAATGTTCCTCCCTTTGGAACTAAGACTTTTAGATCAGCAGAGCAAAAGGTTGCAGTGACAGGAAGCAAAATTTTACCAGTGGATCACTAGGAAAAAGTGAATGGTGCCACTCCCATTTCCATCTCTTGATTCCACTGTAATGGAACAGATGTTCTTTGAGGTGTATTGAGCTGCAATACTATCACTTCCATAAATTAAGATTTTTCACCTGCTTTAAAATTCAGTCTCTTGCAAAATCACTCCAGCCCAGTGTGTACCCCTGTGCTATGAAGAGAGAAAATAGATCTCATGTGATGCAAGAGTCCAAACATGAGAGTGAAGACCACTGCTCGGTGTACCTCACACACAAATGTCATCCTTTCTTGACTAGTGATAATAAGAACCACTCGTGGGAAAGAAACGTAAATGAGCCATCGAATGGCCTTTGTTGTAACTGAGCCTATAATTAAACATTCCCACAGACTAGCCCCCTTTTATTCCACTTGCGGCTTGGCTATGAAGGTCTTTTGCTGGACTACAGAGAATAGAAATCTGCATGAACGAGGATTTCTAACAATTCATCAAACCAAGTGAAAATGTCTGTTTGTCATATAAAAGATAGTGGCAGGAATCCATTTTTAGCTCCTTGTTGCTGTACTCATGTGTGAAATTACCCACAGGGGAAGATATTTGCCTGTAAAAGAACCCTTATTGGCCTTAGATGTGATTGGCTGCACAGAATGTACTGCCAAATGAATTGGTTTTGCAAACCAAACAGAAGGCCTCATAAACTGAACTCAGATTGCAAGGGGGACATAGCCTTGCCCCGAGTGACAATGTCAGGCCACGGAGGGGCAAGGGCCCTGGTTGCTGCTTCTCTCCTTAACAATATGATATTTGGAGGATAAGTTGTTTCCCAAGTTTTTAAGTCTTAGTGATATCTTGGTTTTCTGATATGGATAGAGAGACCATTTGGCATTTTGACTAAGGCACTCATTGATTTATTTTCTGTCTCAATTAGATTAGCATGAATTTGGGATTATTTCCTCTCTCCTAATTGGAGAAAGAATGTGGAAGGAGGTGTGGAGGTCAGTATTCTTAGTCCCTAAAAACAACCAATTTCAGTGTCTGTCGATAGATTGTGTGCCATGCCCACATTTGGTATTTTCCATGCTATGACTTAGAAAAAAGGAATATTGCAATATTTAGCCAGAGAAATTTAGCCCCTTTTTATTTCTTAAAAACAAAAAAGAATGAAGAAAAAAGAGGAGGAAGAGAAATAAGAGGAGACAAGACTAGGAGACAAAGCAATAATGAGGCAGGTCCAAAGAATTTGAAAAAGCTTGGGCCTCTGAGGGGAATTTATTTCCAGTTCAGTAAACTCAGAAGCAGAACTTTTGCATTTTTAATGCCCTTAATAATAATAAAAATGATCTTGTTAGGTTAGTGCAGAGCCAAAATTAGGAGGTCAAGTACCAACTTGTTTATGTTGGTGTTTCTGTGGAGCCAGGTCTGTCTAGTTTCCTTGCCCTTAATAGCAATTGACTCAGATTCAGCAGCGATAGATCAGGAGCAGGCAGAGCCTTTTGTCACAGGATCCCAACCAGGCCACAGCTTACAGCCTGCCCAGCAATGACCAGCTTCCTCTGGTTCTCTCCCCACCGTTCCACTCCCAGGTTCAAGGTGTGGTCCACAGCCCTCTGATACTCACACGGCTGCTGAGAGACGTGTTTTCATGGTGAGCTGTCCTCTCCCTCCTGGCCCAGGACACTCAGCAGATTGGCTGTGATCCACAGGGTCCACCTTTCAACCCACATATCAAGTGGGGACCCAAGAGACCTTGGGCTCCCCTTTTAGTTACAAAATCCAATTTTACCTACCCATAATATTTGGACTTAAAAACTCCACGATGGCAGCATTATCTTTAATTATGATCCATTCTTTTTTTTTTTTTTTTGAAGAATTAATGGATTCTTTTTTTTTAATTAATTTATTTATTTTTGGCTGTGTTGGGTCTTCATTGCTGCACGTGGGCCTTCTCTAGTTGCAGTGAGTGAGGGATACTCTTCATTGCAGTGCTAGGGCTTCTCATTGCTGTAGCTTCTCTTGTTGTGGAGCATGGGCTCTAGGCATGCGGACTTCAGTAGTTGTGGCTCCTGGGCTCAGTAGTTGTGGCTTGCTGGCTCTAGAGCTCAGGCTCAGTAGTTGTGGCACCTGGGCTTAGCTGCTCTGCGGCATGTGGGATCTTCCTGGACCAGGGCTTGAACCCGTGTCCCCTACACTGGCAGGTGGATTCTTAACCACTACGCCACCAGGGAAGTCCCATGATTCATTCTTTTAATTGGTATTTTGCTTAACTTCGTCACTGATGTGTCTTTAAATTACCCTGGTACCTAAGATCTCCAAACTGTGTAATCTGATTCTGTTTGAAACAAAATTGGGCTTATTTATTCCTTTTAGTCTAGAAATCTTCGTTAGATGTGCCAGTTGATTTGGCTTTATATGTGCATTTTATATCATGGAGTGTGGTAGTATAGGGGAGAAGACACTTTGTTTTACACTGCAGAGTATTCAGGACAGTTTCCCAAATTTAATTAAAAGTCTAATTTTTCCCAGGCATAACTTGCTGCTGAAATTGCCAGGCCAATCTCTCTGCATGGAAATTCTTCCCAGCAGCTCCTGAACCTCACCTTTACCAGCCTGTGCATATAACCTTGGAAATGACCAGTCACTGCTTTCATGGTTCTACTTAACCATGATTGCATTGACTTCTGAAGCAACTGCTAAATTTGTAGATTCCCAGACTCTACCTTCTTAGATGTTTTCTGCTAAAGAGTTTAAAATGTGGAAAGGTTTGATTACATCTGTGTCTGTTTAAAAGAATAAACTTGAATAAGAACTAGAAAGGAAATCATTATTGTGGCCACATGTCCTTTGTATACGTGAAATACTTCCATGTCAAAAGCCATGTCTAAAGCAAATTAGAAATATCCTTGAATTCATTTCTGAGAAGCTTCCTTATGCAGTTGAGAGACCAGTTTCAACTCCTTTGCTCACCTGCTATACATGAGAAACCTTCAGGGGTGGTGTTCTTTCAGGCTACTCAGCTTCTCTCAAGAAAAGTTCAGAAGGCAGATCCTATCAGGTCAGCAGTAGTGGCTCATAGATGTGTGTGTGTGTGTGTGTGTGTATATACACTAAAAGAGAGAGACAAAGAGAGAAAAATACGTGCTGAGTAAATTTAGAAAAGAATTATATGGGGGAAGGGGGCTCTCCAAGTTTTTCAGTCCTGTTTCCTCCTAGCTATTGAGAAATCTTCTTTGCCTGTATCTTTCTTCTTTCTAATCTGACCTTATTTTCTCCCTCCTTCCAATTGTATTTTCTCTGAGCTTCTTCGGCTCTCCAAGTTAGACCTAAATTGGATTTAAATCTAAATCTCCCCTTCTTCTCAGATAACTTCAGGAGCTTTACCCAAGTCTCATCCCCCTGAACCCCACTTTCCTAGGAAACCCACCAACTGCTCTTTTCCGGGTCTTTCTTCCACCTCTCACAAGCGACATAATTTCCGATTCCAACGAACCTTTGTTTTTTTTTTTTGGTGACAGAACTGCCATACATCTCTCTTAAGAACTAAGAGAATCTTTTTTTTCCTTTTGAATTATTTATTTATTTATTTATTTTTGGCTGTGTTGGGTCTTCGTTTCTGTGCGAGGGCTTTCTCTAGTTGCGGCGAGCGGGGGCCACTCTTCATCGCGGTGCGCGGGCCTCTCACTATCGCGGCCTCTCCTGTTGCGGAGCACAGGCTCCAGACGCGCAGGCTCAGTAGTTGTGGCTCACGGGCCTAGTTGCTCTGCGGCATGTGGGATCTTCCCAGACCAGGGCTCGAACCTGTGTCCCCTGCATTGGCAGGCGGATTCTCAACCACTGCACCACCAGGGAAGCCCCTAAGAGAATCTTTTAACTTTTCATTATCTATTAAATCAAAATTAGTTCTGGTCATTAATAGGCCCAAGTGGAGTCAATGAGCAAAAACAACCAGTCTAACATCAGGAACCTTGTAAAAGCCATGTTACACAGAGGCATACAGCATAAAAGGCCTCTTTTAACGTGCACTCTCCAGGAAAGAAGGAAAAACCAGGCCCTCCATGTAGAGGCAGTTGGTACACACATTCAGTGAAAGTAGAGCTTTAACCCACAGTCACTTCATGCCCTACCTCACGCCTCTCTGCAGTTGCCCACGTTCTCCTCTGCTTACCCCTGCCATCTTTTAGTCAACCTAAAAAGAATACCTCCCTTAAAAACTGACCTCTTCCTCACATAGTATAGTTGATATATTTATAAATATACTTTGAAATGGCTTTCAAACCATGTGGTTTTCTACTTGTATAGATTTAGGCCCATTAAAGTCATTCGTTTATTAAAACTCAACTTAGATGCTTAATACCAAAACTAAAATGAAAATTTGGCCTGTCGCTAACTGATGTGCTGAATGTCCCATTAGCTAACTAGTAATTATATTGAGATGCCAGCTGGCTAAGAGCTAGGTTTCATCCCTAGTTGGAGGTTAAAGAGCTTGGTGCAGATTTATCATCAGTCTTCCAAGCCACCCCATTCTGAATTAATGGCTCGTGTCCCAGTCAGATTGCTTTAAGCAACGCGCAGGCATTCTCCTATGTACAACAACTGCTTTCTGATCCTTGCTGGCAGTGAGACCCGTCAAGATGGAAAAAGGCAAGAGAAAAGTCAGTAGTGTGTGCAGTGTGGTAGTGAGAAAGGGTGCATCCTTTTTCAGCTTCTCAAAATTACAAGTCAGATAAAATGCAGGCAGAAGTGCAGCACCGAACACACAACATCTTCTGATGGGCTACAGTTGACTGTGGCGAGGACCACGGAGTACACTTCAGACAGCAACCCGTATTGTTTTTTTGTGGTTTTTTTAACATTTTAATTAATTTTTTTATTTATTTATTTTCGGTTGTGTTGGGTCTTCGTTTCTGTGTGGGGGCTTTCTCTAGTTGCGGCAAGCGGGGGCCACTCTTTATTGTGATGCGCGGGCCTCTCACTATCGCGGCCTCTCTTATTGCGGAGCACAGGCTCCAGACGCGCAGGCTCAGTAGTTATGGCTCACGGGCCCAGTTGCTCCGTGGCATGTGGGATCTTCCCAGACCAGGGCTCGAACCCGTGTCCCGTCAGGCGGATTCTCAACCACTGCACCACCAGGGAAGCCCAACCCGTATTCTTAAAGGGAGGCAGCAAACCTCTACCAGAAACTCACCTTATCTGTCACTGGGAGATGGCTTTCCAGGAACTAGGCATGAGTATTTCTTCGCAGTAAACAAATTAAGCAGCCTAGAATATACAGAATTTTTGTTTGATTGATTGGTTTTTTTAAACAATTGCCCTAGCAGGATAAGTGCAGCATCCAGAACTGAGGGTCATCCAATTAGTTACCCCTGTTAAATTTTCTTTTTTCTTATCCATCTATAAAGAGGAGAAAAATGAAACTTTTTCTTACTTTTTAAAATACAAAGCCTTTCTGAAATTATTTTTAACATTCAATATTTCTCCGGATTAATCTAATGCTTGTGTTGCTGCTCCCATTTTGGGTTTGTGTGTTAAATGAAAACTTTCTCTACCGACTATTAATAAAACCCCTTGGGTGACTTCCAAGATGCCTCTATCATATCAAATTCCATTCTGTCTGTATTTTGAACAATTTTAGAGTGAATTCTGTATGATTAAATGGAAATGCATTGTAGGTAAGGTATGTGTTGTCATTCTAAAGCTGTGTCCCAGGAAAACACTTTGTAGTGGTTTTATCACTCAACTTGATAGTTCCATGCCCCAAAAATGATTGATTCAGGTATTATTTTTTACACTGGCAAAGGCATTAGCTTTACAAAAAATGGCTATTAAAATCTTTGTCATATTGATCAAGTCAGAATATAGGAGCCAAAATTAGAAATTGAGAGGAATTCAAATCCTTCTCATACCCTGTATCAGATCTTTTCCTGTCTCTACATTATTTCAGTTGCCAAATCCTGTCCACCTCAAGTTTATGAAACTTCCTCTGCCAGTCCTCTGGTCAGCAGCCTACAATCTTCTACCCAGACTCTTGCCGTCTGCATTGCTCCTCCCAATTCATCGTCTTATCAGTCTCCTCTAACTGATCACAGGTTTGAAGATGACTTTTGGAGTCAATGATTAAGGATCAGTGCTATGACTTCCCTTTCAAGGAGTCTTTGTTTAGCATTTTATGTATGAGAGATGACGTTAGATTGAGTTGAAAGCTAAAACATTTGAAATACACTATTGGTACAGGCTGATTTTTTTATGGTTTCTTTCTTTAGTTTGAAACTTTAATTAAATTCATTAATTCATTCAAAATGTAAACAAAGAGCAAATAACACTTAGTAGATGCCTACAGTATGCCAGGCTCTGCACTTGACACTGGTCAAGAAAGACACAGTCCCATAGTCAAGGGACTATAGGAGAAAGGCAATTTCATCAATGATTATATAAGAGTATTGTAACAGTCTTATATGTATAGTCATTGATGATAAGATAGTGCTGTAATAATAATAACAATGGAGCCAATGTAGGTTGAATACTCACTGCGAGGTAGGCAGTAGGATGAGTGCTTCACATGCTTTACCTAATTTTATCTTTATAACAACTCTATATAGTAGGTACAATTATTATCCCCACTGTACTGATAAGGAAACTTGGACCTGGAAAAAAGTTGTCCACAATGACAGCCAAAGAGGAGTGGGGCTAGATTGGAATCCTGTTTGTGGTTATAATGCAGTTCTAATCTCAGAGCCCCATTCTTAATCTCTCGGCCTTCATCTGCTGCAACAGGGGCGGCCTCACACCCAAGACCTGAAAAGTTCTCACTGGAAACTGGAGGTGCATGAGGGGATTTTTGAAAATGAGAGTCATTAACAAAATATTTGAAATGTTGCTAATGTTAGGAACAAACTCATTTCATTTGCCAAAGTTTCAGGTAAAGGATGAAGCTCTTGAATGTAGAACTTCAGGAAGCAAATTTGGGGGTAAATAAGTTTTCTGAGATCATATACAACAGTCCTGAGTTAATAGTCTTCTTTTGCTACCATTTTGTTTTACAAACAAATTCATAAAGAAAAAAATTATTTTCACTGGGAAAAACTGAATTAATCAAGCTCATTAAGTGAAGCTGCTACAAGCTGAGTCTAGTATACAAATCCATCTGAGAAAGTAGTATCATATGAGTGTGAAGGATAAAGGACTTACAGGACAGAGTGAGAAGTGCTGTAGAAAATCAGAAAGTGACCTTTAGTCTTAACTACCTTGCTGCTGCTAAAGAGACAGAGAGAGACAGAGAGACAGAGACAGAGAGGTAAAAAACAAAACAAAACAAAACATCATAGCAGGAACTTTTAACCACAGAAATATTTTTTCTAAGTGTCATTTTCAAAACCGCCTTTCCTATTATTGAACATTATAGCCACCTTTTAACTCTTTATTATAACATTGCAGCTTAACTTTATAGACTCTCTGTATCCTTTTCCTGTTTTCCTTTCTTCCAGCTTCCAATTAATTTTTGTCTTTTTTTTTTTTTACCAGTTTTTAGTTCTTTTACAGTATGAGCATACAAAATAAAATAGGAAAATCAAATTGATCCTTTTTTCCCAATGGATGCAAGATGTAGTCAAGACTGGGACAACAGCTGTCAACTACAATGGGAGTTGGCAGGCCATAAGTGCATTGTATTGTTTTAACCTATCTGTACCTCTGTTTCTCCACTGAGACTATTAAGTCCTTGATGGTAAGGACCATATGTTTTCATTTCTCTTTCCCCAGCACATAGTTCAAAGTTTGATACAGAGAAGACATAGAAGAAAACTATTGGTTGAATGAAGCAGTGAATGAATGAATGAAACAACAGATATGGCAACACTCATACTGTTACCTCCCTCTCCCCCACTAACTACTCAAATAATTCTAGAATAACTACTCAAGAAGGCCCAGAAGGTGTAGTTTTTTTAAAAAAACATATGTAAATTCTCGGGGAAGTTGTATACACCAATATTTTCTTTTTTTCACCACAGAACTCTATGAGTTGTCGAGCAGTAGTTTAGGAACAGAGTACTATATATCCATCCCTATTTGGTTTTGTTTTTAAATTAGTGGAGCAAGAATGAAATGTTATACTATTTCTTTCTCTCCAAGGATAATCTAATCTTGCAAAGACAGTTACCAAAGTCAATAACAATTCCTACTCAGAAGACAAATAGTGTCTGAATTGGATTAAGGTGAAACAGAAGTGCCTGATGCAGCTGTGTCAGTGAGGCACTCGGTGTTTATGGCTTCATTACAACCTTAAGTGGAATATCTCTATTTCTTCCGTGCTTAATGAAGTCACGAACAACCAACTCTTTGTTGAGTGATACTGGAGAGTTTTTTGCTTTTAACTTGTATTTTAATTCGTGATTAACTCTCTCTCACATCAGGTACTCAGATGGGGACAATTAGCTTTAGGGACAATTAGCTGAGTGTTCCTCTGTGTTAGCCACAGAGTCAAGAAAAAAGATAAGGAGAATCAATAAGACCAAGACAGGGTAGAAGAGAACATTCACCTTCCATCAAGATCCTTGGCCGACTCATCAAGCTGCCTGTCACGGCTCCGCTCCCGTCTCTGCACCTCATTCATGTGTAAGTGCTTCTGCTCTGGCTGCTAAGTGACTTGGCTGTTGTGTTGTTTAGTTTTCAGGACTTTATCTCCTGTCTTTCTTCACCATCCTCCTCGGCCTGGTGCTCTACTCTTCCACCTCCACATACATAGCCCAGGACCCCCGGGTTTACAAGCAGTTCCGCAATCCTTCGGGACCCGTCGTGGACTTACCAGCCACAGCTCAGGTGGAGCCTTCAGTCACCTATACCAGCCTGGGCCAGGAGACTGAAGACGAGCCCCACGTTCGTGTGGCCTAGGACGACACCCTCCCAGCCCACTGAGGACACCTCCGCGGCCGTGTGTCCGCCCGTCATCTCATGTTTTGTACATAGAGAAAGGTATTTATTAGGTGCGGTTTACACAGGTGGACTGCAAGGTAGCGAATCTGAAAGCCTGTAAAAGGCGTAAGCTAAACATCCCTGGAGACACAGGCTCTGATCCACCTGACCTGGGGAGATGCCTAGCTAGTGTGTATCCGGGTCACAACCCCCCTGCATTAATTACTGTGAAAATGTTTGAATCAGAAGCAAGTATTATTGTTTGTATTATTACGGTTACTGTTACTACACCGACTTTCAGGAGGAGGTTTTGTACTCCTGATGGGAACTCTCACCAGACCCACTCACATGTAGTTAACATCAATCCCACTTTTTTATGGCAAGCCACTTTTTAAGAATCACACTTTATTTTTGTGCACAGTCTCTGAGTGCTGCATGCCACAGGAGCTCCACCCTACGACGCTTCCTTATCCTAGGGACCTGGGGGCTCACAGTTTCCTCTGTTACCTGTTGGATTGCCTGCTCAATATGTATTTTGTGCTGTGACCCTTGTGGGGAGTGGCAACTGACCATATAATTCTCTATTCTAGGAATAGATATAAAACAAACATTTTAGCCTTTTTATATTTCAATCTCTGATTACTCCAGGCCATTGCCTTTCTGTTGTGCCACATAATTCTGCTAATCAAGTCCCTGTAATAACAGGATAAGGAAAGTTCCGTTTCTGTGGCTTATGGGAAACCCCAGAAATAATATTATTTGTGCTTAGGGCAATACATTTTTTTTCATCTTTCTGCTCCTCCCTATGTTCCCTCTTCAAAAAATATATTTGGTTTTCCTTTTCCCCCCTAGATTTCTTTAGTGATAATATGGAAATCAATCAAGGCATTGGAAAAAGCCATGGTCCTCTGCCCTCTTGTGTGACATCCTTTTTGAAATACACCAGCATGGGAAATTACCTTTACTGTGGAGTGTCATTGGTTGTTTGGCCTCCCAACAAAGTCAGGGTGCTGATGTGGAACAGTCTCTGACGATAGTTTGATTGATCTGGCCATTTTGTAGTGGTAAAAATGCCACCAATGAAAAAGTCTGGCATTGTGGTCATATTTGGCATCCATTCAATAGCAGAATATATCACACAACATTCTTATGGATACAGAGAATATTACAGGGTCCTGATAAGGCTTTGAGGGGTATGTCACTGGTCTAATTTTGTTGCCCTTAAAATAGCCCTTTCTTCAAACACAGAAAATCAAGAAACACCACAAACCTCTATGATTTACAATAGATTCTACATGTCAGTACGTGCAATAGTCTTTACCTTTGGCTGGCCTCAATACGATTCAAAAAGATCCTCGATAGAGTTACAGGGTTTGTAAAGGGAAAATAAATGTTTTAGGCAATTCAAATCAATACATCTTAAGCAAGCAAAGCAAAACATCAGTGGGGTCTCTGTAAGGTAGAGAACAGATTGCAGCTTAGTCAGGATTTCCACAGTAGCCTGAACAAGGCCTAAATACGGCTGACAGAAGCATCCCATGCTCTCCGCCAGCACCCACGTGACGCTTCTGCCTGCCCTCTACCCCAGGACAGGTAGTCCTGCCCTTGGAGTTGGAGCAGACAAACTATCTTTTCTGACATGCAGATTTTATGTTCATCTCTGTTCAACCCCCTTAGAAACATGTTTTATTTTCAGTGAAAAAAAATCACCATTAAAGCTATATCAAGTTAAAAGAACTTTGCCAACGTTTGCTCTCTGCTACCTTTAAACCAATTAAATACCTTTCTCTGAATATTTTGTCCATTCAGATCTGAAGACCTTTAAAGACTGTGGTTTTATTTTTGTGTTTACATTCCTTTGGTTTGCATAATTTGCTTGATTTATTGCATTTTTAGTATTTATTTTAAGCCAAATGTTTTAGTCTTTTTTATTCACTTTTATGACACTAATTTGTAGACGCTTAGTAAAGTCTTATGAGAAATAAGTGGATGAAAGTATTTCCAAGTCGACTCAGTGGACTGGGAATTTTTTTCAAATTTAAATTTCAAAAGGGTTTGCAAATCAGTGGACGGCTACAAGTTGCTATCTGAATTATTTTCTAGGATATTTTAATTGACTGCACTGTATGGAAACCAAGTGTGAATGTTAAGGTGAATCCACTGTATACCCTTTACCATCCAATGTCCTTGTACACAAGATTTTCATGTCACTGGGGTAGCTCACTGTGTTGGTTCTTCTCCATTTAGAAAGGCTGATAACGTACTGAATTGTCTGAGATCAGGAGTTCCAGATTGACCCTTCGGGGAAAAAAGAAAATAGCAAGAAACAAACTCTTTTTCCGTGTTAAAAACATCGATCCTTTGGGAGTGGGGTGGGAAATGGGGGTAGGACATCATAAACTCTAGCTGTTTGAGTTTCTGAAATTTCGTAACCTCAGTAGACACCAGCAAAAATTTCAGCTTTTCAATCCACCACCAACCACTCTCTCCTCCACAAATGAGACTTTAGCAATTTGTCTAGAATTTGGTTGGGTAAGCAAACCTTAGCTCTCCTAAGTGGCGGTCCTCACTCAATGACAACTTGCACTGGGGATACTGCTCGCCTTGGTCACACTTTCCCACAGCTCCGAGCTCTGAAATACACAACCAGGTAGAACAAGCAATGGAAAAATTTGCACCACTGTGTCCCATGAAAATGGTTCAATGTTTAGTTTAGGTATTGCTAACTTGTGCTATTAACCTTTTGACAAGCGTGTAGTATTGTTTGTTTTGGGTTTGTTTTTGATTTGTAACCATTTAGTAGTCCCCAGCTAGCTACCAGTACAGATTTTACCCCATGGGTAGGATTCTACTGTCAAGCCACGTAACAAAGCACACTAATCCAGACACTGCAAATGGAAAATATGAACCAAAAAGGAAATTGACACCGATAAGTTGAACAAACTCTCCATTTTTGATATTTGCATGCTCCCCTATGGACTGGCTGTGGCAATGTAATGCCTGTATAATGTTTTCAAATAAAAATAAATGCTTTATGAAAGCACAGAGTTCTTGGTTTTCTTGAGTGTTTGTCTGCACTATGACAACCAGGGAAGCAGCTCCCGTGGGATGCTAGAAATAGCAACGAAAGTAGATAGCAGGGTACATGTCAAAATAAAAACCAGAAAGAAAATATTTCCAAATTAGGAAGGGCACAGTTGGTCTCAGAGCTGTAGCTTCGAAAAGCCAAATTAAAGCCACATTTGTAATTTGCAAAATTAATTATTTATCTAGGTACTTAAGGAGGCTCTGGGGCTACACCCTCCAAGCCCACATTTAAAACACATGTAGGACAATTATAAATTTACCCCCAAGAAACAATTTCTCATAAAGAAGAAAGATTTGTGTAAGCTGCCCTCGGCACAATGCCAGACACAAAGAAAGAGCATTAACATTTGTAAAGCAGGACTGTTTGTGTTTCTGCTCCGAACTTACACAGCATCTTGTCATTGTCACTTCTCCACTAACTGCAGTCACCCAGTAAATTTAAGTACTGAGAAACGATTGTATATAAATTTACATGTTCTTGTCATTTATGTTCATAATCAGACCTCAAAAATTAAATGAGCTGAAAAGACTGTGTGTCCGAGTTATATATTTAAAATCTTAAAAGAAAAACATTCATTTTTCAAGGAAAAAAGGAGCAGTGGCACACAGCCTTTGTACAGGGCTCTTAAGTACAGATCCGTTGTGATCTGCTTTTATAAGTAGAACAGTACCACACTTCACATAAATAATTTGTTTAAACAGCATGACTCAGTTTAAAAAAAGTTTTTTCCTTGAGAAATGTAACTTTTTCTCTAAAGTATTGTTTATTTTTATTTAGTAAACTCTTTGATCAAAGATGAAATACAGTTGAACTTCAACTCAGTCTGTGTCTAAATGTCCAACAATTCTAAATTATTGGGGTCCACATAGTATACCTAATAAACATACATGTCATGTTTAGTCTGTCTTCCCGGTGAATTATTATTTTCTTAAGAGAAAGAATTGGGTTTCCTAAATGCTTGAAAGTTCTTGCAAAGGGAAGCTAAGGCAGTACTTGAATGGTTTTTGTGATTATTAGCATGAAGAAAAAGAGAAACAAGTAAAATTCAAGTGAGCTGTAAGTACTGTATTGTCTTGATGTTCCATAGGAAAACAAATTGTACTATCTGCAGTGATAGGGACTGAAATCAAATCCAGCTGATCTATTTTCAGTCCCCACGAAACACCTTGCTCACGCAAGGCTCTCATACATCTTTTTTTAATGGAATCTAACTTCTAAATCAGAAATACAAAGTACAAGGCTAAGATATTCTATTACAAAGTGTTCCCCTTTTCCTTCTACAACTAAGTACTTTTTTCTGTAAAATTCCTGTTCTTGGAAAGAAAGGCATCACGAGGTCCAATTAAACCACCCTTGTATTTTTTAACAAACCCTTGAAATGTTAGGCTATTCCTTCAGGTTGACCCTGGGATAAAAAACAACAAAGTGAAGTTCTTTTTTCACTTGCAAATAGTGTTTTTGAATGCATAACATTGCTTCTTAATTATGTACACTGATCTTTCTTTTTTCTTTCTTCTCTTCCTTTTTTCTTTGATTTTTTTTGCTTTTTTCTTTTTCTTTTTTCTTTCTGCGAACATAAACAGAGGACCATTCTGGGCCACCTACTCGGTCTCTGTCCTTTATTCTCTATGTGGTCAAAAATGTTTAATTCAAAAAAAATTATAATACAGCTGGAAAGCCCCACACCTACCAGATGGCCTTTCATTAGTGCCTGAAAGGACAAGGCATTGTGTGTCACTTTTTAGACAGCCAGGCAAGTCGCCTCCAAACGACACTGCAACCTGATTAACAGGGAAAACTAATGATCAGAGGGAGGAGGTCCCTGGGAATAGACTAAAATTAGGGGCTTCCATCTGGATAGACAAAGGCCTGGTGTAATATGACTAAATCTATAAAAGCATGAAAACGAGCTTGTTCACCAGGCCTCAGCGTTAGAGCTGGGAACCATCCCATAATGCTTGGAGGATAACTTCAGGATGGATAAAGATAAATATTACTTTTTACACAACGGGGAGTAATCTCCCTGAACTCATTACCCCACAGTGATGGCACTGGCTGAGAATATGTTATGTCAGGCAGTAAATAGGCTGTGTAATTCATTATCCAATCCGTCAAGCAGGCACTCAGTAATTATGCCTGGACAACAGGTCCGTAGACCCAGTCTTTTGCAGGCAAAGCTGGCTGTGTGGTCACACTGGCTTTAAGAGGCATAACACCAGTACATCCCTGACCCTGGGAACTTGGCAGCACTGTGGATAGCTATGTCTTTGGGCCACTAGATGTCGCTATCTGAGGTTAAAACATCAGGATGACCACCTGCCCGCAGTGGTGAAGCTGTTATTGGATTCTCCACTCCTGGGGGGCAGCCCCGGTCTAGGTTCTCATCTTACTGTTCAGGCTTCCTCCTCCCAAACGTCTGTGGTCAGGGGTGGTGAAGTGAGAGATGTTCCAGTGGTAACATCTCGAACATCTTCACCACTGTGTCATTGCTAAATGTGTAGAAAAGTAAAAGAGCAAGAGAGAAACGTGAGGCTAAAGGAAGCGGCGTTGCTGGAATTATTCAGAAGTAAATTACACTCGAGGCAACACACCCATCCATTTCAAGAAATGCTGAGTGACAGATAAATGTGTGCATGCACGAATTCCTCATGGGAGGAAGAAGTAGATCCCCAGGTGCTGAAGAGCACACGCCTCATGGCGGTGGGTCGAACGCCTTCTGCACCTGACATTTCCCCCAACAGTGTCCACAAATGCCATTTCTGGGATTTGGGGCTAAAAGGTTGAAACATGGGGTGATACCTACTTTTGTGCGATGTTGGGTCTTATTCCTGCCTTTCTTGCCCTTGTCTTTGTAGGTGAGGAGAATTACTTCCATAGTACCTGAAGAGGTTTGATAAATTTTAAGTAGTTGTAATAATTGCAGTTTCACAGATGGTTGGCCACTTGCCAATTTCACAGTAAACTAGAAAAGCAATTAAGAAAATCTGCTTGTTCTTAAAATGACTACTTTTTTAAATGAAATTATTAAAGAGGGAGGAAATGGGCTAATCACTGGAATAATCAAAACAGTCTCATTGAATGGACTTGAGGACACGGGGAGGGGAAGTGTAAGCTGGGACAAAGTGAGAGAGTGGCATGGACATATATACGCTACCAAATGTAAAATAGATAGCTAGTGGGAAGCAGCCGCATAACACAGGGAGATCAGCTCGGTGCTTTGTGTCCACCTAGAGGGGTGGGATAGGGAGGGTGGGAGGGAGATGCAAGAGGGAGGGGATATGGGGATATATGTATATGTATAGCTGATTCACTTTGTTATAAAGCAGAAACTAACACACCATTGTAAAGCAATTATACTCCAATAAAGATGTTAAAAAAAAAAAACAGTCTCATTATGGGACTCCCTGTGAGCTTTTGTTTGAATTCTCTAATACAGTTTTGGGCATTAAATAGGATTTTAAAAGCTAAATAGGTCACTCATGCATAAATGGTTGAGTGAATCACATAACTGCTTCATGGGCCCCATGATTCTGCCTATCAGGCTGCATTTTAATTAAAAGGAAAATTGTCAGGGATAGAGGACAAGTTAATGTGAGGAGTTTGGTGTCGTAGTTGAAGACTGAGACTTCACTTGACATTCAGTTTTCAATTCATAATTATGACCTCCAAACAACTGTGAAGTTCATCTTCATTTCAGTCACAAGCTTAGACACAGAATTTGAGAGCTAGCGGGAACACTGGCGATCAATCCGTTCAAAATCTCAAGTCATGTCATGGCATCTAAGGGTGGAGATGGTTCAGTTGAAGAAAAGATCTTTAGCCTGGAGAAGCTACAGCCTTGTTCATCACTGGCAAAATTTGGTAGATAACAATATAGTGTGTGGTACTTCTGTTAAAGAGGCTGCTCTGTGATCACCGGAAACCAGTGTCAGAGAACTAATGCAGATCCTTCCCGTTAAGGGGCCGGGCAGCTTGTTAGGCAGCTTGGATAAATGACCCTTAGGAGGATCCCTATTTCCAACCAACTCCGGAAGTGGAATCCCCAAGAGAAAAGAAAAGAAAAGCACCCAGTACATGCCCAAGCTAGACTGCCTTTGCCCTTTGGATTGAATCCATCCAGCTGAATACACAGATGGGAAATTCTCCCTCTGCTACTCCTACTCAACACACAAGTGGAAGAGGGGTCCTTGGGACTGGCTTTGCCTGTGATACTCCCAAAACCAGACGAACTACTTAGAGCTGCAATGGTCTATCTGCAACTGCTGTGCCAGAGTTGAGAGCTCACTGCTTCCATGGGGGGATTTCAAACTCCCAGACACCCACTAGCCCTCACTCCTATATTCTCCAATGACCTATGGCAGGTCAGCGTCACTAGTGAGGCCACCACCCTTGGGAAACAAGTTACCTGTCATTGAATGAAGACCCGACTGCACTCAAAGGTGAAGAAGCTTCTCTTTTCCTCCTTACTGGCACAACAGAAACCACTCAGTCCAGTGGGCCCTGGAATGCAAGGATGGGGGGAAATAAAAGTCATTGAAAAAGAGATCATGATAACTGAAGCTTTCAATTTTTTTAAGCAAAATTTGCCCCTGTCTACCCGGAGGCACCAGAGTCTCTTCAGAGCCCTCAGGGCTCTATGGGGCCACCACCCTCTACTCCTGGGTTAACGGGGTGAAAACACCCTTTTACTATTTCTCCTGTGGTTGGTTGAATGGATTGCTTCTATTCATAATACAGTCTCCTTTCCTTGATTCTTGACGTTGTAAAGGAATAGACTTTTATGTACTAATGCAATTTTGATTATTTACATTTTCATGATAAAGTAGAATGTCTTCTTTAGGGTACAACGTAGTTCGCATCTGTTTCTAATGTGATTGTACCAGCATCTGAGTTTTGGCATCACACTACTTCTGTCTACTCCTCCTGAAGTGACTGACCCAGGTTCACGGCAGCATCCACGTCTGCTGCCATCTTCTTAGCTTGGTCTTTCTACTTCATTAATTCATTCTTGCTCACTGCTTCTTTGAGCATTTCAGGAAAATGGTTTTCTTTACTTTAGAACTCAACTGTATTTGATCTTTTGGCTTTAAAATCATTTAAGAAAAGGACGAAACTCTACAGAGCATGAATGATTGTATCTCAGATACTGGGTCTAGGCTCTATGCCCATTTGCTTTAAAAATTCGAATAGAATTAGATTTTTTAACATCGCACTGCATGTTCATTAAATGAAAATAGTCTAGGTTCTAAATTACAATGATTTAAAAATTACATCATATTTTTAATTTAAAATTATTATTTTTCTAATGTCCTTACCTGTCAACACCATACTTCAAGATCCCCACATTAGCAAAACACTGTGAAATGTTTTACTGCTGGTGGAGTTGGTTCATGCCATCCATCCTACAGAATGAACTTATTTTCTTCCATTTCTCTTTCTTTTGCATTTTCACTTCCAATATTTAAAAAAAAATTTCTTTACGCTATTCTTTTATTCATCCAAGGAAAACTTCCTGAGAGGAAGTTGTGACCAAGAAGATAATGTGGAGATAATAATATAGAGCAAATAATTCAGTGTTATCCTGATGACAAAGAACTAAAAGTTTTTTTTTCTTATACACTTTATCCTTAGAAGAACAGAGTAATAAGTAAAAGTATTAATATTGGAGTTGAAAATCTAAAAAATAAGGCAATAAATGTAGGACCCCCAAAATCAAACTAAGTAAAAGTTTTGGTGAAAGTCAGATATTTTGCTCCAATCCAGGTTCTGCCCTTAACTGGCCCATTTGCAGCAAATGGACAGATGTAAACAGGATTCCTGACAGACTTAGCTCATCTCACATGTCAGCCAATGTAGCAAAAACGGGTGCCAGCAAAACTTTGTGCCAACAAAGAGGCCAAGTCAAGACATGGTAAGATCAACATACTAAAGGCCATATATGACAAACCCACAGCCAACATTGTTCTCAATGGTGGAAAACTGAAACCATTTCCTCTAAGATCAGGAACAAGACAAGGTTGCCCACTCTCACCACTATTATTCAACATAGTTTTGGAAGTTTTAGCTACAGCAATCAGAGACGAAAAAGAAATAAAAGGAATCCAGATTGGAAAAGAAGAAGTAAAGCTGTCACTGTTTGCAGATGACATGATACTATACATAGAGAATCCTAAAAACGCTACCAGAAAACTATTAGAGCTAATCAGTGAATTTGGTAAAGTAGCAGGATACAAAATTAATTCAGAGAAATCTCTTGCATTCCTATACACCAATGATGAAAAATCTGAAAGAGAAATTAAGGAAACACTCTCATTTACCATTGCAACAAAAAGAATAAAATACCTAGGAATAAACCTACCTAAGGAGACAAAAGACCTGTATGCAGAAAACTAGAGGACACTGATGAAAGAAATTAAAGATGATACAAGCAGATGGAGAGATATACCATGTTCTTAGATCGGAAGAATCAACATTGTGAAAATGACTATACTACCCAAAGCAATCTACAGTTTCAATGCAATCCCTATCAAACTACCGATGGCATTTTTCACAGAACTAGAACAAAAAATTTCACAATGTGTATGGAAACACAAAAGACCTCGAATAGACAAAGCAATCTTGAGAAAGAAAAATGGAGCTGGAGGAATCAGGCTCCCAGACTTCAGACTATACTACAAAGCTATGGTAATCAAGGCAGAATTGTACTGGCACAAAAACAGAAATACAGATCAATGGAACAGGATAGAAAGCCCAGAGATAAACCCATGCACATATGGTCACCTTATTTTTGATAAAGGAGGCGAATATACAATGGAGAAAAGACAGCCTCTTCAATAAGCAGTGCTGGGAAAACTGGGCAGCTACATGTCAAAGAATGAAATTAGAATACTCCCTAATACCATTCACAAAAATAAACTCAAAATGGATTAAAGACCTAAATGTAAGGCCAAACACTATAAAACCCTTAGAGGAAAACATACGCAGAACACTCTATGACATAAATTACAGCAAGATCCTTTTTGACCCTCCTCCTAGAGAAATGGAAATAAAAACAAAAATAAACAAATGGGACCTAATGAAACTTAAAAGCTTTTGCACAGCAATGGAAACCATAAACAAGACGAAAAGACAACCCTCAGAATGGGAGAAAATATTTGCAAATGAAGCAACTGACAAAGGACTAATCTCCAAAATTTACAAGCAGCTCATGCAGTTCAATATCAAAAAAACAAACAACCCAATCCAAAAAATGGGCAGAAGACCTAAATAGACATTTCTCCAAAGAAGATATACAGACAGCCAACAAACACAGGAAAGAATGCTCAACATCACTAATCATTAGAGAGAAATGCAAATCAAAACAACAATGAGGTATCACCTCACACCAGTCAGAATGGCCATCATCAAAAAATCTACAAACAATAAATGCTGGAGAGGGTGTGGAGAAAAGGGAACCCTCTTGCACTGTTGGTGGGAATGTATATTGATGCAGCCACTATGGAGAACAGTATGGAGGTTCCTTAAAAAACTAAAAATAGAATTACCATACAACCCAGCAGTCCCACTACTGGGCATATACCCTGAGAAAACCATAATTCAAAACAAGTCATGTACCACAATGTTCATTGCAGCTCTATTTACAGTAGCCAGGACATGGAAGCAACCTAAGTGTCCATCAACAGATGAATGGATAAAGAAGATGTGGCACATATATACAATGGAATATGACTCAGTCATAAAGAGAAACTAAATTGAGTTATTTGTAGTGAGGTGGATGGACCTAGAGTCTGTCATACCAAGTGAAGTAAGTCAGAAAGAGAAAAACAAATACCATATGCTAACAATATATGTGGAATCTAAAAATAAAAAGAAATGGTTATGAAGAAGCTAGGTGCAGGATAGGAATCAAGATGCAGATGTAGAAAATGGACTTGAGGACACAGGAAGGGGGAAGGGTAAGCTGGGACGAAGTGAGAGAGTGACATGGACTAATATATACACTACCAAATGTAAAATAGCTAGTGGGAAGCAGCCGCATAGCACAGGGAGATCAGCTCAGTTCTTTGTGACCACATAGAGGGGTGGGATAGGGAGGGTGGGAGGGAGATGCAAGAGGGAGGGGATATGGGGATATATGTATATGTATAGCTGATTCACTTTGTTATAAAGCAGAAACTAACACACCATTGTAAAGCAATTATACTCCAATAAAGATGTTTAAAAAAAAAAAAAAAAGACACAGTAAGAGAATCCAAGTTAACTGAGATGATCTAGGTCTCCTTCTATTAGCCCAGAGTTGCTCCAGATAATGCTCTTATTTGGAATCACCAGAGGGGATTCCAAAACCTACCTCTACGTGGAACTTGAGACCACCTTTCAGCCACTTGCTTACAGATTATGTCCTATTATGAACACGAGTTGATGGTTTTCTCCAGGAAAGGAAATTTGAAAATCCTTCCTCTTCTTCTCCTTTGCAGCTCGATCTAGTAGCTATGTCTACTTTTACCTTAACAGGATGTGTTCCTCATTTGAACATCATATTCCAGCTGTCAATCTCCAGCAGAGCTGTGAACTCAGGCCTCCAAGATTTCTCTGAGAAGCCCAAGGGCAGCTAATAATAAGACCAAAGACATCAATTTTGCCCAGCATCCCATGGCACATGTGGTTCAGAACGAGATAATGCTTGAGAACAAAGCAGGTAGACTACAATCCTCCTTCCTGGATGCAACCAGACCTGTGCTTAAGATATGATTTCAATGAATGCCTTTTTAAGTTAGAGAAATGAAAGCCCCCAAACAGGCCAAACCCAGGTTTTCCATTTGCATCTATAACGGAAACCAGTTGCTCCCTTTATAAAATCAAGCCCTGGTCCTCTGATACTGACAATGGATGGAGACTCTCCCATTACTTGGGGGATAATGTGGAGCTACAGTAATTAGTGCAAGATCCTCAAGGGGAAGATGCAGCTCAGTGAAAAGTGTCAGATCTCAAGGTCTCTCCCTTTAAAGAGACCTTTGCCCATTGCCAATCTTGGAGCATCCTGGCTCAAGATTTTAGGGGAGCCATTGCATTTTCTTTGAATCTATTACAGATTTCTATGTAGCTGAAGCTACAACTGATATAATTTATTCTACTGTGTGCTAGACAACGGGCATTGTAGCGATTGTCTCAACGAGTCCTCAAAACAACCCCATGGGGTGGGTTGTAAAGTGTATCCCAGGTTTTTTCTTTTTTTGATGAGTTAATAGAGGCACGGTTGGGTGATATAAAATCGCCAAGTTTACACAATTAGCAAGTGATGAGGCCAGGATGCAAACCCAGGTGTGCCTGACTCCAAAGACGGAAGCTACACTGTTGAACAAGATGTCTTATGATATCTCAGAAAACGGTTCAAATTCACCAAACCTTTGAGGAGCTACCTGCAAGAATCCAGTGAAAAGAAGCATGTGGGAGAGGAATGAAGTGACTCTGTATCCAAGTATAGAATGGGTTACATTGTAACGATTAAATCAGCTAGCTTAGGAAACCAACGCCAACCACATTCAAGGCTCACCTTTGGGTACGGAAATGCGTGACAGGCAGATTTCCCCCTGTGTAGTCCCAACAGTAACACTGGTCTGAAGAAAAGAAAAACAAAACAAAAACGGAAGAAATACTAACTTGCTCTGGAGGTAGAAGGACGTAGTCGGGGAAATGTCCTTGACTCCTCCAAAGGCTCCACCCCACCCGCCGAGGCAGCAGGTCCCTCCCACCCCCTCCCCCAGGGAGACACCTTATCTGTACCACCTCCTGCTCCGCCTCTCAGCAGCACTGGCACAGCCTACCGCGGCCTCCTTCCTGAAGCACTTCTTTCCCTTGAGGTTTGCGGACCATGCTTGCCTGGCGTCCCCGCACGTCACAGGCCACGCAAGCCACTCCTTCTTGGTGTCCCTTACTGGACCCTCCTCCTCGCGCACAACGCTGAACGTTGGAGCTGCCCACAGCTCTGCCTTCAGTTTGCTTCTCCTTTCTATCTGCACTCACTCGCACTGCTTTAAACACCAGCTTCATGCTGACGACTCCCTTTTGCATCCCCAGCCCAGACCTCTCCCTGCCTGTTCCACGTGTCCACGTGGATGTCCGTTGGGCCTCTTGTAGACTATGAACAACAACATGGGGTCACTTGTGTCAAAGGCTCTAAAATGAAGCCAGGAGGCCATTAAAGAAGTGGAAATCATATCCACACTGGATGCAGTAGAAACTTCTGACCTGGCCTTCCTGAGACCACCAGAACTTGTTTTCTTTATTTACCCTTTAGAAATCGCAGCTAAGCAACCAGTTGCTGCCAAGTGACTGAATGCCTGCACCAATCGTAGTTCTGTAAAAATAAGCTATGTAATGTCTCTGGAATGTCTTTGTCAGTTGTCTTTATGAACCCGCCGTTTTCTGCTTTCCTCAGAGCACATTTGAGTTGCTACTCAAACCAGTGCCTCCTGCAGTGCAATTCTTAAGATGGTAAAGAAGCTCTTTTTCTCATTTGCAGACTTCTGCATTTCTTGGGCGACACTCTCCAACCTAACTGGTCCAAAACAGAACTTGTGATTCTCCCCAGATCTGTTTCTCCTCCAGTTTTCCCCATCTAACTTAATAACACCATCATCTACCTGGTCACTAGAGCCAAGCACCCCAGATTCACCTTCGATGCTGTTCTTTTCATCAGCATTCGCATCCGATCCATCAGGAAATCTTGTCAAATCCCATGGCTCACGCCCTGAACATGACTACTCAACACAGCTGCTTCTGCCGCCCCGGTCCAAGCCTCCTCCCTCTCTATCCTGAGCTGTGGAAACTGCCAACTAAGTGCTCTCGCATCTCTACTCCCTACAACTCTGCTTAGAGAGATCTTTTTAAAATGTAAATTACATCCTGTTATTTCCCTGTATAAACCCCTCCAGTCTCTCCCAGTAGCTGTTAGAATAATATTCAAACGCCTTACATGGTTCTCAGGACCCACCAGACCTGGATCTTGCCTAGCAGCTTCACAAGTGCATGTGTTTCTACTCTCCCTTCACTCACTCACCACACCTGTGTCTCTTTCTCCAACAGACCAAGCCCGTTCTTACCGCGAGGCCCTCACGTCCTCTGCGTAGGATATGCTCCCCCATCACTGCAGTTCTGGTGCTTCACGTTAAGGTTTCAGCTCATGTGCTGCCTCCCCAAAGGGCCTGCTTTGATCACCCTAACCCCAGTCTCACTCTTTTCCATTACCCTGGTTTAGTTTCTTCATAATACCTCCTGCTATTTAAAATAACATCTTGTTGTGTTTATTACTATATTCTCCACTAGAGTATAAACTCTGTAAGCCTAGAAAGAATATCAGGTACTTGTTTTGTTTGAAGCAACATAAACTGGCTCTGAGCAGATTAAGGAGAAAGAAATTCACTGGGAACGTTCTGACTCTCTGAGGTAGAGTTTTAATAGCATTTATGCTCCTGGTATGACCTTAGACATCTTTGATAAACAAAACCTGGCTCACAATCAGTAGGAAGCATTTTTTTAAAGTCAGAAATACAGCTTTTAAAAATATTCAACCCCTTCACTAATATTAATATATAGGGAAGTGAATGAGTGACTTTGGACTATAGATCCATGGCTATTTATCTAAGTCTGGGCAAAAAGAGAACTATGTTTAGGGAAGTGGTAAAAATTCCTGGATGAAAATATGAAGTTAGACAACAGTGATGATGAACACTGTCTCTTAAAGAAATGACTGAGCTAGAACATTCACTCCAAAAAAAGGAAAACCAGAAAATCATTTATCTTGGGCCTGGTGGCAATGGACTTGAACATTTGTTTAATAAAACATGAACTAACCTTTGATGTTGTAGGGGAGGAAAAAGTTTTCCTTGACTCTCTTAGGGTCACTGGCTGGGTCTGAAAGTTAAAATGACAAAGGCATCATTACAGGAGAAAAGAACACAAGTTTATTTAACATGTTTTACATGACACAGGAGCCTTCCTCAAGAAATGAAGAATTGAAGAAGTGGTTAAAACCTGAGTGTTTTCATGCTAGGTTAGATGAAGAGTGGACATCTGTGGAGAAATATGATGAGACAAAGGAGGCATGAGCTATACCAAGTGAAGTAAGCCAGACAGAGAAAGACAAATATCATACAATAGGGCTTATATGTGGAATCTAAAATTATGATACAAGTGAACTTATCTACAAAACAGAAATAGACCCACAGACATAGAAAACAAACTTATGATCACCAAAGGGGAAGGGGGAGGGAGATTGAGGGCTAAATTAGGAGTTTGGGATTAACATATACACACTACTATATGTACAATAGATAACCAACACACTACTATATATAAAATAGATAACCAACAATGACCTACTCTATAGCACAGGGAACTCTACTCAATATTTTGTAATAACCTATAAGGGAAAAGAATCTGAAAAAGAAATATATAGAATATGTATATGTATATATGTATATATACAGCAAAGTGATTCAGTAATATATATACATATGTATATACTGAATCGCTTTGCTGCGATTACTGAATCACTTTGCTATATACCTGAAACTAACACAACACTGTAAATCAACTATACTTCAGTAAAAAAATAAAATTTAAAGAAAAAAAATTTTTTAAATATGTAACCATTGTGGGGAACTAAGTTAAGGGTATATGGGACTTCTCATCAACTTCTGGTGAATATATAATTATTTAAAAATAAGAAGTAAAAAAAAGTGTTTGTGACTTAAAAAAAGAAGGTATGAGCTAATTGTAATAAACTGGGGAAACTTAGTCCTGTTTATTTGGACTCTTCTCTCTCTATCGTAGAGATAAGCATGTTCCTTTCCCCAGGGTGTGAGGAGGAGACTTCTCAATGATGGAGAAGCACAAGGGAAGGTCAGACAGACCTTCCTGCTTCCTGACATTTTATCAAACTCTTTCAGCTTAAAATATGCAATATATCAACATGTCGTGTTCTGGGGTAGCATGTTCTGAACCCAGTCAATAACAAACTTGCAACTTATTTTTGAATAAAAGAAATGTAAAAATTAACTGAAATAATTAGGGTTTTTCCTGACCACAATATGAAATGTCCTTATGGAATAGCTCTTTCCAGATTCTCCTGACACTCAGTGCAGTGTACCTTCTGGAAACAATAATGTCTGAAACATGCATGTTCTTTCATGCTAAAAACCAATTATTACAGTCCTGCCATAGGCAGTCTGAGATCTAATAGGCTGGGATTGAATCTTTTCCCTAAGTGACAAAGTCTGGGGAAAAAGCTCAAAGAAAAAAGATTTTCTAGTTATATGAACTGAATTTGATTACCTTTTAGCACTATTAAGGAAAAGCAGTTGAGAGCTTGACTGCTTGACTTTCATTATGAAATAAATGCACCCTCATATTGAAAAACAAGGTTCTGAAAAAATTCAATAAGAATTCTAAAATGTGAATTTTAAAAAGCATTTTCATTACTTTTGTGTTAGCCCCAGACACTCTGACATCATGCTGGGAGATAATCATCTTCCAGAAAGAAAAGAAAAGTAACAAATCTCACGTGAACCAGGAATGAGTGGAAATAAATAATGGGCAAACGTTTCATAATTTCTAATGTCCTTCATAATGTTCCCACATTCTGACTTTAGAGTCTATTAGGAATTTTCAAAATTCGATTATCAAAGTGATGCCTGACTGGCTGTCATCTGACATATGGGTCTGAACGGTTCAGAAAGAGTGAAATTCACAGAACACACTACACACCTCATGTTAGTCGATAACTCCAGGTTTTTTCTCCCAAAATATTTTTCCAGAGAGCTTCACAAATAGCAAAGTTGGCTGATGTGAGTTTTGATTCCTCTCCCTTCTTCAAGCTACCCCTGACAGTTTCTAGGGAACAGGAAAATGCAGGCAGTCTGCAGTCGAGAGCTGACTATAATTTCCACATCCTCTTCTGCCTCTTGAGAGAATAATTTAAGGAACACTTGATATTGCATATTAAGACATCAGATATTGCAACTTCCTCTGAAAAAAAAAAAAGAATGTGGGTGCAAATTACAGTCAATCTCATTTTTCAGGAGTTAGTTTCAAGATAAAAAACATATATATGACCCAGGCATGGAGGAGAAGGAGAGCCAGGTATCATCATCGTGCTTAAAAGTCAAAAAGAGATTGGGCTCATATACAATGTGAAACAAAATAATAGTGGCAGGTTGGAATTAAATTCTAAAATGCCTGAGATACCGAACGAATTTCTTCCCATGCATAAACACGGAAAACCTCTGAAAGTAACAACCACAGAAATAAGAGCTAATGAGAAATTTTCAAGGCTGTAAATAAAAGCAGGAATGAGTGTCTTTAGAAAATAGGGGCATAACGAGTTTTCCTTTCTATTTTGCAGTGCGGGGAGTTGAGCATGAAAAGCCTCTGTTGGGCATGAAGACAGGATGCGCTACGCTGCTCCCAAGCTTTGCTTCACTGGCTCTTCCAGGAGGTGGGGACTGCGGGGAGAGGCAGCGCAGCCTCTGGGAGCTGCCATTGAACCCAAACAGCCAACACCAGCCCCAGTCAGCTCGGAGGTCAGCTTAGGCCCCAACAGACACCGCCTGGCATTTACGTGGAAGCCTAGGTCTGGGGGACGGAATGGTGCTGTAGTGGGTTAAATGGTGGTCCATCCAAAAGATACGTCCGCCCAGAACCTGTGAAGGTGACCTGATTGATTTGGAAAAAAGGTCTTTGCAGATGTAATTAAAGATCTTGAGAGGAAATCATCTCGGATTACCTGGGGAGGCCCTTAATTCAATGACAAATGTCCTTATAAGAGTCAGAAGAGAAGACAGAGAGACACACAAAGGAGAAGACCATGGGAAAAGGGAGCCATTGATTGGAGTTATGCAGCCACAGCCATACTTATAAATATGGTAGGAAAATTCCCAGAAGTTCAGGCCTAAGTTCACATATGGGAAGATTGCTCTTCCAGCTCCACAAATTACAGCCAATATCTGGATGTTATAATTTGTAGGGGCGGAAAAATATCTTTTTGCTCTACACTTCTAAGTTCTCTATAGGGACCCCTATTACAAGAAACAGATTAAAAAGAGAAAAACAGACAAATTCATTTAATGTAAGTTTTACATGGCACGGGAGACTTTGCAAGGAAACGAAGACCCCAAAAGAATGGTTCAACCTGAGTGTTTCTACGCTGGGTTTGCTGGAGTGAAGGGCAGCTCTCACAGGAAGCTTTTATGACCTGCTTCAGGAGAAGATCAGAAAGACCTTCCTGCACCTGCCGTTTCTCAAATTCCTCCAACCTGAAATATTCAATACGCCAAGGTGCTGTATTTTGAGGGTAGCATGTCTTGAATGCCATCAGATTCTTAGGATGCTGTTCTCCAGGCCAGGATTTTCCACTCGATTAGTAAGCTCAGGCTGACTGTAATCTTCTGGAGGATGAGTTTCAGCCCCCTAGAGGTGTTCAAAGACCACTGTCAATGTGGGACCCTGATTTTGATTATTTGTTTTGCCTTTATCAACTCTATAGATGTGGGCTTCTCAAGTTAAATCCGTAGTAGAAGGTATCTCGTTTTTTAAAGTCCATAAATTAAAAACCTATTGGCTAACCAAATGTTCTATTTCCAATGTTTCCTGCCCTATTACAAGGTTAGGTTTCTCTGGCCTGTGTGTTATGGGTAGGTATGGCAGGCATGGGTCATTTGGCACTAACTCCTGGATCATGGCTGACCTCTGTATCACTTTCTGGAGACACTGTTCCAGACTAAAGTAACCTTTTCTTTAGCTTTTAGTTCCATGAGAAGGAATCAGTTGTGGGCTATATCATCAAGAGTCTTTATTACAACCTGACTACCTTAAGCAATAAAGGAATTATTGGAAAAAATATTGGGCAACTCAGAAGCCCAATAAGAAGGCTGGAGAACTAGGCTTACAAAACAGGTAAACCCAAGGTAAAGACTTCGTCAGATAGGAACTACTGCTGTCACGGCTGAATACCTCTATGGCCACTTGACTCAGTTGCCACTGGATACTGTCACCAGTTGTAGACAATGCTGCTAAACCACCACTACAACTACTGAGAAACAAATCTCACAGTCTCTTCATCTGTGTACCACTTAAGAGTTAAAGTTTGAATGTACACTTGGCCAAGTCATGTGCAAGAAAAAGTTGGGGGTCCCCCAGCTCATGGTTTCTCCAGTGGTTCCCATCATCACCAAGACTCTTCCAATGAAGGACTTCCCCACACTGGAAATGCTCAACAGCCAAAAATCATGACAACTGGGCTAATCTTCATGGGTTCTATGGAGAACCTGGGCATTTCTGTCTGACTAGAACTGAAACCATGATGGCACTTATATTGAAACTCAAGATGAGAAGAAATAGATTAATCCTCTTAGCTAAAAAGCCCTGTGATCTGGTTCTCCTCCCTTTAGCTTACGTTTAATACCACTTTGGGAACAGTAGGTCACACCACCAGACCTTCCCACTTACATATTCAGAGCTCAGCAGTCTCTTAGGTGTAGGCGATGGGACTTCCTCATCACAAACTAGACTAGCCCCAAATGATACTTCCCTACTTTTCTCATGTCACAGACACACAGACAATGATAACATTCGCAAGGCACACTGAGGTAAATAGAGGAGGTTGTTGAAGTACAGGCATTCAACCTGGGGATGTGCCCAGGTGCCCCAGCTGAGACCACCATAAAGACTGTGCATACCAACTTCCTAATCCACCATAGACCCTCTAAAATCCACCCCTGGATTAGGCCAGCCCAGTAAAGACCTGAGCACTGGAACAACACTTTTTTACTGAACTGACCATTTGGGCAATGCCATTAGGCTGCATTGGAGGTTGTTAATAAGACACAGTCCATAGTGATTCATTGCTGTGTAGACTGACGGATGGCTGTGGTTCATCATACCACACACATCCTCTCAAGTACAACCCACAGGAGAACTTTCCTCTGATCTCGGTATCAAGAAAAGCTGTGTGCTCTTGAGCACCTGTTTTTGTTTGATGTCCCGGTCAGGATACGGTGAATCTTGTAATGGATCAAATTCTCTGCTAAACTGGCTCCGGGAGGCTTAGAATAAAATTTGAAGCCTGTATATAATGTGTTTATAGGACTCCAAGTCACGTGTCTTCCGAACTCACCTCACACATGGCTCCATCTCACTTTCCCACCCTTATGTTCCCAGACAGATTTCCATTTATTTCACCCTGTTATATGGTATGTAGCTTTGTAATCCACTTTAGACCATTTTAGGAACAGAGTGGGAATGGAAGGAAGAGAGAGAGAGAAGAAAGGAAGGAAGGAAAGTAGGAAGGCAGGCGGACTGACTTAAAATTCTAGACCAGTTTATATCACGTTTATTTGTTCAGCTAAGTCACACCTACAAGATGTGAACTATAACTTACTCAGTTTTATACACTCAAACTTATGGCTCCCAATAAATAAATAAGTTATTGTGGATAAAACTATTATCACAACAACGTGACTGTACCTAACGCTACTGAATTGTGCACTTAAAAATGGGTAAAATGATAAATTTTATGTTGTGAATATTATGTATATTTTTCCACAATACAAAATTTGTAAAGCTATCCTTTAAGATAAAAAAAACAATTCTGTAGCTCTACAAAGGCTTAAGCTTCTTATAAGAAGGAACTGTCCTGTTTACCTTAGTGATATACCTTTCACCGCACCAGAGCCTAGGACAACAAAATGCAAATATCTGGTGATTGATATATGGTCCTTGAATTGAATCGCCTGAAGATATAAGTAGACTTTACATGTAGGCAGTTGGCTATCAGTGTGAGCTGGGACTCCCAAAGTTTCTGGGTGTGAGTAGGTATCCCCCCATCATTTGTGGTCACTGAAATTCCTACCATTCTTTTGGGTTAAGTCCATATGGAAAGGCAGATATCTTCTGCTAAAAGAGGAATACTTTTTGGAATACATATTTTTTTAACATCTTTATTGGAGTATAATTGCTTTACATTGCTGTGTTAGTTTCTGCTGTATAACAAAGTGAATCAGCTATACATATACATATACATATATCCCCATATCCCCTTCCTCTTGAGCCTCCCTCCCACCCTCCTTATCCCACCCCTCTAGGTGGTCATAAAGCATGGAGCTGATCTCCCTGTGCTATGCGGCTGCTTCCCACTAGCTATCTGTTTTACATTTGGTAGTGTATATATGTCCATGCCACTCTCTCACTTCGTCCCAGCTTACCCTTCCCCCTCCCCGTGTCCTCAAGTCCATTCTCTACGTTTGCATCTTTATTCCTGTCCTGCCCTTAGGTTCTTCAGAACCATTTCTTTTAGATGGAATACATAATTTTTTAAGCTATCTAGCTAAGAGTATGGCTCCGGGGAAGGAAGCTGCAAGACAGGTGAGTTTGGGTTGAGCTGAAGTTAAGAGAAATGGAGATAGTATGTCAAACAGGCTACATTCCAGAGCATAGCAAGCCTGTGAAGTCCGTTGAGAGGGAGAATCCATACACTGTAGTAGAAAGCTGTGAGGCATGGTAAGGAAATAACTGTGTGACTCTGGCGGAAAGGGACCCTCCAAAAGATAGGAGAGGGGGTGCAGAAATTCTGGAAGGTTTTTATCATAAATATAAAGACAGAGCTGCTTTCTGGCCAAAGTAGCCTAGAATCACACTTTACACTAGATTGTAGGATTCAGAGCAAGAAGGTATCTCAAGCATCATTTAATCCCACACCTTTCTCTTATAACTGTGAAAGTAGAGATATACCGAGGGCAGTCGGTGGCATAACCAAGAGAAAATCCAAACCCACAAACCAGTGCCACTTCCACTGTAGCCTTCCACTGTTCATAGTAGGCGGTTTTTATTTACTATTTTCTGCCTGATTATTTGATTCTAGCAGCTGGGACACTAATGATTTCTCTGAGTCATGGATTGCTTAATGGCTGTAAACTTTATGATGATGGGGGGGGGGGGGATTCGCATTGCAAATGACTGCAGGTGAAAATCCTACCCTGACTCGGGAATACCGTGTTAATCTTTCCCCGATGAAGATGGATGATTTGTTTACATCTTAGAAAATACTTGGCAGCCCTTGCGGCCATTTTGCCAAGAAAAATCTCCTTCCAACACTATTTCCACTTGGGCATTCATCATTCCAACCCCACAGGCTAAAAATATAAAGGCATCGTGGGAGGGAGGAGAAGGGAAAGGGGGCAAGTATATGCCTCGCTGTGTATGCAACCGTCTCATTAGAGCAACACCGTCTTGCCGCGTCAAAAAGTGGTTTAAGCCATTTTGCCAAACAACTCCTTCTCCCGGCTACAGTGACCACCTTCCCTCTCATTGATCCTCTTCTGTGCTTTCTCCTTTTCTGCCCCCTGAAGGCACGCTATACTTTTCATAACCATCCGGTTCATTATCACTAGGCAGTGTTGTCTCTTCTCCCTTTTCTTTCTGTTTCCATGTTTGGGAAACACCTTAAATGTTTACCAGTGAATCATATACACTCTGTGTGCTTGATTCACCGTCTTTACAGAATCTGAAAACCACATCCCAGGTAATCAGAAACATGGTTGCATTGGTGAATGTTTCCACCCTAAATTCCACGCAAGAGCTGAGGTTGCAGATACATAATAGCATTAAACTCACATGGAAATGACAATTACTATAAACTTCTTCAGCTATAGATGTTTACATGGCACTTACTGTGTTCCAGGAAATACCTTCAATGTTTTTCAGTTATTAACTCATTTAATCCTCATAACAACTCTACAGGGTAGATAGTATCATTATCCCCATTTTTTCAGAAGAGATGTTAAGCAACTCGCCAATGAACTCGGCTAATAGCTGGCGGTGCTGGATAGAAACCGACACACTTTGGTTCCAAAATCCGTTCTGTTACCTCCTACCCTCTGCCATCTCCACAACTACACAGGCTGGGTGAAAATGATGCCTCTTCTTGCCCAACTACACCAGCTCTAACCACATTTTTAACATTAGACTCCATTGCCTTGAGGACTTAGAAAGTAAGAGTCTGCAGATGAGCTGCGCTCTGTGCAGGTTGAGCGACAGGTACCAGGCCCGTCCCAGGGCAGGACTGTGGTGCTTTCCTCCTTCTCTCCAAGGCCCCGACAGTCCCTCTCTTTTCCTTTCTCATGCGACTATTTGTGGCCATCTTCAGCACCAGTCCCCTGAGGCTCTGAGTTTGAGAGAAGAATGCTAATAAAAGTAGTTAACAATGATTAAATGTTCAGTACGTGCTAGGCACCGGTCTAAGATCTTTGTGTATTATCTCCTTGAATTCGCAAAATAATACTACGAGGCAGGTAGTTTTCATCCCCACTGTACAGAGAGGGAAACAGAGACGCACAAAGACCCTGTGACTTGTCAGAGCTCTTACAGCAAGTGAATGGAAGAGCTGCGGTCCATGGCCACCAGGCATTGCCACGGGTCTACTGGGGAGTCACGCAGCCCCCGCCACACCAGACCTGTCCTGCGGTGTCTGCCCCTGTGTCCCAGGGCTGGAGAAGAATGTACCACTCCTCCCCTAGACTCACGCATCCCTCTGATTGCCTTCTGCGAGCATCCACTGCATGGGTAACAGAACGTTAAGGGGAGTCTGGACAATGGCCACAGATATGATGTTGAAAATGCACATCGTCCCTTCTCTATATCATTCATGTCACTCAGCATGCCTTGAAGCACTGTGACAAAAAGATCCAGGAAATAGTCTCCTCAGAGGTCGTCCAAAATCCAACCCTTGTTTTAGAAGTTAAATGGTGTTGCCTCTCTCTCCCTCTATCTGTCTCTCTCTCTTCTTTTTCTGTCTTGTGACTCTATTTTCCTTTCCTTAATAAATCCAAATGCCCGAAACACATTTTCTTCTTCAAGGAATGTTAACTACAGTAGTCATTTTAAAAAATGTATTATCTCACTCTGTCACTATGTAGGCAATAAAACTTATAAATAAATTTTATGGAGATAATGTCAGTTGCATATTACACAGCCAATCCAATTAACCTAACATTGAATTTAGCAGGGGAAATGGGCCTTCGATGAGCTGGGGAGAGAGAGATTAGAAAGAGCTTCGAGGAAGATCAGTTAGATTCATAGTCTCTGGCAGCTAGCTCGCGGATCTTGATATGCCTCAGCAAGAAAATGAAAGTATCAGGCTGGTTTCACATTTGTTGATATTATTTTGCTCAGGCAAAATATCTAAATTGTACTCATTCCTTGATAGAGAAAGAGAGAGAGGAAATCTTATTAGTACCACTGAAACTTCCTTCTCTGAAATAGGACATTAAGAAGAGAATTGATAACGGGAAAAAAAACTTTCTGGGCCTGAAACTGTCTGTTATCATCCCATTATCTTCCATCAGTTGAGGATGTTAGGACAATCTATGGTCCCAAATCTTCTAGGTTAAAATTAACTCTTATAAGGCAAACAAAGCACTAGGTCAGAGATACTTCACTTACATGGTTCTTGTGCTTCCTGCTATAATGGTGTGGGGTTTTCTGACCATCGAAACTTAGAATTTCAACACTGTGACAAAAAGAGAAACACTAAATGGGTGGTCATCTTGAATCAAAAAGTGAGGGACTTCCCTGGCTGTCCAGTGGTTAAGAAACCACACTTCCACTGCTGGGGGCACAGATTCAATCCCTGGTCGGGGAACTAAGATCCTCTGTGCCTCGAGATGCAGCCAAAAAATAGAAGAAAAAAAAAGTGAGTTGATAAGAATGTCCATGCGAAAGTCCAGTTGAGGACAAGAGAGAAACAATTGCAGTAAATACACTGCCTGGTGGGAAGGCATTAAGCGCAGATGATTTTAGAAGATCCTAAAAGCACTGCTTAAATGGAGAGAGAAAAGCAGCCCTGCCGAGAACGCTGCATGTGGTGGTAGTAGATCTCATCCGACTATGTTAGGCTCTCCTGGGATGGAAGGGGGGATCCCGCCGATTACGATGGCAGGCGCATAAGCCAGGGCAGCGCCACAGCCTGATATTGCTCAGGAAAAGCCCGAATCACATCTTCACATCTTTTTCCTCACTGAACCAAATCATCAATGAGAGCCACTAAAGCGTTATTCAGTTTTTGCTTTTGGTAATTTTTTCATTGTAGCAAAATACCTAACACAAGATTTACTATTTTAACCATTTTTAAGTGTACAATTCAGTGGCATGAAGTACATTCACAGTGTTGTGCAACCATCACCACTATCAATTTCCAGAATTTTTTCCAACATCTCAAACAGAAGCTCTGTACCTGATAGACAATAACGCCCCCTTCTCCCAGTCCCCCAGCCCCTGGTAACCTCCATTTCACTTTGTCTCTATGAATTTGCCTAGTCTAAGTATCTCATACAGGTGAACTCATACAATATGTGTCATTTTGTGTCTGGCCTATTTCACGTTCATAACGTTTTCCAAGTTTATCCAAGGTGCAGCTTGTATCAGAATTTCATTCCTTTTTAAGGCTAAACAACATCCCGTTATGGATGGATATACCACATGTCGTTTATGCAATTTGTCTGTCAATGGACATTTGGGCTGTCTCTATCTTTTGGCTCTTATGAATAGTGCCGATATGAACACTGGTGTAATCACTGAAGCATTTTAAGCAAAATGGAAATCAGATCAGATTTCTATTTTAGAAAAATCATCCCATATATCAGTCAGGGTCCAGCCAGGAAAAAATCATACCAGTTATTTTAATAGAGTTCAATGTAAAGAGTTATTAGTCAGATAAATGAAAAGGCAAGAAGAAAACAGTACATTATCACAGGGTGGGAACTGTAGAAAGCAGCTGCTATCCCTAGGGTTGGGGATACAGGGAGAAGAGGTTGCCAAGATGCAGAAGCCTGGAGAAGGAGCCCCTCGGAGCTGAAACTCAGGCCCTTGAGGAGAGAGTCCTGCTCAGCTGGTATTGGTATCCCTGAGCTTTGTGGGGGGGCGGGTTCTGAGCTTTGGGAGACCACCAAACATTGAGGAAGCGTGCTGCTCAGCTGGTGTCGGTGTCTCCGCACACAGAGGAGAGGACCTGTGTGGCTCCCACACTCTGAGGGGGCATCGCTTGGCTGGCGCTGGTATCAGTGGGCATGATGAGAGTAATTCTGTGAGTATTGTAAAGAGTGCAAACTGGATTCAAATGCTGCTGCTGGAACGAACTGGCACAGCTGGGTGAAGAAGCAAGGTGGGTGAGTCACACCAACAAAAACAGGGAGCCTCCAGGAAGGAGCAAGTCCCTTCTCCCACCTCCAGCCTTGCAGGCCGCTTCTCATGCCCCCGTTGCCGGAGCCTGGCAGGGATCCGCCTAGCAGGGCAGAAGTGTGGTTTGCAGAGACCCAGCCCCAGTGTCACTAAACAGAGCATAGAGTGGGTTTAAAGCTGAGAGAGAATAACTTAATACCAGAAGAGTCCTACTGCAATGGGGGAAAAAATTGGAGGCAGCAAGCCTGGCGTCAGGAATAAAGTGCATGTTGGGCATATTCCCAGTGGTAGACAGTCCTTGGGAGTGACTGGCCCAGTTTAATGTCTTTACATTGGGAATGGTCTCCAATGGCCACATCTGTATTATGTAACTCCATCCACTGACCACAGCTGACTTATCCAGGGTGGTCACCTAACCCAAGCTGAATTCAGATTCTGTTTCTAATGTCTGAAATTTGTAAAAGATACACCTAAACCCTAGGAATCATCAAAGCTGAGTTAAGTAAATGGATCTGCAGACACCCCCTGCTGAGGTTGTTGGAGATCACCTGGCCCTTCCCTTCCCATGGTCTTGGTTGTTCAACTCCAGCTCTGATCGCATGAGGTAACTCAGAAACCTTGCAATAAATTCTCCCTTTTCCTTAAGCTAACCAGAGCCCTTTCTGCTGCTTCATATTTTCTCTAGCCTCCCAGAGCTTACATTCCAGGGGAGTTTAAGAAATGTAAACAACATCAACACTGAGGGTTGCTAAGTGTTCTAGGAGAGGGAAAGAGAGTAAGCGGAGGTGTGAGCACAGAGCAGGGGCACCTAAGCTCACGGGTGGGGACAGAAGTGAGGGAAAAGCAGGAATGGGGTGAGTGGCGTGGTTGAATACTCCAGACACAGGAATCAGTTTGAAGGCCCAGAGGCAAAAGAAAGTGCGGCACGTTTGAGTGAGTAAAAGCAGCTCAGATTGGTTCACGTAGAGAAGTAGGTGGAGTGTTGTATGAAAGGAGAGAAGGTTAGCACCCCCGTTGACCCAGGGACAAGGATGGAAGAGGCCCTTGGACCTGACAACATGCATACGGTCAAAGCATTGCCACCTACTTCGTGGCATCTAACCATTATTTTTAAACCAAAACAGAAACACACATACAGAGAAGAGATTAGTGGTTGCCAGAGGGGAAGGGTAAAGGGAATCTACTGTATGGTAACAAACGGAAACTAAGTTTTTGGTGGTGAGCACGGTGTAGTGTATATAGAAGTAGAAATATAAAGTACACATTAATCTTAAATAATGTTATAAACCAATGTTACCGCAATAAAAAATAAATTAAAAAGAAACAAAGAAGCAGGTGGAATAGAGAGACATGATAATAACAGTTCAATTATTGAAGGTTTATTATGTACCAGGCATGATTCTAAACAGCTCTAGGTGCTAACTGATTTAGTCCTTGTAATAATCCAAAGAGAAGGCAATATTGTTGGGACACATCGCTCCCTGGGAAGATAGAGATTTTACCTCCTCCAGAGCAGAAGCAGGTTTGTTTATTATATTTGTCTATTATAATAAGGATGATGTTTCCTGCTGGAGCAAAGTTCAGGCAGATTTGCTCACAGCCATTTAAAAAGAGTTGGGATTCCTAAGCTCAGGGTTTTTAGCTGTGATGCGAACGCACTGCGTGTGTAGCATCTACGTGGCCTTGCTTCGGATCGCACGGGGGATCTTGGAGGACAAGGGGAACCAATACAAACATGAAGCTCATGTCACCCGCTGTGCTGTGAATGATAAAGCCCTTTTCCTCTGACCTAGGAGTCTCGTGTCTTCTGCCAGCATCCATGAAAGCAAGGCAAGCTAACTCTGGAGCAGGGTAAATTCTCAGACTCTTCAGAGTTCTTGACAAATGTTATCTTCTTCTGGAGGGGAAACAGAAAGAACCCAAGTACTTTATCCAAGGTCACAAAGCCGATGAGGGAGCTAAAGCATGAACCCATGTGGACCAGCTTCAGAGCCTGAGGCCTTACCCACTGAGGCTGAAGAAGCAAGCAGGAGCTACATCTGCAGGAGCTTGTGAGCCACGCTACAGGGCTTAAATATCTCATAAGAGTAATAAGCAGTTTATTAGTTTGGGTGGGTTAGCTGTTGTAACTGGTAGATGTCAATATGTATTTTGGCTCAAACTCAACAGAAAATGACTTCTTGCTCATGTAATAGTTTGAAGCAGAAGAGTCTGGTCAGTGGGCAGCTCTGTTCCACATGGTGATTCGGAAACTAAGACTCCTTCCATCTTGTGGCTCCTTAGGGTCTTATCTGCTTCCAGCCAGAAGAGATGAGAAGAGAGCATGGCAAACCACGTTTATTTCTTAAAATCCGTGGCCTAGAGGTGACTGGCACCATGTTTGCTAACATTCCATTGGCAGGAGCTAATCACATAGTCACACCAAGAAACAAGGGAGCCTGTCAAACGTACCCACTGTTTCCTAGTTATAACTTCATCCTGAGGAAGGGAGCGTGAGCCTCGGAGCACAGCTAGCATTCTGTGCCACAGAGCCACTCGGAGATTTAAACAAGCAGGATAACAAGTTAGACTGACAGTGCAGGTCACTGGATGCATTGGACATATTTGTCCATATCGTCCAAACAGTATGGACATTTGTTTGGAGGGAATAAGACAGCAAACAGGAAATAAGCCAGGGATGTGTTGTAGTAATCTAGGTAAGACTGGTGGAATAAAGCAGCCAAGAGAAAACAGGGAGGAAGGCGGGAAGTAGACAAAATCAGGAACTATTCAGAAGGTGAAATCTACAGGATGCTCTCTCTGCTAAAGTACATCCATGCTCTTACCCAACCACGTGTTTGCTGGCCTTTTTTGACCCTGTCCCTACTGCTATTCCTGGTTTTATACTCACAGTCTAATAATAAATGTGAGAGGGGGCAGGAGGGAAGAGATATAGCAAATATAAAAAAAGAAAACTCAAAATGAACACGTTTATGCAGATTCACACACTCTCACAGAGACGTACTGCAGACCCAGAATTGCCCTCTCCGTAGTCCCACTGCAGAGGGAGTGGTGAGCAGCAAATAATTTATTTGTGAATAATCTATGCTTATTTAAGGAACATATTTGTGTGTGTGGGTGCGTGAAAGGCTCTGTGTTCTAGTCTTTATCATAGAGATTATATAGACTACGGAGACTGCACATGGCATAAAATGCAGATGAGGTTTCCCAAGAAGCCAACTCTGAGATGGAGATTGGCGCACAGGAAAGTTTATCTGGGGGGATTGCTCCGAGTCATCACCTGTCGAGGCATGAAGGCAGCACAGTTGGTCACGGGGAGAAGCTGATCTGCAATGCAATAGCGACAGGGGCCTCAGCCAATCCTACACGGAGGTCTGGAGCTTGCATTGTGTATAAGTCAGGGTTCTCCAAAGAGAAAGAACCAATTACATATTATATATTGCAAATTCTCCCTTCCTCTGCCTTTTTGTTTTATTAAGATCTTCAGCAGATTGAATGATGCCCACCCACATTGGGGAGGGCCATCTGTTTTCCTCAGTCCACCAATTCAAATGTTAATCTTTTCCGGAAACACCCACAGGCAGACCCAAAAATAATGTTTAACCAGCTATCTGGGCATCCTTCGGCCCAGTCAAGTTAACACAGAATTAACCATCACAGATGGTCTTCAAAGTTGTCCTAAACTGGGCGAAGGGGACAGGGCATTTGTACCCTTGCATCAACCAGTCATACTGGGAATGGGCTACCCTCAGGAAGAGGGCAAGACCTTGAGCAAGCTGTCTCTCTCTAGCTGAGGAAAGTCCCAGAGAGGAGCTAAGCAAAGAGCTCAGCCGCCAACATTCCCAGAACCTGGAGGGACTAATACCTGAGTCCTTGGAAGGGGCGGTGGGGAGGAGTGTCAGGATATCACAACTCAGTGTGCCCCATATATATATACATGCTTGACTACATAAATGATATTTATGATAAATATTTGCAGACTGATTCTGGCCTTGACCATACACACACACACACACACACACACACACACACACACACACACATTTTGATAATATGAGTGTGTTCCTAGAAATAAGACAATATATTGTAACACAGGACTTACCTAACTAGCATATTATTGGAGCATGCATTTCTTATCTGTCCTTGCATCCCATACTAGAGAAATATAATATCCTTGGAGCAGATTTTAGTTTATCCCCAAATTAACAACATAATCCCCTTAGGAGTCTCTCTAGTGCAGTACACGCAATCAGGCATTGGAATGAGGCAGGAAGCGGTTAAGTTCTCATTCTGCAGCATAGAGGTGTGTAGTGATGCACCAGTCACTTAACATCTATCAGCCTCAGTTTCTTTATCTATAATAGAGGAAAAATTAAAGTACCTAAGTGTTGTTGTGAGAACAAAATGAAATAATGTAAGTAAAGCATTTGGCAAGATTGCTGGCATATAGAAAGCTTACAACAAAGGATGCTATGATTAATAGAGGATGGATTTAAATACCAATGGGTCAAATCATGGCTGCTAGAAGACAATGAGCAAGCAAGGCTCTCCAAGAACAGAAGTAGTAGATGTATTCCTGAAAGCTGCATGTAGATGAAGTCCAGTGCAGGTCGTTCTGGTCTGCCATCACAAATGAATCCTTGATAACCTACAAGTGGGTGAAAAGAGGTAAGATTTTGAAACAAGATTGTATTTCATCTTAATTATGAAAACCTCCACTCTAAACAAACCCTGGCTAAGGGCATGGTAGAAAATGCAGGAACTGGTCCCCATGCGTTGAATAATCACCAACAAAGGCTTTATTCAGCCATCCCCTCCTGATCTAGATTTTTGGGTCCTTTTCCCACCCCTCTGTGTCTATTTCTTCTTATAAGCCACTTTTTAGGCTCCTTGTTTCAGTGCTTATAGCTATTAGAAATACTCACCAACTGTCTATGCAGAAATATTTGTGAGACTGCTTCCTGGGCACATGGGTGGACTACATTTCCAGCATCCTCTGCAGCCTGGTATGACCATCGGACGAGCTCTAGCCAAGGGAATCTGAGTAGAGGTTAGTGTACCACTTCCATGGAGGGTGACCAGCTGTCCTAGCTGTCCTAGGACTGAGGGGTTTCCCTGGATATGAAGCTTTCTGCTTTAAAGCCAGTATAGCTCAGGGAAAATCAGGTCAAGTTCATCACCTTACGTCCTGACCTAGACCATAAAACCTCTTGCACACCTCTCCCATGTTTTTTCTCCTTCCAGTTTCTCGGATAAAGGGATATCACAAACACAGCAAGCTTGGAAGCTATGATTTAAAGACGGCAGAGCCAAATGTCAGCCTGAATAATGACAAGGAGAGGAAGCCATCTGACTGTCACCCCACTGATCTGGAACATCTACCGTGGACTTCACATGAGTGAAAAAGACACTTCTATTGTGTTTCACTCATTACTTGTTGGGTCTATTTTCATAGCACTTCAGCCTATCCTGACTAATACACAGGCATTCCACAAACTGAATTAAAAGACAAGACTTTACAAACTAGTGTAGCACTAAAGCAAGCACATTTAAAATACATATGCTAACTTTCTGGGAAAGTATTAGTGGGGAGAATGGAATTTCAGGAGCAATGAGAGGAAATGAAGGAGGACAAAGAGGCTGATCCTCGTGTATTGTAAAGCCAGCTCCTGTCAACCACAGCAAATTCCCAAATCTTCTCTCAGAAGTTAATATTATTAGTATGAAATAGAACACACACGCCAGTATCACAGGGTGTTCTAGGGGCAGAGCAGGGGACTGAAGTGAGAACATATATAATTCACACCAGCTGCATTAGAGAGCAGCTGTGTGACGGTGGTGAGCCAGTAACCTCCCTGACCTTAGACTCTTCATCGTGGATGTGAAGATGCGTTTTACCTTCTGATCGAGCATCTTCTACAAGGCAGTCCTGGGCCAGATCCTGGAGATACAAAGATAAGTATGGCAAAGTCTCCTAAATAGACAACAGGCTAGAAATGTCTGAAAAACGGAGTGTCACCAGGGACCAAAGCAAGGGGAAAAGAAAAGGCCTCGAGGGGGAGATCTAAGTCCTCTCTTTATATCTGTCAGCGAGAGCAGGGAGTGAAGGCCTTTGCCAGGGTGCTGGATGTATGGACTGAATTGCAGGGGAGCGGAGTCCGAGATGGGAGGAGTCCTCGGAGCGACAGGAGGTGAGAGATACTTGTTCGGCAAGCATCCAAACGTGTATTCAATACCTGCTCTGTGCTAGGCCTTCTGCACCCTCTGGGATTCAAGGGTGAGTAAGACACTGCCCCCTGGCTCTTCATAGTCCGGCAAAGCAGTAGATAAGTGTGTGACGCCAAACCCAGCGACGGCGTGGGAGCGGAGCGGGGCACGTGGGAGGGGCACCGCGCGCAGAGCGAGGCAGCAGCTCGGGGAAGGCTTCCCAAGCGCTGAAGCTGAAGCCTGTGTGTTGGCCGGGGGGGGGGGGGGGGGGGGGCTGGAAACGAGAGGGAATTTGATGACAGGGCTGGAGGGGGAGTCAGGGTGAGGAAGGTGCGAGGGATGGTGCTCGGATGAGGATACAGGCGCCAGAACAAGGAAAAAGCTTTTAAATTTTTTTCCGGGGGTGGGTGCATGTTAAGGAGTTTGCACTTCATCCTGAAAGTTATAAAAAGCCGTTAAAGGCATGTCAGCAGGGGTCTGGACTGAAGGAACGTCCTGGCAGCTGTGAGAAGCACAGGTGAGAGGGGAAGGAGGAAGACCATTGCAAGGCTCTGAGATCATCCAGGTGGGAAGTGACAAAAGCCTGAACCAAGGCGGTGACAGAGGATCAGAGGAGGTGACAGATGTGAAGGCAGAATTGACAGGAGCTGGGCCTGTTTGCATCTGGGGGGTGTGCTGACTGAAACTTCTGAGACAAGAGGCGCAGGTTATCCAGGGAAGCAGAAGGTAAACAGCAAAGCTCAGACATCAAAGGGCAGAGTTAGATGGAAACGACAGTGGAAACGGCCTCTGTCTAAAGCTGTGAAGACTTAGAGTGACATCCTGTGGTCAGGGCTACAGAGAGGTCCTGGGTGACCTCAGAGGGGGCGGCAGCCTCTCCTGAAATCTACTGGGGGTGAAAATCCTCGTGGAAGGAAAGGTTGCGCAGCTCAACCCCTAACTCAAAAGCTTGGCAATGTTTAGCTTGTGGGAAAAAAAAGATAAAATGGCTCTGATTCACCCAGATGCACAGACTCCGTTCTGGTTAATAGCCATGTTCTCGTTAAGCTATGCTTTGATTAAGTAATTTAAATGATAGTTGATTTAATTTGGAGTCCTTTAGCCTTCAGGGGCCAATGCGTTTGAAACTGTGCTGTTTCTTGTCAAAATTTTACAGCATCTCTGCCTGTTTATAATTGGAGATTAAAATAAAAAACTGGAAAGAAGGGGAAAGAATGCATTTAACTAAAAAGGAAGAAAAAAGTTTGCTGTGTCTTTAGAGCTTGCCTTCCTTGATGCTGGAATTGCCACCTTTTCATTTCCCTAATGTTCAGAAAATTATGAGGGAGTGGTCTGCAGTAGAAATTTGAGAAAGAAGTTAAATTAGAGAATTTAATTTGCCATTTGTGGTTATTCAAAACCCGGAGGATGTATTTCTCTAAGAAGCTTGTCCTGGGGACACCTCCATCCTACAGAAATCTGTTTCCTGGAAATTCAGAGAAAGCCTTAATGGTGCTAAGAGTCAAGTTCCTATTCAGCGGACAGAGAGCTGTATCTGCCCCCAGCCAGCATGCCCCGGGTGGAATGAATAGCCAGTGGCCTTGCAAAGGCAGTGCCACATCCAGGCCAGCACGAGGCAGAGACCTAGGGGTGGAGGTTTGGGGGGAGAGGTGGAGGGGGGAGAGGGTGCTCAGAAAACAGCACAGGCTCTGCAGTCAGCCAGACTTAGGTTTGAGACCTGCTTCTGCCACCTGCTAGGCTGTCAGCTTGGCCATATTCCTCAATCTCGCTAAGCTTCAGTGGAACTACTCTTGATCTGGTCCAAACAGAGCCAATACCTGCTTATTGGAAACAGGTCTGATCCCTTTCCCCTACAAGCCCACCCCACCTGAGTGATATGCATGCTGCCCTCTTTCAGGTTAGAGGCAGTTTGGTTAGTTATATCTCCCACTTTACAGACAGCATTTTATGTAACAAATTCTACCGCAGAGAAGATTTTTCTTTTCCAACAAAGTAGGAGGCCTTTGGGAATTCTAATTCTAGTTGATCTGCTCTCTGTTCTCATGCCAAAATGTCACTAAATAAGTTGGAAAAGCCATGGGTGTATCCTGTTTAATGTAAGGAGGTAAAGGAAGAAGTCTAACCACAGGGAGATGCTGAGAGGGTTACATTTTGGAAACTATACGCTGTATCAGAAATGCGGTCACGTGTTTCTCTCCAGCCACCATCCAAGATGAAGAAGCATAAAAGGCACATCCCAGACACTAAATTTCAAGAACCGGCGGACTAGCGTATTTACTTGGCAGGTTATAAGTACATGAGTTTTGTTTATCTGCATTTATAAATTTACTCTGGCCTTGATTCAAAATGAATTAGGAATCTACAGTGTGCTCTAAGTTACAAGCTTATTGCCTGGGTACCAAACAAAGGGCCGATTTAATGACCGTAAACAAATCAACTACACTTACTGTTTGACATCATAAAAAATTATACATAGACCATGTTCCGACAAAGGTAGAGCTGGCCAGCATAGGTTTTCTTTTTTTAACTTGTTCAGACATGCTCCTAGAGTTTCTACCTAACGAGCCAAAATATTCAGGGTTTAAAATTCAGCTTCCCACTATGCTTTTGATAGACTGTAATCTCAGTGGTCCTCTCCCTTCTGGGCCAGCTGCTGCTGACAAAGGTTCTCGGTTACAAAGCACAGAGTCCACGTTAGCTAGCTTGAGCAGAGGAGCAATTTCTTAGAGGATATCAGGTAACGTTCCAGAATTCCTAAAGAACTCCGGGAACTGTGGACGGATTGCAGGCACAGTCCTGGGTGAAGGACCCCACTGTTAGAATCACTGCCACTGATGCCCCTAAAAGCTGCTGCTTATTCATCCCACTCAGCCAGCCTTGATGGGAAGCAATTCCACACGTCAGCTGCTCTAAAAGGAAGGCTTGTGCGGTAGGTTCGTTGGCAGAGGCTGAGTCACATGCCACTGCCCTAGTTCAAGAAAGGCAGAGAAACAGCATTCTGATTCCTCTGTTACGGAAGCAGGACTCAAGTGGAATGTCTCCAAATATAGAAGGACTATTCAAAAGGCAATGGCCAGTTAAAATATGACATGTGTATCCACAACACTATAAAGTATACTTTCTGCTTTACGTTTCTTGAAAAACACTTGGTCCATAACAAGATCAAACTTCATTAGGATAAATATAGCAAGGTATCTGCTGGTTTTGAATTGATTTATGATTACAGCATTAATTCTGAATTCAAATAAACACATGTGTCATTAACAATCATTCTCCTAATAGCCTGCCCCAAATGGATCAGTTGATGTGGTTTGTACACTGCTGTTAAATAAACAGCTTAAAAAAGAAGTTATTTAACTTCTTCTCCATTAGCCTGAGTAATTATTCACCTGGCTACATTCCATGAGACATTCTTTATACCAGGTAAAACAAAAAGCTTCTTCCTCTGCCTAGTACTTTGTATTTCATGAACATCTGCTTCATTTATGTCCTTTTCATTCCTCTGAAAAACATGTTTTTCAAAATTGTGCTCAGAAATCAGGCCAGTCTATAAATCAAGGAAAACGTCCTTGTATACATTTAAATTCATCAGGTTTCTGGATTAAACGAGCAGTGAATGAAGTATAATTGAATCACCTCCCAGCATCCCATGAAAATGCCCATGAATTAAAATATAGCTTCCTCAACCCACAAGCCATCATTAAGCTAAATAGGAAAACACTAGAAGTATTCACATTATCATCAAGAATGAGGAAATTAACTCTACTGTCACCACTGCTACTTGACATTGTTTTGGATGTTGAGGTCTAATAGAATTAGGTAAAAATATAGATGATAGATAGGTAGATGGATGGATGGATAGATAGATAGATGAAAGATAGATAGATATAAAAAGTGGAATCAGCATTTGCTGATGATGTGATTATATCTCCAAAAAACCCAAGAGAAGTATCAACTTGCAGTTAACAAGGGAATTCACTAATATGACCAGATAGAAGACTAATAAATCAATGGTTTTGACATACACAAGAAAACTGATTAGGAGCTATCACAGGGAAAAAAACCTTAATTTACAGTAGCAACAAAAGAGATAATGGGAATTTTTTTTTAAGATAAAAGAAATAAATTTAAAGGTTATGTATAAAATCTTTAAGAAGGAAAATTTAAAACACTCCTGAAAAACCCAAAGGAAGGCTTGGGCAAATGAAAATCATGCCCTGCTCTTGGCATCCACATATTTAAAGAGTTATCAATGAAAATACTACCAGGATTTTTTTTAACCAGAAAAGGAAATTTCACAGGCCAGAATATCCTAGGAAATTTCTAAAATGAAGAGTTATGGCCTGGGGAGTGGGGAGGAGGTGGGACACTATTCTGCTAGGGTAGAAAGATAAAGATAATAGCATATATCGATAAAGAGTAAAATCAGAAATAATATAGTTGATATATAAATATGACTTGGATTTTAAGTAACAAGATAGAGAGGTATACAGTGAACCCTTAGGCTTACAAAAGAGAAAGCACATGAACAAAATTAAAAAGGTTAATGACAGTGCAACAGCAAGTGTGGGTATTTTGCAATTATAGGTGCACACTATGCACGATCTAATGCTAAACGTTTTAATATTTTGATGAAACAGAGTATTTCATGGAAAATATAAGTTACCCAATATTGATTCAGTAAATAGGAAACTTGAACTGGCCAATGACAAAGAAAGAGAGAAAAGGCACTCAAGGAATTTCTCCTCAAAGGCTCCGTGCTGTGGAACACAGTTTACAGGCAACTTTTTTCAAACTTTCACAGAGTCATCAACTCCCATGCTGTATCTGTAGAGGGTAAACAAAATGATGTAAACCTACCCAGAACATATTATGAAACTAGCATATCCTGAATTTTAAAACCTGGGATTGATCTAGAGTTTTCTTTTTTAGTGTATGATCCTTCACATTTTTAAACTAGGTGTAAAAATTTTTTTAACAAACCACTTGGAAAACAAGTTCAAAAATATATTCAAGGGATAACAATCTAAAATCAAGTAGTCTTTATCCCAGAAAGGATAAGTGTTTAAGAAATGTATTAATATATTATTTCAATATGTGAAATATGATAAAACATAGTTGTTTTGATTAATTTATCTTAAGCATTCTAAATTAAGTCTTTAGAAGGATACCAACACCCATTCCTGATTTTTGAAAGAACTCATAAGTAGCAATAAAAATACTATCTTAACATCATAAAAACACATGAACAGCCAACATTTTAAATGACAGTGTAACATCAGAGACATGGCATTAAAAAGCAGAAACAAGATAAGGATGCCCACTCTCATCATGTTTATTTTAACCTGTTCTGGAAGCTTTAGTCCACACAAATGAAAGAGGAAACAGTTATAAAATGTACAATTATTAGATATAAGGATATGACATCACAATTGTAAATTATATCAGTAGATAATTATTATATCTAAGAAGATCAGCAAATAACTATTTCAACTGCGTAAAGAGTTCAGTAAAACAGCTAAATATAAAACAATAGCTTTCCTTTATAATGGTAAAAATGAAATATTATATATATACATGGGAAAAAGACTCCATTCACAATAACTGTAACTAAAAAATACTAGAAATGCACCTTAATTATACATGTACAGGTCCTGTATGAAAAGAACTATAAAACATTTCACTATAAAACAAATCTACTCCCTACATGAAAAAATTTAAAGACAAATATGCCATAAAAAATTAGGGGAAAAAAGCTGAATTTTCCTTTATAAACAAAAACAAATAACCATAAGGGAAAGGAGTAATACAGTTTACTATATAAATGTTTTTAAACACCCAAAATGCCATAAACAAATATTAAATACAATAGCATAGAAAGAAAACATTCGTAACTCATGTGATGGCTCATTGATATTTTCAGCAGAAATAGCTCTGATAAATCAAGCAATAACTGAAGAGAAAATTGGCAAAGGACAAGAAAAAATATATACATGTACAAAAATATATGAAAAAAGACTAACCTTACTAAAACATAAAGAACTGAAAATTAATGCAGCAAAATGAATGCCATTTTCTTCTGTTAAATTGGCAAAATATTTGTTAATGAATGAAACAGAGATTCATATACCTTCAGTGAGTGAAAACTTGCAAAAACTTTGTTGAAAGAAATTCAGCAATTTGATTTGAATCTTCAAATAAAATTCACTCCCTTTAACTAAATAATTTTAGTACTAATACTATTTACTCAGGAAAATTTTTTTTTAAAATAGACTCAACAATAATAAGCTAGACTCTAGCGTGAGAGAAGAAAAATCAAGGGTAGTGTGAGGCGGCCACAAGAGTCAGTTGCTGGAGCAAAAGTGAGACACCTCCTGTGGAATTCAGGGACTATCTATGTAGGAAGAAGTGGAAGGGGAGGTGAAGGCTTGCTGGGACCCAGACATGGCTGGTGAGCCCCACCAGTGCCAAAGGAATGGACGGTTGGTGCCCAGGGGCACGGTCTCTGGGTATTCCACACTCCATGTCTTTATAAGCATTGCAGGCAGCTTACAAAGTAAAAGTTGTGAAAGTTTCTGCCTGGTATATATCTGTGTAAATTTGAACAGTAGACGTAACAAAATCTGAACTTTGAATAGTTGCTTATTAACAACTGGGAATTATCTGCAACAAGAAAGAAAGGCCAGTTGTCAGAATAGCATTGGATATAGACAAAGCCCTAAAGCCTTGAAAGGTTTGTTGACTTAGTCTAATGGAACTTTAAAAGTGATCTTTATTGGGCAATCATCCTATAATCTCTCTGCCTATGTTCCATTGGAATATCCAAAAGCATCTATCTGAGCCATCAAACCCTTGCTGCCATTCCTGATGACAAGCTGAGATTTTTTTAATTAAGCAAAAATAGAGTATAAGAAAAGAAACTAACTATATATGGAAACCCCAGCTTAGACAATCTCTCACCGAGCCAGATAGAGAAATCTTAGATGAAAGTCAGTATACTATGTCACCCATTGCAAAAGTTATTAATGTAAAGTTCTTAAAACACTTGTGACAATTTTTTGACACACCTAAAATTGATAATCTCATGTGTAACAAACAAACACCCACTAAATGGCCTATAGATGCAGACCTCCAGTCTGGCTCTCGCTCAGCTTTATGCCTTTCTCATTTTTACTCATTATACGAGATCCACACTGGTCCCCTTTTAGTTCCTTGAATACATCAAGCTTATTCCTTCCTCAGGACCCGTGTGTATGCTGATCCTACCTCCAGGAATGCTGTTCTCTGGAGTCCTTAGATACTTGTTAATCCTTCAGTTCTCAGACTAAATGAGGCCTTTCTTGACCTCTAAGTGAGCGGTCCCCAACATTTTTGGCAGCGGGGAACGGTTTCGTGGAAGACAATTTTTCCCCAGACCAGGGTGGGTGGAGGGATGGTTTGGGATAATTCCAACGCATTACATTTATTATGCACTTTATTTCTATTATTATTACATCAGCTCCACCTCAGATCATTAGGCATTAGATCCCGGAGGTTGGGGACCACTGTTTAGAGGACAGAGTTCAGGGCAATCACTGTCACTAAAATGTGAAGGGAGATAATGATAGAAAGTAGAGACCCAGAGGGGAAAAGCCACAAATTCTGTGTACAAACTTTTGTCCAAATCTCAGGCTAATCCCTGAACCAGGATGCATGGGTAGGACAGCCTGCAAGCAAACCAGCTAAAGATAAGAGGACTGAATGGAGATTTGAGTGGCTGCCAACAGTAGAGTTTGAAGTTTAAGGCCAATATACTTAATTAGCAGTTAAAACAAAACTGTTAACATTCCTTAGAAGACTATGATAGAATCCAGAGTCTGCACAATATAACATTCACAATACCCAGGACGGAATCCAAAGTTACTCAGGCACAAAAGGACAAAAATTGTATGATTCTACTTACATGAGGTACCTGGAATAGGCAAATTCATAGCGATAGAAAATTGATTAGAGTTTACCAGGGGCTGGGGAGGAGGGGGTATGAAGAATTATTATTTAATGGGTACAAAGTTTCTGTTGCAAAAATGAAAAATTCTGGAAATGTATAGTAGTGATGGTTGTACAACATTATGAATATACTAATGCCACTGTAATGCACACTTAAAAATGGTTAAAATGGTAAATTTTATGTTGTATTTTGCCACAAGGAAAAAAAAAAGAAACCTGATGTAACAAAAATGAAAAATGCCTTCTATGGGCTCATCAGTAGAGTGGAAATAACTGAGCAAAGAATCAGTGAGCTTGAAGATAAGTCATAGAAACTGAAAAACAAAGGGAAAAAAAGAATAAAAAAAAAAAGAGACGGAACAGAATATCCAAGAACTGTGGGACAATTACAAGCATGTAACATATATGTAATGGGAATACCAGAAAGAGAACAGAAGAAATGTTTGAAGTAACAATGGCTAAAAATTTTACAAAATTAATGACAGGCACCGAGGCATAGATCCAGGTAGCTCAGAGAACACCAAGCAGGAGAAATATGAAAAATCTACACCTAGGAATATTTTATTAAAAATGCAAAGAGAGGACTTCCCTGGTGGCGCAGTGGTTGAGAATCTGCCTGCCAATGCAGGGGACACGGGTTCGAGCCCTGGTCTGGGAGGATCCCACATGCCGCGGAGCAACTGGGCCCGTGAGCCACAATTGCTGAGCCTGCGCGTCTGGAGCCTGTGCTCTGCAACAAGAGAGGCCGTGATAGTGAGAGGCCCGCGCACCGCGATGAAGAGTGGCCCCCGCTTGCCACAACTAGAGAAAGCCCTCGAACAGAAACGAAGACCCAACACAGCCATAAAAAAAAATTAAAAAAATTAAAAAAAAAAAAAATGCAAAGAGAAAATTTTGAAAAAAATCCAGAGAATAAAAACAAGACCGTGGAGATTTTGGCCCAGCCTTGGAACACCTAAAATAGGGTATCAGGATGTCCTAAGGGCAGCTGATGTTTCCAGGGGGAACCTGAAGAAATGAGATCTAGTTGGCCATATTTTTAAGAGGCTTCCCTAAAGACGTCAAAACAAATCTGGTCATTTATGATGGAGTAAATAGACGGTGACCAGAGAGAAGGATTGCCAACGATCTTATTTGTAACGTTCTTGCAGACGTAGCGTTCTTCCTCAGATCTGAATGTGCTGAAAAAGGATTTCTTCAGAACACTGAGGGGCATCTCACCACCAGAAAGTTTACCATTCAGGCAAGAACTTCTTCAAGCATCGGTTATAAATTTTGCTGTGCCATTTTGATACAAGATTTTTCTATCTTGTGTGTGTGTGTGTGTGTGTGTGTGTGTGCATGGTAAGAAAGTTTAACTTGAGATAGACTCCCTGCAAATTTTTCAGTGTATAATACAGTATTGTAACTATAGACACTGCGTTGACAGCAGATCTCTAGAACTTATTCACCTCGCATGACATCATATGCATTCACCTTACACCTGTTAGGATGACTATTACCTAAAAAAAAAAAAAAGATAAGTGTCGGTGAGGATTTGCAGAAATTGGAACCAATTGGTCCAATCACACATGGGACGTTTGGAGTAGCTCTGCTAGGACCTAAAGCATGACTCTTGATGTTCTCAAAGAATCGTTGACTCTTGCAGCAGCCAATTTTGAGCAATACCTGGGAGTAATCTCCCTATAACCTTTAAATCCACATTTTCTTTTTATTTATATAGATCTGAAATGCTATAAGATCTGAAACGCTCAGATCTTAAGTGTACCACTGAAACAGTTATGACTAATCCATATGGAGACACAGAACATTTCTAGCACCCTAGAGAGTTCCTCTGTGCCCTTTCCCAGTCACCTCTCACTCCCACCACAAACAACTGCTGATATGATTTTTATTATCATGAGTTCATTTTGCCTAGAATTTCATTTAAATGGAATCACACTGCATGCACTCTTTTTGTGCATGCAGCATGCACAACACAACGTAATATTTCCTCTTTTACTCAGCATAATACTGGGGGGGATTTGTCTATGTTTTTGCCTGTAAGAGTAGTTCATCTCTTTTTATTGCTAAGCTGTATTCCGTGGCATGAACGCACCACTATTTGCTTATCCATTTTTCTCTGGAAGGACATCTGGGCTGTTTCCAGGTTTTGTCTATTATAAATAAAGCTGCTAAGAACATTCCTATACAAGGATTAAGTGGACGTAAGTGTTCATTTTTCTTGGATAAATACCTAGGAGAGGAATTGTTGGGTAATAGGATAGAGGTGAACTTAACTTTTTAAGAAACCTCCAAATAGTTTTTTAAAGTGATTATACTTTTTAAAATCCACTTTTAATTCCCTCAGACTGCACTGAGAACCTAATAGGCAGTCAAATATCTAGAGGTCATCCATAAGTGTGTACATAATTGCTTATAGTATGAAGTGCAATAAGCCAGAGAGCTCCAAAGGAGGCTCCAATCCCCCGGGCCCCATAGAAGCCCTGCTCCATTGTCCCCTTGGCACTTGGAGTAAGAGGGCACTATGGTCCACACCACCAGGGCAGAGGGAAGCCACTGTGCCCTTGGGTCAACTTAATCTTTTCCATCATGTGCTTCCTTAATGAGTAGAAAACTAGAACCCAACATTCTGTTTTGTGTTGAGTTTCCTGGCCCAGGGTCTTAAGCAGATAAAGAATGGCACATGCCCATGGCTATTTCAGGCTCTCAGAGAGATGTAGGAGGCTGTCCCTCAGAGAAAATGGGGCATCAACTCATGTATCATGCATTTATTTGAGCTGCCAAGAGGAAGGTTTAATCTGAGGATGGATTTTCCCCTCATTAATAACCACATTTTTAGACAGAGAGCTAAAGACAGTGTCATTTGTGTGGGGCGGGGGGTGGGGGGCACTCTTTAGGAACGTATTTCCCGTCAAGATTGAATAGTTTTACCTGGTCAAGGCCTAAGAGGAAGTGAGCATGATGTTCATAGACCTCTCCGGTCACCAACGTTCAGGCAGGGAACACTCTAGCGTCTTCCAGAATCTACCCAGTTAGGCCTTTGGATGGCTTCAAGCACTCTTGAAAGTATTCACCTTCTTGTGTGCTGGGAAGGGTCCAAGCACTGTGGCCCTCAGTGACTAAGGTACGGGTCCCCCCAGAGGGAACAGCCGGGGAGACGGCGCCAGCATTACCGGCATCCCGTCTCCCCAGACCCGTGGAGTCCAATTCCCTTCTGGTCTTTCCAGGCATCTCTCATCCCCCAGCAGCCTTAAAACACACCCCCTGAAGTCATTATGGGGAAGAGACTGAGTTTCCCAAGAGCCAGAGGAGTCCTCAGAAACCAGAGAAGGCAGTGACCCCCTAGAACCTGCCTGATGCCGAAACAAGCCACCAGGATGACCGAAGGGCAGTCCCGTTTCTCACAACATCCTCCAGCTTGGACCTGGGCTTCTCAGCCTTCTCGGAGCTGGAGAAGACGCCAGGACTTTCCAACTCTGGGTCCTCATTTCCAGGGCTAGTGTATGTTCAAGGCAACCCAAAATAGGGATCATATTTGCTGGGAATGAGGTTTTCCTGTACAGTTGTGGTGAAATTTCCTGTCAGTGATGAATTTGTGGTTGAAGCCACCTGAAATCTTCTGACTGACTAGGTCTCTGGCCTCAGGTGCCTGAAGTATCAATTCCCACAGCTCTGGCCAGGAGTCAACTTGGTCTCTGAGGTCAGACGTAAGGGAATAATTGTATATCCCATTGTTCAGACCCAGGCCCAAGTACTCAATCAGGTTGTTAAACTGTTTTTACTCCCACCCTGGACTTTTCGTAACAAAGTTCACCTTAAAAACAGTGAACTACTGTATGTAAAACAGATAATCAGCAAGGACCTACTGTCTAGCACCAGGAACTCTATTCAACATCCTGTAATAACTTATATTGGGAGAGAATCTGAAAAAGAATACATATATATATATATATATATATATATATATAACTGATTCACTTTGCTGTGTACCTGAAACTAACACAACATTGTAAATCAACCATACTCCAACATAAAATAAAAATTAAACAAAAAAACAGGTGAACTTGCTTTCTAAAGACACCTTTAAAAAGACTCTGAAAACAGGATAAATGTTATGTTTTCTTGATAAGGCATTTATTCCGTCCCCTGAGTACCCACACTTTATAGGTCAGGAAAAAACCCAGGTACTGTTCTGGTTTGATATAAGTAGTTATCACATGCTATTTACAGAGTGTGTGGAAGGATTTCTTGGCTCCTACTGAGTCTTGGAATTCTGTTTCCAACAGGCTTTCAGCAGCCATAGCTCTGAGTCACCCACCTGGTGACCAGAAGCTGGGACCCTGCATCACGTGCTCCCCAGATACTGAGGTCAGATGTGCCAGACCCACTGGGAGCCTGATAACTGACTATTAACATCCCTAAGTGATAGGACTTTTGATTAAACCTCACATCACTGCCTGTTCCCCCTCTTGTCCCATCTAAAATTAGAGCTGGTATTTTGATAACCATGCCCTTGCTTGAACTTTAGGATGGTTCAGGAATAGGGGAAAATCATGATGTCCCTAGACTATTACCTCCAAGGACAGGGTGTTTTCTGGGTCACAAAGCCTTAGACTTTAATTCAAGTCTTGCTGGCCTTTTTCCCCTATGGAGTAAACTTAGATATATTTTTAAGCCAACAAGGTATAAAAGGAAGCATGAGATTTAGATTTAAGAAACTTATGCTTGGCTTTTGAAATGCCAAGCTTCTGCTCCTAAACCAGATATGTAAACAAAGTCATTTTACTTCACTTTCATTTTTCATCTCTAAAAAGGAAAGAGTGCTACTTCCTGAACTGCTATGACGATCACATAGGATAATAGAAAGGGATCCCTTTGTGAATAATAAAGGTAATATATGACTATTAGGTTTTAGTATCATAATTATTTTTTATGTTCCTAGGTTTTCTACTTTGTGGCTTTGTTTGAAAGCTGTAATCGCCAAAGTCAATTTGTCCCATTTTAATGTCGGAGTTCAAGACATAAAATATTATAAGAGAACTTGGAACTATCCTCTAAAGTACCCCTGGACCTAGGAAATGAAGATGTTCTAGAGACAACAGACAGTCCTAGATCTCCACGAAAGTGAGGAGAAGAAGGCCAAAGGCAGACTGATGTAAAACAGAGGACAATTGCAGTGAGACTGGATGGGGAGATGCCAGTACAATAGAGAGTGCCCTCAGTCACGTGGGAGAACAGGTAGATTTTCCTGCCGTAGGACAGAGTGTTCAAGGCATCCCGGGGAATTAGGTTAAAGTGAATGTGCAAAGAAAAAACTAGAAGTGGGGAGGTTCTTTCAGAGATACTGAAACAGTTCAGGTGGAAGGCAGGTGGATTTCGGACAAGGATTGGAGCACAGACTGAGGGAGGATAGAAAGTAAAGAATAAATCTGAACAAAGACTCATTAGACTGAGAGATAAAGTGAGGGTGAGGCCGCGGTTCCAGACTCGTGTGAGGACCTCGATGAGGCTGCAAAGCACGTGTGGTGGGCTTGAGGGAGTGAGAGACCCGGGAGGAGAGAGAGACGTAGGAGCTGAAGATCTCGGAGGAGGGGGGGTTCTTACTGATGGGAATGGGTGTGCATGGGTGAGCGTGATGGAAATGGGAGGGGGGTGACAATCCCTGAAGTGGAGGAAGTCAAGCCTATAAGACCCTGTGTTCCCTGAGTCCCCACATTGTGAGTGGAGCCTCCCAGGATGAAGATGGGACTTAAGGTTATGATGTGCACAGGAACCAAAACTTCCCGTCGATCTGGAGGACTGACCAAGACTTTAGAAGCTGAGAGTAATGAGGTCGAGAAGCGAATGGTTTAGCCCCATGACAGTGGCCCATACAGTGGAGAATACAAATAGTATTTGGAATGCCACCTCTCCTCTCACTTCTGATCTCTTCTTCCTCATTCCATTTTCAGACCCAAGCTCAGAAACGGGGAAGATGAAGATCGATGAGCAGCCTCCACGTGACCCTTGAAAAGACTACAGGTTTATGACTCTTGCTTCGGGTTGTCAGGCATCAGTATGAAGGAAGTGGGAGGAATTGCTCTGTGAGGAGATGGAGCGACTCCTGATCCCCATCATCAGAGGACTCTGATGCCCATTCACCCGGTGCAAGAGGAGCCATGGAAAGAGCTGAGTGTGGGGACAGCCATGGAAGGAGGGAATGAGAGACAGAGCATGAAGCCTGGGTGAGCAGAGCGTTTGCATTGGGGGCTGCGTCTGAGCGACAAGGACGAGAAGCCTGGGCGGAATGAACTGACCCCGAGGTTCTGAGTGAACTCTAGGCAGGCGGAGACCTCAGGCCTTCTCAGAAACCCAGTGGCATCAGTCTTTTTATTATTATTACTATTATCGAGATACAGTTGGTGTACATTATATAAGTTACAGGTGTACAACATAGTGATTCACTATTTTTAAAGGTTATACTCCATTTATAGTTATTACAAAGTATTGGCTATATGCCTTGTGTTGTGCAATATATCCTTGTGGCTGATTTATTTTATACATAGTAGCTTATATCTCTTAATCCCCTTACCCTTCTTGCCCCTCCCCGCTTTCCCTCTCCCCGCTGGTAACTACTAGTTCGCTCTCTATATCTGTCAGTCTGTTTGGCATCAGGATTCTTAACAGAACATCAGAGGGTGTGCTGAGGTGGGAACTGGCCAAGGAGCCCTCCCACAGGTGAGCTCAGAAGTAGGGTCTTTTAGATGTTCTTCAGGGGACAATGAGTTTGAAGGTGCCACGGTTTCTTTTGCCTGCTTGAGTAGGACATAACTTCTGCACACCCATGGGGCAGTGACCTTCAGCTGGCTAGTGGGCCTGCCAGCATGACCTCTAAAGTATAGTAGCCTGAGGTCAGCTCTCAGTTACCAAAGGTCTGACTGAACATGATCCTGTGTTTTGCCATTAGGTCTTAGATGATATAATGACGTGGACTGATTCTCTTCTTGCTCTTTACCCTGCTTTCTTCTTCTCATATTTGCAACATTATTGGTAACCTTGAAAACTGGTGACAACCTAAATGCCCAACAATAGGAGAATCGTTAAATGAATTATAGTACATTTGTGCTTGGGAAGAGAGGAGAGTCAATTAAAGAAATGGGGCAAACTTGTACATGCTATTGTGGAAGGGTCTCTAAGATGACTGTTGGGTGAAAAAAAGTAAATGGCAGGATAATGACTAGTGTTAGATCAAATATTTGGAAAGAAAGTGAAGGAGGAAAGAGAGGGAGGGAGGGAGGAAAGAAGAATAGAAGGAAGGGAGGGAGGGAGGGAGGAAGGAAGGAAAGAAGGGAGGGAGGGAGGAAGGAAGGAAGGGAGAAAGGGAATTCATATTTGTGTATACTGTGTGTGTATGAGTATGTGTTTTGGGGTGTTTGTGAATACAGAAAAATTTCACAAAGATCCTGAACTGATAACTGTAGCTACCCTAGACGTGAGCCTTGGGTTAGTGGGAAGGGGGAGAGGAAGAATTTTTACTACCTACCCTATACATTTCTGCAGTTCTAGAATTTTTTGCAACTATTATTATGTATCACATCAGTAATTAAAAACATAAACAGTCTATAAGCCATTCTCTCTAGGTCTGGTCTTTACAAGCTCAAGTGCACACTCAAGTTATATTAACTTGGGGTTTGGGCGTGATAGAAGCAAGCAGTGAATGTTTACTCATTGAAGGCACGTTGTTTGGAGGGACTTGGAGCAGGGATGATGGCAGTAATTTGCAGAATCACTCAGCAGAAACTGGAGAGTGTTGTCAATGAGTTGGAAAATTGTTCTGAACAATTCGTGATGAGGGTTAGTGGCCGGGCTGAAGCTGAGAAACCTGAACTGCCTTGCTTTTGTATGCCATTTTCTATCTTCTGATTGTGAGTGAGAGCTGAAATTATTAAAGTTTAAAATTACATAAGCTGGCAATTTTCCCATTCTCAAATGATGAACTTAAGAGTCACACACAAGTAATTGCAGGTTATAAGGAGTTGCATCTGAAACCTACACAATACATATTTTGAAAAGTGAATTCAATTTAATTTTAAAATACTGAAAGGTGAAGTTTTTAAATAAACTTCCAATTTGATTTGTTTTCAGAATTTTACACCCAAAGTCTGGGTGAACCACCTTTACACCCAATCACTTAAAAACCTGTTAGAGTCGACAGCAATGACTTCATCTTATATTAGCTTCCTGTCTAAATATACCACTGAACAAATTACTGCAGACAACTTTGATGTTAAAACATCTTTCGGTACAAACACAATCTCTCAAACAAGTGTGAATGAGCTGCACTTGAAATTTCATTCCTTGTCATTACTTTCCAAAGTCAAGGACACTTCACTAAGCCCCCTGTCCTAGATCTCAAGAGAGGAAAAGAGAACAGAGTGGCAGGGACAAGGTTTGTCCTCAAAATCAGTCTCTCACACTCTCTCCTCTGCCCCATTTGGCCCAGGAAGTTGGTTCCATCTCATTTGGGTCCACTCTCCCGCCCCACCCGCCAGGCCTGAATTCTTCTCCCAGTGTCTCTGAAGGTTTCTTCTGTGAAGTTAACTATAACATTAAAAATTTTTTTATTTTATATTGGAATGTAGTTGATTAACAATGTTGTGTTAGTTTCAGGTGTACAGGAAAATGATTTAGTTATACATATACATGTATCTATTCTTTTTCAAGTTCTTTTTCCATTTAGGTTATTACAGAGTATTGAGCAGAGTTCCCTGTGCTATACAGTAGGTCCTTGTTGGTTATCTATTTTAAATATAACAGTGTGTACATGTCGATCCCAAACTCCTAATCTGAAAACCAGATCAAATAAAGAACTATCCAGGAAGAGCAAGTCTGTCCGTGTTTTGAGAAAGGGAAAGAGCTGAAGTTCACACAAAAATCATACGCATTTTAAATTGTAAGAGATTATGAAAATCTTTGAATTCAGGGACACTCCTGGAGGTCCAGTGGTTAAGACTCTAGGCTTCCACTGCAGGGGGCACGGGTTTGATCCCTGGTTGGGAACTAAGACCCCGCATGCTGTGGAGCATGGCCAAAAAAAAAAAAAATCTTTTAATTCAATTCCCTCCTTTAAAAGCTGAAGAAACCAACTCCTTGAGAGCTGACTGACCACGACCACATGGCTATTTTGTAGGCAGGAAGAGATTATCTTTGGTACCCAGATATTTCTGGAACATTTTGGTGATATTAAAAACATGAATATATCCAAAATGTAGTAAATTCATATTATATACCTTACTAGGTGATCAGACAGTAATAAATTGCAATGTCTTGGCATCTGTTTTTATACTAAGGTTTGAACATTAATTTATTCAATAGGCTAATATTTATTACCTACCTGTTCAGGTGCTGGGAGGAAAGCAGGGGACAAAAGGGCCTTTGGAGAGTTTTGAGCAGACAAGGGATATGATACAATTTTGCAGGACCACTCTAGTCACCGTGTTGAAAATAGACCATGAGGCAGGGGTGGGATGTGGGCAAGGGTGAAGCATGAAAACCAGTTAGGAGGCTGTTGCAATGAAGGTGAGCAAGCATGGTGGCTTGTGCCAAGGTAGGAGTGGAATGACTGATGTTTTCAAGGAAGAGCCAACAGGATCAGCTAATGCAGTGATGTGAATGTAGAAGGAAGGAATGAGTCAGGGACAACTCCAGAATATTTGGCTTCAGCAACTGAAAGAATGCAGTTGCCACTAACTAAAATGGGCAAAACCGGAAAGATGCGACTGAGAGATAAAATTTGTTTCGTTTGGGCATATTGTTTGAACATCCTAAAACACAGTTAAGAGTGATATTAATAAGCACAATTGGACCTAGGAATGTGGAGTTTAGAGGAAATACTGGGTTGGATATTTTCCAACTTTAATTTTGAAGTAAAGAGCTTAATTATAGCTCATTGTCACCCATAAAGGCTGTAACAAAGCATTTCTCACTAGAGTGTTAGTAACTATTATATTTTATGGATTCGACCCGTACTTACTTATTAAGCACCAGGGACCATTATAGGTTCTGGGGGATATAAAAATCATTATGGTCCTTATTCTAGGTGACTAAATCTAGATAAGGAGACAAAAAAATAACAACAAAAACCTATGATACTAGAAATGCTGTAAGAGTTTGTTCACGGTGCTAATGAAAACACAGAAGCAGACATAATCAACTACACCCAGGAAGGCCGGAGATAGTGTTTGAGCTGAGTCCTTAGGGTTGAGTTTGAGTTTTGCAGACAGACAAGGGCATTTTAGGCAAAGGAAACATGCACAAATGCACAGGGGCAGGGAGGGCAGGGCTCATCCTGGGACCCACAGAGTCCAGGCCATGTAGGGGAAGGTGACTGTTAATAGCAGGATGAAGAGGAAATCGTGGGCGGAGTGTGTGGAAGGTATGATGTGCCAGTTGCTATGCTACCTCATAAAAGAAGAGAGAACAAACACAGGCAGCAGGAGTAAAGACATACACATCCGTGCCCCGTGGCCGCTGGGCTCTGCTGAGTTGCAGTTAATCTCCTGGCAGCAGAGGAGGTGACCCTGCTGGCAGGGAGGGACGGACAGGTGCCAGGAGCTGACCTGGGCTTGAAAGGGTGCCCTTCAGAGGGTTGCCTCCAGTTGCTCAGAACAGGACCAGCCGCTGCGGGGGCGGGCAGTGAAAGCCCAGGCACACCCGGGAAAGGACTTTGCCTCCATCTGAGAAGATGGAGAGCCACTAGCAAGCTTTCATTCAGAGAGGGGTCCATGATGAGCTCTTCCTAAGGGGTTACTCCCCTCCAGGAGACTTTGACTGGGAATGATGCTTTAACTCAGAGAAATTCATCTCATTTGGTAGAAATGCATCAGGATCACAAGCCTGTGCAGAGCATTGGTCTGATCTCCCCCAGATCAGATCATGTGAAAGGCTAACTACTCCTTTTTTACTTAAGACCACCCTGAAAATGTGAGATTTCTGTCCAGGCTTAGCCTCCAAGAGTCACAAAAGAAATGCTTTTACTTTGGATATTTTAGAGCATCTGCAAATGTTTATTAAATTTTGTCCAAGTGTTAAGATTTAAACAAACTGTATAAAGGATCATCTATTAAAATTTTGTTCATTGTGACGTGTGTGTGTGTATGTGTGTGTGTGTGTGTGTGTGTGTGTGTTGAAACTGAAGGAAAAGGGAAGCACCTAGGGTTATAAAAGAGGATAATCTCCAGGAGGAGACCTTCAAGATGGCTGAAGAGTAAGACGTGGAGATCACCTTCCTCTCCACAAATATATCAAAAATACATCTACACGTGGAACTGCTCCTACAGAACACCTACTGAACGCTGACAGAAGACCTCAGACCTCCCAAAAGGCAAGAAACTCCCCACGTACCTGGGTAGGGCAAAAGAAAAAAGAAAAAACAGAGACAAAAGAATAGGGATGGGACCTGCACCTCTGGGAGGGAGCCGTGAAGGAGGAAAGGTTTCCACACACTAGGAAGGCCCTTCGCGGGTGGAGACTGCGGGTGGCGGAGGGGGGAGCTTCGGAGCCACGGAGGAGAGCGCAGCAACAGGGGTGCAGAGGGCAAAGCGGAGAGATTCCCACACAGAGGCTCGGTGCCGACCAGCACTCACCAGCCCGAGAGGCTTGTCTGCTCACCCGCCAGGGCGGGCGGGGCTGGGAGCTGAGGCTCAGGCTTCGGTCGGATCGCAGGGAGAGGACTGGGGTTGGCGGCGTGAACACAGCCTGAAGGGGACTAGTGCGCCACAGCTAGCCGGGAGGGAGTCCCGGAAAAAGTCTGGAGCTGCCGAAGAGGCAAGAGACTTTTTCTTGCCTCTTTGTTTCCTGGTGCGCGAGGAGAGGGGATTAAGAGCGCCACCTAAACGAGCTCCAGAGATGGGCGTGAGCCGCGGCTATCAGCGCGGACCCCAGAGACGGGCATGAGACGCTAAGGCTGCTGCTGCTGCCACCAAGAAGCCTGTGTGCGAGCACAGGTCACTCTCCACACCGCCCCTCCCGGGAGCCAGTGCAGCCCGCCACTGCCAGGGTCCTGTGATCCAGGGACAACTTCCCCGGGAGAACACATGGCGGGCCTCAGGCTGGTGCAATGTCACGCCGGCCTCTGCCCCACAGGCTCGCCCCGCATCCGTACCCCTCCCTCCCCCCGGCCTGAGTGAGCCAGAGCCCCTGAATCAGCTGCTCCTTTAACCCCATCCCGTCTGAGCGAAGAACAGATGCCCTCAGGCGACCCACACGCAGAGGCGGGCCCAAATCCAAAGCTGAACCCCAGGAGCTGTGCGAACAAAGAAGAGAAAGGGAAATCTCTCCCAGCAGCCTCAGGAGCAGCGGATTAAATCTCCACAATCAACTTGATGTGCCTGCATCTGTGGAATACCTGAATAGACAATGAATCATCCCAAATTGAGGAGGTGGACTTTGGGAGCAACTGTAGACTTGGGGTTTGCTGTATGCGATTGACTGGTTTCTGGTTTTATGTTTAACTTAGTTTAGTATTTAGAGTTTATTATCATTGGTAGATTTGCTTATTGATTTGGTTGCTCTCTTCCTTTTTTTTATATATAGATGTATATATTTTTTTCCTTTTTCTCTTTTTGTGAGTGTGTATGTATATGCTTCTTTGTGTGATATTGTCTGTATAGTTTTGCTTTTACCATTTGTCCTAGGGTTCTGTCTGACTGTTTTTTTTTTTTTTTAGTATACTTTTTAGCACTTCTTATCAAAGGTGGATTTGTTTTTTGATAGGTTGCTCTCTTCTTTCTTTCTTTCTTTTTTTTCTTTACTTTTTACATTTTTATTTTTAATATTTTTTTATTTTTTATTTTAATAACTTTATTTTATTTTTTTTCTTTCTTTCTTTCTTTTTTTCTCCCTTTCCTTCTGAGCCGTGTGGCTGACAGGGTCTTCATGCTCTGGCTGGGTGTCAGGCCTGTGCCTCTGAGGTGGGAGAGCTGAGTTCAGGACATTGGACCACCAGAGACCTCCCAGCTCCAAGTAATATCAAATGGTGAAAGCCCTCCCAGAGATCACTATCTCAACACTAAGACCCAGCTCCACTCAACTACCAGCAAGCTACAGTGCTGGACACCTTATGCCAAACAACTAGCAAGACAGGAACACAACCCCACTCATTAGAAGAGAGGCTGCCTAAAATCATAATAAGGTCACAGACACCCCAAAACACACCACTGGATGTAGTCCTGCCCACCAGAAAGACAAGCTCCAGCCTCATCAACCAGAACACAGGCACCAGTCCACTCCAGAAGGAAGTGTACACAACCCCCTGGACCAACCTTACCCACTGGGGACAGACACCAAAAACAACGGGAACTACGAACCTGCAGCCTGCGAAAAGGAGACCCCAAACACAGTAAGGTAAGCAAAATGTGAGGACAGAGAAACACACAGCAGATGAAGGAGCAATATAAAAACCCACCAGACCAAACAAATGAAGAGGAAATAGGCAGTCTACCTGAAAAAGAATTCAGGGTAATCATAGTAAAGATGATCCAAAATCTTGGAAATAGAATGGGGAAAATACAAGAAACATTTAACAAGGACCTAGAAGAACTAAAGAGCAAACAAACAATGATGAACAACACAATAAATGAAATTTAAAATTCTCTGAAAGGAATAAGTAGCAGAATAACTGAGGCAGAAGAACGGACAAGTGACCTGGAAGGTAAAATAGTGGAAATAACTACCTCAGAGCAGAATAAAAAAAAAAGAATGAAAAGAATTGAGGACAGTCTCAGAGACTTTTGTGACAATATTAAATGCACCAACATTCAAATTATAGGGGTTCCAGAAGAAGAGAAAAAGAAAGGAACTGAGAAAATATTTGAAGAGATTATACTTGAAAACTTCCCTAATATGGGAAAGGAAATAATCAAGTCCAGGAAGTGCAGAGAGTCCCATACAGGATAAATTCAAGGAGAAACATGCCAAGACACATATTAATCAAACTATCAAAAATTAAATACAAAGAAAAAATATTAAAAGCAGCAAGGGAAAAACAACAAATAACATACAAGGGAATACCCATAAGGTTAACAGCTGATCTTTCAGCAGAAACTCTGCAAGCCAGAAGGAAGTGGCAGGACATATTTAAAGTGATGAAAGGGAAAAACCTACAACTAAGACTACTCTACCCAGCAAGGATCTCATTCAGATTCAACGGAGAAATTAAAACCTTTATTGACAAGCAAAAGCTAAGAGAATTCAGCACCACCAAACCAACTTTACAGCAAATGCTAAAGGAACTTCTCTAGGCAGGAAACACAAGAGAAGGAAAAGACCTACAGTAACAAACCCAAAACAATTAAGAAAATGGTAATAGGAACAAACATATCAATAACTACCTTAAATGTAAATGGATTAAATGCTCCAACCAAAAGACATAGACTGGCTGAATGGATACAAAACCAAGACCCGTATATATGCTGTCTATAAGAGACCAACTTCAGACCTAGGGACACATACAGACTGAAAGTGAGGGGATGGAAAAAGATAATCCATGCAAATGGAAATCAAAAGAAAGCTGGAGTAGCAATTCTCATATCAGACAAAATAGACTTTAAAATAAGGACTATTACAAGAGACAAAGAAGGACACTACATAATGATCAAGGGATCAATCCAAGAAGAAGACATAACGATTGTAAATATTTATGCACCCAACATAGGAGCACCTCAATACATAAGGCAAATGCTAACAGCCATAAAAGGGGAAAATGACAGTAACACAATCATAGTAGGGGTTTTTAGCACCCCACTTTCACCAATGGACAGATCATCCAAAATGAAAATAAATAAGGAAACACAAGCTTTAAATGATATGTTAAACAACATGGACTTAATTGATATTTATAGGACATTCCATCCAAAAACAACAGAATAGACTTTCTTTTCAAGTGCTCATGGAACATTCTCCAGGATAGATCATATCTTGGGTCACAAATCAAGCCTTGGTAAATTTAAGAAAATTGAAATCATATCAAGTATCTTTTCTGACCGCAACGCTATGAGGCTAGATATCAATTACAGGAAAAAAAAATCTGTAAAAAATACAAACACATGGAGGTTAAACAATACACTAGTAAATAACCAAGAGATCACTGAAGAAATCAAAGAAGAAATCAAAAAATACCTAGAAACAAATGACAATGAAAACATGATGACCCAAAAGCTATGGGATGTAGCAGAGGCAGTTCTATGACGGAAGTTTATAGCAATACAATCCTACCTCAAGAAACAAGAAACATCTCAAGTAAACAACCTAACCTTACACCTAAAGCAATTAGAGAAAGAAGAACAAAAAAATCCAGAAGTTAGTAGAAGGAAAGAAATCATAAAGATTAGATCAGAAATAAATGAAAAAGAAATGAAGGAAACAATAGCAAAGATTAATAAAACTAAAAGCTGGTTCTTTGAGAAGATAAACAAAATTGATAAACCATTAGCCAGACTCATAAAGAAAAAAAAGAAGACTCAAATCAATAGAATTAGAAATGAAAAAGGAGAAGTAACAACTGACACTGCAGAGATACAAAGGATCATGAGAGATTACTACAAGCAACTATATGCCAATAAAATGGACAACCTAGAAGAAATGAACAAATTTTTATTAAAGCACAACCTTCCGAGCCTGACCCAGGAAGAAATAGAAAATATAAACAGACCAATCACAAGCGCTGAAATTGAGACTGTGATTAAAAATCTTCCAACAAACAAAAGCCCAGGACCAGATAGCTTCACAGGCGAATTCTATCAAACATTTAGAGAAGAGCTAACACCTATCCTTCTCAAACTCTTCCAAAATATTGCAGAGGGAGGAACACTCCCAAACTCATTCTACGAGACCACCATCACCCTGATACCAAAACCAGACAAAGGTGTCACAAAGAAAGAAAACTACAGGCCAATATCACTGATGAACATAGATGCAAAATTCTCAACAAAATACTAGCAAACAGAATCCAACAGCACATTAAAAGGATAGTACACCGTGATCAAGTGGGGTTTATCCCAGGAATGCAAGGATTCTTTAATATATGCAAATCAATCAATGTGATAAACCATATTAACAAATTGAAGGAGAAAAACCATCTGATCATCTCAATAGATGCAGAAAAAGCTTTTGACAAAATTCCACACCCATTTATGATAAAAACCTTCCAGAAAGTAGGCATAGGGGGAACTTACCTCAACATAATAAAGGCCATATATGACAAACTCACAGCCAACATTTTTCTCAATGGTGAAAAACTGAAACCCTTTCCTCTAAGATCAGGAACAAGACAAGGTTGTCCACTCTCACCACTATTATTCAACGTAGTTTTGGAAGTTTTAGCCATAGCAATCAGATGAGAAAAAGAAGTAAAATGAATCCAAATCGGAAAAGAAGTAAAGATGTCACTGTTTGCAGATGACATGATACTATACATAGAGAATCCTAAAGATGCTACCAGAAAACTACTAGAGCTAATCAATGAATTTGGTAAAGTAGCAGGATACAAAATTAATGCACAGAAATCTCTTGCATTACTATACACTAATGATGAAAAATCTGAAAGAGAAATTAAGGAAACACTCCCATTTACCACTGCAACAGAAAGAATAAAATACCTAGGAATAAACCTACCTAAGGAGACAGAAGACCTGTCTGCAGAAAACTATAAGACACTGGTGAAAGAAATTAAAGATGATACAAACATATGGAGAGATATACCATGTTCTTGGATTGGAAGAATCAACATTGTGAAAATGACTGTACTACCCAAAGCAATCTACAGATTCATTGCAGTCCCTATCAAACTACCACTGGCATTTTTCACAGAACTAGAACAAAAAATTTCACAATTTGTATGGAAACACAAAAGACCCTGAATAGCCAAAGCAATCTTGAGAAAGAAAAACAGAGCTAGAGGAATCAGGCTCCTGGGCTTCAGACTATACTACAAAGCTACAGTAATCAAGACAGTATGGTACTGGCACAAAAACAGAAAAATAGATCAATGGAACAGGATAGAAAGCCCAGAGATAAACTCATGCACATATGGTCACCTTATTTTTGATAAAGGAGGCAAGGATATACAATGGAGAAAAGATAGCCTCTTCCATAAGTGGTGCTGGGAAAAGTGGACAGCTACACGTAAAAGAATGAAATTAGAACACTCCCGAACACCATACACAAAAATAAACTCAAAATGGATTAAAGACCTAAATGTAAGGCCAGACATTATAAAACTCTTAGAGGAAAACATAGGAAGAACACTATGACATAAATCACAGCAAGATCCTTTTTGACCCACCTCCTAGAGGAATGGAAATAAAAAGAAAAATAAACAAATGGGACCTAATGAAACTTAAAAGCTTTTACACAGCAAAGGAAACCATAAACAAGACGAAAAGACAACCCTCAGAATGGGAGAAAATATTTGCAAATGAAGCAACTGGCAAAGGATTAATCTCCAAAATATACAAGTAGCTCATGCAGCCCAATATCAAAAAAACAAACAACCCAATCCAAAAATGGGCAGAAGACCTAAATAGGTATTTCTCCAAAGAAGATATACAGATTGCCGACAAACACATGAAAGGATGCTCAACATCACTAATCATTAGAGAAATGCAAATCAAAAGTACAATGAGGTATCTCCTCACACCGGTCAGAATGGACATCATCAAAAAATCTACAAACAGTAAATGCTAGAGAGGGCGTGGAGAAAAGGGAACCCTCTTGCACTGTTGGTCGGAATGTAAATTGATTCAGCCACTATGGAGAACAGTATGGATATTCCTTTAAAAAGTAAAAATAGAACTACCATACAACCCAGCAATCCCACTACTGGGCATATACCTTGAGAAAACCATAATTCAAAAAGTCATGTACCACAATGTTCATTGCAGCTCTATTTACAATAGCCAGGACATGGAAGCAACCTAAGTGTCCATCAACAGATGAATGGATAAAAAAGATGTGGCACATATATACAATGGAATATTACTCAGCCGTAAAAAGAAACGAAATTGAGTTATTTGTAGTGAGGCGCATGGACCTAGAGTTTGTCATACAGAGTGAAGTCAGAAAGAGAAAAACAAATACCATATGCTAACACATATATATGAAATCTAAAAAAAAAAAAAAAGGTTCTGAAGAATCTAGGGGCAGGACAGGAATAAAGACGCAGACGTAGAGAATGGACTTGAGGACATGGGGAGGGGGAAGGGTAAGCTGGGACAAAGTGAGAGAGTGGCATGGGCATATATACACTACCAAATGTTAAATAGATAGCTAGTGGGAAGCAGCTGCATAGCACAGGGAGATCAGCTTGGTGCTTTGTGACCACTTAGAGGGGTGGGATAGGGAGGGTGGGAGGGAGACACAAGAGGGAGGAGATATGGGGATATATGTATATGTATAGCTGATTCACTTTGTTATAAGGCAGAAACTAACACACCATTGTAAAGCAATTATACTCCAATAAAGATGTTAAAAAAAAAAAAAAGAGGATAATCTCCTCCATTTCCGATCATCAGGAACCCTTTTCATTGATAGATCGAGGTACCTGTGCCTCTCCATGAAGTGAGTTACGTGCTGTGGCTTACACTGTATATGACAGATACATACGCTTGTAAGCATGGCAGGCCTTAAAAGAGTATCTTGGCTGATAATGTTGTGGTGATTTTCCAGGTAGAGAAAAGTCTTTTCCACGGTGGCTTTCTGCTCCTGGCTTTTAGGGTATGGGGCTGAATAAGGTATCCTGTCATCACTCTTTTCTGTCTTTTCATTCCCACATCCTGTCCTCAAGAAAACAGCCAAACAACGTGTATTACTCTGGCACAAAGTTTCCAGAAATAACCAGCTGGAATTTTGGCTTAGTTGTTTCATTATTTGGGGGGTAGGGTATCAAGAAACTAGTCTACATATAAAAAGCCTGCATTACATACACATACGCACACACTCTGGGGATGTGCATGTATTTTTTAAAAAATATTTATTCTACATATGATGCTAGGCTCTTCTTGTGTATCATCTACCCAATCAAATATTCTGACTCCATAATTTATGGAAAGTCCAATGCCCTTGTCAAGAGTGATCTGAATTTCTGAAGGTATTAGGTAAATATGGTCACTTCTTTATCTGATCTCCTGCTTCAGCTAGACTGTTTTGTTTACAGAGTCACTGCCCTGCATGTGAGGAATCTGGTCCACACCACGTGAAACCAGCCGTGGTTGCCTGCCACTTTCACAGAGTTGCCAAACAAACTACTCACCCAGAGTCTTTGGATGTGAAGGCAACTTTACTGAAGGTCTAGGGGAAATGATGGGAAGTTTATATCACAGCAACTCATACAACTTTAAAGCTAAATAATCTTCATCTCTCTCCTTAGAAGTCCTTGGCCTCTCCATTTTATTGCTAAGCCATCTTGTCTCTTTTCTTTCTCCTCTGTATCCTCCTTCCCGCCCCTTTTTTTCTGATCAAAGTAAGAGCCTTTATAGATGTCTCCGGAGAGATGGGGAGAGAAAAAAAGATAGGCTATAAATAACCATTATGTACAACTTCCAATGGAAAAATTCTCCCAGTCACCCCTTCCAGCTTGAACTCCAAACTCTGCAGCATTCACTCCATTTAATCATAGCTGCCTACCTTCCTTTTTATTTTTATTTTCTCAGGAAAGGGAAAATTGGACATTGAAAGGCAAATGGGAATTCCCTCTGAGAGTGCAAATGGGAGAAGTCAGGAGGAAGTTTTCAAAGTACATATTAGAGGCATATACTACTCAGGGACACCGCTGACAGCAAGAGTGGGTTTAACATGAGTTAAAAGGAATTTTCTACATAGGCCTGAAAATAGAAATTACGTTGGAGCAGGAGAGGACTGGTTGTTGACAAGAGTGTGAAGGAGGGGGCAGATGTTAATTCAATCTGTTACCTGAGTGACCGAAAGGAGCAAAGTCCTGCAAAGAAAGAAACCTGCAGCCTCCGGGAGGTTTAATTCCCACATCTGGGAAGGCTTCCCTGCATCTATAGCTGTGATTTACAAAGAAGGAGACGGTACACCTGGGGACAAACTGATTTCCTGAAAGGGGATCAAATTCTGCATCCTTTTCTCACTGCCTGCTGACCTCTTGTTAGGACCCCGATGAAGACCAAGATATTATTGGAGATCTCACGAGGCAGGCAGGCGGAAGGAAGTCGATATCATCTTTGAAGATGACTTCAGACACAGCGGAGGCCAGTGACAACATTCTGCTTTCAATTACTGACCTTTTGAATAAAAACACTGGCTTGTATCAGCCCCAGGTTTTTGTTGGGAAACATATTCTAGCATTTCTTTCACATTTGTGTGTGTGTGTGTGCACACCCCGTGTACTTTCCAGTCACAAAGGGCCCTTTTGTTGTCACTAATGAAAACAGGAGAGACCATTACAGGACACGGACAGCGCTGTGCCCAGGAAATTGCATCCTCATTTCAAGCCAGACTGTTCCAATGGACAGAGTGGCCTTAGCTATGCTCAACTGTTTACGTGTCCTTTGGAGCATCCGGACAAGGAAGTAACTTGTCAGTCAGAAGGAAAGCGCAAGTCAAAGCAGGATGAACAAGGCGAGTTTATGGGGATGGAAGACTGATGAAATTAAGCAAGAAGGCAGTCATTCTTCTCAGCCAATAGAGTCATAAGCCCTGGCCAATATTTTCAACGTCAGACATTGAACGGAGAGTTTGGGGTGAGGTCAGCAGGGCAGTGAGTCCAGCTCACTCTCTCCACTGTCTCACCTGTCCCCCCACCATCCTTCTCCATAAGGCGTCTCAGAGGCGATTTGTGCTGACTACTCTCTGTGTTAATATCCTATGTTTAAGTACCTCAGCTCCTCATTGTACTTAGCAATCCTTTCAGGATAGGAATCAAGCAAGTGAGAACATCTCTGAGCTGACTGGGCCAGTCCGGGGACACATTTATATCAGATCACATTAAAGGTGTTTAAGTGAAGTGTTTAAAATTGGGAGACAACGAACAATTGGCTGAGTATTGGGCTGCCATGTTTCGGTGGGCACACCCCAGCTGTGGAGACGGGGGGGATGTCCTGGGAAGGAGCTGCGTTTGCAAATTGATAGGGGAAAGGGCACCTGGCAGGTAAACAGGGTCCTGCTGAGGGTGGCGGGCTCCCCCTAGTGGTATTAGGGAAACAACGGAGCAGGGAAGGCGTTGACTGCCTCCTTGGAAGGAGTGACTCTCTAGACCTTTCCAACCATTTGCTGCCTTTTCAACCCCTCACCACCTTCTCTCCTCACAGATCTCCGTGAAGCTTTCACTTCATACATGGGCACGCGGGGTCGTGTGCTCACCGTCCTTTACTCATTCTCTTTCTCTCTTCAAGGGATCACCTGTAATATAAAGTCAGCTTAGATCCTGTGCTCCCCAAATACCTCCATTTCATCAGATTTTTCTGAGTCCGTTTAGACAGCAAGATTAAATCAGGGAGAGGACTGAACCAAAATTCTCTGAGGAGAATTTCTTGCATGGCTTTGTTCTCCCTGGCCTTAAAAGAAGCAGCAGAAGAAAAAAGTGATACTGAATGCCATACAATATAGCACATTTTAGGAGAGAGGTAGCTTTTAGTTTTAGTGATTATTTTGTGTTTACAAAATACAAACGCTTATATGCAAGCTCTGAAGAAGAGACCACTTGGTTGCCTTTAAGCTGTAGTCAAATATTGCAGGCTTGTTCTGAAGAAATGTACTGAAATTCTGCTTACTCCAAAGGGAAAAACTAAAAGAAATAGGAAAAAGATATTTTGACTCAACATAAAAAAAAGAGTTAACCTTTACTGCCTTGAAAAGTAGTGAACCTGCCAGCCCTGAAAATCTTCGTGCAAAATGGTGATCTGGGTTGTATAAATTAGAGAAACCTAAGCTGAAATAACAAATACATCCAAAAGATTCAGTGACTTAAAGAACAAGGTTTTGGGAATTCCCTGGTGGCCCAGTGACTAGGACTCCACGCTTCCACTGCAAGGGGGCACGGGTTTGATCCCTGGTCGGGCAACTAAGATCCTGCAAGCCACGCAGCACGGCCCAAAAGAAAAAAAAAAAAAAAAAAAAAGGTTTTTTAGTGTGTTTTTTCTTTCTTCATGTAACAGTCCAGAGCAGGTATTCAGGGACTCAGGTTGATGACTATTCTAGTATTCCAGACTTGTCCTGAATGTCACCATCCAGTGTCCTGGAAAGGGGAAAGAGCTTGAAGAACCACCCAGGGGAAGTCACCACCCTGCCCCCACTGCACTGGCCATGACTAACTGCAACGGAGGCTGAGAAGTATTCGCCCCAGATAGTTACAGGCTCGCGTGGCACTTCTAATACCGTGAGTGGATAACAGGAGGAGTGGACTTGGGGTGAGTGCTGGGAAATCTCTGCCGTGTGAATGGATACGCTGCACTTGGACTCAGGCCAACAAAGTTTGAATCATGCGCAGCAGTTCAATAGCTCTGGTACACTTAGGTGAATCATTTAACCTCTCTAAAGTGGTGTTTCCTCATCTGCAAAACAGGAGGAACCTTAGTAACATCGATCTTACTGATGGGAGAATAAAGGGAAAAGAAACAAGATATCCAAGAGCACTGGGGTTATTAGGCCAACTCTCCGTTGTTTCCATGGGCATCTTCAGTGTAGGCATACACAGTAGAGAGCATCCATAATGCACTCTACGTCTGGGAACAAATGACAAATGAAGCAGATTTCAAATGCAGAATGAGGGTTCTACGCTACAAGGGGAAACAGAACCACTTAAACATGGCCATCAGAAATTAGACGTGAAGGAAGGATCTGGGGGGAAATGAGCTATTGAGGAGGACGATAGAGCTTCTTTGTCTAGATAACCTTAGAAGAAGGTGTGATTCTTATTTCCTGGGGGAGGGGGGTTGGAAAAAATTTTAGGACTAAAAAAATGTTTTAGAGGACTGTACCAGGTGATTGTTTCTCCAAGTCCTTTCTAGAGCTGTTTCTCTTGGTCTGGCATTAGCCTGTACAGGCATCACCAAAAATAAGGCACAGTTGAGCATTTTTTCATAGAAAACTTAAGATTCCTCATTCTACTATAATACACAGAGAAGGAAATAGATATTATAAGCCGGAAAGCTGGAGACATTTGTAGACCATGCAAAACATTCATCTGCAATAACAAACCTATTGCATCAGTAGTACAGGAAAAGTACTTGAACAGAGCTGAAAGTTTGTGTTTGCTGCCTGCTCATTGCTATTTTTAACATGGCTTTCCAAAAAAAAAAATAATAATAATCAGAAGGCAGTAAATAAATGATTGACTTGCAAGTAGAAATTGAAGGAAATAGAAGTACAGAAATGTGTAGTTGCACATTCAATCATTTGTTTATTCATTAAACAAATATGTCCCAGGCACTTGGAATACATCCATGAACTAAACACACAAAGAACTTATATTCCAGTTGGTGAGAAATACAATAAGCAATAAATGTAATAAGTAAATTATATACGTTAGAAAATAGTAAGTGCTATGAAAACAAAACAGTGACAGACAGGAAGACTGGGGGGCAGGGGTGTGAGCAGTTTGTGATTTTGAATAGGCTGGTCAGGTGGACCTTATGAGAAGACAATATTTGAGCAAAGAACACTGCGGGTTGGGGAGTTGGATCCAGAATGTCTGGAGAAAGCGTGTTCCAGGCAGAGGAATCAGCAGGCAAGGACTTGAGATGAGGAAGGGCCTGCGTCACACCCAGCGGGCTATTGGGAGGAGGGTCGCTGGATGTGACACTCTTGGCAGTCTCCCAATGGTCACCCTCCTCCCTTGGGGAAGAATGAGAACACGGTGGGAAAAGGAGCTAGCAGTTTTCCCCTGGAAACATAAAGAATGATGAATAAGATTTTTTTCCCTTAACAATCAAGATTATTAAACTGTACAAATAGGAATAGCTTTAATTTTAGACTAGAGTAATTATTCATCACATATCTTTAAAAATCCCATTTTAGAGTGCATTGTATAACAGGAACTAGGTCATTATTATGCTCATAATATTCTTCCTTGCTTAGCCAATGTATTTCTCTGAGAGGCAACATAATGTTATAAAAGCAGCCTAGATTTGGGGGGTCAGACTGAAATCAGTTCTAATCTTGACCCCCTCCACCTACTAGCTGTGTATTTAGGCTTCAATTCCTGGCTGTAAGAGAGGAGCAGTGATATTGGATGAATGAGACAGCGTATGGAAGATAAATAGTATAGTATCCATCCCACAGGCTGCGCCTAAAAAGGTTAGTTTCTCCTTAAAGCAGGAGACTCAGTGGCGATGTGGAATGCCTGCTTTCTGCTATACATGAGAAAAAAAAAGTTCTTCTCCCTGAAACACCGGCTCTTCTATATGAAACGCAGTTTCTCAAAGTGGAAAGAGAAAAATTTGCTTTCCATTCAAACACCTTAGCTTCATTCTGGGGCTTCCTCTGATAGCATGGTGACCTCAAGCACCATACTTCTAATGAAGAACTGTCTGTGAGAATTCGGTACAATGATGAGAAGAATCGTCTTATGAAAGAAACTATTCTTGTGATGCCTTCAGCCCTAGCTCAAAGTCCTGTGGTTTCCAGTAGATCAAATAAAGCCGGGGGTAAAAATAAAACCTCTCTGGAGATTTGTTCATAGAAGCCAACTTGCTAGAAGGCAGCATTTCTCAATGATTTCACAGTCTGGTATTTTCACTGATGATATTTCAGTTATATGCTGTCAATTGCAAATTTTTCTAACACCATAGTATTGGCTCAAAGCTCTTTCTAATTAAGAAAGATGCTGTGAAGAATCATGATAAGGGGATTTCAAATGCTTTGATTAAAATGACATTCACAGCACTGACATTTAAATGACAAATTTTGTTCCTCTTCATTCTATAAGTTCATCCATACTTTTGTATTGTATATGGAAGGAGATTTAGAGAATTTCAGGAGCAAAGCCACCACCATCAGCAGCAGTCTCTTTATAAAACAAAATCTTTCCTGTTCACAGAAAAAATCCTGCTGCTATAGAGACAGCTTTATTTTCAAAAGATATGAACATATTATTGGATTAAACTACTTCATAACATTCTTTGATATTCTTCAGCATTTCCCCACAGTAATTTATACCTTTGTCTAATGTAGGATAGCACAGAGAAGTGGATTTTGGAGTTTAAAATTTCTTTGTTTTATTCCCAGATCCACTGGTTGTTTGATCTTGGGCAAAAGAGCCTCAGTTTTCTCAAATGTAATATAGGGATAGCTCGTAGGATTGTTCTGCAGATTTACCAAGAAAATTTTTTCGAAAACATCTAATATTGGGGTTGATGCCTACTAAGCAGTCAATAAGTGATGGCTATTATTTTCATGAAGAGTCATCATAGTACTTTTGTTCCTGTTTTTGAAACCTGGGTCAAATGACATACATTCTGGAGAGAGATGTTTATAGCTAGGGGAAAAATGAAGCAAAAGATAATAAAATAGCATTTTTTAAAACTACCTACCATCTTTGCATGGTTATTATGTGCCAGGCAATATACTGAGACATTTCTATAAGTTATCCCATTCAATACTCAAAATAACATTTTTTCTTCTTTAAAATTCACATACCGTAAACTCACCATTTTAAATTGTACAGTTCAGTTGTTTTTTGTATACTCACAAGGTTATGCAACCATTATTTAATTCCAGAATTTTATCACCACAAAAAGAAACTCCACACCCATTAGCAGTCCTTCCCCATCCCTCTCTCCCCAGTCCCTGGTAACCACGAATCTACTTTCTGTCTCTATGGATTTGCCTACAAATGTGGCCTTTTGTGTCTGGCTTCTCTCTTTTTGCATAATGTTTTCGAGGTTCATCCATGTCATAGCATGTGTCAGTACTCCATTCATTTCTAGGGCTGAATAATATTCCATTGGATGGATGCACCACGTTGCGTTTATCCATTCATCAGTTGATGGCACAATAACATTTTACTGTTGAGGATACTGAGACTTAGAAAGTTTAAAGAAACTTGCCAGAGATTGTATAATTAATAAGTGCCAGGGCAAGGATTTGAACTCGGGCTTCTTTCTTTAAATCCAGAATTCATATTCTTAATCATTTTACCTTACTGTATCCAAATGTAAAAATAAGTTAGTATATAATGAGAAATAAAAGAAATATGCATCCACTTCTTTTGCTTATTTTTCTGTTTTTTATGTCCTTCTTAAAGGTCTACAGGTATTCTTAATATAAATATTATTTTGAGTCTAATCTTATATTGATGGTGTGTATTGTAAATACTTTCTTCCAGTTTGTAACTTGTCCTTTCACTGTCTTGAATGTGTCCTTCGATAAATAAAACTTCTCAACTTCAGTATGGTCAAATATATCAATATTCATATAGCTGTAATTTTTATGTCTTGCTTAGGAAGCCTTCCCCTACACCAAGGTCTAAAACATAATCACTTATATATTCTAACAAGAGCACAAAGTTTCCTTTTTTATATTTAAGTCCTTAATCAATCTGAAGTTGATTTTGTATATGAAATGTGGAAAGGTTCTAATTTCACCTTTTTCCAAACATCATTTCATCCATGCATTTCATAGAAGAGGAAACATGCATGGCAAATAAATACTTGAAATGATATTCAGCTGTATTAGTGACAGAGGAAACACAAGTTGAGAACAAGTTGTGATAGCATATTATATTCTTTCAAATAACAAAAAATGTTTAAAGTTTGACAATACCAAGTATTTTGGAGAATGTGGTTCCACAGAATCTCTTCTACATAGCTGAAGGGAATGAAAAGTGTTAAAACCATTTGGAAAACAGTTTCGTATTATAAAGGTGAACACCGACACCCCCTGTGAACAACAGTTCTAAGAGGATAGACACTTAACACCATCGTTCATAATAACAAAACTTATGAACAACACAAGAGCTCATGTCAGGAGATCAATGAATAAACATTGGTATGTTCACATCAAAGAGTATGACACAGCAGCCAAAATGAATTACAGTCACACAATATTATGAGTGAATCTTAGCAATATGACATTAGGCGAAAAAAGTTAAGTCCTAGAAGATAACATACAATGTGATACTCATTTTGGTAAAGTTAAAAATAATTCTGATGGGGCTTCCCTGGTGGCACAGTGGTTGAGAATCCGCCTGCCAATGCAGGGGACACGGGTTCGAGCCCTGGTCTGGGAAGATCCCACATGCCGCGGAGCAACTGGGCCCGTGAGCCACAACTACTGAGCCTGCGCGTCTGGAGCCTGTGCTTCGCAACAAGAGAGGCTGCGACAGTGAGAGGCCCGCGCACCGCGATGAAGAGTGGCCCCCGCTTGCTGCAACTAGAGAAAGCCCTCGCACAGAAACGAAGACCCAACACAGCCAAAAATAAATAAATTAAAAAAAAAATAATTCTGATGAAAAAGAGAACAAGGGAAAAATGAACACTGGTGCAGAATGGAGGTTACCTTACGCTGGGGCAGGCACAGGGGAGTGGTGGAGAAGGACCAATAAACATGCAGGTTATCATCTTAGTTCTAGGTTTCTTTGTTTTGTTTTGTTTACTGAGTGGTATATTCATGAGTGACATTATTTTCTCCCAATTTTTTTGAGATGTAATTGACATACCATTGTATAAGTTTAAGGTGTACGGTGGAATGATTTGTTATATGTATATGTTGCAAAACGATCACCACTGTAAGTCTAGTTAACATCTGTCACATTGCACAGTTACATTTTTTTCCTTGTGATGAGAACTTTTAAGATCTACTCTCTTAGCAACTTTCGAATATACAACACAGTATTGTTAACTACAGTCACCATGCTGTACATTACTTCCCCAGGACTTATTTCTCTTTTAACTAGAAGTTTGTATCTCTTGACCACCTTCACCCATTTCCCCCACCCCTACACCCTGCCCCTGGCAACCACCAATCGGTTCCTGGTCACTATAAATTTTTTTTTTAATTCCATATGTAAGTGAAATTATACAGTTTTTGTCATTCTCTGTATGACTTATTTCACTTAGCATAATGCCCTCAAGGTCCTCCAGGTAGTTGCAAATGGCAGGATGCTCTTCTTTCTCATGGCTGAGTAATATTTCATTATCTATATAATGGCACATTTAATTATACATATTATGGAATATATATATATATATATATGACACATCTTCTTTATCCATTCATCCATTGATGGATGTTTAGGTTGCTTCCATGTCTTGGCTATTGTAAATAATGCTGCAGTGAATATGAAGGTGCAGATATCTTTTGAAGTTAGTGTTTTCATTTTCTTAAGATAAATTCCCAGAAGTGGACTTGCTGGATCATGAGGTAGTTCCCTTTTTACTTTTCTGAGGAACCACCATGTTTTTTTCCATAATGGCTGCACTGATTTACATTCCCACCAACACTGCACAGGGTTGCCTTTTCTCCACATCCTCACTAACATTTGTTATCTCTTGTCTTTTGGATAATAGCCATTCTAACAGATGTGAGATGGTATCTCATTGTGGTTTTAATTTGTATTTCTCTGATTATTAGTGATGATAAGCACCTTTTCATATGCCTGTTGGCCATTTGAATGTCTTCTTTGGAAAAATGTCTATTTAGAAATTTGCCCGTATTTAAATTGGGTTTTTTGCTCTTGAGTTGTATGACATCTTTGTATAGTTTGGATATTAACCCCTTATCAGATATATGATTTACAAATATTTTCTTCCATTCAGTAGGTTGCTTTTTCATTTCGTTGATCATTTCTTTTGCTGTGCAGAAGCTTTTAAATGTGATGATTGTTAAATGTCACTTGCTGATGACATTATTAAAGGAATCCAACCAGCAAAGAAGTAAATAAAAGAGACCATTCATAGAACAATGTTAAGAGTGTCATGAGCCAAAAATGTGATTAATCCAATTCCGAGGAGCTATGGTCCAATACAAAATAAAAAAAAAGAAAAATAGCTAATAAATCCCCATTTTAAAAAGAAATCCAGTAGCAGATCGATGAATTTTTATAATAAAGGAGAGGTTGCAAGTGACATGAGAAAGTGTCAGCTTTAGCTTGTTTGTGGAGACACTGTTCTAACTGCCTCATATAGCACTTGGCAGCTATTCGAGCAAGGATTCGGAGAACAGGTGGTGAAAGCAAAAGTGCCCGAGACATGGGCTCCCCTGAACACCCCATCAGGAGAACGGTCCGCAGGAACAGGATACTTATCATGGGCACCCAGGTCAGAGGTTGGACCATTGGACTATTCAGAGACATTCGTCTCTTCCCAGCTCCTGCACACACAAATTGTCTAACTAGGAGCATTTTTTTCAAATTATCAAAATCCTATCACAGTCCTTCTCTGGACTGACAAGGTGTGAAGCACGGTACAGACAGAAATGCTTCTGAGCTGGCCTCAACCTGAGAAAGCTTGAGAGTGACCTCCAGAAGGGTCTGTGGTCACTTCAGTTTACTGCCAGGCCAGCTATTTTATGTTTAGTATTCTCTTGCTCTTCTCGGTGGTTTTACCACAGGTACACGTATCCCTGAACAAAAAAAGATTTTAATTGCTTACCTTTAAACTAGAATTATTTACTTTGTTTGTTGTCTCTCTCCCTCTGACAGATATAAGTTCTCAGAGGGCAGAGATTTCTGTCTGTTTTGTTTACTTCTGTATTTCTGGTGCCTGACACAGAGCAGGTGTCACAAATATTTGTTAAATCTATGAATGAACTGATACAAGCGAGTGGAAGTGGTTCCTGATGTCACCCTCATCCCTCACTGAGGCCCACCTGTAGATCTGTAGGAACTTCAGCATCTGTGGAGAAAGGACTTCATTAGGTCACAAGAGCCTAGCCCTTTTTGCTGCCAGTAGTCAAGGATTCACTCTATTAACTCATGAAAAATTCTTGCTGCATCATATATATGCAATTTTGTTTCCCATTTATTGCTGTGTCATCAAGCCTATGGCAGGCATGGCTAGAGTCAAAGCCCAATCCCACAGTGGTATCATACAGCACCCTTGCTATGGTTATTTCCAGTGTCTTAGTCCATCCATTCTAAAACCTCTACATATGGCCCCATCTTTGTGTCTTTTCTAAGACAGAGTCAAACCCTAATCTTGTACAAATGGCCTCCAATATGCAGGGTCTCATTGCCCAATTCACGTGACCTAGAGGTCCAGGGGCCTCTGATAAGACTTCCCTAGACTGGCATCCTTAGCAAACCTGAGCAAGAAAGGAGAAGGAAGAAGGAAACCAGTCTACTTGACCACTGGTCTCTCTAACCTGGGGGAACAGAAAACAAGATTGCAGAGCTGAATTCGGGGATCTATCTTGGGTCACCTCCAAGCACTAATGCCTCTTTCCCAGCTTGACATCTCCCTACTTCCTCTACTCGGAAGATTTTCTTCCTTGCCCTTGAATTCATAGAGTATGAAGCTCCTCTATCAAATGACAGCCCTGCCCTCTTTCCTCATATGGCCCCACTTCATTCTTTGCTTTGTCCAGCCTGTACTCTTTTGATGCCCAGAAACTGCAAAGGCCAGTTCTGAGCTCATCAGAAAGTAAAACCCCTACCTAAAGTTGGCAAGAGGTATCCTTTCATCAGCCTCACAGTGTTTCCAGAACTGACATCTCACAGACTTCAGTGGAATTTTGTTCAACAATACCTCACCCAGAGCCGAGAAATAAAAAATACCCCCTATTCAGATACACTCTTCTGAATGAGGATGCACTGGGATATACAAAGCTGATTTTTGGTCTCAGAAACAGTCATTTTTTTTCCTTTTTATAGAATTTAAATTTTTTACAGTGAACCATGGGGATTTTTAATATATATCGAGGAAGTTTACAGAGATGAGGGGTATTTATAACATATCATCTTGAATCAAATTCATTTGAACAAGGTAATTGTCCCCTTGTGATAAGGGGGCAGCTTGTTTATGGGCTTGCCATTGTTACCCATTTCTAAAAGGGCTTCTGCCTTTAAAAAGGACTTTCTAACTCATGAGCCACCAATTCCTTTCCTCCTGTCTTGGGTGAAGTCACTGAGCTATCTTTATAATTTCATCATTATTTTCCGAGCAACACACTGAGCAGCTATAAACGGAACATTAGGGAAATTCAAACCCACGCAACTGGTAGGGAAATTGGGTTAAACAATGGTCTATCATCATGGTCAAAAGTGACCACGGTGAAAATTAATTAAAGAGAAATATTTCTGTTGCCTTTGGCATCATTCTGCAGCTTAGAGAATAAATGTTCCAGATAATAGCAACGACTCCCAAAGTGAGATGGTGATTTATACATTTTCTTCCTGAAGAAACTACTGGTTATGGACAGGGAGAAGCTCCCCACTTTCTAATTGGCCTGTGAAAATGATTTGGTGTAATTTGCAATTCATGTAGATGCAACTGGAATGTCAGAGGTGAGAATTCTCTTCTAGGACAGAGTTCTCTTTCACCTGGTGTCAGTTTCCCTGCCCACCCTTCATCCCAACACATGTTAGTCATAAATAACTCGCTTGGCAACACAGTCTCTTCTCTGTGTTCTGTCAGTGGCTCTCTGAGGGCTTCCAGCCTGTCCATTTGGGCCACAGCACCCGCAGAGCAAGTTATCTCAGAGCTGGTTCAAAACAAGAAATGAAATCTTCCTGACCTCTTTCTGGCCTCCTCCTTGGAAAAAGAATAGGAGTTGCTTGTTAACAAGTCTTTGAACTTTTGAGTGATCTTTCCTTGAATTTCAAAGAGGAGTTCTGCAGCAACTGGCTTTGATTTTTGTTTAATTGACATTCTGATATCGAGTTCTTGGTTTTAACTGTTTTTTTTTTCCTCTAAGACTATATTTTATTCATTTAACGTGATGTAGTTTGTGTTTGATCTACTCTCGTGGAAATAGGTTTTGCGTGGATTTTTAAAGGTTTTTCTAAAAGAAGATAACTAAATGGTGAACAAATTTCTCTCCTACTTCAGTGTAACGAAGCTTACTGGTAGCCAAAGAAAATGAGTTGTTATGAGCTCAGGACACAGCTTTTACTTTGTATTTTAAAATAGAAAAGAGGGAAAAAGCACTTTGTTGTATCAAAAACAGAACTTGGAGAAGCAAGTTCTTGATGGGGGCCTTTTGAATCCAGACAGGTAAATACGTAAAATTTCCAAGGTAGGGTGTGACTGGTGAGTGTAGATTTGAAATCAGAAGAGTGAGGCAAAATGAGCGAGCAGATTAAAACCATTATAATATATATATATAAAATATATATTATATATAAATATAATATATATCTATGTATTACTGAATCACTTTGCTATACACCTGAAACTAACACAATATTGTAAATCAACTATACTTCAATAAAATAATTTTAAAACCTGTAAGATATAAACTTGCAATTAAATACATCAAAACCAAATGTAATAAATACTCAAACCCCATAACTTCCTACTTACATTACTAAATTTGCTAGTATCTGTGGGCTTGAGGTAATTTACATGGATTGTATCTGTGTCGTAGAAATAGCACATGATGGAGCCTTACTGCACATCTCTTCCCAGCTCCATGTGCAGTGATGTGAGATTGGTAGCTTGAAAATAGATTTGCTGGAGTATTTACACCATGAAATTTGACAAATGGTACAAAGCAGGGCTTTTCACCAGACCTCCAGTTGTTTCAAACATTTACCAGCACTCTACTACCAAACAGCATAAGAATCTTGCTGTTTCAGAGCGTGAGTAGATCTGAAGGGCCTGTTCTGGACAGTTGATTGCTCTAAATGTGCTTTGTTTTTTACCATACAGCATTCTTTCCCTCTTCATCGTTTAGCATTATTCCTTTCTCCGTGGAGTTACCTCTTTCTTATTCCATGCAGTTGGGCCAAAGGGTGGAGACACAAAGACCCCAGCTCTCCCTGTCCTCAGGGGTGACTTGAGTCATAGTATTGAAAGTCACTGGCCACAGTGATTGGTTCAGGCATGAACATGTGAGCCAAACTGGAACAGAATCCTCCTTGAGATGTAATCGATGGATGCTGGCTGGGATTAAGAGCAGCATATGTAGGCTTGAAGCTACCATTAGCCATCTTTTCCACGTGTAATGATACATAAGGGGAAGCAGGAACCTGATGACATTATTTGAAATTTGTTTCAAGCCCGATGCCCCTTGGACTTCCCAGTTACCTGAGCCAATATATTCCCTTTCTTGCATGACCAATAGGCATTTTTTTATCTTGAGTAACTCTGATAAAATGCCATATAATACCGTACGGAGAACTCTCTTCTTGGGCTACAGGGACAGAGGTGCATAGAGGGGGTTGCAATTTGATCTACATTGTGACCAGATTTGTCGACCAATACAATATTCTTTACACACAGTCTTATTGTATGTATCAACCAGAATTTTGTGTAAATTTATGAGATTCTATTTAAAATACTAACTATTGTATTTGCTTGATTCTTTGAAGTTGATGAAAGATAAGGACAATGCAAAGTCTATCATCACATCCCCAGGACTTATGCCAGCATCACATACAATATAATAAGAAATTACTCAGGAAATACTGGTTGAGACAAAGCCTGTCTCCTGAAGACGCTGCATTCATCTGTACCATGATGATGATTCAGCAGTTTTATGCACTACCCCACAGCTTCCTTTGTAGAAAGGCATATGGACTACACTGTTTGATGTGAGGCAGAGTAAGCAGATTCTATAAATAAAGATATTCGAGCTCATCAGTATGCTGTTTGACCTTGAGAGTTGAAGTTGTTTCTGTATAAGCCAGATTTCCCATTTCTGAGTCTCTGGGCTCAAGGGAACCAAGCAAGAGAAATACCGTACCCTGCTTTATAACAAGCAAAAAAAGGTTAATCCGTTGGCTATTCGCAAATTAGCAAATAGCTAATTTAAATTAAATTAGCTATTTTAAATTAAAAGTAATTTAAAGCTATAACTAAGCTTTCAAAATTTAAACATTTTTTTCTTGTATATCTCATACCCACCCACAGCAACATCCAACGAGAATGCTTTTGTCAGAACAGAACTGAGGTTGCCAACGGGGAGGGAAGGATTGGAAGTTTGGGATTAGCATAGGCAAACTATAATATGTAGTATGGATAAATAACAAGGACCTACTGTACAGCACAGGGAACTATATTCAATATCCTGTGACAAATCATAATGGAAAAGACTATGAAAAAATATATATATATAGCTAAGTCACTTTGTTGTATAGAAGAAATTAACGCAACATTGTAAATCAACTATACTTCAATAAAATTTAAATAAATAAATACATAAAAAAGAATGCTCTTGTCAAAACAAGAGCAGTGTCTGCATCACAGTTAGAATCTTTTGGGGGAACACCTGCCTCCCCTTCTACGTTTCCACAGAGATGAAGGAGCTGTGTTGGAATGAATACTTCTGGATCTTCTCTTTGTCCCTTTACTCATTTTTCCTCATTAGAATAAAAACAGATCTGTCTGAAGAGACAGAGGATAATCTGGCACATATTTACCAAGCTGACCAGGGTGGGGATGAGGCACAGCATTGAAAGGCCAGCAGCACATCAGTTTCCCTTTCAGCTGGGCCTCTGTTCTGCCAGACATCAGGTTATTAAACAGCCATGATTCTTTGTGAGGTTGGCTGGAGAAAATGTGGGCTCTGCAGAAACAGCTCTCCCTACAGGTAAGGAACAAGGCCCAGACTGGGAGGAAAGGAGGAAATTGTGGCCTCCACTTCAGCCTGAACTCAACGATCCAACACTGTTTATCAGGGGTTGCCAAGCCAGCAGGGGATATGCTGATTTGCTCTAGCAGTGAAGCCATATCAGGAACAGCAACTATAATCTGAGTCACCATCTGATTAAGTTTACAGTAATCCACTATCATTCTCTATGATCTGTCTGTCTTCTTCATCAGCCAAATAGCAAATGCAGATTTGGTAGAAATCACCACCTAAACCTTCCAAATCCTCGATGGTGGTGCTAATCTCTGCAGTACCTCTAAGACTGCAGCGTTACTCCTGGTTTACTAATTGCGTAAGCTTTAACAGCGTCCATTTGCTCCCCCTACTACAACAGCTCTCATTTCACAGGACCAGTCTGAGGCTTCTGCCAGTTGCTGAACACGTCTGTTCTAACAGAGCAATCTAGAATTGAAGAGTGGGTTCAGGAACTTACCAGACACACTGTTACATTAACACGAGCCAGAAGTTCTTTGATCACTTGACATCATTTAACCCTACTCTGACTGGCGGACCACAGTAGCACTTCGTGTCTCCAGGACATAGTGTCAATTCAGAGCCAGAGTCACAACATCTGATCAGTCTCCTTTCCCCACTGCACAGTCACCCTGGGAAATAGCCACAGGTCCCTTTGGGGAAGACTATGAGGAATGTTACCGTATGAACTTTGCCTGTGTAGCAGGGTTTTCCCTTTAGAGAATTCAGTATTCAAGGATCCCTCCTTTATTTTTTTATTTTTATTTTTTACAGGTTATAAAAAAAGTATATTTTCAGGGCAGTTATGACATTCCTGGTTCTTTAAATTAAAGAAGAAAAGTCCATTGAAACCTCACGTTTCATCACTTTAAAATATTTTTTTTAAATAGCCAAATAGCAGGTAAATAACTGCAATGAATTTTTGGACGCCAAAGAATGCACATGGACTACAGCCTTAGGAATATTCTTACGTATTTGAAATACAGGTATTAAGGATCCCTCCTTTCAGGCATCCTTCATCCAAGGGGCTCTATATTTGTCAAGAGGCTCAGGGTTGGTTGAGAGAATGTGACTCTATTATGGTGATTCAAGTCAGACCTCTGTTCATCAGACTTAGGGCTTTTCTATTTATACAAATCGAATAAGACTTTAGTGGGATGTACACCTACTTTCATTCTAAGGACACCACAATCAATCACCAATGCCAAAGATTTCTGCGGGTCAGACTATTCTATGACGACTTCAGCTCAGCTGTTCACCATAGTAACCATGGCCACACTGTCTCTGGCAATTAAGTACATTCAAAGGGCAGATTTTGAATGCTGTCCTCTCAACCACTGTAAAGAGGACCATCTGCCGTGGACCTTGGCCCCATCCAGGTGTGCGTACTGCTTGAGAAAGTAGAGAAGCAACCCCCATGCCTGGATCCAGAAGAGGAGAGGAGGAACCCCCTGCCCCTGAACAGAGGAGTGAAAAAAGACAAATGGATGGAGACTGAACCTGGCTTCAGGGGCTCAGTTACTCACCCACCAGCTGACTTGGCTCAAACTCAATAGATGTCAAGTCCTAGCCGCATTGCCACTCCTTCTCCCTTGGGGAAGGGCAGGATAAGAAGATGGAGAGAGGCAACATTTCCAATCCTAGCACTTACCCTGGCAAGAAAAGGGGACAGATGCCCTCCTATGAGGAAACAAGACTCCTAATAAGAGCCTGGATGAAAGCGTAGGATTTGGATTAGCTGAAGTGACAGGCTTCAAGTGCTTGACATGGGGGGAAACAGTAGTCAGGAACACAAAGGCAGGAGAGGATGGCAAATCCAGGAGGGTTCTGGTCCTGACAAGTGACTTCCACTCTACTAAAGCTCCTGTCCCAGGAGGGAACTAGGTGACAATCAGGAACCAAAGCCTGACTTGTGATACAAAATGTACAAACGTGGAGGTCATTAGGAAAGGGAAGGTTCAAATGACACATGGATACATGGGGTGAGAACTTACAGTATCTAGGGCAAAAGAAGTAATTCCAAAGCCATCCCCAGTTCATAAGCAGAGATTTCCTAAAGTGTCTCCAACCTTTATTAGCTGAAAAATAGACAGCTATTCCCCAGTCATCCCAACTCCCTAGAAATGTGAACCTTAAGGCAAGTTTGCCCTGAAGTTGCAGTTGTGCAAAAATATGTCATTTATGGAACGATGAGCCTTGGATAATTCTTGGTTAATGTTCATGTGGTTATTAAAAATCAACTAAGACTTTAACTTTCATTTGCATTTCATTTTTATACTTTCCAGAAAGAAAAAAATTACAGAAAATACATCTCCTGGGACCAAAGCACAAATTCCAGTTCAGTTCAAGAAGCTGAAAGAATAGGACCCTTGCCTTCCTAGAGACGCAAAAACCAGCAGGTGCTCTGCTTTGAAAAGGAGGCTAAGAATAAAGCAGGCACAGCAAATAGTTCTGGGCAGGAAAGAAACCAGTCAAACTCTTGCCAAAAAGTATTGTATTAAATGCTAAATCCTACTTTAAGGTGGCAACCACAGTTTAGTCTTTTCGAATCTCTCCCTTTATAAATAGAGCCTCCTGCTATTTTCTAAGAAGCAGAAGAACTTCTGTCTGCAAGATGATTGATTTTTTTTTTTTTTTTTTTTTTTTTTTTGACAAGAGCCAGAATTTAAAACTGGCATCAAAACCAAGCCAACTTGAGGCTAGGGAGAAGAAAGTAACACTGGTTATTTTATCTAAAGATGAGCCAATCAAATTTTTGGTACATCAATGCCACGTTTGCCTGAGAAAAAAATTAAGGAAGTCTGGTTGCATAAATACCTCCTATTCATGACTTTTCACCTGCCTCTGTGAGTGCAAGATTGGGTGATGGTATTGGCAATTATTTGGAACAGTCACCAGGGGCTGCTTCCCCCAAGAGCAGCCCAGTTAAGTGGCATGTCTGCAGTGTTCTTTTTCATAGTGACAAATGGACCTGAGGCTGATGAAATTACATGGCGCTCCACATGACGGGCCATGGTCAGGTAGAGACTCACCAGGAGGATGTGGAAAAGTTCTTTTTTGAGGGGAGAAATTTAAAGGTGGAGATGGTAGGGGCAGGGGAGGTGGGATGTTGTGTTTTTAAAACATTCAGGAGATCAAAATAGGTATGCAGGCTCGGGAGATCCTTCAGGAAAAGCAGGAATGATGGTACCTACTTCATTGTGGAATGCTTTAAAATGACTAATGAAATGAAAGTTAACTACCTTCCCTTCGACATATTTTCAAAGCCTTCAGTAATGAAAACAGTTTCTTCTTTGTCAATTTCCTATGTTTCAAAGAAAATTTATAATGTTATTAGCATGGGAATTGTGTGATCTAAGCCACCAAGCCTTAAAAACAGGTAAGAAGGGACTTCCCTGGTGGCACAGTGGCTAAGAATCCACTGCCTGCCAAGGCAGGGGACACGGGTTCGAGCCCTGGTCAGGGAAGATCCCACATGCCGTGGAGCAACTAAGCACATGCGCTGAGCCTTTGTGCCACAGCTACTGAAGCCCGTGTGTCTAGAGCCCGTGCTTCGCAAAAGAGAAGCCACTGCAATGAGAAGCCCGTGCACCGCGACAAAGAGCAGCCCCTGCTCTCTGCAACTGGAGAAAGCCCGCGCGCAGCAACGAAGACCCTACGTAGCCAAAAATAAATAAATAAATTTATATTAAAAAAAAAAAACAGGTAAGAATGACATTCAGTTTTAAGGCTTAACTTTGAACGGGTGTTCAGTCTTCCTAAAATATAAGTTAATGAACAGACAGCCTGATATGCTGATCATTTCTCTGTGAGGAAGTTCATAGCCTCGTGAGAACACACACCAGTTGTTTAAACTAAAGCATTTTAAAAGAAAAATTGATTATTAAGGGGAAAGGAGTTGAGGTTTTGGGTGGGAATCCAGAAAGAAATATCTACAACTGAAACAAAAGGGGAGAAATAAAACACATTCTGGAAAAAAACTTATGGCCATAGTACCTAGAATTTTCCATGAAGCCACTGTCTTTGTTTTCTATTTCTCCATAGTTATGTAACTCCATATGCCCTAATTATGCATCATACAGCTTATTTAATGTTCTATTCTAATACTTTTTTTTTTTCATTTCTTCCTTTAGCAGAGACCATTGGGAAAAATATTTTTAAAAATAAAATATCTGCATTTACGCAAATGATACAATTTGTGCTTTCACTTTCCTCATCAAGATCATAAAAACAGCTTGTGGGTGATAAACTTCAGTAGTCTTTATTCCTTATAGCCCAAGAGTCTAGAACAGTTCCTGGCACATAGTAAATGCTTGTCTTAACCTGGAGTCCCAAGAAAGCAGAGCCTGAGACAAAGGCTTTAAATTCAACCACTTTGCTGGTGGAAGAAATCCCAGAAGAGCAAAAGTGAGGGAAAGGGGTTCTGAGAGCAAATGTTTCATTTGATCTTTTAAGACCATCCTTTGCTAAGTGTAGAAACTGCATCTCAAAAATCTCCTCTGGGAGAGGAAGAGAGAAGAATGCATCCCTTGGCCCCCATCTCCCACTGGTCTCCCTTATGTTTCTGAGTTGTGCACGTATGGGACCCCCCAGAGTTCCACACCTCGTGATCAACAGAAAAGCTGTGAGCAGGCCATGTGGGCTAGTTGCACCGGGGGGAAGTTGGTAAGAGCTCGCGCAGAGGAAGAGAGGACGGGAAGTGGTACATAAGAGGAGTCTAACATAGTACTCAATAAGTATTTGCTGAAAGGGTAGAATTTTATTATAATAGTCTGAGTTATTGACTGAAGAGGTGTAAAATGTCCCCAGTAATTCATTATCATAATCATCAGTAGTTTAGTGAAGAAAAGACACAGGTTCTGTTTTAAAAGATCTTGTTTCATGGAAGAATTTTAATATTTGCTGATTTTTGAAATATTTTTCCAACTATCAGCTCAGTCTAACTATAGCTGATTAACTGGGGGACCTGCAGCCATGTGACAAAAAGTCACAGATAATGCAGCTGCCCCTCGACTGGATTAAAGAAAAATTGTTCCTAAAAGCATGGAGCAAATCACACATTTCCTCGAGCATCATCAAAAACAAGTACCCGCTAAGTTAGCTTAAGTGATGTTTCAAATTTGCCACTGTCCCTTGAAGACTTCACCCAGACTCATCCTTCCCCATCACATCATCCTTTTCTGACTACGACTCATCCTTCAAAGCTAAACTGAGAAATCAGTTACCAAAAAGCCTTCACATTCCCTCTCTCTCCCCCTTCCCCCTTCCCTGCCTTTTCCCCTGTCTCCTTCCCTCCCACCTTTTGTCCCTCCCATTACTTTGTGCTAGGTGCTTTCACGTTACTCAGTTTTACTGCTATGGCTGCATCTATCATATTCCATTGTAGCAGTGAATATTTCCCCCACTAGATTGTCAGCTCTTCCAATGCTGGGATTGAGACACTTATCTTCTTAGGACCTGACACACAGCAGGCATCCAACAAATTTCAGCTGAATGAAAGAAGGAGCCAGTTGCTGTTTGAATAAGAGGGAAAATTGCAAAGGATTTTGGGAAGAGAGGGTAGCTGATGGTGATAGTGGGCTGAGTCAGGGGAATCTTAGAGGAGCTAGATGCAGAAGGAAGATGAGATTCATGGACCTAGAGAGAAGGGAGATGCTGTTCCAGCTGGGGCTGTGGCCATAAGGCAGAAATGCACTTAATTTACTGTAAAGCAGTGGATTCTCCAGCTTGGCGAGGGCAGGAAGCTCTAGAGCAGGTCACAGGAAATAAAACCGGAGAGGAAAGTGGGGGTCAGGTTGCAGGGAGCACCGAATGTCAGGCTTAGCAGCCTTACTTTGTCCTCTATTTTAAGTTCTCAAAATATTTTGAACAGTAGGCAACACAGACAAGCGGCATTTAAAAACAGCTGGTAGACGTGTGGAAGAGCAATCGGGAGGGAGAAACCAACCACACTTAGAAGCAGAAAGTGACTTTCCTTGTCAAGCTCTGAGCCAAAGATGAGAGTTCGGCTTTGGAAAAAACAATTGGGGAGGGGTTTAAAGATTCTTTGCAAATTCAGTGCTTTTCTGTCCCTAGCTTAGAGCTGACATTCTCCAAGATGTGACCCCAACTCCATAGTCTAGTCTCCTCACCTCCTGCCAAACTGACCCTTTTGTGGTCTCCACACATGACCTCTATTGCCTCATCTCTGGGAAGATCTTGGTGCCTGGAATACTCTCCCTTGTACCCTTTTCCTCCTGTCAAAATGTGACCTGCACTTTATCCCTCTCTTTAAATGCCCTCTCATCCATGATAGAAGGTGAATGTAAGAAGTTCATTACCAAGTGACACATGTCACTTTCTCTTGGGCCTTCTGGGGACAAGCTATCCCTACCTCAGAATGTGTAGGGGTCAAATCTAACCGTATCTCTCTTGAGTTTTACATATTGAGGAAGAATAAAGTGTGATGTAATAAACAAAAACCTGGATTTTAGTCTGTTCTGTATGTCCTGGGTCACACACAACCTTGGTTTCCTTACAGACAAAATAAAGGGGTTGGACGAGGTCTCCTCTGACGTGCCTCACTGCTCGACACTCCAAGTGACTAATAGTGAGAATTTGTTAGTGACTAGTGAGAACTTTTAGTCACCCCATGTGACTAATAGTATTTCAGAGAGATACATGGGGGCTAAAGGCGTGGCACCTAGAGTGACTGGCACCTTGGAGATGCCCAATAAACATTTCTTGATTGATGGACTAACTAGAGATCCACTCTAATCACTTAGATGTCTCTATTTGCCTCTGTTTGGAGCTGGCTGGGTGCAGGGCCCAGGGATCAGAGCTGACTGTTGTTATGGCAGTGACTGCAGTATCTTTCCCCCAGTTTTATTGAGATACACTTGACTTACAACAATTGTGTATGTTCAAGATGTATGTGACAAGTTGATACATGTATATCTTGAAAAATGATTACCTCAATAAGGTTATTTACCACATCCATCATGGCACATAGATTGTGTGTGTGTGTGGTGAGAACACTTAAGATCTACTCTCGTAGTAACTTTCAAGTATACAATACAGTGTTGTTAACTACAGTCACCACACTGTACTGGCTGCAGTCCTTAAAGCAGTGCTTCTCACACTCGAAAACACATATGCATCACCTGGGAATCTTGTTAAAAACTGGATTTGGGTTTAGTAGGTCCGAGTGGGGGGGCCTGAGATTCTGCATTTCTATCCAGCTCCCTGTGATGTGGATGTAGTTGCTTCCCCAGCCAGACTTTGAATAGCAAGAACTTAAAGCACGGTACAGTCCATCCTCCGTATCCCTGGGTTCGGCATCTGCAGATTCAACCAAACGTGAGGATGTGGAACCCGCTGCTCAGAGGCCAACTGTACATTACACCCTTTTATATAAGGGGCTTGAGCATCCAAGAATTTTGGTATCCATAGAGGTCTTGGAACCAATCCCATGGCTACCGTGGGACAACTGTAGTAGGCCATAGAGTCTAGATCTGTGATTTTCAAAGTAGGGCTCACAGTCAGACATGAGTAGGGAGGGCCATAGTGGGCTGAGGGCTAACTTTATGGAACAGATAAAGTATAATTCCATAGACTTTAATTTTTATACTCTAATAAATGCTGCTTAGTGGTGGAGGTTCCTACTGGGAGATTTGGTTGTCATGCGGTGTGACTGTAATTATGTAAAATGCATTCATTCGCTCAACAACTACTGGTGAGCGGTGCCCTGTGCCAGGCACTTGTCTAGGCGCTGGGAGTACCTCTGAACAAAACAAACAACCGGAAACTCCCTGCTCTCATGAAGCTCATATTTTAATACAGAAAGTATTGTAAACAAAACAAGACACACACATAGTTAGAATTCCTACACTTTAAAAAAACCCCACACTTTTCATCACATAGCAGTGTTTTCTTAAGCTGCTTATTGTTGTTTGCAATGCTGCTATTCTTGCCTTTTAGTTGTAAATTGATATTAGCTTAGCTTAATTATCAACGTAATTGTGGCCTGTTGTGTGAATCCAAGGGTGGGTTGTTACAGATGTTTGCACCAGTGGTATTTTAGGCCTACACATTTCCATTAGCTAGACTCTCAGACATGCAGGCATTTGAGATTCAATTACGAATCATTCACATCCCATTTCCAGCTATCAGTTCGTTTAATGTAGTTAGAACCGATTAACTGGTGACCAGCAGCAATGTGATGAAAAGTCACAGATGACAGACTTGTCCCTCCCTCAACTGGATTAAAGAAAAATTGTACATAAAAACTTGGAGCAAATCATATATTTCCATGAGCATCCTCAGCAACACTCCTAAAGTAGATTTACTGAATCTCATCAAATTCTGCTTGGCTGGTGACATTTAACTGTGATCACCACCAAGTCCTTTTTTCACAGAAGGAAGAAATGGATAGGGTAGATGGGCCATAATTCTTCATGTTCACTGAATCCTTATCAGGGAGAATCATGTGGAGGTTGAAATTTATAAGAATACCTGCCATAATCAAAGATTTCTACCACCTGGAGTTTTACAATTATTATTGTATGCAAGAGTCATGACTTTTCTATTAGGTTGATGATTTCATTAGCCATGTGCTTCCTTAGTTTCTGCTTCTCTGTTCTCTCTCTGACTGTCAAGGGGGCTATTAAGGGTTTGATTTTCTCCTTGCAGATGAGAGCAGGGTTTCTTTCTAAGTTTGGACATTTTAAGATGTTGGATGCTTCCGCTACACGGGCTCAGTCCAAATAGAAAAGTGAGTGATGTTGTCCTGGTAAGTAGTTTGGAAGTCAGACTGACCAGTGTCACCCGGCTTTTTTCACTTTGAAATACATGATCTTTTTCAAATGTTCTACAATAAGCACATACTGTTTTCATATATTTAAAAGTACTTTTTAAATAAAATAAATGATTTGTTGACAATTGACTCAGTATAGTCACTGTTTATGAAATGCAGTGAGGTGAAATTTTCAAAACTGCTTCTTTCTTAGCTAAAGGAGGAGACAGGCAATCATCTTTTTTATTTCAGAAAACTGAGTTAGTACCCATTACCCTGGGAAAACTGTATAACTGGACCTTTTTACTTTATGTGACTTAGAAAATGTCGCCTCTCCCCTCAGAGCTCTGGGAAGTGTCATGATAATTTGTATACTCCTGGAAGGGAAAGCCCAACTCCAAACACCCTTCCTAACACCACCAGTTATTTTCTAGCTGACAGAGTGGACCAGAATGGCTCAGACCCAAGTCCGCTGGCCAGAGAGGACAGCCCGGACCCCAAAGGGGACTTCACCTACAGCACAGGAACGATGGCCATAGGTGGGCACGGGAGAGAGCAGGGTCCAGCAGGGCACGTGCCCGCAGCTGCAAGTGCCCCCGCCTGACCAAGCTGCCAGGGTCTCCTTTTTACAAAGGCAGAACTCACCCTCTCTGAACTGAAGTAGCCGCCATGTTTCTAGACCAATCAAAAGCGAGAGGAGAACTCAAATGGAAGATGCTATACTCTGCTAAAATTTAGCCATTAATAGGGAAAAGATAGCCATATTTGTACCCTACGCTGGTGAAATAAGTTGATTTGTACTCATTTTGTGTGTTTACCATAGGCAAGTTAAGGAGGCAATATTCCCTCAACCGAGTTCTACGCAAAGATCAGGAGCCTGGATGTTTGTTGAGAATATTCTGAGTAAAGCTTTAGCAGCAAGTTTTAGCTGTGTGGTCACTGCACTATACATCACAGCTGTGAGTCTGAAGGGCCTGTTTCCTGGGAGAAATACTCAGGAGACCTATGGGCAGCACAGGAAGTGATGACAAAGGAATGTAGCAAATGAGCAAATATCAGGATGCATCGGAGTGTCAGGGACCCTCTGAGCTGAGAGGGACTTGTTTGGAGGCAGGAGGGGAATGGTGGCTCCTGTTTGTTTGAAAGCCCTTACCCTGGAGAGAAGGGGAGATAGTTCTGCCAAAGCTTCTGGGAAGTTTCCACTTGCCCTGAAGGCCTTCCTAGCCCAGGTGCTGCAGCATCTGACACGACCTCAGAGTCTTTCATTCCTTTGAAACATGCCTTTCAAGGTGCCATTTAAAACATTGGAACGAAAACCCATTAAAGAATATGTAAGCAAGAGTGAGAAGGAGGGTTGCCAGGGACAAAGAAGCCGGTCGTGCCTCATCGCCATTTTGCTTAAGGGCACTGTATTATTCTCCTAGAGCTACCATAACAAAGTACCAAGAACTGGGTAGCTGAAAACAGCAAAATATATTCTCTCCCGGGTCCCACGAAACTGTGCCCCATGGGAGGGAGACGCAAGAGGGAGGGAATATGGGGATATATGTATACGTTTAGATGATTCACTTTGCAATAGAGCAGAAACTAACACACAACTGTAAAGCAATTATACTCCAATAAAGATGTTTAAAAAAAAAAAAAAAAAAGAGCCAGACCATGCTGGCACTCTAATCTTGGACTTCTGGTCTCTAGAACTGTGAAAAATAAATGTATGCTTTTTTTAAGCCAAAAAAAAAAAAAACCCCCCTGAAACCATGCCCCATAGGGTTAATAAAAACTGGTGACTAACAGAAGCTCTTGGGCTTATCTTACAGAACAGCAGATAAGGGAACAGCTTGTTAAAAAAAAAAAACCCTCTGCCTGTAACACAACAAATCTGGCTGAAACCAGATGGAACCAACATGGCTGAGCCAAGTCTGCAGAGAATAGACCTGCTTGTTTAAGAGATGACCTTTTGAAGTCACAGCCCCAAATTTCCCCACGTTTCACACTAATTCCCCCCGGATTTGCACATGCATCCCAGGAAGAAGCGTGTAGCTCAGCAGCACCTGCACAGGAAGATGATTACATCACCTTTTCCTGCCTCCATCACTTTCCCTTGCACCTCCGACCACCCTATACTCTTCACTTGTCGCTATCCCAAGTTTCCCACCTTCAGGGAGGCAGATCTGAGATTTGTTTTCCTGTCTCCTCAGTTGGCTGCCTCATGAATAAACTTTTTCTCTGCTGCAAACCTTGGCGTCTCAGCGTTTGGCTTGCTGCATGTTGGGCAAAGGAACCTGGTTCGGTAACACTGTGGCTAGAAGTCCAAAGCCAAGGTGTTGACAAAGCCTCTCTGAGAATTTTAGGGAAAAATCCTTCCTTGCCTCTTCCTCGCCTCTGGTGGTCATCGGCAGTCCTTGGTACTCCTTGGCCTGGAGATGCACCAATCCAATATCTGTCCCTGTTTTACACGGTATTCTTCCCTCTCTGTCTGCGTTTCTGTTTTCTCTCTTTATAAGGACACCAGTCATTGGATTAGGGCGCGTCCTAATCTAATATGATCTCATTTTAACTAATTACATCTGCAAAGACCCTACTTCCAAATAAGGTCTGAGGTTCCAGGTGGACATCAATTTGGGGGGAACCCTATTCAACCTGTATATAGTATAGTATAGTACAGCAGCTATACCTCCTTTTGGCTCTATTTGTTTCTTCTAATATTCTAAATATGAAGAATTATCAAGGTGAAAAGAGGATTTCTTATGACTTGGATTAGTACACAGCTGACAGGAGATTTTTTATTTATTTTAAAAATAAGCTTTTTCACTAGATGGGGTCATTCAAGGTCAAAGATTACCTCGCATGGGGTTGGAATCCACTGATAATATCTTGCATGATCTTCAAACCAGCTGTTGCCAACATTCCTAATATAGGTAGAAAAATAATTATAAACAGAGCTCTCCCCCAAATCTGCCTTTGGATGTTCCTTTCAGCAAGTTCCCTCTAGAATACCATGATTTACATCCATCTCCTGTCCCCAACCGCAATCTCCTTCTTGTTGACAATAGTCTCTGGGACTCTGGGACATTGAAAGGAGAAAATTCACACAAAATTACTGCTGACCTCTTTCTGTGGGATTCTTTAGGAATGCCCTTCCTAAACATCTAGACCTGTATGAAGAAAGAATCCAGAGGAAATAACAAATACTCATTAATACATTAATGGTAGAAAGTGTTATCTCCTCAAAGTGTAGAGATCAGGCAATCACACACACACCCATTGCCTAAGTATCAGATATACAAGCTGAAACAAATGGGTCGTGAGCTACAAAACTATCCAGTCAATAACGAGAGAAAAATAAAGGTGTGCTTTCAAAAAACAGAAAATGAAAGCCAAGTGAAGATTTATTTTCTAAATAAACATATTTTACCAGAATATACTTATGGCTGTCTGTTTCAGTGCTGTGTTGCTTTGCCCAAGGTAGCCTGGTAAGGAAACACTGCACGTCTGGATTGGGTTCAGGAAGAGTTTATAAACATCATCTATACCCACAAGCCTCAACAATCTTTGAAGTAATACAAATGTCCCATAATCTAAAGAAAAATAGAAACACAGAAAAATTTGTAAGGAAATTTGCAATAAGCAAAACTGGTTACTGAGTATCTTCAACAGAAAGCTAGGCACTATTTAGAGCACGGTCTTCCAGGTTATCTGATTTAAGCCTGTCATTGCCTTGAAGCTATTTTACAACTCTTATAAGTTGTAGATAACTGATAATAAGGTAAAATAACTGTCTACTGACAATTCTTGTTTATCAATGTGCGATAAATTCTGACTAGCGGAGGTTCCATTGACTTCCCTTCCCCACAAAAGAAAAGCGTTTTGCAACCACTTGCAAATTCATTTCAGTATTCCTAATTTATAAATGTGTTTGTTCTTTGGATTCTCTTTTGAATTACTTGTAATAGCTTTTCCAGTTCCTGCAATTAATTAATGAGTTAAATAAAATCTTTGATGCATGTTCACTTTATATTCATGTAAGTCATATTACTTAAAAAAGTTATCAACTACAATCCTGCAGCCTGTGGACCAAAAACCACAGTTACAGAAAGACAGAGAAGATGAAAAGGCAGAGGGCTATGTACCAGATGAAGGAACAGGAAAAAACCCCAGATAAACAACTAAATGATGTGGAGATAGGCAACCTTCCAGAGAAAGAATTCAGAATAATGATAGTGAAGATGATCCAGGACCTCGGAATAAGGATGGAGGCAAAGATTGAGAAGATGCAAGAAATGATTAACAAAGACCTAGAAGAATTAAAGAACAAACAAACAGAGATGACCAATACAATAACTGAAATGAAAACTACACTAGAAGGAATCAATAGCAGGATAACTGAGGCAGAAGAACGGATAAGTGACCTGGAAGACAGAATGGTGGAATTCACTGCTGCGGAACAGACTAAAGAAAAAAGAATGAAAAGAAATGAAGACAGCCTAAGAGACCTCTGGGACAACATTAAACGCAACAACATTCGCATTATAGGGGTCCCAGAAGGAGAAGAGAGAGAGAAAGGACCAGAGAAAATATTTGAAGAGATTATAGTCGAAAACTTCCCTAACATGGGAAAGGAAATAGCCACCCAAGTCCAGGAAGCGCAGAGAGTCCCATACAGAATAAACCCAAGGAGACACACGCCGAGACACATAGTAATCAAAGTGGCAAAAATTAAAGACAAAGAAAAATTATTGAAAGCAGCAAGGGAAAAACGACAAATAACATACAAGGGGACTCCCATAAGGTTAACAGCTGATTTCTCAGCAGAAACTCTGCAAGCCAGAAGGGAGTGGCATGATATACTTAAAGTGATGAAAGGGAAGAACCTACAACCAAGATTACTCTACCCAGCAAGGATCTCATTTAGATTTGATGGAGAAATCAAAAGCTTTACAGACAAGCAAAAGCTAAGAGAATTCAGCACCACCAAACCAGCTCTACAACAAATGCTAAAGGAACTTCTCTAAGTGGGAAACACAAGAGAAGAAAAGGACCTACAAAAACAAACCCAAAACAATTAAGAAAATGGTCATAGGAACATACATATCGATAATTACCTTAAACGTGAATGGATTAAACGCCCCAACCAAAAGACATAGACTGGCTGAATGGATACAAAAACAAGACCCATATATATGCTGTCTACAAGAGACCCACTTCAGACCTAGGGACACATACAGATTGAAAGTGAGGGGATGGAAAAAGATATTCCATGCAAATGGAAATCAAAAGAAAGCTGGAGTAGCTATACTCATATCAGATAAAATAGACTTTAAAATAAAGAATGTTACAAGAGACAAGGAAGGACACTACATAATGATCCAGGGATCAATCCAAGAAGAAGATATAACAATTATAAATATATATGCACCCAACATAGGAGCACCTCAATACATAAGGCAACTGCTAACAGCTATAAAAGAGGAAATCGACAGTAACACAATAATAGTGGGGGACTTTAACACTTCACTTACACCAATGGACAGATCATCCAAAATGAAAATAAATAAGGAAACAGAAGCTTTAAATGACACAATAGACCAGATAGATTTAATTGATATATATAGGACATTCCATCCAAAAACAGCAGATTACACGTTCTTCTCAAGTGCGCACGGAACATTCTCCAGGATAGATCACATCTTGGGTCACAAATCAAGCCTCAGTAAATTTAAGAAAATTGAAATCATACCAAGCATCTTTTCTGACCACAACGCTATGAGATTAGAAATGAATTACAGGGAAAAAAACGTAAAAAAGACAAACACATGGAGGCTAAACAATACGTTACTAAATAACCAAGAGATCACCGAAGAAATCAAAGAGGAAATTAAAAAATACCTAGAGACAAATGACAATGAAAACACGACGACCCAAAACCTATGGGATGCAGCAAAAGCGGTTCTAAGAGGGAAGTTTATAGCTATACAAGCCTACCTAAAGAAACAAGAAAAACCTCAAGTAAACAATCTAACCTTACACCTAAAGAAACTAGAGAAAGAAGAACAAACAAAACCCAAAGTTAGCAGAAGGAAAGAAATCATAAAGATCAGAGCAGAAATAAATGAAATAGAAACAAAGAAAACAATAGCAAAGATCAATAAAACTAAAAGTTGGTTCTTTGAGAAGATAAACAAAATTGATAAGCCATTAGCCAGACTCATCAAGAAAAAGAGGGAGAGGACTCAAATCAATAAAATCAGAAATGAAAAAGGAGAAGTTACAACAGACACTGCAGAAATACAAAACATCCTAAGAGACTACTATAAGCAACTTTATGCCAATAAAATGGACAACCTGGAAGAAATGGACAAATTCTTAGAAAGGGATAACCTTCCAAGACTGAATCAGGAAGAAACAGAAAATATGAACAGACCAATCACAAGTAATGAAATTGAAACTGTGATTAAAAATCTTCCAACAAACAAAAGTCCAGGACCAGATGGCTTCACTGGTGAATTCTATCAAACATTTAGAGAAGAGCTAACACCCATCCTTCTCAAACTCTTCCAAAAAATTGCAGAGGAAGGAACACTCCCAAACTCATTCTATGAGGCCATCATCACCCTGATACCAAAACCAGACAAAGACACTACAAAAAAAGAAAATTACAGACCAATATCACTGATGAATATAGATGCAAAAATCCTCAACAAAATACTAGCAAACAGAATCCAACAACACATTAAAAGGATCATACACCACGATCAAGTGGGATTTATCCCAGGGATGCAAGGATTCTTCAATATACGCAAATCAATCAATGTGATACACCATATTAACAAATTGAAGAATAAAAACCATATGATCATCTCAATAGATGCAGAAAAAGCTTTTGACAAAATTCAACACCCATTCCTGATAAAAACTCTCCAGAAAGTGGGCATAGAGGGAACCTACCTCAACATAATAAAGGCCATATATGACAAACCCACAGCAAACATCATTCTCAATGGTGAAAAACTGAAAGCATTTCCTCTAAGATCAGGAACGAGACAAGGATGTCCACTCTCACCACTATTATTCAACATAGTTCTGGAAGTCCTAGCCACGGCAATCAGAGAAGAAAAAGAAATAAAAGGAATACAAATTGGAAAAGAGGAAGTAAAACTGTCACTGTTTGCGGATGACATGATACTATATATAGAGAATCCTAAAACTGCCACCAGAAAACTGCTAGAGCTAATTAATGAATATGGTAAAGTTGCAGGATACAAAATTAATGCACAGAAATCTCTTGCATTCCTATACACTAATGATGAAAAATCTGAAAGAGAAATTATGGAAACACTCCCATTTACCACTGCAACAAAAAGAATAAAATACCTAGGAATAAACCTGCCTAAGGAGACAAAAGACCTGTATGCAGAAAACTATAAGACACTGATGAAAGAAATTAAAGATGATACCAACAGATGGAGAGATATACCATGTTCTTGGATTGGAAGAATCAACATTGTGAAAATGAGTATACTACCCAAAGCAATCTACAGATTCAATGCAATCCCTATCAAATTACCAATGGCATTTTTTACGGAGCTAGAACAAATCATCTTAAAATTTGTATGGAGACACAAAAGACCCCGAATAGCCAAAGCAGTCTTGAGGCAAAAAAATGGAGCTGGAGGAATCAGACTCCCTGACTTCAGACTATACTACAAAGCTACAGTAATCAAGACAATATGGTACTGGCACAAAAACAGAAACATAGATCAATGGAACAAGATAGAAAGCCCAGAGATTAACCCACGCACCTATGGTCAACTAATCTATGACAAAGGAGGCAAAGATATACAATGGAGAAAAGACAGTCTCTTCAATAAGTGGTGCTGGGAAAACTGGACAGCTACATGTAAAAGAATGAAATTAGAATACTCCCTAACACCATACACAAAAATAAACTCAAAATGGATTAGAGACCTAAATATAAGACTGGACACTATAAAACTCTTAGAGGAAAACATAGGAAGAACACTCTTTGACATAAATCACAGCAAGATCTTTTTTGATCCACCTCCTAGAGTAAGGGAAATAAAAACAAAAATAAACAAGTGGGACCTAATGAAACTTCAAAGCTTTTGCACAGCAAAGGAAACCATAAACAAGACGAAAAGACAACCCTCAGAATGGGAGAAAATATTTGCAAACGAATCAACGGACAAAGGATTAATCTCCAAAATATATAAACAGCTCATTCAGCTCAATATCAAAGAAACAAACACCCCAATCCAAAAATGGGCAGAAGACCTAAATAGACATTTCTCCAAAGAAGACATACAGACGGCCACGAAGCACATGAAAAGATGCTCAACATCACTAATTATTAGAGAAATGCAAATCAAAACTACAATGAGGTATCACCTCACTCCTGTTAGAATGGGCATCATCAGAAAATCTACAAACAACAAATGCTGGAGAGGGTGTGGAGAAAAGGGAACCCTCTTGCACTGTTGGTGGGAATGTAAATTGATACAGCCACTATGGAGAACAATATGGAGGTTCCTTAAAAAACTAAAAATAGAATTACCATATGACCCAGCAATCCCACTACTGGGCATATACCCAGAGAAAACCATAATTCAAAAAGACACATGCACCCGAATGTTCATTGCAGCACTATTTACAATAGCCAGGTCATGGAAGCAACCTAAATGCCCATCGACAGACGAATGGCTAAAGAAGTTGTGGTACATATATACAATGGAATATTACTCAGCCATAAAAAGGAACGAAATTGAGTCATTTGTTGAGACGTGGATGGATCTAGGGACTGTCATACAGAGTGAAGTAAGTCAGAAAGAGAAAAACAAATATCATATATTAATGCATGTATGTAGAACCTAGAAAAAGGGTACAGATGAGCCCGTTTGCAGGGCAGAAGTTGAGACACAGATGTAGAGAATGGACATATGGACACCAAGGGGGGAAAACTGCGGTGAGGTGGGGATGGTGGTGTGCTGAATTGGGCGATTGGGATTGACATGTATACACTGATGTGTATAAAATTGATGCCTAATAAGAACCTGCAGTATAAAAAAATAAACAAAACAATTAATACTAAACTTTCATTGGGTTATTTGTATGGAAATATGTTAATATAAATGTTTCAGACATTACATGAAATTTCTAAAAATCTTGTATTTGTATGGAAATATGTATGGAAATATGTTAATATAAATGTTTCAATCATTACATGAAATTTCTAAAAATCTTATATTTGTATTTGTATGGAAATATGTATGGAAATATGTTAATATAAATGTTTCAGACATTACATGAAATTTCTAAAAATCTTATATGTTCTGGTATAATGTTATAAGTCATAATCCTAGTTATTACTTTAAAATGTATATCTCAGAAATAACTAATTTTCTTGTCAACTGCATTATTATGAACTTTCATCAGATCTTTTACCGTGGTCATTTTTAAGTCTTTTGTCATTTACAGACAGTTCTGGGTGTACTCTGATGATTTTGCAAATATGTTCCTATAAAAGGGTTTCATCTTCAAGAAATTCATGGAAAAGACTCTGACAAGTACAGGTTTCTGGTAACTGACTGTACTGCTGAACTGAATGAATAAGCATTTTCAGAACTCTGATGAACTCATAAAAGTGCTAACAAAAGATCAAGATGAAAAAAAAACAACAATTAATTACATGGGACTGAGTGAACTGATGAGGATGAGTATAATTTTTGTGACTTTCTGTCTGAATTTAAAAAAAAAAAAAAAATCCCACAAGGACTCAGAGGCAAAGAATATACAAATCAATTTTCACTGCAAAGTAAAGGAGCTGTTACAGTGGAGGATTACTGGACTGAATGTCAATATTATGACATAGTATGAGTGTGTTTCATGTTTGGTAATTGCAATCATTGTTGCTTTTGTTGTGGTCATCCATGTACAATGCTTGGTGTCAGTCTATTTATCTCTTGTAAAAATAAAATACAGTGTGTGTGTGTGAAAAAAAAAAAAAAAAAAAGTTATCCTTTTACAGAGTTATGGAGCAAAACATGCCACCACTTTCAGATTGAAAAGAAGTCTTCAATTTTTACTGAAAATTAAATCTATCCGTTAGATTAAATTTAAGTGAATTTATATATTCCTGTTACATATTCCTGGAATAGCACTCTTGTATGAAAGCATTAATCTCTGCATAGATGGACAGTTCAAGGTTATTAAATGTACTGTTTTTCCATAGTGTTCTCATTTTTTATCACTTCTTTCTGGAAAGTTTTCTAGACCAGCTCTGCTCCAGAGCTAAGGAAAAACTGGGATACAGCCATAGAAAATGTGAATTCATTTGGCTTGCTTTGTGAATTATCACATACATTAAAGCTGAGATTGACAGCAATGTAATTTTAAAAATAATTAATTGCTTGATAACAATGCAATAGCTACTACATTCAAACAACTTGACAATTTACATGTCACAGAGTAAGTGAAAAAGGAACAGGTAAGTGAGCTGCCCATCCTTTACCTAGAGGATGAGGACCCACAAGACTGACATTCTGACTTCAGGTAACACCTCATCCCCACACACTCAGGCCCTAGACCAAGTTGAGAAGAAATTAGGGTATGTCTTTGGTACATTTTAGTTGCCAATTTCTGCCAACCTACTATGACTACCTCAACAGCCAGTATTCTCTAACCCAGTCTCTGCTGTCAAGAGAAGATTTTGAATAACTCTTTCACACTAAAATATTAATAACTTTCAACACCTTTCCTTTCCCAGGAGGAGCTTTATTTTAAAAGAGAATTGCAACTCCCACATATACAGTTAGCTGATCTTTGACAACGAGCAAAGGTAATTTAATGGAGAAAGGATAGTCTTTTCAGCAAATGGCACTGGAAAAACATGATATACACATGCAAAAAAAGTGAATCTAGACACAGAACTTAGAGCTTTCACAAAAATTAACTCAAAATGGGTCAAGACCTAAATATAAAATGAAAACTACAAAACACCTAGAAGATAACATAGGAAAAAATATCTATGTGACCTTGGGGTTTGGTCATGGCTTTTTAGATACCCCAGCAAAAACATAATCCATCAAAGAAAAAATTTAAAAGTTGGACTTCGTTAAAAGTTAACATTTCTGTTTTGAGAAAGACACTTTTAAGAGAATGAACTATGAGCCATAGACTGGAAAATATTAACCATAGCCAACGCATACCTGATAAAGGACTTCTGTCCAAAATGTACAAAGAACTCTTAAAATTCAACAATAAGAAACCAAACAACTCAATTTTAAAAATGGGCAAAAGATCTGAACAGACACTTCACCAAAGAAGACATAGAAATGGCGAATAATAACATGAAAAGATGCTCAACATTGTATATCATCAGGGAAATGCAAATTAAAACACTAATGAGACTCCACTCCACACCTGTTAGAATAAAGTCCAAAACAATGACAACACCAAATGCAGGAAGAAGTCTCATTCATTGCTGGTGAGAATGCAAAATGGTAAGTCATTTTGGAAGACTGCTTGGCAGTGTTTTATAAAGCTAAATATACCATATAACCCAGCAATTGCACTCCTAGGTATTTATTCCAAAACATTGAAAACATGTCCACACGAAAAACCAGCACGTGGAAGTTTACAGGAGCTTTATTCATAATTGCCAAAATCTGGAAACAACCAAGTGTCCTTCGGTAAGTGAATGTATAAACTGTGGTATATCTATACAATGGAATATTCAATGATAAGAAGAACTAAGCCTTCAAGCCATGGAAATAAGCTATCAAGCCATATGGAAGAATCTTACATGCACACTGCTAAGTGGCTGAAGCCAATCTAAAAGGGTTACAGTGCTATATAATCACAACTATATGACATTTTGGAAAAGGTAATACTATAGAGACAGCAAGAAATATCAGTGGTTGCCAGGAGTTTGGGGGGAGGGAGGAATAAGTGGAGCACAGAGTATTTTTAAGGTGGTCAGACTATTCTGTTTAATACTGCACTGCAATGGTGTATACCTGACACTATGTATTTGCCAAAACGCATAGCACTGCTCAAACAGTGAACCCTATTATAAACTATAGGCTTTAGTAAAAATAATGCATCAATATTGGCTGGTCACTTATAAGAAATGTATCACACTAATGGAAGACGTTAACAATAGGAAAAATTGTGTGCGGCAGTGGAATGAGAGTGGATATATTTTCAGTGCAATTTTTCTGTAAACCTAAAGTTTCTCTAAAAACAAAATCTATTAAAAGAGAAATTCAAGTTGAGTAAAATGTTTAACACAAAAGTGTAAATCACTAGTTGTGAGATATTGGCAGATGTTTTGGAATAAGCAATCCCCCCTACGTCGCTTCATTCACATAAAATAGAGGCAAGCATTCCTCCTATCTATCAATAATGTGGCCTCCCTGAGTACCAGAGAGGGATTTTACTTCATTCTTTCTTAGTCAGATTCATTCTTTTTTTCTGATTCTGCCCCAGATTCATTGATGGGAAAATATTAGCATCGAATCATAAATCCTTACACATTTGGCCACACTTTCTGCACATAAAAGTTACTATCACTTTCATTCTGAACTCAAAAGCCAGATAAAAACACTTGCTATCACACCAAGCTTACCAATCCTTGGTGCCCTCATCAGTGTCAGTGTACTGTTCCACCACCCTTCATTCTCCACTACAGTGTTTACTCTAGGCACCTCCTCTAGCTCTGACTTTATGGTTATTGCTCTGTTTACTACTTGCCACTTTCCAACACGACTTAGAGCTACAGAGGGCAATTGTTGAAAGATACAAATACAATATAAGTATTTTTTTTTATCACAGATTCAAATAGTACACAAAGGTTATTTATGAAAAGGATTAACAAGATTACCCCACTTTACACACATTAGGAAACTGGACATTTTAATCTAGCTCAAAAGTTTTAAAACCCATATTCTTTCAAGCCAACCTTCCGTACATCTTCCTCTGGATTCTTAAATTAACTAACTTGAGTCTATTCTTGAAAATGCTCTCTTAGGAGAACTAGTAAGGGGTCTAAATGTTTAAAATATTAGAATTCTTAGATACTAGTCACATGGCTTACATTGCTACTTGAATTAAAAAGGAAATTAGTGCATTAAAATTATTCAACTCTTATAAACAGTTTAAAACAGTTATAAGAAATCTGTCAATACCATATCTAACAGCCCTCATTTAATTATTATTATCTAGCCGCTCCAATGCTAGATATAACTTCATTAATTTTAGCACTTTATTAATGATTCAAACACTTATGGAAGAAATAATAAGACTGACAATACTCCAATGAAAAATAGCTTATCTTTGTTTCTATAACAGAAATATCGATTGAGAAATTACTCAAAGCAAATATTTCAGAACCCGACTCTTATTTCCAGTGAAAAACATGTTTATTGAATAAGCACCAGGTGCAAGCCACTATGAGGCATAAAAGGATAAGGAAGATATGGTTAGGCATAATGCCACGTGAATTGAATTTTGAAAAGTAGAAATGGGAAGAAGTTCATTCTAAAGGAGAAAAAAGCATTAAGTTGACTAAGTAATTTGGTATTTTTTTAGCAGAGCTGAGTGTCCACTTTGATCAGTGTTTGTGACCAATATATTTTGACCAGACTAGTGAAAGGGAAAAACTTGAAAAATAGGATGAGAGAAAAAAAAAAACAACAAAAAAACCACAACATGAATGTCAAGTTAATGATTTCTTTAGACAATGGGAATCATTGAAGGTTTTGAGAGCCTGATTAGGACTGCCATTTTGAAGATTATTCAGAAGCAGATAGGCAGGATAGGTTAAAAGGGGAAGGAACTTAGTGAAGTAAATATATTATTGAAATAGTCTAGGAAGGAAGGAATTTTTGTGTAGTGATAGCAGTTCTTATAAGAACCAACTCTAGAATAACTGCACCCTACATCACTAGAGCAAGCAACTAGAAGAGATCAAAAGTAATAAAGGACAATATCCCTGGCAAACAATATTTTAACCAACAAGAGGGGATGATGGGGTACCCATTGTCAAACTGAATTTGTTTAAAAACTGGTGGTTAAAATGTCTTATAAAAACTCTTATAAAGATTTCTGCTTCCAATAAAGGCAAACTAAGAAATTCAGATGAACCCCCCACAGAGAACAACTAGAAAATGCTGGAAAAATAATCTACTTGAAGACATCAGAGAGCTAATGGTGCAGTAAAAAATATTACAGGATCAAGATCCAGTACAAGAAAGAAACAAAAAGGGGCTATTTTTCCTTTTGGGATATCTGCCATTTCTGGAAGAGATAGCTCAGAGGCAGAGAAGCTGGACAGAGCTTCCCTTATACTTAAGGACCCAGGACATGGGTCAGCAAAATTTTGCAAATAATAAATAATTTTTGCTTTGAGGGTCATATAATCTCTAACAACTATTCAGTTCTGCCATTTTAGCACAAAAGTAGCCTTAGGCAATAGATAAATGAATGGGCATTACTGTATTCCAATAAAACTTTATTTACAAAAACCAAGTGGTAGGTTAGATTTGGCCTGTAGGTCATTGCTCACCTAATCTCTGGACTAGGAGGTAAAAATTGGAATCCATAGCTCTCTTAGGAAGGGAAGCCCTGGCAAGTGCCCTTGACTTTGGGTTGGGATTCTGCTAGGTGAGCCAGATGTAGAGGGGCTCTCCCAAGGGCTCAAACTCTTGTTCTAAATCAACTGAAGCCCTGAGTTGACTAGGGTGATTAGTGCCCCTAGCCCTACCAGAAGCAAATTTAAATCCTATCTGGAGTAATATAACATTATCTAGAGCCTCAAATATTTTCATATAAAATATTCAGCTCTCAATAAAAATATGATCAGGTATTTGAGGAAAAAAGACTTTATTTTAAAAATGAAGTGAAACAACAGACAGTAGAAACAATCCAACTGGGGATACAGATAATGGGCTTTAAAATATTTATGCTTAATAAGCTCAAGAAATTAATGACAAAATTGATAATGTTGACAGAAAACTGAAAATTCTAAGGAAGAACCAAATCGAAATTTTAGAACTGAAAAACACAACACCTGATATTGAGAATGCAATGGTTGGATTTCACAGATAACTAGATATAGCAAAAAGGAGAAATAGTAAATTAGAAGATATATCAGAAGAGAATATTCAGAATGAAGGAAAGAGGAACAAAAGAGTAAAGAACATAAGACACATAGTGGATAAAAGAGAAGAAACACATAACTGGAGGTACAGATGTGGGGAAAAAAAAGAGAGAAAGCAGGACAAAAATGATATGCAAAAGAATATGGCTGAGAATTTTCTGAAACTCATGAAAGACATCAATTCACAGATTCAAAGGGCCCTATCAAACCTAAGCAGGGAAAATATAAACAAAAGCACTCCTAGGTGCATCACAGTAAATTTAACTAAAAAACAAAGATGGGGTCACAACAAAATATAGTCAACTTAATTCACCAGCATATTAAAAGCATTATACATCATGACTAAGTGGGATTTGTTCCTGGAAGGCAAGAACGGTTCAACATACAAAAATCAATGTAATACACTATATTAACAGAACAAAGGAAAAACCCCATGTGACCATTTGAACCAATGCAGAAAAATCATTTGACAAAATTCAACACCCTTTCATGATAAAAACCTTCAACAAACTATGAATAGAAGGAAACTGCCTCAACATAATAAAGGCCAAAAAGTAAATATTTCTTTTATTGTTTTATACAGTGTTTTTTGTATCCCAGCTTTTTGTTCACAGTTCCTTCTTACTTCTCTATCCTCCTTTCTGAATTTAATGTTTCTTCCTGAAATTTACCCTCTGGTAATTCTTTTATTAAGGTCTATTGATTTGAAACTCTTTCCAAATTTTGTTTTTATGAAAAATGTCTTTGCTTTGGTCTTACCTGTGAATAATTTATATGATTCTATGATGACAGCTATTTTGTTTCAGTCTTTGGAAGATATTCTACTGTCTTCTGTGTTTTGTTATTGTTTATGAGAATTCTGCTGGTCTAATTGCTTCTTTGAAGTTATTCTACCTTTTATTCTCTACCTCTTTTAAAAAATCTTTCTTTTAAATTTAAGATTCTGAGTTTTTCTACAATGTGTCCAGGTAGAATTTCTTTTTCATTATTCTGGTTTCAGTTTAATTGAATTTCATGACTCTCTAAATTCATGTTTTTCTCTGTCCTTAAAAATTCACCAATCCTGTTAAATAAATATGATCTCTTTAAATATTTCCTATTCCCCCTTTTCTCAAATCTCTCCTTTTGAAAACTCCAATTAAAATTTTTATTAGACTGTCTCATTATATCCTTTGTGTTTCTAAACCTTCTTATCTGGGTGACTTCTTCTTGACTATCTTCATGAATTCTTTTTTGTACCTAATATGTTACTTATTTGCTCCATTTAATTTTAAAATTTAAATTTTAAATTTAATTATATTTTTCACTTCGAAAAATTCTATTTTTCTCCCAAAGTTCCTTGTTTATTTTTTTAGTGTAAAACTTTTAATTGAATTATACATACATATAGAAAAGTGTGTAAATTATAAGGGTACAACTTGATGAATTTTCATAAGGTGAAAACATCTGTGTAAACATCACCCAGATCAATATGTAAATGGAACATGGCCAGAACCCCAGAAGTTCCTTTGTGCCTCTTCTAGTCACCATCTGTTACATAACTTCTGCATAGTTTTAAATTTTATATAAGTTTAATTACATAGTAATTTCTATATTATAATATACATCTGATAATTTCATTATCTGACACATTTAGGGCCTAACTCTGTTATTTGTTGGTTTGCGGACTTTATTTTTTCCTTCTGTTTTAAAATTTTAGATTTTGAGCTGATGTTCACAGGGACAAATCCATGGGACTTCCGTGAGGACTCAGTTCAAAATGCTTCCCTCCAGGGAAGATATGTTTTGTTTTGTCCAGGATTCCAAAGAGCTGCTAACCCAGAACTCCTAAAGTCAACTTCTAGCCTTAGGATTTTTTGGCTCGCAAATGTAGCATAAATTCAAACCTCATTCCACATGAAGGTAGCGTTATGGTTGCAAATTCTCAAGGGGACATTTTTTTATCCCCCTCAGCTGAGTCCTTGAAAACTAAATTTCCTTTTACTAGAGGGTATATTTTCCTCCATTTCTTCCTTTCATTGAATATGTGATCTTTTGGAGATCCTGGCTTTATGTAAAGGTCTTACTTAGTTCCAACCCTCTACTTTATATGGACCAAGGCCTTGCCATCTGTCCTTCATTTGACAATTAATGTTAAAGGGGATCATTTAGCACAACCGCATGATCTAATTCAGCATCACTAATAATGTTACAAACCATTATCATAAACTTCCAAATGCGATGAATGAGAAACACACATTACTCATGTAGCATATTCGCCAAAAATGTTTACCGTAAATCTAATCATCAGAAAGAATCAGACATCCAGATTTTGGCACATTCTATAAGACATTAACAAATAATGATGCTATAAAGATTCAGAAATTCTCAGAAAAAAAACAACATTTTTTTTTTCTTTTGAGAAGTTGAATCAGGAGTCTTACATGTCTTTTCTTGAGTGAAGCAAATACCAGAATCATTTATGATATAGTTTTAAAGCTGACTTTGGAGGCTCCAATTTAATTTTTTTTTTTAAGCTCAAGTATCTGACATCTGTTTTACAGTAGTTTGGGCCTCAATTAGATGGAACAAAAGAAATGGAAACGAAGTACCCAAGACAAATGTGAAAGAATCAAAGAAGACAGAACCTGTAAGATTTGACAACTGATTCATTTATGAGATAGTATGGAAAGTAGAACAGTCCCCCAAAGATGACTACATCATAATCCTTGGGACTTCTGAATATATTTGATTACATGGCAAAGAGGAACTGAGATTGCTAATCAGCCAACCTTAAAATAGGGAGAATATCACATTATCTGGATGGGCCCAATGTGATTACAGGGAGTTCTTAAAAGGGAAAGAGGGAAGCAGACAAGAACCAAAGAGGTGGCAATGTGAGAGGGATTAGGGTCGGCATTGCTGGCTTTGAAGAGAGAATGGGGCCACGAGTCAAGGAATGTGTTAAACTCCAGAAGCTGGAAAGAGCAAGGAAACAGATCCTCTCTTAGAGCCTCCAGAAAGAAAACACAGTCCTGTCAACACCTTTTGAATTCAGTAAGACCCATTTTGGACTTCTGATCTCTAGAATTGTAAGGTAACAAATTGTGTTGTTATAAACTAATACAAATGGGGATGTAGGGGAAAGAAAGAGCCAGAAAGGATTCCTGGAATGAAGGTGCAATGCACAGAATTGGAGAAGCCTAATGAGGAAGCAGGTTTGGGAAAGAGGAGGAGTTTAATTTTGAGCACAAAACTGAGACAGGAGGAACTCTAGTGAGTGGTTCAGTCAAGCTTTGGAGCCTAAGAGGCCTGGTTCTTACAAGCTATTCCAACTTGGTCAAGATAGTAAACCTCTCTGTGCCTCAATCTTTTCACCTGAAATAGGAATAATAATAGCACCTACTTCATAGACGATTATGCAGAGGAATAAATGGGATAATTTATGCAAGGCTCTTGTACTTGGTTTATGCTCAAATGTTGGTTGATGATAATGATGATGATGATATAGAAAACACTTTCTGTGTATTGTTTTTAGTCATCACAGGCCACTACACAACTTTAACTGCTTGGTTTATGACCAGATAGTGTAGGAATAAAAAATGTAAATTAAACTACCTTGCTTCCTTGTTTAGAAGGGATGCCAGCTGTACTATTTCTCTTTCAATGATTATTCTCCAGATTTGTGCATATATATATATATATATATATATACACATATATATATATGGATGAAACTGCATTCATTGTTCAAGTTGACATTTTGTTCCTCTTCTAAGACCTTGGATTTGCCCTTACAAAACCTACACGGCTGGCCTAAACCCCGATGAGATTGCTCTGCTCCAGGAACACTGGGGTTGGGAAATAACTGTGTCCAATCCTGTAGCCTGCAGGGCAGGCTTTCTGCCTCAGAAGGGCAGAAAGAAGACAGTCACAGGAGAGATTAGCAAGAGGTCCAAGAGATGGAGGAAAATGGAACTTGTCTAAGTAGCGTTTATTATCACTTTACCTGTCCCATTAAAAGCACCACACCCTTCTAGGATGAATTATGCTTTAAAGATCACTTCTTTTCTTCTTGGAAATCGTTCTTCCTTCCTGGGGCTAAGGCCAGGTATTTGCACATCTCTGGAGGTTAGTATTTCCTACTTGCTCATTAAACACAAAGTTTAATAAGACAGTGTGCCTGCTCTAAAAGAGCTCAAAGTCTGGTGAGTGACCAGCACCCAAACAAGGGTATAAAAAATTTGTTTCAAGAAGGGTAAAACCAAGCGTTTCACATCAAGTGTGGAGACTCATGGAACACAGGTGGCAGCATAACAAAGGGAAATGCTCCAGAGGGAAGTGTAAACAAAAGTGCCTCTGGTAGAAAGGAGGTCTGTTTTCCAACTCTGATGCTCCATTGCCTTGTGGTCTATTAAATTTTACTCCATTTTCCTAAAGGATTGACATATAAGCGACAATCAATTAAAACCCGAGGTCGTGAAACAATGCTGTTTTTCAACTCTAGGCCGAGAATTCTTACTGACAGATGCCTGTGCTATTTCCAGTTTTTGATTATTATGAATAAAACTGCTGTGAACATTCATTTACAAGTCTCTTTTTAGATGAATGTTTATATTTATCTCAAGTAAACACCTAGAGTGGAATTTCCAGGTCACAGGGTAGGTGTACGTTTAATTAAAACTTCTATTATAAGGGAATCAATAGAGATCGTGAAGCAAGACTGTGTTTAAGTAAAAACGGGTTGGCTAAAATGGAAAGTTTTTGTGTGTGTGTGTGTGTGATTGCACCGAATTCGTCAGGGACAGCAGTTTTATTTAAACATTGAAGAAATCTTTTATCCCAATTTCAGTCCTCAAACTGGAATCTCCTCTAAATCAAGGAGACCATCGTAACTGACATGATGTTAGAGTGCTATTCATTTGTAAACGGTTTGCTCTACTGGATCCACACGCTGCCATTTTGCACCATCACTAACAGCATATTCTACCCCTCGTTTTAACTGAGTCCTCTGCATTTCTACATAGAATGACTCTGGTTGGTTGGGAAAGCTGGCATATAAAGAGAAGCTCAAAGTACTGGCAAAATCACTGGGATGTACCCCGTAAGTCCTCTGCTGACTCAATCAAAACACTTTTTTTAAAACCAGATCAAAATAATCGTATCTTTCATTATAAAGGAGAAACCTCTTCATTAATCACCTTGGAAATACTCTAGGATTTTATCCATTCTGTTTTTATTTCCAAGTCATTTGCTTGCAACCTAAGGGGTCTGTAATGCCTGATTCTTTTTCCTGTTAACTGAATTAGATGCCTCATTTAAAACTCTTGATAGCAATGCCAAGTTAGCTGGACTAGAAACAGATGCTGCTAATCTAAATATTAACCAGCTAGAGACATGAAGGCACATATGACTTAGAACAAGGACCCAGGGTGCCATCAAAGCTGAGATGTCAAGGCCTCTGCAGAGTAACCTTTTAACAAGGTCTTATTTGTATATGTTTCAGTGAAGGTTTTAATATCTCTGATTAGAAGGGAGAAAATAAAAAAGATATAACTTGCCAGCCCAAGCTTTCAGCAATATAAAAAACTGAAATCTGATTTGCCTGTTGGAAAAGTAGAAAGAAGACTTGATTCAAATAAGTATTTTAGAAATTCAAAGTACAGACACAGTGCTATGAGCTGAAATGCATAGACATGCCCTTGTAGTTACAGCACCTGCCTTCAGAAAATCTCAGTGCCCTTCAGGGGAAGGCCCTGAGAAAAAGCTTTACGATGACTGAAGAGAAACTGTAAGACAGACCTAGAAGGCAGAAGTGTCCCCGACCTAGTAAGATTTTCTCTTGCGTATTTAAAGAAAACTTTAAAAAGTCAAGTCAGCATATTCTTACTGAGAATTCAGAGAGTCTGAAATTTCAAATACATTTTTATATTAACATTAGGCACTTGGTAGACATAAATCTTTTATAAAAAAATTTATTTCTCTGTTAATACAAATTCCGACATCAACAAACAATAGTCCAGTGGAAAAATACTTAGCCATTAACATTGAAAACTTTTTTTATTTAATAAATAGAACTTTGGCATTCAAAATTCTAGCTGTAAACCCTATTAAAAAGCAAAAACAAAAAAACAACCCCTTTACAAAAAAAGAGGCAAGGATGATAGATCAGAAGGCGTAAGCCAACCAGTGGCTTCACATTCTTTTTACAATAACTGTATTTCAATTAAGTCATGACCGTTGTATTTACACATGAGGTATTCTGGGTGGTTCAAAAACTGAACCTAGTTTACAAAAACCACCAGTCATAGTGACTGATTATACACTCTGCTGTGCTTTTAATGTAACCACCTAGCACCTTACTACTTCTTGTCATCACACCAATGTGATGCTGAATTTTATGTTTACATATTTAAATAACTATTTATACATATATGTACACATATACACACAAATGACTATACTCCAAAGGAGTTTCCTGCTCACTAAACAGGGAAAAGGCTGGGCTCCAAAGACATATATCTGATACCTCCCCTCATGTTTACTAAGGTATCTACCTAGTAACGAAAAACTGCTCCTTGCTTTAAAAAAAAGGAAAAAAAAATCCTAATCAAGTCTATTTACAGAAGAACAAGGTGCAATAATCATCAACATTCTTACAGCTCATGTAAAATAGAAATGAATGCTTACTGCAGGCAAAAAGGCACAAGAGGTTCTCTCTGTATGCAGCTGTAGTAGTGTTGTTAATGACTTATTGATTTGAAACTACATTCTTTATATACTCAATACTTCTTTTAAATAAGAAAAAATCCAAATATCCAAAACCTTTCCCTCTTCATGATTAAATGTAGAACATTATCATGCAGCAATTTCCACCATGACATTTTGGGGTGAAGCTAGAAATTTTATGTTTTGTGAACACTGGAAAAAAAACTGTCAAAAATGGAAACAAAATGAATTAACTTTGGCTCTGAGAGCTCTAGCTACTGGCAGTTTCAAATGACACAGTCTGAGTGAGCATGGTTATGAGAATTGCTTATTTCTGTAATTACATATCTACAGTGATAGAAAGCTGCATAAGAGAATGCCAATAACCCAAACTGAAGATGTGCCTGAGCTGAACTGTGTGATGTAAAAATATAGTCCAAGTTCTCAGCTACTGTATCATTCAATAAACTATTAGTGATACTGAAAGAACATTTTCCCAATAAAGCAGTTCCTTTAAAAATGCCCTCTAAGAGAATCCTATTAGTAAGTCTTGAACTATGACAGAATTAATTTATAAACTCATTAGTGAGTCAGAAATGTACAATATCCATTTTAGCAATACTTTCCGGCTCTTGAGATTGTCTCTAACAGGCTACTGGAAGAAGTCTAATTCAGTTTAATAAATTGTCATGACCAAAAAACAAATTTCACTAAAATAAAATACTGTTAACATTAAATACTGAATCCTATTTCAAATACAAAAAGTGGTCACACTTATTATTATTATTTTTTAATTCAGGCATGGCTTACCTAGTCAATACTTAAGCAAAATTTCAAATAGATTTACTTTAAAACTTAGGTTAATTTTCACCTCAGACATACAATCACTGCAATAACTTCCAAGAATATCCTAGTTCAAACTAGGACAAGATGCTATAGTGTTTCTATTTGCCCATCATACCTAGCCTAACAGTAAAATCTTTGTTTTTAATGAGATACTGATATTCTTACTATTCTAACACAAAAGGTTGTCTTGGGAAAGGGGAATTTTCTGAAAAATAAAAATCAAAATTAAATACTGACAAATTAGACTACTACTAGTTTTATTTCCCCCCAAATTCCCTCCAAGTCTGTCTACTAATTATCTAGGCCCCTTTACAAAACCCAGACTCCAAGAGATTACATTCTATACTTCAAGGTTATACTTACACTATCACATCTTAAATCCCCTTTTTATGTGGAGTATACATTTTGGGAACTGAAATACATCAGCAGTAGTTAGTTAGTTTTCTACTAGGTTAAATTTGTTTTAACCTCAAGATATGTGAACTAAGTCAAATTCTGTAAGTTTTAAAAAGCTAACTTATTTTTTAAAAATATAAATTACTTAATCCCAACTAAGCCGGAAAACAAAGTATCTACAGTGATCAAAACAAACGATCAAAAGTTTGTTTAACCATAAAACCCCCAAACATATAAATTTAAGAACCTAGTGACCCAAATCAGTGATTATTTGCCCATTATCACTATCATTTTAGGGTACCTTTACTTTCAAAATTATGAAGACTGGGGGTGTGGGGGAGGGGATTCTATTCAAAGAGGTTGTAAAAGTGTTGTGTGCTACACTTGTGGCTTATCTATTTCAGATGCTATTACCTACTTTACTGTAAAGGGCCATTTTTACAGATCTTAATTTTTATAAGGCAGAATTCTTTGCATCAGATTTTTGGTACAAATTTACTACTCCCTGATTGTCTTCAAACCACCATCATTCAAAAACAAAAGAACACATGAGAAAGCCAAATTCTTGCTAGTGACTAAGTCCTTCCTTATTAGGTTAGGGACCTTGGGATGCAGAATCACTACAATGCACTGATTTCTTAGTGCCCAGATCCTAAAGACTTAAAAGGGCAGGGAGGACTCAGGCACTGAACGGAAGGAAAGTCTGACGTCCTTACAATGTATTATAACTGATTGTTGAAATATAACTATAAAATAACTATTGAGAGCTGTATATAAGCCAATTTCTGAACTGAATGTCTTCCTGGGTAGTTTCCTTGAAGGCCTTATCCCAAATATGTTTTCACTGCTGAAAACATTTAGGAATGTATTTTTCTAGGAGCAGCCTTTATACCAGTATATAAGCCCGGCAAGAAAACAGACATGTGATCTGCTCTTGCCTCAAACAATATTCTCCTGCTTGATTAACATCCCTCATTCCTTCTACCTGTTATTTAGTCTTGACCTAAATGAGACCTGGGGTTGCATCAAGAGATAAATCAAAACAACTTGTAAAGGACAATGATTGCCATAACTAAGTACACTAAAAAGAACGTACATTTAAATGCTCTGAAGGCAATGAAATATATAGTCCTTCCAAAATACCAATTAAAACAGGGAAATACTCATTTGGAAGTTTAAATGATTATATGTCTACAAAAAAGTCAGTTGCATTTCATAGTGATAGCCTGTACCCCAGAAGAAGAACTAACCTGGCCAAATTTGTATTCTATGAAGAACCCTGTTTTTAATGTACTTTACCTAACAAAAGGAATTGCAATATCACCTGGGTTTAGATTTTGTTTTATGCTAGTGATAATTCAGATATAAAGACTACAGGTTGATTTTTTTCTTAAAGTAGTTTCAACTTTAAAACAGATACAAAACTGTTAAAATGTAAACATTTGAGATTTGGATAAATAAGCTATTGTTCCAGAGTCACTTTGTTAATCTTTCTTTTACAATAATGATCTGAGGCCTTAGGTTTGCATTAATTATATATGGCTTTGTTTACATTGATATATATATATAGATAGATAGATAGATATAGATAGATATAATATATAAACAAAAAGTTGTAAATAGTAAGGGACATGTTAAAATTAGTTCAGATTATGTTAAATTGCCTTGTAATACATACATTACAATGCTAACAGGAAAACCATCACATCAATATTTCACATCTCTTAGGCAATTCACAAGCACTCTGGAAAAACAGCTGACCTATCTACAGTACTAAAATCAACCCAACCCTACAACCTCACCATCTCAGCACAGGGATTGTTCAAACACAGATGGTTTCGCCTGCTGTACTACTTTTTGAACACTTGCCTGCTGTGGGAACTCTTGTTCAGCCAGCCCTTGAAAACCCCAAGTACAACACAAGCTTCTCCATGAAAAAAAAAGCAGCACAAGAATACAGTGTGTGCCTTTCTTAGAAGCTTTGCTTTGATCCTAGAAATCTTTATAATTTTGTGAACACACACACACACACACACACACACACACAAACTATAGGATTAAAAGAAATCCTATCCCTTTATCTGAAGGGCACTCTTCACAGCTTGGTCCTACAATCAGTAGTTTGAGAATACAGAAATTTTTTTCTTATACATTTTATCATATTTTTCAAATGGTAATTTAATTTTTTTGCCTGATTAGATAAGCCCCTTTGATACTTCCTCACATTCCAATTCCTCCCCAACAGAACAAATCCACAGAAAAAAAAACCTATGTGCAAGTCGTATGTCACTTGCAAGTTTCTATCATGGCTCCTGAAAAGAAATGTGAAGAACCTAGCACAGCAGCATGTAACAACGGGTCGTTATTGCTGTGGGACCAACACTGGTCACTGGGTTACACAGTTGTCTCCCATGTCCTGAGCATAGCGGTCTGATATCGTGGTCCGTAATTCATCTATGTCCCTCCGTAACTGGCATACATCTGACAGTTTTTTAGTGAGTGTTTCTGGGCTGTGGTCATTCTCAGTCTCTTCAGCTGAACAGTTCATTGCTGTGGAAATAAAACATGGAGAAAATCTCACATTTTTTGGGAACAAAGTCATTTTAGGATTTTCAACTTATTATCATTGTAAGTATAATGCTGTATACTGAATACAAGTCAGGCTCAGGTTCAAATTATGCATCACTCAATAGTAAATGCATCTTATCTACTTGGTCCTTTTAAAATTTTGCTAACTAAAATGCATTAAATTCATACAGTGATACACACAAATTCAACAGGTTTAATGGATGACAATATTCCAAAAGTAAAAAGGAACATGCTCTAACAGCTCTCTTCAAACTCAGAGACAAAAATCTGAAAATCACTGTGTGGTGAGGGGCATTATCTTATATTTTTATAGATTGCAAAGTATTAACAATCGAGAGTGTGTGTGTGTGTGTGTGTGTGTGTGTGTGTGTGTGTGTGTTGGGACCTTATGATTCTAAACAACTGAATCAGGCTGATAGCTAGTTGCCCAATGGCTGAATCACTGAGGGTAAGGCCCTGAGTTAGCTAGCTTTTAATTAATTGGAGGCATAAGAGTCAGGTAACTTGTTATTTTAACAAACATTAATTGAACTGTTTTACTGTTCATGATTCATGATCTGGGCACTATGCTGAGTGCTGAGGTCAGCAAAATAATGCATAAAGTGGCTTATTCTTAATGATTTACATACAATTTCATAAACAAGTAAATTCAGTCAGGTACCACAGGTGACCTACCACTACACAAAGGCTACATTAGCACAAAGAAGAGAAAAAAAAGGCCTAACTGGAGAGGGGACAGGTTCACTGAATGGGACAAGGAAGCAGAATGAACAAAGGTGTACAGAAGCAGAAAACAAAACAGTCTGACAGAAATTGAGAAACATCAAGAAAACCAGCTCTAAAATGGCAGAGCACAAATTATGAGAGGGGAGGTCCAAGAAACAAGGCTGGAGAGGCAGGTGGGAGCCACCTTTATCTCTATTCTCAGGGAGGGTATTAGGAAATCAGAATCACAGGTTAGACAGATGGCTCTGGCAGCAATGTAAAGAGGGACTGGGGTGGGGCGGGCACCAGGCTTGGCAGAGAAACCAGTCCAGACGAAGGACTACGAAAGCTTGAATTAAGGCAACAGTGCAGTGGCGATGTGGCAGCAGGAATAAACGTCACAAGTAGGAAGGGACTCATAGACATGAAGAAGTTCGATTATCAATCAGCTTGGAAAGGGGCCAGGGACTGGACACGGGGCACAGATGGGGGAACGAGTAGGGTGGAGGATAAAATCTGGGTTGGGGTGATAGGTGGATAGTGGTTCTACTCATTGAGAGGAGGAACAGGTTTGGGGTAGGGAGGAAAGAAAAGTAGGTTCTGTTTCAAATACATTGAGTCTGCGATACCTATGAAACTGCTGGTTCTAATGTACAGGTGAGTACAATCAGGAGCCCAAAAGGGACATTCTAGGCAGGGTGAGAGATGAATGTCTGTATGGGTCAAAGGTGTAGAGAAAACAGCAAACAAGTGGATATGTACAAGATTACTCAGAGAAAGTAAATAGAAACAAAAGACCAACAAGAAAAGTTTCCTGGGCGACCGCCAGTATTTAAGTGGTGGAGAATTTCACAGATTGAGGCTGAGCAGTCATAAAGGTAGAAGCAGAACCTAGAGAATGATGTCATGGAAACCATGGTAGCCCAGACTTAAGAAGGGAGGGGTGAACAGTATCAACAGATAACTGATGGAGTGATGAGATAAGGGTTCAAAACACCTCCATTGTTTTTGAGAAATCAGCTGGCTGGTCAAATTTGCACAATGCCAGCCTATAAGGTAAGGGTTCCGGGGTTAGACTTTGAAGACTGGAAGGGCTGTACACTGTGCGGGGGAGGTGCTGAGTCTCCCTTCTGTTCACATTAGGAGCATGCTCTTATCCTGGTACTGAAAAAGTAATAAATGCTACACAGGACAGTGCAGATGTAGAAGGTTACAAAGTAACTGAAGGGGTGACCAGCTCTAAAATGGTGGAGAAAACCAGTCTTTTGTGTGTGAGCTTTTATTTCTTGCTCCAAGAGATCACTGCTAACTAAACACCCCATGTTCACCTGGCAAACCTCTCCTCCTTTAAGATTCAAGCCAAACACCAGCTACTCCATGGAGCCTTCACAGCCCTTCCCAAGTAGATTTAGTTGCTTTATTCCCTTGTGCTCCCACTGCCCTCTGATCACATTTCAATTACAGTACGTACCACAATGCTGTAATATTTTGGTTAATGTGTGAGCAAGGGCTGTATTCAACTTATCTGCATTATCAGCACTTTAGTGCTTGGACCATAGAAGGCATTTGATAAACGTTTACTGAGTGAGTGAATATACTTAAACATTAAAGTGTTTTTTAAAAAGAAACAACCCAATCAAAAAATGGGCAGAAGACCTAAACAGACAATTCTCCAAAGAAGACATACAGATGGACAACAGGCACAGGAAAAGATGCTCAACGTCGCTAATTACCAGAGAAATGCAAATCAAAACTACAATGAAGTACCACCACACCAGTCAGAATGGCCATCATCAAAAAATCTACAAACAATAAAAGCTGGAGAGGGTGTGGAGAAAAGGGAACCCTCTTGCACTGTTGGTGGGAATGTAAATTGGTACAGCCACTATGGAGAAACAGTATGGAGGTTCCTCAAAAAACCAAAAATAGAGCTGCCATAAAAAGAATGAAATAATGCCACTTGCGGCAACATGGATGGACCTAGAGATTATCATACTATGCGAAGTAAGTCAGAACGAGAAAGACAAATACCATATGATATCTCTTATATGTGGAATCCAAAATACGACACAAATGAACGTATCTATGAAACAGAAACAGACTCACAGACATAGAAGACAGACCTTTCATTACCAGAGAGGAAAGGGGAAGGAGGATAAACTAGGAGTCTGGGATTAGCAGATACAAACTACTATATATAAAATAAACAGCAAGGTCTTCCTGGGACCTATATCCAATGTCTTATAATAAGCTATAATGAAAAAGAATAAATATTTTATATGTATAACTGAATTGCTTTTCTGTACACCAGAAACTAAAACACAACACTGTAAATCAACTATACTTCAATTTTTTTAAAAAAGTGTTTTTTACATACCCGCACTCATATATGTGTTCTCACATTTATGAAGTGGAGGGGAAAATTCTGCTGACATCTCTGAGTACAGTTACATGTTTCATTTAACAAGTGAGATACTTCGATCAGGAGTATTATTTGGTTTGCCAAAATAACTACTATGAGGCAAGACAGTAGAATCTTTTTGATGAAACTGGAAACAAAACTAGTCTCCACTCAGTCACATATTAACCATATTATTAGGGAACTACTCAATACAAACATGTTGGTAGATAAACACTACGGTCTTACTCCCCTCATATCTCCTTACTGAAGTCCATTTCCTCCATATTTAAAAGAGACCAACATGTCAATATTATAATAATTTAGAGCCATGTAAGTTGAGTGTTCCAGCAAAATTAGCACAGACAGGAAGAGACACTAGGATATTCTTGTGGCGGTTCTCACCATTATGTGTTCAGGAAGGCAGAACTGAGGCAGAATGGGTGGGTGTCACATTGGAAGGGACAAAGCCAGCAGGTGTGCATCACAAAGGCAACAGATCTATGGGCCATGAAAACTGGCTCATGTGACAGCATTGGCACTTACATTAAACAGCTGCCATAGAACATACATAAGAAAGCTTATGAGTACCTGCTCTCAAATATTTTGCCAGTGGACTGATGGCTGGGTCATTAATTTAATACAACTGCCACATGAAAGCAAAGAGAATCATTACTTTTAGAAGAGTAATCAGGAAATCACAGCTAACTACCATTCCAGTCACATAGTAACAGAATCAGCAGAGGAAACATCCCCTGGCAGGTGGATTTATAGGCATTCTTCCGAGTGGCAGTCCATATCAGCTATGACCCTGCTCATTTCTACAAGCATAATGAGGCAAGTTCTAGCAATGAAGAAGGAACAGGTATTCAGACCCACAGACTGATTCAGAAATATACAAATCTAAGTAGGAAAGGAGATAAAAACAAATAGGGAAAAGGCAGTCAGAAGAAAAACAAATAGGGAAAAGGCAGTCAGAAGTTCCGGATTCATGGAGACATGTTTCTAATTGTTAAGCAATACAATACAGTAAGAACAAGTCATTAGCCACTTACATCTGATTCCCAGTAATAATGAAAGATTAGGCTCTTTGCCCTGAGCACGCTGATTAAGAATACTACACAATGCTTTCAAGTCAAACAAACAATAGGACATTTCCTTGAACAGCTGATCAATCACACTCAAATCAAATAGTGGCCTTTTGGAAAGAACGGTCTGCGGCCTGGATTGGTCTGCTTCCTGGCCCTGATCCAATAAAGAGCAGGTCTCTTCTGTTTGTCTTTGGTTCTGCAGTGGATAAAGAAAGCAAAAATCTGGTTGTTAGACAGAGGAAAGGTACTCAAAAGCCATAAAGGTTAACATTCCCCCATCCAATTCTATAAAGGAAACAGCGGAATCATATTACATGCACATTAACCAAATTTAACTGCATACATACAGCAGGAAAAATAAAAAGGGAGAGAAAAAGAATTTAAATAGTGGAAAGGGTGCCATCTGATGGCCTAGAGTAAACCTGAGAGAGGAAACATGAATTCAAACAGTCTCAGTTTCTAGGGGGTCTCTCACGGTCTCACATAAAAAGTACCTTGGTTGTGTATATATTTTGCTATGAGATGTATCCCAAGAACAAAAAGAACTGCAAAGAAAATTTAAACCTCATCCTACAGTTTTACTGTTAGTAGCAATAGTGATTTAGTTACTCTGAAACTGTTTTTTGTACACTGGGAAAAAAGTATATATGTTACTATGTTAATGTTGACAGGAACCAAACTTTTCAGTGTAAGAGAAAAAGAAATAAAAATATAAAATCAAAGGAAAAAAAACCCCAAACAACTCTGAATTGTTAAATTTGAATTGGGAGTATCAGTACAAACTCATGATTTATTATGCTCAGAAAAAGCTACACTCACCTCTTCCCCAAATTATCACCATTTACTCCTCATCCTGAAAACTGCTAATTAAAGGTAAGTTTAACTAGCTTTCCAGTTGGAACTGTATTTCAGAAAAGCCAAATAGCCTGGGTTGATGAGGAAAATACAATTTTTTATAGACGAATGCCAGCTAATAAATGTAAAGGGAATGATATAATTAGAAAAAATTACTGTTGTTTTAATCATCTAATGATTCAGACAATGATCACTGGTGTATGCTAAAACCATCAAGGGAAAGGGTGCTGGCAAACTGCACATTCACACACTTGCCTAAATATCAACAACCCCATTAACTGCTGACTGCAGAGGCTAAAATGCTACAATGGAAAGAATCAGTCTGTCACCACCTTAACCCAGTGAGATGGGTATTTGTGACACTTAAAGTGGGGTAAACAAACACGTATAATTTGATGATGTGAACAATACCTACAAAGTATTCGTGCCAAAAAATGTTTGCACTGAATCTAATATCTTTAGCTTTAACTTCTAGCTTACAAGAAATACAGGGGGTAGAGAACAAGATAAATGACACCATGCGGAAGCAATCACACGAATCTAGGTGTGACAAGTTTACAAGTTTGTAAGACAAAATGCCCAGTTTCTTCAGGGAGAAGAAAGAAACTTTAGCTTTATAAGACAAAATGAAACACAACACATGGTCCTTGTTTGAATGCTGGTTTCAACAGCCACTATAAAAAACACTTGGGGAGCAAGAGGGAGGGGATATGGGGACATATGTATACGTACAGCTGATTTACTTTGTTATACAGCAGAAACTAACACACCATTGTAAAGCAATTATACTCCAATAAAGATGTTAAAAAAAAAAAACATTTGGGGAAGAAGGGGGGAAATTTTCCTAAGACTAGGTATTATCAAACGTCAAGGAAAATTATTATTCTTATTGGGTGTGACAATGGTGAAATGGTTATATAGGAAACTGTCCCTAAGTTTTGGAGATGCATTCCTAAGTATTTAGAGGAAAATGTCATGATGACAACTCAAAAACTAAAATAAGCATTTTTTTGTATAACATGTCCTTAAATGCAAGCCAAGTATTTCATCTCATAATTAAATGAAGAAAGTATGACCAGTTCCAGTGATGAAGTGTCTACATTGCACCTTCCTTAAGGATTTTCAAGGGTAATTTTGTTTATATTTTATATTCAACTTGTGCATCATTTGATGACTTTAGGATCTAATCTCTATATACCATTTGACTTTGCTATAGTTAAGTTTGTGAAATTGTTTCTAAGACATTAGAAAAATAAAAGTTTGTCTTTTAGATTATAATTTTAGTAAGAAACCTAATGGATTTAATTAACTGGCACATCAAAATCAAGTCTTCAATTAAAAAATGATTTATGAATAGGTACAAAATAGGCATTTGCTTTAACTGAAATAGGTACTGAATCATCCTTGAAAGCTATCTGAATTTCTTTTACTCACATCAAGCAATGTTCTTAATCTCTGAAGGTTTCTTTCTTTCTTTTCCAGCTCTTCCATCATCTTCTGAGTAGTCAATTTTTCTTTAGAAAGTTTCCCTTGCATAGACTAGAATAAAGAGAATTGCAAGCAAAGCATGTTAATGCTTAAAGCAAAATGCAATCAGGTAGGTAACCAGGAATACTGGCTCTGAATACTTTAGATGTTCTGACCTCCCCAACCCCTTGGAAGATGATGCCTTCACTTCTTAATCAATCCATATTACTTCTAGAGTGGATAATTCCAAAGCAGGAGAGGAGGGAGGAAGGAGAAATATCATCTTTACCAAGAAAGTTTTTAATCTGGGTAAAACATGTTAAATCTAAAGTTGCTGTTTAACAACTATATTACAAACAGTTCTTATTTTATTGATTTTTGTTTATATATTGGGAGTGTATTAACAAATCTATACTTTAAAAAAACCCTTTTTCTTATGATTAATAAGGTACAAGATAATAAGATCATAAGACTGTCCCTGTTTTCTATCATTTGAAACAGCTAAACACCCTCTCTCAGTGTATAGTATTCCAAGCTGTGAATATGATGTTCAATTCAGGGCAAAGGTCTATTATGGGACTTAGATAAACTAATCTCTCAACTCCATTATAAAATTATAAATTATTCAGACATGATACTGTTGTGAGATAATCTTGAGTATACCAAAGCAGAATATAGGATATTTTAAGAGTGCTTGGGTCATTTCAGCTTACAAATCTGATTTTCAGCTACACACCAAAGAAGAACTTGCCATAAACCTTGTACTTATCAGTGATTTTTTTTTCTATCAACTTTTCCCCTTTTAAACCACAAGATCAATAAACATGACTAAAGAAGAAATTTCATTATTTTTTGCTTCAGGTCTATATTTAGTCTCAACTCTGAAAATACCTGAGAATGCTGATGACCTAAATAGCACACAATCTACTGTGAAGGTTTTTTTTTCTTCCCTCACATTATCTCTGGATGGAATAAGAGAGGATAGCTGTCACCATGGGTTGAGATAAGACTCTAAATATAAAACAGTTTTCTCAGTAACAGTATTCAACCTTGTTGCTTTTTAATTTCATTTGTCTGCTAAACTCTGTAAAAATACTATATTTAATTACTCAAAAGTTGGATACAGATGAATCAAGCTCTATAACAAGTACATTTTCTTCCAGGGAAAACTTGTTTTATATTCCACAAAGATGAATTCCATAGTACAAAGTCACATGGGCTATCTGAAAATATATATTTTTGGATATTGAACTTCCTTTGTAACTGAATCAAAACCCATTTGATTGAATGATATATTGGGATTTATTTACCTAGCTAAAAACTCATACTTACTGGCATGACAAGATTATTCAGCTAGAATCCAGAATTCATCCTAAATTTTCTTAAGATTTGTGACTGTTTATTTTATTAGAATTGTAGAAGAAAGGCACCACAAATAAACTACTCTAAATCTCATATTTTAACAGTGAAAACAGAACCCAAGAGAGGTATTTTCACAATGCTGTAATGTAATTCTTTAGAAGATTATAGTGGTTTTTATTTTTATCATGTTGAATGTGACTAATAAGTAGCTAATAAATCTGACTAATACGTTACTGTGTAAGACTAAATTTAAATCAGTGAAGAAAAAGGTAATCTCCATCAGAATAAACCAGAAATGTCTGGCAGTAGTGCTGTTTGTCATAAGAAGGAAAATTGAATTTGGGAAATACATTAAGCTTAACATGTTATGTTGGTTAGGTTCAAAGGCACTAATCAAGAAGCCCTTTAATAGAAGAAAGAGTTCACAGACACATTCTAGTAAGACCAAATGCTATACAACTTATAGGATAATACTAGGTGTGAGTGCTATAGCTGTCTGACAGTAACATTTCACCTAAAAGATTAATTACTTCTCTATCCCAAATTGTATGAAAAAGCACATGTTTAAAGTTTAAGAAAAAAGCAAGGTGAAGGGAATCTCTACTAAGCTTAGAATGGGATTACTGAAGTTAAAAACGAATTCATTTTTAAATGTCTACAATTTCTCTTTAAATTTCCTGTTTAATAATGATTTTTTAAAGTCTCAGTTACTAATCCACAGGTATTGATCACAATCATTCTTGCAGTTGAAAGTGGTTTTAAATTCATTTCTTATTTTGATGTAAATATCCAGAAACGCTAACCATTTTTTGGCGCACATGCAAATAGCTCCGATGAAGGAAGGCCAAATGTGCCTGACTCAGCGTGTTCTATGTACTCCACAAACCCAGTTTAGGAGGAAGTGTTTTGAAAGCCGCTGACGTTAGCAGTTCTACCATAGAAACACAGCAAGCAACCGACCCCACCCTGCCCTGCACGCCATACAAGAGTCCCACAAACACATTCCTTCCTACAATCATTCATTTAGCAGAAATTACAGCCAAGCACTACCTGTTCACTGGATGGTACACCAATGAACACAACAGTCAAAACACTTGGTCCTTGTGGAACTTGTACCAGGAGGGAAAAGACCAAAGAAAATAAACATAATAAATATGTAAGTTACGTAGCATCATACACTGGGACTTGCCTCGTGCTTTGGAGAATAAATCGGGCATGGTGAGGCAGGGGGATTAAAATCTCAAATGGGGTAGAATAAGGGCTCATGGAAAAAAGTGACAGCTGAGCAAAGTCTTGAAGGAGGTGAGAGACTGTGTCCCATAGGTATCTAGAGAGTATGTTTCAGTCAGTGCAAAGGCTCTGAGGCGGATGGTGTCTCTTCTGTTTGAGAAAAAGCAAGAGAGCCAGGATGACAGAAAAGAGTAAGAGATCAAGTCAGAGAAGGAAGGCGAGGTGGGGAATTGACTACATAAGCTCTTCTAAGCCAGTGTTACGAACTTTGATTTTTTTACTCAGGAAAAAATGAGGAACCTCTGAAGGGTACTATGAAGATATGATGTGATCTGATATTTGTTTAACAGCTCACTCAGGTTGCTGAGAAAACACTGTGGGCAAGCAAGGGTGGAAGCAGAAAGAAATAATCCAGATAAAGAATGAGGATGGCTTGAACCAGGGTGGCACAACAGTGGAGGTCGGGAGAAGGTGCCAGATGCTAGATATATTTTGAAGAAAACAGGATTTGCTCACAAAATGTTAGGCAGAAGAGAAGTCAAGAATAAGTCTTAAGGTTTCCAGACAGAGCAAACAGAAGGGCAGATCTGTCATTAATAGATATGGGAAATATGGAAGGTGTAGCAGGTTTATTATTTTTTGGCTTAGGGGAATAAGAAATTCAGTCTTGAACATGTTATGTCTAATACATCAAGTGATGACGTTGAGAAGGCAATTGGATATACAAATTGTAAGATCAGGGGAGCACTTTGAGCTGGAGATAAAAATTAGGGAGCAGTGAGCACACACATTATATTTAAAGCCGTAAGACTGGGTAAGATTACCAAGAGAAGTATAAATAGAGAATCCTAGGAAAGAAACAAACTCCTTTTTTGAAATATGACACTGTGCATGTGTGTGTATTTTAGCAGTATAACTGACCTACACTATGTTAATTGGAGGTACATGACATAGTGATCTGATATTTCTATACATGACAAAATGATCACCATGGTAAGTCTAGTTACCATCTGTCACCATACAAAGTTATTACAATATTATTGACTATATTCCCCCCACTGTACATTTCACTCCTGTGACTCATTTATTTTGTAACTGCAAGTTTGTACCTCTTAATCTTGCTCACTGGAATATGACACAATATTTTTGAAAGTAATTTACATGTCTTCAAAATAAACCTTAACATAAATACCACAAATGAAACTAAACTTATCCCTAGATTATAAACTGGAAAAGTTTCTAATAAGGTAATATGTCCAATTTTTATATACTAGTCTACTAACCTGCCTATACATTACAATAGGATTTATGCTACAGACCTTAAATTTATTGTGTCTAGTTAAATCAAACAACAAAAACAACCAAAAAAATCTTAAAAAGCAAGTTCCTCTGAATTCTTTTGATTGTCACTTTATTGAACATATTTCAATTATCTAGACACAAGGTATAAGTCAGTCACTTTAAGTTTATTGCTGAGAACAGTCGAAAGGCTTCATAGTAACTGTTATGATTTTATTAATACAAGCACACTATTTTTGCAATAGCATTTGTAACTATACATAAAAGGTAAGATAATAGTGCTACTGTCATAAGAAATAGCAATTAATAAAGAGCATACATACTTAACAAGATAATGGCATTTATAAATCATTAATAAGAAGAATATATTCTTTTAATAAAATTTAATATTTTTCTCTCAACATCTTTTTAAAAACTAGTTAAGAAAAGTTCATCTCCTACACGAGGCCATCCATTCGTTCAAGACTGGGCGAGACAGCTGTTCTATCTAATACATAGAAACCAACACAGAGAGTCAAGGAAAATGAATATGTTCCAAATTTAAGAATAAGATAAAACCAAAGAAAAAGACCTTAATAAAACAGAAAAGTGGTTTACCTGATAAACACTTCAAAATAATGGTCATAAAGATGCTCACCAAGGTAAGGCGAACAAAACAAGAACAAAGTGACAATTTCAACACAGACAGAAAAAGTATAAGATAGTACCAAATGGAAGTCACAGAGCTGAAGAATACAATAACTGAACTGAAAAATACAATAGGGGGTGTTTAATAGCAGACTAGATGAGGCAGAGCAAAGGATCAGTACATCTGAAGACAGGGCAGTGAAACTCAGCCAATCAGAGCAGTAAAAAGAAAAAAAGAATGAAGATAGTCTGAGGGACTTATGGGACAACATTAGGCAGACCAACATTCACATTATAGGCGTTCCAGAAGGAGGAGTGAGAGAGAGAAAGAGACAGAAAACTTAAGGGAAGTAATGGCTGAAAACTTCCATAACCTGGGGAAGGAAACAGACATCCAGATCCAGGAATCTAAGAGTTCCAAAGAAGATGAATCCAAAGAGACCCACTGCAAGGCACATTATAATGAAACTGTCAAAAGTTAAAGAGGAGAGAATCTTACAAGCAGCAAGAGAAAAACAACTTATTACATGCAAGGGAAAGCCCATGATGCTATCAGAAGATTTTTTCAGCAGAAACTTTGCAGGCCAGAAGAATGTGGCACTATATATTCAAAGTGCTGGGGTGGAGGGGAGGGAAAGAACTGCCAACCAATAACATTCCACTTGGAAAGTTGTCCTTCAGTATTGAAGGAGAAATAAAGAGTTTTCCAGACAAGCAACAGCTGAAGGAGTTCATCACCACTAGACTGGCCTCACAAGAAATGTTAAAGGGACTCTTTAAGCTGAAACAAAAGAGTACTAATTAGTAACAGGATAAGTATAAATCTCACTAGTAAAGGTAAATATATTGTAAAATTCAGAATAATCTAATGTTGTAAAGGTGGTAGGTTAATCACTTATCAAGCTACTATGAAGGTTAAAAGGCAAAAGTAGTAGAAATAACTATAACTACAATAATTTGTTAATGGATAGACAAGATAAATTGTGGCATCAAAAATATAAAAAGGGGAGGGTGCTATATCAAACGAAAAAGCTTCTGCACAGCAAAGGAAACCACCAACAAAATGAAAAGGCAACCTACAGAATCGTAGAAAATATTTGCAAATAATGTATCTGATAAGGGGTTAATATCCAAAATATGTAAAGAATTTATACAACTCAAGAGCTTAAAAAAAAATCTAATTTAAAATGGGTAAAAGCTTAAATAGACATTTTTCCAAAGAAGATATTCAAATGGCCAACAGGCACATGAAAAGTTGCTCAACTTCACTAATCATCAGGGAAATGTACATCAAAACCACAATGAGATCACCTCACACCTGTCAGGGTGGTTATTATCAAAAAGAGATAAGTGTTAGCTAGGATGTAGAGAAAAAGGGAACCCTTGTGCACTGTTGGTGGAAATGTAAATTGGTGCAGCCACTACGGAGAGCAGCATGGAGGTTCCTCAGGAAACTAAAAATAGAGCTGCCATGTGATCCAGCAATTCCAGTTCTGGGAATTTATCCAACAGAAATGAAAACACTAACTTGAAAAGATATGTGCTCCCCACTGTTCACTGCAGCATTATCTATAATAGCCAAGACATGGAAGCAACCTAAGTGTCCCTCAATGGATGAATGGATGAGGAAAATGTGATTTTATATAATACACACACACACACACACACACACACAATGGAATATTATTCAGCCATAAAAAGAATGAAATCTTGCCACTTGCAACAACATGGATGGAGCTTGTGCACATACTGCTAAGTGAAATAAGTCAGACAGAGAAAGACATACTGTATGATTTCACTTATATGTGAAATATAAAAAAAAAAAAAACCAAACTCAGAGATAACAGAGAACAGATGTGTGGTTGCCAGAGGGGAGGGAGTGGGAGTGGGGAGGGAATGAGCAAAGGGGGTCAAAAGGTATAAAATTCCAGTTTTAAAATAAGTCCTGGTGATGTAATGTACAGCATGGTGGCTATAGTTAACAATACTGTATTGTACATTTGAGTTGCTGAGAGTAGATCTTAAATGTTCTCATCACAAGAAAAAAAAATTTAACTGTGGTGATGGATGTTAATTATTAGACTTACTGTGGTGATCATTTCGCAACATATAAAAATATCAAATCACTATTTTGTACACCTGAAACTAATGTTATAGCAGTTTGAGAGAAAGAAAGTATAGAGTTAATGGTAACAAGATAAGATTTTGGAGTCAGACAAAATTAGGTTCTGGGTGCACAGCTTACGTGTTGTGTAATCATGGGTAAGTTATTCAACCTTTCTAGGCTCCAAATTCATCAGAAAGATTTTCCAACCTTGTAAAGTACTGTGAAAATTATGTGGTATATATGTAGACAATACCTTTGGATGCCTGCCTATTCACAAATCCCATGAATCATACATAAGTAAGTCATATTTGTACTGGGATTCTACATTCTTGGGTTATAGCTCACTGGGTCAGGCTGAATGAACACTTGACCAAACCTGAGGGAGTGAGACCCAGAGTCTATGAGTTAGTCTCTGCAGGTGGTGGGAAATGAACTATAGAACTTCAGGGCTGTGGGAAAGCCATATTCTGCCATATGAGCTAAAGGAGGAAAGGAAGTCAGTCTGCAGAGAGAGAAAAGAGACTGAAACAGACGGAAATGCGAGCAGCAACAAAGCCTCTTCCTTCCTGAAGCCAGGCTTCATTCCTACCTATGGATTCCACAGATATCTCTGCATTCTTGTAATACAGTATATTCTACTATTTTTGCTTGGGCTAAATTGAATTGAATTGAATCTGTTGCTTACAATCAAAAAGCCTAAATTACTTTTACCTAGTACAAAATATTTATGCAACTAACACTAATTCCTTTCTTCTTATGCTAATATTTAAAAGCCCATTTCTTATTTCAAATCACCATGATAAAAAAAAAATCACCATGATATACACTTTAAATATCTTACAATTTTATTTGTCAACTATACTTCAATAAAGCTGGGGGAAAAAAAGGGCCCATTCCAGGGACTTCCCTGGCGGACCAGTGGACCAGTGCAGGTTCAATCTCTGGTCGGGGAACTAAGATCCCACATGATGCGTGGTGTGGCCCAAATTTAAAAACAACAACAACAAAAAAAAAACCCCACAAAACAAAACAACAATAAAAGAGAGCCCGTTACAAATTCAGCACTATGGGTGAATTTTCTTGTGGAGAAAGGTTTTTTTGTCTTTTTTCACTAGTTATCCCCTAGAAGAGTGCCTAGCCCATGGTAGAAACTCAGTTAACAATTACTAAATGAGCTGAATTGGTGAATAAATGACAAAATATGAAAAAGTAACTATTTAACACCTAGTTTTGTTTAAGTTAGAAGCTGTGTTTACTCATTCAAAACAGTTACTGAGCCTCTTTTATGCACAAGGCACTGTGCTAAGTGCTGAACTGGATAAGGAATGTTCAAAGACCTTAGTGTACCCATTATAAAGCTCTTGAAATAAATGTATAGAAAAAAAAGGCACTTTATTTATCTCAAGGAGCAAATAATGCCACCACACTGTAGAGTGTAATGTACTAAAAAATTTCACTTTGGAGACAAAATTTCCAAATTGTACTTCTAGGTAACTGAGCATAAGGTGCTTTCCGCAGAAGACTAGTTTCCCAGTATGCTCCAGTTTAAATATCTTTCATTCCAGGAAAAGACCCTTAAAACAATTCTCTCCCCTAAGGCTTACACAAGGAAGAAGTCAGACTAACATGTTTTCTTCTTTTTCTTGGGACTTTTCACTTTGAGACATCCAGGATTAATGCCCAAGGCACAAACTCTGAGGTCAGACAGACATGAATTAGAATCTCAGCTGAGACCTTGGGCACACCTTTTAAAATCTCAGCAACTTCATGTATAAAAATATGCTCTTTCTTACCTTGTAAGATTACTGTTGAGGCTTAGAGATAATAAACACAAACCAGAAAGAACCGCTCCTGTACCATGTAATATCATCACTAGCATCATCACTGACACCTCTGCATTTGGCAACAGAGGTTCTATTTCTCACTTTGGCTTAAGTGTGGACAAATATTAAACCCCTTTTCCTCATTCTTCCATACTGATAAAAGGGAATTTTCAAAATATTTGTAAAACTAAGGAATATGCAAGCACCATAAAAATTGCAATTTTTTAGGTTTCTGTTTAATAATAATTGAAGATAGTGTACAGCTCAAATTCCTTTCTTAACTATCATCTTGCTACCTGATATAATTTTAAAAACAATCTGCCTGAGGGCTCTGCTTTCAGCATGATGGCATGAGGAGCTCCTCAGACCTGCTCCCCAAGGAAACTGGTGAAAAACCATAAAATAACACATTTAAAGCTTCTGGAAATGGTTCATACAAGCAAATGAAGAAACATATTCAAGAAAAGCTACTAAAACTCAGAAGAGCTGAAGTCTGTGGTATCTGAAACAAAATCCACTTGATTCCTACCCTCTCACAGCTAAGCAAGATGGAAACTCCAGACTGGAACAGTCAAGAACAGAGAGGGCTCCCTCCCCCCTACCCCACCCCCCCACTCCTAGTTGCACTGCTGTCTTCCTAGGAAGGGCAGGGCACCAGCACTTCTCATCTGTAGCTGAAGCTAAGTTCCAGGCAAGTGCAGCCAAAAGGTGGGGGCTCCGTTCTTCCGCCCAGGCCACCTCAAGGGAGGAAGGCTTTACCTGGGGTGTAGCCACGAGAATACTGGGGCCCTGACCGCCCTTGCGTTGGCTTCCGGGGCAGGAGTATCCACTGAAAGAGGCAAGCCGAGAGACCTAGAGCTGCTGCCCACCCTCCCTCCACTAGCGCTCAGCTAGAGTCACTCAGAATCTTGACACTGTTCCCACCCACAATGACTAGGCTCAGAGATTCTGCCTGGGGAGAAGCAGGCCACACAACAGAGACCACTGAAGGTCTCCCTAAAGGAACTGAATTCTTTTGCAACAGAGTATGAAGTTCAGTCCTAAGGGCACTCTCAAAACAGTGGGAGATTGTGGCAAAGGCAGTTGGGAGGACAGTGTTAGATTCATTGGAGCAACAGGCTCTACTGCAGGCTGGCTAGCTTGCAAGAGAGAAACAGTAACAGAGACAGCTGGGAAGGACACTCCTGGGAACAGTAAAAATCTCAAACATTAACCCAGGAAGCTAGTCCTTCAAAGGAGCCAGAATGGATCAGTCTATGAAGCAATTTATGCCACAGGGCATTGCTGAAAACAGCAGAGTGTTGAGCTGGCAATTAATGGAGCTCAACAACTGGTGTGGTCAGAGAAAGAGTCACAAAAGACCACATATTACATTTATATAAAATGTCTAAGAGCAGGCAAATCTATAAATACAGTTAGTAGATTAGTGATTGCTTATGCTGAGGAGGGCATGGGCTTTAAGAAAGTGACAGCTAAAGGTGTTACTTTTGGAGGTGACAAAAATGTTCTAAAATTGACTGTGGTCTTGGTTCCATACATCTGTGAGTATACTACAAATTACTGAATTGTATATTTATTTTTGGCCACTTGGCTTGCGGGATCTTAGCTCCCCGACCAGGGATCAAACCTGCGCCCCCTGCGTTGGAAGCGCGGAGTCTTAACCACTGGACCACCAGGGAAGTCCCTCTGAATTGTATACTTTAAATGGGTGAACTATAGGGTGTGTGAACTATATATCGATAAAACTGTTATTAAAAAATCAGCACAATATAAAAAAAAAACACCACTTGCCTGGGTTCCTTTTCTTCCAGGTCCTGATTTTCTCAGGCTTATAAAGCAAGAGCTACCAAAAGAGTTTAAACATGCCATTACACACCTAAGGTTAGTGTCTCAGAATTAAACCCTTTTTTTTTTAACTTAAATCTCAGTCTTCCCAGTCAAGTCCCACTTGTGGTCCCATGAGCAAGCTGAGGATTGTACAATACTTCCTACAGGCTCTGGGACTAGGACTACTACTAGGCTATACGGAAGCACTGCCTAGAGAACTTGTTAATAATACATTATTTCAAGCTTCACCCCAGAGATACTGACTCATCAGAGTCACAATGGGGCCCAGAAATCTGTATTTTAAAAAGCATCCCAAGTACTTTGAATATCCATATAGGTTTGGTGACCACTCATAGCACAGGCTCAAGAATACTCTCTCATGATTCAAGTGAGCTGACTCCCTTCCTGCAACTTCCCACCTCAGACACAAAGAACTGACTTTTCAAAAGTTAAATCCACCTTTTACATATCTTATTCTAAGATTTTAATTAACAACTATACTGTGCACACAAAAGGCCTATACACTAAAGATTTTTTCTCTTTCTAAGTACAAAGACTAGAGAGAAAGCTTATTTTTTAAAAATCTACTTTTCCTTTGATAGAATACATATTTTTGGCTGTTAGGATTTTCAAAAATTAGTGTTGATTTCTGATGAGAATATTTACAGTTTTTCATGCATTATATAAAGCATTTACACATAGGTAAAATTTTTAAAAATTAAAAAACTTTGGGAAGAAAGAACTTCATGTCAGGACACATTACAAAACTAGGATAACATAAAAAATAGGAGATAAAATCATACGATAATAATGAAAAACATTAAATCAATATTTATTTAGGTTAAAGAAAAATTATATTCTGCCTATATGACATTGTATTGGATTATGACCCATTTTCTCACCGTATCTACTGAAAAAACCTGTTTGATGAAAGCCTTAATAAGAGAGATTGCTAAAAATTGGAATAAAATCTTCTGAGGCTGTGGAAACGTCTTCTCTTGAAGTGTTATAAATAGGACAGACTGTCACAGTTTTGAGATTGGTGGTCCCAACCATGCCATTAAAAGTGAACAGTCTTAAAGACTTTTAAAAGTGTCATTCTTACTTTGTAATATTATAATCATTCATTGATAGCTGTCAATTCAGAAAGGCCATTTAAATGCGTAAGTTCTTTTAATGAGAAAACTTTTTAACATGTTAGAGAAAACAAGTAAACATAACAAACTTTTTTACTTTGTATCTCCTCTGCCAAAAGATTACAATGATAACATACAAAGATAGCAGCTCACTGGAAACAAGGTTATATGGGTGAAATGTCCTTTTGAGGGATAAATAGGAAGGAAGGTAATAATGCCCAGTGAAGAACTCATTCACGTTCTGACTGCAGCCATGTTTATGGAAATGATGGGAAACATTCTACTGCAAAGTGTCTTTTTATAGTATATATATTGACAGAAGAAAAACCTGTAAGAGGAGAAGTCAGTTTAGCCACACTGGTTTCATGGATATAAGGAAAGGCAATATTTCTAAAGGATCAATTACTAATCAAGGTATTCATGCCAGTTAACAATATCATCTTGATGGCTGAACAAAATAGTAGATAAATCTGTGTTTTTATAACACTGAACTCAATTTCAAAATCAGCATATACTGTTACGTGAAGTAAAACTTCTTCTATATTCAACAACAAATACAAAATAACTAGTAGAAGACTGATTTCTCCCCAAACCTCCAAAGTTGTGAATCAATAAACTTGCCACTGACCTAAACCAGGTAAGTATTTATTTGAGTTCTGGTGCAAGGTAGTAAACTACATGTATTTTATTTTCTTTTTTTAAACTTATTTATTTTATTTATTTTTGGCTGCATTGGGTTTTCGTTGCTGCGCGCGGGCTTTCTCTAGTTGCAGCGAGTTGGGGCTACTCTTTGTTGTGGTGCACGGGCTTCTCACTGCAGTGGCTTCTCTTGTTGCGGAGCACAGCCTCTAGGTGTGCAGGCTTCAGTAGCTGTGGCTCGCGGGCTTTAGCTCACAGGCTCAGTAGTTGTGGCGCACGGGCTTAGTTGCTGCGGCATGTGGATCTTCCTGGACCAGGGCTCAAACCTGTGTCCCCTGCATTGGCAGGCGGATTCTTAACCACTGCGCCACCAGGGAAGTTCAATAGTTGTATTTTAAATATAGCATTTTCACTCTATAACAATGCCTTATTTTTACCTCCTATAAACTGGACATAATAAACATGGCAAGGGATTTTATTTTTCACTTGTGTCATAAAATTTAAGCTATAAGAATAACCTGCATATACCCAAGGCAATGCAGTACTCCAAATCAGCCAAATGAACTTCTAACAAATTTGATCTTCTCAACAGTTTGCAGGGACATAAAGAAGCAGTGAAACATGAAACTCGAATAATACTAAGCTGGCTTTGTCTACTAAACACCCGAAAATGGAACAACTTCCCAGCACTATGGAGGAACAAAACATGCAAACTATAATGGCAGTGACATTTTATAATAAATTTAATACTATACTAATAGCTAAAATGCATAATTCATGTTAAAAATGGTTGGGAAGTTCTCTGTTGTTCTTAATTATAAAGTATTTTGTGTTATTTTGGCTATGCCAAGGAATTTGAAGTAATATAAAACAGAGCTATAGCATGTTGGAAGGACATCACCATCTACATAGGACTAAGGTTGGCCATTCTTGATGTAAGCAAAAGGAAAAGCTAGGAGCTTTAAATAATCAGTAATTGACAGGAATTGCTCTGTTATGTGGTTCAACTTGATGACATGCCCACTGACTATAGTATAAAGCAACAAGAATACTTTTTCAACCCAGAGTGTTCTCTTTAGGATTCTGCAGTTTCCAATGCTAGGTAAATAATTAGTATTCATTTTTTCAGAAGAGGCAATATTCTGAAAATTTCAGGTTTTTACAGATTACGCACTTTTTATATCCATCACAAACCACCAAATAACAAATGAAAACAAAAAACCTAGCTTTCTCAACTGTGAGGGCCCCAAAATAACAAGTTTAAACAAGTAATGTTAAGCCAAAAATTTTCTCATTATCTGAGGCATATTTGTCTCAATCTGTAATTTTCAAGATATTTTCAAATAATATCTTGGTAAATACATGGAGCTTAGTTGGCCAGTTATCAACATTTGCTCTCTCTCTCTGTGAGCAAACTATATCCTAGACCTGTAAACCTAGATGGTCACAATGGCTAAGAACAAAAACCAAAACAAAACAAAACAAGATAGGCTTTGCTTCCAAAGGTAAGAGAATAGAATTAATGAGTATACTGTCTGGGCCCAAATATTTGGAAATAAATGTACCTCATTAATTTGACTTCCATTCTGTAATTAATTTGAAGAAATAAAAGAATGTTAACTCAAGCATTTTAAGATCAAAGAATGGAATGGAAAAATAAAAAAGAATGGAATGGCACATAATTATATATTCTTCTACATATTCATTTATATATAGTCATATCTAAATGTGACTGACTAAAGACTTGGTTAATGTGTAAGAGTAAATTGCATTACGATGCTTCCACAAATGGGGAAAATGCACATTTCAATTAATACAAATATACCTTAAACATCTATAATGTGAGAGAGAGTATGCAATAAATCCTACAAATAAGCAAATTAAAAACAATAAATCCTACATGTTTTATCCACCAAAATCTCAATGCCAAAGGGCAAAGTTGACTGTCCTTAATTTGGATCAAGATAACTTTTATTAGATTTACCTCCTGGATATTGTTACCAAATGAAATAGAAATTCCTTTCATTGTGGTCTATGATAAGAAGTCAGATAATAATGGCTGAGGGAATCTAACCATCTCGTAATTCGAATGGCTTGCAGAACAACTGAAGGAATACACACTAAAGAGTATAACCTCTGTGAATCAATCCAATAAGCGCACACACTTGTTGAATTGGACTAGTGTTTGATTAAACTGATAGATCACTTAATATGGCCAAAAGACAAAGCAGATTGTCCATAAATTCTGACACTCAAACCATTACGTTTTTCTTTTTTACTTCCAGTTTTGAGAACACTCAAATTAGGAGATATAAAAATAATTTATTCAGCAAAATTTGTCCAATGGTTTTCTATCACACAAAGAATAAAATACAAAGACATATACCTCTATGTGATCTGGCCCCAGGCTACTTTCTACCATCAGTCACCTCTCACTATATCTCACAATCACTGTACTCCAGACTAGCAGCCTTCTTGCTAGTCTTAGAGCACACCAGGCACATTCAGGGCACTGGTTGCTCTCTTTGCCTAGAATGTTCTTCCCCTGCTTATCTTCATTCAGAACTATGTTCAAATATTACTTCTTCAGGGAAAACTTCATGACCACTGCATATAATGCAGCATGATCTGTCATTGCCCTCTATCCTCCTTTTTTTTTTTTAAATAATAGTACATATCCCTACTTGACATTATATTTCCATTTTCTCCATCTCACCCCACTACAATGGCCAGGGACTTGCTTTGTTCACTGATGAATCTCCAGTGCTAAGAACAGTGCCTGGCATATATGTAGGGGCTTGGTAAATATCTGGCAAATCAATAAAAGAATGAAAATCCACTTAATCTACACATTTTGGTTTATATTTTGGGTCACATACCCTAAGCTCTAGATACAGACACAAATATGCAAAGTGTTATACTTTGATAATACAGAAAAATAATATATAGAATTATTAGGAGGGAGTGCTCTTGCCGAGTTACAATGGACTAAAAACAGTCCATTGTCTTTAATTTTAGATCACTGATGACCTTAATCAAATGTGTTCTCAGTAGTAGAGGTAGACTGCACCCAATTGAAAAGAGGAGAGGTAAGGAATAGAGAAGAATAATTTTCACAGTTTTTGAAGAACTGATTTACCAAGTATCATTTTCATTCTAAAGAACTGAAAGATTAATATTAAAGAATTTGCAATGTCACCTCAAGTGTTATTAATATGTTCATACAAAAACATATATGCTTTGATATTTTTTAGATATGTAATTACTAAGAGTAAATCAGCATACAGCTAAATTAAAATAAGCACAAAATATTCCTTACCTGAATTTCTAGAATCATTTTGTCAATCTCATCTTGTTGGCTGTCTATTATCTACAACATAGGAAATATATCAGTCTAAATCAAATTGTTTTTTTCCATTGCTTTTTTGGAAGTACCAAATTTCAAGAAAACAAAAGCACAGGGAATTATGAATTTATTTTTTTTAAATCAAAGTGTGCTTTTTTTTTTTTTTAACAAAAGTATTCATACAAAGTATCCTTTAAATAGCCGTATGATTTGGATCACACATATGTAAAACTGCAAACATCTTACTCTAGCTCTTGATAAAACTTTAATCTTTACAATTTATAAAAATAAGTTTGAGACAGATTTTGAATAATTTAGGAAGGAAAAAGATATCCTTTTGTTTTTGCTAAGAAATAATATAACTTCTTTAGTTTGGCTTTTATTTAAATTTAAATTAAAGTTACTTAAATTGCTATTTTCTTTCCTAATAAAAACATTCAAACTAAAAATTCCATAAGCTATTAAATATTAGGAAAAATATAAATCAAATAAACTAGATAAATTATATATCTATGCATGTATCCATATAGTATAGATTTCACTATCGAAGTTCATTATTAAAGATATATACTGACCTTACTAGCATTCTCATTTTGTTCTCTCAGGTTATCATTTTCATTCTGAAGCTGTTTTGCATCTAACATGGGAAGGCGAATTCCATCTTCAAGGCATCTTTCTACTTTTTGCTGCAAACTGTTTTAGAAAGACATAATTATATGAAGAAAATAAGCTCTCTGTGCTGATTTTGGTAGATGAATGAAGTCTCTTCTTAGGATCTATAATATTTTTTAAGCAAGCAATAATCAAGACCTACAGACAACAGATGACTAAGTTTGAGTACCTATATTTCATACAAGTAAGAAATATAACACAGGCAGATTATCTTTTCAGAAATAGCAAATACGAGACCAGAGTCAAGAGTTGCTTAGTATGTGACAACCTTAGGCCCTGGTGAAGTCCTTCATGACCCTAATCTGAGCTCTGCAATCTAAGCCGTGTTCTTTCCCTCTCCCCCAAAAGGAGAGTTCCTTGATTAAGATGATTATGGCAGGGAGCCTAAGAATATGGATACACGTCTTTTGCCCTTCATTTTTAGTTCAGCAAAAGTTTGTAAAGACAGTTGTTGACTAAATCAGCAGAATTACATTTCTCCTTCATTAATCTAGGAACATTTCTCCTTCATTAATCTAGGAACAATCTAGTTCCTTTTTACAGTAATCTGCATTTTTTTTTTTTTTTATAGTACCTCACTGCTAGTTGTGAGGATTAATTTTTTTTTTTTAATATTTATTTTTTTAGTTTATTTATTTATTTATTTATGGCTGTGTTGGGTCTTCGTTTCTATAGCTACTTTTTTATTTTTATTTATTTATTTATTTTTGGCTGTGCTGGGTCTTCGGTTCGTGCGAGGGCTTTCTCTAGTTGCGGCAAGTGGGGGCCACTCATCGCGGTGCGGGGACCGCTCTTCATCGCGGTGCGCGGGCCTTTCACTATCGCGGCCCCTCCCGTCGCGGGGCACAGGCTCCAGACGCGCAAGCTCAGTAGTTGTGGCTCACGGGCCCAGCTGCTCCGTGGCATGTGGGATCTTCCCAGACCAGGGCTCGAACCCGTGTCCCCTGCATTAGCAGGCAGATTCTCAACCACTGCGCCACCAGGGAAGCCCAGTAATCTGCATTTCTATCAATAACCTTTCTTATTTCCTTCACCATTTTTACTACCTCCTTTTTGAACTTGGGATCTAGTAGACGATAGGTCAGTTTCATTGTTTATTCTTTCAGGGAATTCTCTTGATCCTTTCATTAGGAGTGGTTCCGCTGCTTCTTCATTTTACTTGTATTTCTCTGACTGTATGAGTTTAGAAGAAACAGTTACCTAGTGGTCCTGAAGGGCTGTTTTTGCGGGAGCATCCCTGTGTAGCCTGCGTGAGTCTAACATTTTTGATGCGAGGGCTGTTTTTAGTATGGATGCCTGCCACGTCTCTCCTCAGTGTGTGCTGGCCTAACGGGTGTGACTGGTGTTGTGGTGACCAGAGTTTGCACTGGATGCTGAGTGGGGGCCTCCTCTTTGAAAAGCAACAATCTAATATATTTATTCCCTGACCTAACAGTTTCTTATGCTATGCTTGGCAGAGAGTTGCATTTTAGAAGAGGAAACAACAAAAGGAAGCCCCTCTGGTATATTAAGAATAAAAGACGGGGAGCGGGGGTGGATGTTAGCTTTGAGAAAGGAAGAACAGTATTGTTTGGATTAAAAGAAACTATGCTATTAAAAACAACGACCAAAACCAAAACATAACAGCAAAGACACCTAGGAATAGGTCTACTTTAGCCTGTAATCATACTCAAGAGTTACAGCCTACTAAAAGAAACAGACTTGTTATAATGTGGATTTTGATATTTTCATTACTTTTCTTCTTTCAAGTATTATGGCTATCGTGTTTTCTCTCTCCCCGCCCACCGCCCAAAAAGAAAAACTGCCATATCTAGTCTGTGGACAAAGAATTGACAGTCCTAAATAGTACAATAAGGGCTTCAGATGTGTTCATAAATAATGGCACCAGAGAAGTTTTTACATATTATGAATGTACTGTACTGATTTGTAATATATTGTTACTTGTCATAAAAGTATTTGCTTTTTCAGTCTAAAAGTAAAAAAATACATTATTTCTATCTCAGAAAAAGTTTTTGTCTCAATTCACTGTGAAGACACTACTTCTATGTATTTATAACATTTCAAGAAAAATGTTACATTAAAACTATTAAGGTCTCTCATATTAAAAAGAAAACAAAAGAGCCAGTAATGTGGAGGGAAAAATATACTCTGTCATGTAAAAATATCAAGTATTCTTTCATGTATATATTCTCATTTTGTTTACGTTATGAAGCATGCTCACTTAGAAAAGTAATAAATCTCTTTAACGGCAAAGGTACCAACTATTGCATTACTAGGAATCCCGTCCACATATTTTACTTAGATTTTCATTTCTAAATGGAAAAGTTTTCTTATCTCATTTTTAAATCCCCAAAGTTCTTATGTATTCACAAAGCAGGAAACTTGAAATATTATATAAAAACAGATCAATGTAATGATACAATTTATAGTCACATAATACATCTTAAGTTCTTCTGGAACTTAAGGAATACTACATCATATAGCTGAGGAAACTGAAATAACACTCCTACCCCCAAGTCAACTGACACTATAGCCATACAAGTACTGAAGAATTTTAGAAGGGCTTCTTCGGTCCTTTATATCTATTAGAAATCAAGAGAAATTTCTTGGGATGATGTCATCTCAGAGAGTATCAAGATAAAGTTTAGCATATGGAAAATGGATTCTCAAATGCACTATACTAAATCTTTCCAAATCACGAATACTAGGCTCAATGCTCTCCAAAAACCTAATAAAAGAGAAAATCAAAATAAAAGAGAAGGTATAAAATTATATTAAATATGTAAAAGCACACAATGGAACAAAACAAATTATTTTCAGGTGTTCCTAGTTCTACTCATAAAACACAGCTTGAGTTTATGATTGTAATGCCCTATAAAACAGAACAAACGCATTACCTCTTTTCATTTTGTCATAAGATTAAAGAAAAAGATATATGGTTGAATTAATGGAGGTCAGGAAGCTGTTTTGAGACTAGAGAATAGGATATAAGATGTGGAGTAATAAAAAGAAATTAAAGATCAAGAAAGCAGAAAACAGGAGAAAAATAAAGGTAGAGTCAAAGGTATATGGATTTTTTTTTGGAGCTGAGATTAGAAACACAGAAGACTGAATTGTCCCAGAAATCAGAGGTTTTCTGCACTGAAATCTAAGGAAAAAAAAGTAGACCAGGCATATTTAAGACTTTGAAAATAGTAGTAAAGCAATATTAACATGGAATTATCAGAAGGATTTTGACTAAAAAAGTGAGTTACATTGAGTTATATATAATTGATAGAAGCATAACGAGTGCCTTTATTAAATTTAGTTTTTTGCTGCTTTGTTGTCTTCTTCTTCAGGATAGTGTTATCTACTTATAGTTGATAATTTATTAAGGTTTTTTAAGTTCTACAAAACAGTGTACATGTAGATGCCTATATAGCATAGTTTTCTAGGTTTTTCAGGAATCCAACATTAATTGTCCAGCTTAAATACATTAACAAAATATACTAACAAATAATATTCACTGCAGTTCTAACTGTTTTAAATTCAAAGAGACCTGTGAGGCAAGAGATATGTGAGTAAACTCGGAAGGTGCATGGCAAACGGCTGCATCTGTTACTCTGCAGTCAGGTGAAATGAGAGCCAATTACTTCACTTTGACATGTCCCATTAAGGAGTGCAGTCCGGCTGCCCCTCTTTTTGTTACTTAGAATTTTTACTTACTCTTTGACAAAGCCATTAGATAAACAGTTTGTGTTAATGCTTCCAGTTTTCAATTGATGTTTTTTTTTTTAAAAAAGATTCTCATCTAAAACCTACTCTTATCTAAAACCAAGATGTCAGTATGTTGCATCGAATTGTTAAATCACAACTGAGACAACCTGTTTCGATGACAATACTTCTGGTTCTCAATAATACATCTTTAAGAGAAATCATGGAGTACTAATTATAAATTAACATATTTTAAGTGAAATGCTTTATGACAAATAAGGAATAACTTAAAAATAACATAAAAGAATTATTGAGGGTTTTCTTACCTCTGAACTGTAGTTACCAACTCCTTTTCTTTCTTTTTCTGGCATATTAGTTGTGCCTCATTTTCTTGACACTGTTTTTTGAACTCTTCAAGCCTTTTTTCCATTTCTACCAAAGTCTCTTGCAAATTCTTGTTTTTTTCTTCTAGAACTTGCAGCTAAAGAGAAATTTTTTAAAGTTCATGACACAAAGAATATTAAATATGTTCCTACTAGAAATTGATACTGGGTTCTCAAGAATTAATAGACTTATGGTTAAAATTACACTATCTTCATTTCATGGGTAGCACTTAACACTTTATCTCTTCCTTTGTGTAAAGGGAGCTGAGAGAATGAGATTATGGAGAAGAGGAGCATAGGGTCAGAAATTTCTAGAAGACAGAGAAAAGTGAATGATCTCAATTTGGGGGTATTTTTAAAATTTTAATTGTGGCAAAATATACCTAACGTCAAATTCACCGCCCTAACCATTTTTAAGTGCACAGTTCAGTAGAGTTAAGTACATTCACATTGTTGTAAACTAATCACCAGAACTCTTCTCATCTTTCAAAACAAACTCTCTACCCATCTACATCTCTGTCCATCTACCTCTCCCCTCAACCCCTGGCAATCACCCTTTGACTTTCTGTCTCTATGAATTTGACTACTTTAGGTATCTCATACCTATTTTTCTTTATCTTTAATCTATTTATCTTTGTTTTTTTTCTTTTTTTAAAATTAAATGTTGTCTCCTTTTCAATTCCTAGAATAATTACTGTAATCATTTTTTTAAAATTTAATTTTATTTATTTTTTTATACAGCAGGTTCTTATTAGTTACCCATTTTATACATATGTCAATCCCAATATTTATCTTTGTGATTGGCTTATTTCACTTAGCAAAACGTCCACAGGTTCACCCATGTTGTAGCATGCGTCAGAAAGTCCTTCCTTTTTAAGGCTATATTGTGTGTATACATCACGGTTTGTTCATCCATTCATCCACTGATGGACACTTGAGGTACTGTTTGGCTATTGTAAATAATGCTGTTATGAACATGCATTGTGAATAAACACCTGTTTGAGACTCTGCTTTCAATTATTTTTAGCATATACCCAGAGGCGGAATTGGTGGAGCACATGGTAATTCTGTTTTCAATAGTTTTGAGGAACCGTCATATGGTTTTCAATAGTGGCTACACCATATTACATTCCCACCAACAGTGCCTGAGGGATTATAATTTCTCCACATCATCACCAATGCTTGTTACTTTCTGTTTTTTAGATATTAGCCATCCTAATGGGTGTACTATGGTATGAACACGTTTTAAAATCTATAGTCCTCTCTGTTCCTGCTCAAACTCCTGTGGGTCCTTCTTTAGTTCCTTCATGACATCACCCTCTGTTAGTTTTACAATTTATAAATTAATGTAAACAGAGATTGTATTATAGGTCTAGAGTCTACAGAATAATGATACTCCATGGATTAGATCAATGATTCTCAACTGGGAGCCATCTCCCTCCACTCACCCCAGGAGACATTTGGAAACGTCTGCTGACACTTTCGGTTTGGGGGAAGGGAAGGAGCAGCACTACTGGCATCCAGTAGGTAGAGGCCAGAAATGTTGCTAAGCATCCTCTAATGCACAGGACAGAATCCCACAACAAAAAATTACCTCACCTCAAACGTCAAGAGTGCTAAGATTGAAAATCCCATGATTCGTAAGATTTTGAGAAAAGACTGAAGAGTAGGTTTAATGGATTTACAAGTAAGGCTTCAAGAGGATAGGCCTCACCAGAGTTAGTAGAAAGACTTTGGATGAGGTACTGGTAAGAAAGGAAAATGGTCAGAAGAGAAGTTAGAGGAGTGAATGGAGGTCATAGATTAAAGTATAAGAAATAATTTATAGAAAGATTAAGAAGAATGATGAAAGCAAAACAAGTATCTGGAAAGATGGTCAAAAAAATGTCTTGTTAAGCCTTGGTGGGTCCCAGAGAATACTGGGAAAAGTTGGAAATGAGGTGCATGAGTGTGTGTGCATGCGGTGGGGTGTTACTGGTTTAGAAACTACCTTTTAGAGTAGAACAGTAAGTGAGAGAGTTAAGACAGATTCATTAGGAAGGAAACCGCATATTAATTAAGAACAAGAAAGATCTATTCATGCTCAGATGAACAAAGTTTCTAATTAAAGTTAATTCTAAAAACAGCAATTAAGCACACAGATTTAACTTACAATTAGCCAAATATACAACTAAAATTTTAAATTATAAAAATTTACAAAATGAATGAAAAATTATAAAAATGAAATGTCTAAAGAGTCAACTTAAAAAAGAATATGTTTCCCTCTCATTTAAAGATCAGCATTTTATTTCATGTTACCTGTAGACTCTGACTCTGTACATCATCAAGAGTTGGAAGATCAGCCAGATACTTTTCTAAGGTCTCAATTCTTCTCTGCTTTTCTTTATTCTGTTCAGATTCCTTCTGGCATTTCTTTTTCAGGCTACTGATGTATCTATCTCTGGTTTTAAGCTAAAGAAAAAGATTATGAATCTTCAGTGGTTTTGTCAAAAAACAGTAAGATCAAAACCAACATTCTAATCTTAGGCATCACTGAATTCACCAATAGTTCCAGATATAGTTAACACCACTTCCAACTTAAGTATGATTTATCTTATTTCATAGATTCTAAGATTCACATTTTTTTCAAATTCTTGTATCACTGAAATCAAGAGTTTTGAAATTTTTATTTGATTTTACAATTGATGATATCCTATAAACTGCAGTCAGCCAGGCAGCAGTAATGATGTAGTTTTTATTGCCTGCACATGTGCAAATTTGGTCAAGGCTATTCATATCTTTGTCATTTCAACAGTATTATGTACATGTTGAAAATGTGTTGAGTTTAAATCATATTTTAAATACCTTTGAAATGTTACATTATAATTTGGCATTGAAAAATGTTATTGGGTACCCAGAAAGACAGTTTCAGGGAACAACTGAGAAATCAGTGAAGCAAGTATTCATCTCTGGAAGGATGACTTTAATTTCTTATTTATTGCAAAGTTATATGCAATGTTTTACGTGAATTAAGAAAGGAAGATATCTATAAGTAATTAAAGCTGTTTTGTAACTTACAGACTTACAAAGGAATCGCTTACCATGTACTAAAGCAAAGCAATCAAAGCCAGGGCACTTACCAAAATTACCAAATACTTAGGAACAAATAATGGGACTAGTGAGACTAATTCATACCTTAAGCAAGACTATTGTTAAGGCATTGTGTCAAACTGAACTTGCAATATATTCTCTTACTATATGAAGTAAAGATGTGCCTTACCATTAATGTCATCTTAGGACTGATGAAATATGCTAATTGAACACCTACTATGGAATATATACAATTCATGATCTTTAGTAAATCCCAATTTGTGTAGGTTGAACCTCAGACTTTTATGTACTATTTTTTTTTCACCTTTCTACTTGAAACATACGATCTTTAAATTTTGTAGATATACTATCTCTAAAGCTCTTTCATAAGATCAATTAAAAACAATGTATACACAAATAGTTGCCTAAAAAGTAAAGTCCAGACTCACATTTACTTTAATTTACCAGTCTTCCAAACATTTAACATTCTTTCAGAAGCTTACAGGGTTCTAAAATATCTTTATAGCCTTTTCTCATATTCACCAGGGAAATAAGTACGAGTAATTAGTAGTATAATGGATTACTCTTTCAAATTTTATTAAAGCTAATGCTTGTCCACAATCTAGTTTCTTTCATGCCTTATCTAACTTATTTCAGGTCCAATGTATAACAATTTTTATTACAACAATTTCAATTGGAAAAACAAAACACAAAACAAATATACACTACCAAATGTAAAACCGATAGCTAGTGGAAAGCAGCCGCATAGCACAGGGAGATCAGCTCAGTGCTTTGTGACCACCTAGAGCGGTGGGATGGGGAGGGTGGGAGGGAGGGAGATGCGAGAGGGAAGAGATATGGAGATATATGTATATGTATAACTGATTCACTTTGTTATAAAGCAGAAACTAACACACCATTGTAAAGCAATTATACTCCAATAAAGACGTTGAAAAAAAAAAAAGAAAAAAAAAACCCAATTTCAATTGGAAAAACAAATGACATCGCGTTTCATCTATACATTACGTCAATAACGTTAGGATTCACTTAGTTCCTTGGGTAAGGAGCAACAATGGTACAACAGACAAAACCTTTTATTGGGGCTTTCTTAGGACTAAAATCAAGTGTGCTGGTGTGACAATTTAACTTTTGATCTATCAGAACTCACAGACTGTTGGCCCTGGTCGTGACCTGAAAGACCATATAATCCTGCTCTTGCCTTAGCACATGACCCTGTAAATTACAGAAGTAAACATAACTAACCAGCCTATTTTTACTACATGCTCCCTAATTTACACTGAATTGTTTGTGTCTTAAATGTGACATAATTGTTTAAGTGACATAACTGTGTCCTCAAAAAGCAACCACTAGAAAAAGTTAGTCGTGCTGTCTTCTTCTATGCAAAGGTGTCCTAGGTTTCTTCTTTTTCTTTGGTCAATTCTCTTCTTTGCTATCATGTCAAGCTTGCTGCTCTTGATCACAAATCTCGGCCGACACTCTCCTATTGGATACCATCTCTGTTATTTGTGGCCACAAGCTGATCACACATAATTACTGGATCTTGGTTTTTTGGGGGTTTTTTTCCAGCTCTGTTCACTGATGAGAAGCTCTTTATTTTTTGTTTTTTGTTTTTTTAACTTCCAAGTTTTATGTTGTTGCAGATTAGCAGATTAACAGAGGTTACTTAATTCTGAACTCCAGTAATTACCTACAGGTAAATGAGGCATCACTAATAAATCTTTCCTATTCTAGTTATAAAAAGTTAAGTTTTTCTTTCAAGGAGGTATTATGCAATACTGAGATCATTCCTAGAAGGCAATTCCCCATTTTAGAAGAGGTTTACAAACAGGTTTATTTTTCTTCATTTTAAATACAATTATTAGAACAAAATAGATTAGGGAGAAAATGTTTTCCACTAAATTTTTATAAATTATTATTAGAACCAAGGCATCAGCTGGAGAGTTAAATTGTCTTGGAATTTTACTTCCAGCTTTTCAACACCTTCTATCTACATGCAACTGGACAAATTACTTAACTTTTCTCAAAATTTCAGTAACCTCATTTTTTAAAAAATGGGGTATAGTATATACCTCATAGGGTTTCTGTGACACTAGGACTGAATAAGAAAATGCATTTAATGTACATTAACATACTATCTGGCGCATAAAAGAAAGTGCTCAACAAAGAGTAACTTCCCTTGTTATTCTTACCACATTAAATGTTTTTCTGTCTTAGAATCAGTCTTGATCAGGGTTACTGAGAGTAAATGCAGAAGGAAAACAATGCAATCTAATCTCATGTGGGCCCAGGGTGCTGTTTAGTTGATGCATTATCAATGAGTCTAATTTTCTAGCTTCTACACTCCCTTCAAGAACCCAAGTCATCTCCATGTCCTCTGACACAAAGTCTACCCTCTACATTAACCCCACTCCTCAAGTTCCACTGGTATAGACACTTCCATTCTTAATTGTCTCACTTCACAGAGAGGCTATTTCTCTTCTTTTCCAAGAGAAACTCTTCCACCTTGGCATCTGTTATCAACATTCTCCTATTTCTCCTTAGGAATTTGGTCCATCATGCACCCATTCTGACATCTTCGATATCTCTAATTATTCTTTCCCTAGTCCTTTGTTGGGGTTATCTCATTCCCTTCTCTCCCTTCGTGGCAAAAATCACCTGAAAGCATTTGTTCATTCATTCATTCATTATGCCAGGGACCATGGCTGGTGCTACATATGCTACAGTGACACATTCAGATACATCCCTGCCTTCACAAAACTTACAGAGGTATATAAAAAACACAGCAACATTCAAACTTGTGCTGAGAACAAAATGCTTTAAGCATGTATAAGATGGGGTTGGAGGGAAAATATATTTAAGTTGAGACTTGACAAAATATTGATAAATAGGTGACTGGGGAGCAGGAAAAAAGAGCCAAGTATTCATCAGGCAAAGAGGACACTTTATGTAAAGAACCTATACCAGAAACAAGGTCTGACCTGCTTAAAAACTGTAAGACACTATACCAAGACACAGTGTACCAGGGGGAGACTGGTAGAGCCCAAGGCTATATAATTAGGCAGGCTCTTTCAGGTCATAGAAAATATTAAATTCTTATTTTAAAGACAATGAGATGGCATTAGTGGGTTTTAACCAAGTAAGAAAAATGACTGGATCTTCATTTTAAAAGGTTCATTCCTCCATACTATTAAGAATGGATCTGCAAGGCTGTTGAGCACCTGCAACTCTCACTCATTGGTAGTGGAAGTGTTAAATGGTACACACACTTGGGAGAACCTGGGTAGTTTCTTATAAGTTAAACATCTACACTATGAACCAAATGACCTAGAAATTCCACTATTAGGAATTTATCCAAGAGAAATGAAAACCTATGTATACAAAATAAAGTCTAGTACAAGAATGTTCAAAGGAGCCTTATTCATAATTTTCCCAAACTGCAAACAATCCAAATATCCACTAACAGGACAATAGATACATTGTGAGAGATCTATATAATGGAATGCAACTCAGGGATAGATAGGAACAAACTACTGATACGTGCAACTACGTAAATAAATCTCAAAGACATTAAGGGAAAGAAAACACACACAAAAGAACATATATGGTAGGTATGACTCCATTTATACAAAGTCCAAGAAGACTCAGAACTAATCTATAGTGATAAAAAAAGTGTTTCGGGGACCTCCCTGGTGGTGCAGTGGTTAGGAATCCGTCTGCCAGTGCAGGGGACACAGGTTTGAGCGCTGGTCCGGGAAGATCCCACATGCCACAGAGCAACTAAGCCCGTGTGCCACAACTACTGAGCCCATGCTCTAGAGCCCGCAAGCCACGACTACTGAGCCCACGTGCCACAACTACTGAAGCCCGTGCGCCTAGAGCCCATGCTCCGCAACAAGAGAAGCCTGTGCACCGCAACGAAGAGTAGCCCCTGCTCGCCGCAGCTAGAGAAAGCCTGCGTGCAGCAATGAAAACCCAATGCAGCCAAAAATAAATAAATAAATAAATAAATAAATAGATAGATAAATAAATAAAATTTATTAAAAAAAAGTGTTTCAGGGAAGGGAAGAAGACTGACTAGAAAGAAGCACAAGGGAACTTCTTGGATAACTGGAATGTTTATGAAATGTTTATGATCTCATTTTAGATAGTGGTTATATGGGTATACAGTTGACCTTTGAACAACAAGGGGGTTGGGTTGCTGACCCCCCATGCAGTATATAACTTACAGTCGGCCCTCTGAATCTGCTTTTTCCTCCACATCCTCAGATCCTCAAATTGTGTAGTATTTACTACTGAATAAAAGCTATGTCTAAGTGACCTGCACAGTTAACCCATGTTGTTAAAGGGTCGACTGTATACTATTAGCAATATTCATAAAAACTGAACACCCAAGATCTGCACATTTGACTGTATGCAAATTATGCTTCAATCTTTAAAAGTATAATAAATAAAATACATAGAATTACAACAACAACAACAACAACAACAAAAGTGATTGGAGAGAACGGGAGAACAGGCAGACAGGGCAAGGGTGAATTCAGAGATACCAATGTAGAGGCCATTACAAAAGCTTTGCCAAGAGATAAGAACCTGGACTAGGCTGGTAGTGTTGGACAGGTCCTATATATATTTAGAAGACAGGCTTGATTAACTTAGTAGAGTTTCTAGCATGAGTAACTGAATACACAGCAATGAACATTGAAGAAAATGTTGTTTTATGTCATTTGAGAATAGGGCAGTCAGAAGGTAATATTAAGAACTGATTTTAGACATGAGAAGTCTGAAGTATTTTGAAGACATCCAATTAGGAGCCGTCTCATAGGTAGGTAACATATAAACTGAAACATTAAGCAATAGACACAAAAAATAATAAAAGATGAGAAAAATTTAGATAAAACATAAAAATATATTTTAAAAACCACATCCACTGAATCTTCACAATTTTCACACAATCTTTTAATTAACAAGTCTCAGGTGAGAAAACATTTTAATCCCTCCCACTTATGTATGACCGATGGATATTTCTATAGCTCCCTCCAGATTGTGGTATTAGATAAAGCCCAAAAAATACACAAAAGAAACAAGAAACAGTACCTGTTTCAAGGTACTTTCAAGTTAGCCACAATAAAATACATCATATAGCTGAGAAAGAGAAACCATGTAAAATTTGTCAGTTTTTTGGAAGATAAAAATTTTAGCTTGTGTGTGTGTGTGTGTGTACTGACTCAAAAATGTCAATGAGTTCTCAATTAATAGCTCCAAACCTGCCTACAGAAATCATGGTGACCGCCTCAAGATCACTTGAAGGGAAGGTTAGTTAATAGAATAATAAGCTGGGTATAACAAGAGAAATCTAAAACCAATTCTGCAACTAAGTAGTAGCTTAAGGATCTATGCCTCTTCAATAAATCAGGGCTAGCATGTATCCTTATCTTACTTGATCTTTAATGATACTATAATGGAATGAGATGAAGTCTGTGAAAATACTTTAATAAAGGCAGAAAGGTCAAATAAATGGACAGATGTATTGTGTATATAGAGGTATCTGGCTTTCAGCTACTTATTCTGAAGCAAGGGCTTCAGCTTAAATAACGTGAAGTCATGTGCTTCTGAAAGAAGGACCACTTTCATTTACCAATCCTTCATATTCCACATTACAAAGATACAGCGCCCAAAAAGGAAAAGGAGGACAGTTATTGGTGTCACATCTCAGTGTAGACAACTAACTTAAAAAAAAGCTTTACTATTACTTAGAAAGACATAATATAATACACAGTGGTATTTTTATCTCTCAAAAAAAAAATGCCTGGATTTTTGTAGATAGCACAGGGTTTCTCAAAAGTTACTGTAAAACTAATCACGTCAATGTAAATAAAACCTGGTATGACACCTGGCATAGAGCAGATGACAAAAAAAATCATAGGTTGAAGGAATGCCCTTGACCCAATTCAACTTTATTAAAAATACCTACCTTTTCCTCCAGTTTCTTCTTCTCTTCACTAAATTGGCTTATTCTTTGCTTTAGAAACTGATTGAGCTGTAAAACCTCTTTCTCAGTAGATGCAAGCTTTTGCTCAAGTTCCTCTTGCTGAGAATGGGATGTTGACTGGTCTGAAAATGGAGTCTGGATGGAAGTATTCTCATATTGTGGCTATTCAGAAAGAAAAAAAACATAGGTAAGACTTTAAAAGTTTACCTGTCTTGAACAAATGGAAAGAAATTAGAAATGAGGTACAGTACAAAGAGCAAAAATAGCCTTTAATGACAGACCTTGGCATAAATCCCAGTTCTCCTGCTTCCTAGTTATGTGCCATGATCAATTCAAATTCCTTACCATCAACAAGTTATGTAAAGTTCCTACCACACAGCAGAAGCTTAATAAAAAGCAGTTATTATTTGGTTAAAAAGTATCATGAGAGTATAAAAAGTACATTATAAAGAAGTGAAATCTCAGGGGAAATAAATAAAAACTAAAGAAATATTTCCTCACAGGTGATCATTTTTTAGCTAATATTAAACTCAGTAAGTATTAATAGAGTGTTTCCCCTAACTAGAAAGTAAGGTCCATGAAATCAGGAATTTCTGTCCATCTTAGTTGCTCTTACATCCCTATTTCATAGAACAGTGACTGGCACAAAATAAATGTTAAAAAATAATTGCTTAATGAATAAATGTGTTATTCTTTTCATGAGCAAGGCTTTGAAGGAGAGTCAGACAAAATCTCTTCCCTCCCCTTCCCCCTGCAGCATTACAACCTGGAAGGGGAGGGCAGGAAATACAAATATTTCCTCAAACAAATTAGAATGTGATAAGAATGTGATACCAACAAAGTAATGTGAAAGTAAAGAAACAGATTATTTTTCTATTTACTAAGCACATATGTTAGGCATTGTGTACTGGGTAGTCAACAGTTAATAAAACAAGGTCCCACCAGTTTAATAAAGTGCCACACACAAAACGACAACAAAAACTGCCTAAGTGCTAGGATAGTTGTATGTGTAGTAGCTATGGAAAGGCTTTATAGAAGTGAACTTGAACTAGGCCTTGAAGAACTCATACTTCTTCAAAAGGTAGAGATGCAATTCAAAAATTATATACACGGTATGGTACTGGCACAAAAACAGACACATAAATCAGTGGCACAGAATAGAGAGCCCAGAAAAGAACCCATACTTATATGGTCAATTAATCTATGACACAGGAGGCAAGAATATACAATGGCGGAAAAAACAGCTTCTTCAATAAATGGTGCTGGGAAAATTGGACAGCTACATGCAAAAGAATCAAACTGGATGCTTTCTCACACCATATAAAAGATAAACTCAAAATGGATTAAAGACTTAAAATGTAAGACCTGAAACCATAAAACTCCTAGAAGAAAACACAAGCAGTACACTCTGTGGTATCAGTTTTGGCAATTTTTTTGGGATTATGTCTCCTCAGCAAGAGCAACAAAAGCAAAAATAAACAAATGGGACTAAATCAAACTAAAAAGCCTTTGCACTATGAAGGAAACTATCAACGACAAAAAGGCCACCTACTGAATGACAGAAGATAATGGCAAATGATTTATCTGATAAGGGGTTAATATCCAAAATATACGAAGGACTCATACAATTCAACATCAAAAAAAAAAATTAAAAAATGGACAGAGGACCTGAAAAAACACTTTTTCAAAGAAGACATACAAATGGCCAACAGGCACATGAAAAGATGCTCAACATCACTAATCATAGGGGAAATGCAAATCAAAACTACAGTGAGATACAACCTCACACCTATCAGAATGGCTATCATCAGAAAGACAACAAATAACAATAAAGTGTTGGCCAGGATGCAGAGAAAAAGAACCCTCGTGCACTGTTGGTGGGAATGCAAATTGGTGCAGCCGCTATGGAAAAACAGTAGGTCAGTTTCTCAAAAAATTAGAAATAGAACTATCATATGATCAAGCAATTCCACTCCTGGGTATCTATCTGAAGAAAACAAAAACACTTAATTTGAAAAGATATATGCAACCCTGTGTTCACTGCAGCAGTGAACAACAGCCAAGATATGGAAGCAACCTAAGTGCCTATCGATAGATGAATGTATAAAGAAGAGGTGATATCCATATCTATCTGTCTGTCTATCCATCCAACAGAATATTACTCAGCTATAATATAAGATGAAATTTTGCTATTTGTGACAATATGGATGGACCTAGAGGGTATTATGCTAAGTGAAGTTAAGTCAGACAGAGAAAGACAAATACCATATGATTTTGCTTATACATGGAATTTAAAAAACAAAACAAATGAACAAACATAACAAAACAGAAACAGTCATAGATACAGAGAACAAACAGGTGAGGGAGATGAAGAGGTACAAACTTCTAGTTACAAAATCAATGAGTCACAGGTATGAAATGTGCAGTGTGGGAACACGGTCCGTAATAATGGAATATCTTTGTATGGTGACAGGAGGTAACTAGACTTAGTGTGGTGATCATTCTGTCATGTATAGAAATACTGAATCAATATGTTGTGCACCAGGAACTAACATAATATTGTAGGTCAATTACACTTCAAAAACAAACAAACAAACTCATAGGAAAAAAGAGATCAGATCTGTGGTTACCAGAGGCAGGGGTGGGGGAAGGGGAAGTGGATGAAGGGGGTCAAAAGGTACAAACCTCCAGTCATAGGATAAATAAGTACTAGGGATGTAACGGACAACATGATAAACATAATTAACACTGCTGTATGTTATATATGAAAGTTGTTAAGAAAGTGAATCCTAAGAGTTCTCATCACAAGGAAAAAATATGCTTTTTTCTTTTTCTTCTATTCTGTATTTGTATGAGATGGTGGATGCTCACTAAACTTACTGTGGTCATCATTTCATGACGCGTGAAGGTCAGATCATTATGCTGTACACCTTAAACTTATACAGTGCTGTATGTCAATTATATCTCCATAAAACTGGAAGGAAAAAAATTTTGATTATATAAACAGCATTTATCCTGTGCATGGTATTTCAAAGATAACCGACTCAGGCACTGCCCTTTACAAACTCAAATTCTAATCAGAAGCATAAGAGAAACCCTTAGATAATTATATACAGGATACAATATACTATGGCAGCCAAAGAAAAGCCATCTTCAGTACAAAGTGTTGGAAGGTGGGAGGATAAATGAAAAGGGCATGGGGAGAATGAGGGAAAAGGCTTTACTGGAAAGGTGGCTTTTGGGACAGACTTTGAAAATAAGGAGGATTCTGGCAGGAACAGAGAAAGGAAGAAAAGCATTCCAGAAAGAACATTTTAAAAAGGTAAAAGATGGACTATATGCACAGAGTATCCATAAAGTATAGGTTACAAGAGGGGTGAATATAAGAGAAAATTAAAACATCTACGTGATACCATACTTCAGAATCACAAGGTTCAGAATTCAACCTTAATTCATAGGAAATGGGAATCCGGTGATGGTTCTAGAACAAGAAAGTAACATGTTTAAGAAGTCTGTGAACTCTGTTTCGTAAATCTCTGCATTCCCTAGCACTTACCGTAGTGTGTAAACTCTTAGTAACTTTAGATTAAAGGGAAAAGAAAAGAGGGAAAAGGACAAGAGAGAACTATAACAATTGGAAGTAATGAATAAGATGAATTAAAGGACATGGTGAATGAATATGAATATATCACTTTAAGAAATTATCCTAACCTATTTAGCTGAAAAAACCAAGGAGCTGAACAAGAATACTGAGAACAGAAGGAAGAAACTCTGGAAGCAGAAATGAGATGATTTAGAGAAAATTATTTTTCAAGGTGTGAATGGACAAGAAATGTTAAAGATAACTAAAGGTTCGAAATTCTGAGTCTAAGTAACAGGGAAGATCATATTCTGAGCAGAGGTAAGGAGGTCATGTGGGAGAACAGGTTTAAGCAAACGTACTTAATTACAATTAGAGCCTACTGATATTAAGATGCCAGTTAATAGCAATTTAATACTAAGATACAAATATATATGAACATCAGGCAAAGAGATGGGTCTAGAACCCAGAAAAATGACCAGGATAGGCTAGGAAACTGTAAAAAAGTTAATACAGATTTACAGTTTCCCGTCAGGCGTATAATGAGCTCAGAAATTGCCAACCTGTTTTACCGACAAGTAAAAAGCTGAACAAACTGAAAAATCAACAACTCTTCTTATATCTGTCAGAGAAGTGAGGTTATCGGGCAAACTGCAACCCCCAAAATTGGAGAAACAGGCAAATAAAGAAAATCACACTTACTGGAACAGAATTATCCATGGGAACCAGTGCTGAAGTAGGAAAACCAGAACTGTAATTGATGAATTTGTTGGAGGCTCAGAGTGAAGGTCTGAGAGTCAAAAACTCCAGGGGTACCCAGTCATAGGGGACACCCAATATTCTTGAATTATACCACTAGAAGCTCTACCAGGTCCTCACAATGAATCCCTTTGTGCTTCCAGCAGAGGGAGGAGAAAAGAAACCATTCTGAAATGCCAAAGCTCTATGTTCTTCTTAACAAGGCCTGTCCTCAGGAGAAACTACTTTACCAGAGACTAACCTACCTAGAAGGGAACTAACATACCTAGAAGGAAAAAAATCCCAAACCAGCTCCCTCTAGCCTTCCACATGGGGGAAGGGTTAATATCCAATTCAGTTGCCTCTAGCCATCCTGTCCTACCTAAGGGTGGGAAAGAAAAAACTAAGAAGCACTGGTGAAGTTCACAGTCCAGGAGCACAGGCTCACGAAAAGACTAAGTCAGAGGGCCAGAGAATGCTTCCCCTGCCCCACACCCTACCATGACATTACTAAAGGCCTATTTACCACATTTCCTTTTATCAGTACATCTGGAGAGACTGAACAAGCATCAGAACTAGAGTCAGATATGTCACAAACGTTGGAATTATCAGAACAGACATTTTTTAAAACTATGATTAATATGCTTAAGGGCTTCACTGCTGAAGTAGACAACATTCAAGAACAGATGGATAATATAAGAACAGAGCCGGAAAGACTATAAAAGAAACTCTAGAGACAAAAAAACACTGGAACAGAAACGAAGAATGTCTTTGATGTGGTTATCAGTAGACTGGACCTGGCGCAGGAAACAATCTGAGCTTGAGGATATGATAGCAGAAACTTCTAAAACTTAAGAGCAAAGAGGAAAAAGATTGGAAAAAATAGAACAGAATATCCAAGAGTCATGAGATAACTACAAAAGTTGTAATATACATCTTATGGGAACACCACAAGGAAAAGAGAGAAAGAAAACAGCAATATTTTAAACAATATGATTTGAGAATTTCCCCAAATGGTCACATACCACACCTCAGATCCAGGAAGCTCAGAGAACACCAAGCAGAATAAATGCCCAAAAACTACACTTAAGCATATCATATTTAAATTTTTGAAAATCAAAGATTAAAAAAATTGTGAAAGAAACCAGAGGAGAAAATACCTTGCCTATAGACAGGAAAAGATAAAAGCTTTATACAACTTCTCAGAAACCATGCAAGCAAAAACAGAGTGGAGTGAAATATATGAAAGTCAGGCACTTTCTTTCCTATATAACAGCAATGAACAGGTGTAATTTGAAACTAAAAACACATTACCATTTACATTAGCACCCCCAAAAACATAATAGTATAAATCTAACAAAATGTGTATATACAAGATCTATACAAGGAATACTACAAAACTCTGATCAAAGATATCAAAGAAGGACCAAATAAATGAAAAGATATTTATTCCCTGTTCATGGATAGACTCAGTATTGTCAAGATGTCAAGTTCTTCCCAACTTGATCTATAGATTCGATGCAATTTCAATAAAAATCCCAGCAAGTTATTTTGTGGATAGTGACAAGCTGATTCTAAAGTTTATATGGAAAAACAAAAGCTCCAGAATGGCCAACAGAATACTTAAGGAGATGAACCAACTAAGATGGAGGACTGACACCCTGACTTCAAGACTTACAGTAAAGCTACAGTAATCAAGAATGTGTGGTATTGGGGAAAGAACAAACAAACAGGTCAATGGAACAGAATGCAGAGCCCAGAAATAGATCCACACAAATACAGTCAACCAATCTACTGACAAAAGGGCAAAGGCAGTACAGTGGAGCAAAATCAGTCTTTTCAACAAATGATACTAGAACAACTGAACATCCACATGCAAAAAAAAAAAAAAAAAGATTCTAGACACAGACCTTACACCCTCCACAAAAATGAATTAGAGACTGGTTCAAGACGGCAGAGTAGAAGGACGTGCTCTCACTCCCTCTTGTGAGAGCACCGGAATCACAACTAACTGCTGAACAATCATCGACAGGAAGACACTGGAACTCACCAAAAAAGATACCCCACATTCAAAGACAAAGGAGAAGCCACAATGAGAAGGTAGGAGGGGCGCAATCACAATAAAATCAAATCCCGTAACTGCTGGGTGGGTGACTCACAAACTGGAGAACACTTATACCACAGAAGTCCACCCACTGGAGTGAAGGTTCTGAGCCCCACGTAAGGCTTCCCAACCTGGGGGTCCGGCAATGGAAGGAGGAATTCCTGGAGAATCAGACTTTGAAGGCTAGCGGGATTTGATTACAGGACTTCGACAAGACTGGGGGAAACAGAGACTCCACCCTTGGAGGGCACACACAAAGCAGTGTGTGCATCGGGACACAGGGGAAGGAGCAGTGACCCCATAGGAGACTGACCCAGACCTACATGCTAGTGTTGGAGAATCTCCTGCAGAGGCGGGGGGTGGCTGTGGCTCACCGTGGGGACAAGGACACTGGCAGCAGAAGTTCTGGGAAGTACTCCTTGGCATGAGCCCTCCCAGAGTCTGCCATTAGCCCCACCTAAGAGCCAGGTAGGCTCCAGTGTTGGGTTGCCTCAGGCCAAACAACCAACAGGGAGGGAACCCAGCTCCACCCATCAGCAGTCAAGCAGATTAAAGTTTTACTGAGCTCTGCCCACCCGAGCAACAGTCAGCTCTACCCACCACCAGTCCCTCCCATCACGAAACTTGCACAAACCTCTTAGATAGCCTCATCCACCAGAGGGCAGACAGCAGAAGCAAGAAGAACTACAATCCTGCAGCCTGTGGAACAAAAACCACATTCACAGAAAGACAGACAAGAGGAAAAAGCAGAGGGCTATGTACCAGATGAAGGAACAAGATAAAACCCAAAAAAACAACTAAAGAAGTGGAGATAGGCAACCTTCCAGAAAAAGAATTCAGAATAATGATAGTGAAGATGATCCAGGACCTCGGAAAAAGAATGGAGGCAAAGATAGAGAAGATGCAAGAAATGTTTAACAAAGACCTAGAAGAATTAAACAACAAACACCTAGAAGAATTAAAGAACAAACAAACAGAGATGAACAATACAATAACTGAAATGAAAACTACACTAGAAGGAATCAATAGCAGAATAACTGAGGCAGAAGAACGGATAAGTGACCTGGAAGACAGAATGGTGGAATTCACTGCTGTGGAACAGAATAAAGAAAAAAGAATGAAAAGAAATGAAGACAGCCTAAGAGACCTCTGGGACAACATTAAATGCAACAACATTCGCATTATAGGGGTCCCAGAGGAGAAGAGAGAGAGAAAGGACCCGAGAAAATATTTGAAGAGATTACAGTTGAAAACTTCCCTAACATGAGAAAGGAAATAGCCACCCAAGTTCAGGAAGCACAGAGAGTCCCATACAGGATAAACCCAAGGAGAAACACGCCGAGACACATAATAATCAAACTGGCAAAAATTAAACACAAAGAAAAATTATTGAAAGCAGCAAGGGAAAAATGACAAATAACATACAAGGGAACTCCCATAAGGTTAACAGCTGATTTCTCAGCAGAAATTCTACAAGCCAGAAGGGAGTGGCATGATATACTTAAAGTGATGAAAGGGAAGAACCTACAACCAAGATTACTCTACCCAGCAAGGATCTCATTCAGATTCGAGGGAGAAATCAAAAGCTTTAGAGACAAGCAAAAGCTAAGAGAATTCAGCACCACCAAACCAGCTCTAAAACAAATGCTAAAGAAACTTCTCTAAGTGGGAAACACAAGAGCAGAAAAGGACCTACAAAAACAAACCCAAAACAATTAAGAAAATGGTCATAGGAACATACATATAGATAATGACCTTAAATGTGAATGGATTAAATGCTCCAACCAAAAGACACAGGCTCGTTAAATGGATACAAAAACAAGACCCATATATATGCTGTCTACAAGAGACCCATTTCAGACCTAGGGACACATACAGACTGAAAGTGAAGGGATGGAAAAAGATATTCCATGCAAATGGAAATCAGAAGAAAGCTGGAGTAGCAATCCTCATATCAGATAAAATAGACTTTAAAATAAAGAATGTTACAAGAGACAAGGAAGGACACTACATAATGATCAAGGGACCAATCCAAGACGAAGGTATAACAATTATAAATATATATGCACCCAACATAGGAGCACCTCAATACATAAGGCAACTGCTAACAGCTACAAAAGAGGAAATCGACAGTAACACAGTAATGGTGGGGGACTTTAACACCTCACTTACACCAATGGACAGATCATCCAAACAGAAAGTTAATAAGGAAACACAAGCTTTAAACGACACAATAGACCAGACAGATTTGATTGATATTTATAGGACATTCCATCCAAAAACAGCAGATTACACTTTCTTCACAAGTGTGCACAGAACATTCTCCAGGATAGATCACATCTTGGGTCACAAATCAAGTCTCAGTAAATTTAAGAAAATTGAAATCATATCAAGCATTTACAATAGCCAGGTCATGGAAGCAACCTAAGTGTCCATCGACAGATGAATGGATAAAGCAGATGTGGCACATATATACAATGGAATATTACTCAGCCATAAAAAGAAACGAAACTGAGTTATTTGTAGTGATGTAGTGGATGGACCTAGAGTCTGTCATACAGAGTGAAGTAAGTCAGAAAGAGAAAAACAAATACCGTATGCTAACACATATATATGGAATCTAAAAAAAAAAAAATGGTTCTGATGAACCTAGGGGCAGGACAGGAATAAAGACAGAGACGTAGAGAATGGACTTGAGGACATGGGGAGGGGGAAGGGTAAGCTGGGACGAAGTAAGAGAGTGGCACTGACATATATACACTACCAAATGTAAAATAGATAGCTAGTGGAAAGCAGCTACATGGCACAGGGAGATCAGCTCCGTGCTTTGCAACCACCTAGAGCAGTGGGATAAGGAGGGTGGGACGGAGATGCAAGGGGGAGGCGATATGGGGATATATGTATGCATATAGCTGATTCACTCTGTTATACAGCAGAAACTAACACAACACTGTAAAGCAATTATACTCCAATAAAGATGTTAAAAAAAAATGATAACATAGGAGAAAATTCAGATGACCTTGGATATGGCAATGACTTTTAGATACACTGCCAAGAGGCATGATCCATAAAATAAACAACTGATAAGCTGGACTTCATTAAAATTTTCTGCTATGCAAAAGACAATATCAAGAGAATGAAAAGACAGCCCACATACTGGAAGAAAATATTTGCAAAAGATACATCTGATAAAGAACTTGTATCCAAAATATACAAAGCACTCAAATTAAATAATAAAAAAACATACACCACAATTTAAAAGGGGCAAAAGATCTGAACAAACACCTCAAAGAAAATATACAGATGGCAAATAAGCATATGAAAAGGTGTTTAACATCATACGTCTTTAGGGAATTGCAAATTAAAACAACAATGAACTACCACTATACACCTGTTAGAATGGCCCAAATCCAAAACACTGACAATATCAAATGCTGGTGAAGATATGGAACTTTCACTCATTGCTAGTGGGAATGCAAAGTGGTATAGTCACTTTGGAACAGTTTGGCAGTTACTTAAAAACTAAACATACTTTTACCACATGATCCATAATCATATCCCTTGATATTTATCCAAAGGAAGTGAAAACTTATGCCTACACAAAAATCTGCACATGCATGTTATTAGCAGCTTTATTCACAACTGCCAAAACTTGGTATCAACTAAAATCTCCTTCAGTAGGTGAATGGATAAATAAAGTGTGGTACAACCAGACAATGGAATATTATTCAGTGCTAAAAAGAAATGAGCCATCAATACATGAAAAGACATAGAGGAAACTTTAATGTGTATTACTAAGCAAAAGAAGCCAATCTGAAAGGCTATATTCCAACTATAGGACATTCTGGAAAAGACAAAACTAGAGACACTAAAAAGATTAGTTGTTGCCAGAGGTTAAGGGGGAGGGAGGCAGGACAGGCAGAGTACACAGATTTTTAGGGCAGTGAAACTATTCTGTATGATACTAGAATGGTGGAGACAGGTCATTATATATTTGCCCAAACCCACAGAATGTACAACACCAAGTGTGAACAAACCCCAGTGTAAACTATGGCCTTTGGGTAATAAGGACATGTCAATATAGGTTCAACTGTAATAATGTACCCTGTGATACAAGATGTCAATAGTGGAGGAGGCTGTGGGTGTATGGGGAACACAGCATGGGAATTCTCTGTACTTACTGCTCAATTTTGCTGTGAACCTAAAAGTTCCCTAAACTATATACTTTACTAATTTTACAAAAAAGTTAATAAAGGTGTTTTTATTATAATTAAATATACACATTAGTGGAAAACCACTAGAAAATTATGAACTAAAAATAATAGGGCTTATGGAAAAGTAAGAATATGAATAATCCACTCAAAACCTATCCAACTTTATAGCAGATCACTAATGAAGACAGTAACCAGGGAGTAAGTTGAACATTCTGGGCAGGCAGCCACGGTTGATATTAAATACAGCCAAAATGCTGGTGTCGCTTTGATCAGAGCAGGTCTGGTGGGTGTTGAGATGATGAAGGTAGAACTCTGTAATAGAGGGACAGCCATCCAGATGGGCAGGAGGCAATATAACCTGCCATGAATTGAAAACCACTAGCAGAGGAAGTGCACCTCTCAAGGAAGGACAGGCACTCATAATTTTCTTTAAATGAAGCTTGAAGAGGCTTCTGCTGCCAATGCAATAGGTGAGCCTAGGTCTTTTTTACAGCCTGCCAAAAACTAATTTTACCCCCATTATTCTAACTCCCCTTGCCTAGAAAACAAAACAAAACAAAGCCACAGATGAACCAGTGAGACTTGAAAACTATGCTGACATCGTTCTCCTATTTATCATTTGTGTATGAGCACATTTGCACTACGGAAATTTGTTTTGCAGCAAGACGAGCTGTAGTTGAACCTCTAGATGAAATTAAGCAGACAGAGAAGACTGAAGCCGAAGAGCTTTAATTTCTACATTTAATAAGATGTTTTCAGCCTTTATACCTACTTTCTCTAGTGTCAAAACAACCACTCATTCTGGAGAAAGCCTTTCTTCCCTTCATTTCTATGACAATACCCCACACCACCTCCCATTCTCCTTCACAAGTTGTGCTCTTCTACTACCCTGCATGCAGTATACTATGCCTCAAACACTATTCTGCTACCTCCTTCTTCTGGCTATTTTCTTTTAATCCATCAGGTTCTTGGACTAGATATCCCTTCCTATGGGAAGCTTGACCTGACCTTTGGAAGGCTGGTTTATATGTTCTTAGTACGGGTGCCCATAGCTCTTCAAATATATCCCTCTTGGGCACCTCCAACATACGGCAATTGTCTGATGTTTATCTGTGTTCCTCATTAGGTTGTACACACTATGAGGGAAAGACCAACTTCATTCACGTATTACTAGAGCCTAAATGGTGCCTTATCCATAGTAAACATAATTTTTGAAGAAATGGATAAACATGTTTTTTGATATAGTCTCCCTTTGTGAACTTCAAGTTCCATGAAGACAGAAACTGTTCTTCACTTCTGTGGGCCCAGTATTTAACACATTAGGTGTTTATGTTCTGTTCAATAAGTTCCTTTGCAAAGGTGGGACTCATTTATAAAATGTTCATTAGAACCAAAGGACTTGGTAGTAGAAAAAAATAGCTGAAGGAAAAAGGAATAGAAAAAAATGATATAAATGGGAAGAAAAAAGGAATGATGCATCAATAAAGCTTAAAAAGAATAACCATTATTTAATTGGTCTTTCAAAAGAAGAATTCTCTTTCTTCTTCAGTTTTTAACAAAAGGAAAAAGGGTCTTTCACATTTGGGGTTTTTCCATGCAAGCCTGTTAACCACAGGTTAAAATTTTGGTTTAAGGCATTATAAGTACAAATTACTCCTTGGTTCTACCAATTCTACTACTGAAACAACCTAGGAAGTTTGGATTTTAGGATAAAGACCTGGTTCTCATTTTCTGCCTATGAGACTTAGCAATGTCTAGTTCATTTTGATTGTAAGGTTATTCAGTTTTTAATAGGCAAACAGAAGTTACTTCTCAATAATGTTTTTCATCTATAAATTAATTAAAAAGTCATTTTATTTCCAAAATATGCTTTTTAAACCTAGAATATACAGAATAGTAAAAGTATAATTCCCTTTTAAAAAAAATTTATTTATTTTATTTATTTATTTTTGGCTGAGTTGGGTCCTTATTGCTGCGTGTGGGCTTCCTCTAGTTGCAGTGAGCGGGGACTACTCTTCATTGTGGTGCGTGGGCTTCTCATTGCGGTGGCTTCTCCCATTGCAGAGCACAGGCTCTAGGTGCACAGGCTTCAGTAGCTGTGGCTTGCGGGCTCTGGAGCACAGGCTCAGCAGTTGTGGCACATGGGCTTAGTTGCTCCGCGGCATGTGGGATCTTCCCAGACCAGGGCTTGAACCCGTGTCCCCTGCATTGGCAGGTGGATTCTTAACCACTGCAGCACCAGGGAAGCCCCCCACTTTTTAAATATACTAGGGAATTAAGATGAACAAGTATGGACCCAAAAAATGTGCACATAAATGTTGTGCACAAAAAATAATGTTCATAAATCCAAGGAAAAAATTCCTTTGTTGCTCTTCACAGAAATAGAACAACCCTAAAAAGACCCTGGACAGCCAAAGCAATACTGAGAAGAAAGAACAAAACCAGAAGCATTACACTTCTAGATTCCAAACTACACTACAAAGCCATAGTAATAAAAACAGTTTGGTACTGGCACAAAAATAAACACATTGACCAATGAAACACAACAGAGAGCCCAGAATTAAACACCAGAATACAAGGTCAACTAATATTCAACAAGGAGCCAAGAATACTCAATGGGTATGGTGCTGGGAAAACTGGAGAAACACATGCAGAACAATGAAACTGGACCCCTATCTCATATCACTCACAAAAATTAACTCAAAATGGACCAAAGACTTAAACATAAGACCTGATACCATAAAACTGCTAGAAGAAAATATAGGGAAGAAGCTCATCAATATTTGTCTTGGCAATGATTTTGATATGATGCCAAAAGGACAAACAACAGAAGCAAAACTCAACAAATGAGACTAATCAAACTCAAAAGCTTCTGTACAGCAAAAGAAACAGTTAACAGAATGAAAAGACAACCTATAGAATGGGAGAACATTTTGCAAACCCTGTATCATATAAGGGGTTAATATCCAAAATATATTAAAAACTCATTCAACTCAAAAAACAATCTATTAAAAAACAGGCAGAAGAACTAAATAGACGTTTTTCCAAAGAGGACATCAAAATGGCCAACAGACACATGGAAAAATGCTCAACATCATTAATCATTAGGGAAATGCAAATCAAAACCAAAATGAGATCTTACCTCCCACCTATTAGAATGGCTATCACAAAGAAGACAAAAGACAACAAGTGCTGGTGAGGATGTGGTGGAAAGGGAACCCTTAAACTTGGTTGGTGGGAATGTAAATTGGCGTGGCCACTACAGAAAACAATATGAAGGCTCCTCAAAAAAATAAAAGACAAATCTACCATGTGATCCAGCAATTCCATCTCTGGGCATATACCCAAAGGAAATGAAAACAGGATTTCTACAAGATATATGCGCCCCTCATGGTTATCGCAGCATTATTCACAACAGCCAAGGTATGGAAACAGCCCAACGCCCATCAACAGATGAATTGACAAAAGATGTAACACACAATGGAATATTACTCAGCCATGAGAAAGGAGGATATCTTCCATTTGAGACAACATGGATAGACCTTGAGCACATTATGCTAAGTGAGATAAATCAGAGAAAGGCAAGTATTGTATGATACCATTTATATGTGGAATCTAAAAAAGTTAAACCTGTAAAAAACATAAGAGTACCTCCTTACCAGGGATGGGGGGGGGGAGCTCCCACAGGGGATAAGAGTGATGGTGTTTAAGGGTAAAACTTTAACAAGTAGTAAATATGCCATAAAAACCTAATGCACAGTGTAATGAATACAGACAATTATATCGTACTATATATAGTTATGTAATGTGATAAATACCACAATAGCAATCATATTACATACAAATGTATCAAAGTAACATGCCACACACCTTAAACTTACACCATATTACATGTCAAATCTGTTCAATGAAAAAGTGAAGAAAAATAAAAACACTATTCACATGCCAAAAAAATTCCTTCACTAAAGAAAATTTTATTATCTTATTAGTTGTTTCTCCTAAACTTTTGCTGTTTTATCCCCCCTCTGTATCAATCTCCTGGAAAAAAGTTTATCTTATATATTTATCATATCCATTTAGTACTTAGGGTTTTCCTTGTATTTCCTTTTATTAATTGCACTTATTTTTAAAATGAATTTCTCAACAATATTTTAATTCCCCACATAATTTAAAATTCTTCTAATATTTTTAGCAGTCCATTTTCCTTACCTTTCCAGATATTTCTATCTGTCCTTTCAGACTGACTTAGAGAGCCCTCTTCTGGCCTGATGCTGTGTCAAAAAACATTTTCTTCAGCTTGCAGATAATGTAAGTTTTAAATGCTTTTGGTAATATAATAATAATTGCATAATTCAAGTAAAACCTTTATTCAGAATAATAAAGTTATAAGGAGAAACTGCATGGTTCTATTAAAATACCCTTATCAAAGCAACTTATACTACTTAAGTAGTATAGAAATACCACTTTCGAATAACTGTACACTATTAATCTCAGTATGACAGAGCCTTGCTATCATGTGATGGAACTTGAAGATGAAACCACATAATAACAAGGTATTTGATACATTAGTAACTGAAGTATGATAAACAAGCTGGAATCTCTGTTAAGTGCCTCTGCCTCAAATAAGTCTGATAGCTATTTGGTCTTTAATATGTCCCGATTTTAATATAACAATGCCTTTAATAAAAAACTACAAGTTTGAAAATATAATGGGGGAAAAAATTCCACTTAAGTTGATTTTTTTAAATTCTAGGAATAAAGATATTAATGAAAGTGACCAAACAGAAGTACATACCACCATTAAGTAATCTGCCAATGGTTTTTCTTCTTTTTGTAAATAAACAAGCCAATTATAAAGTTTACATAGAAATATATAAAAACAAATATTAAGGACAATTCTTAAAAACAGTAATAATTTGAGAAAGTAGTCCTTCTGGCCATATAAATTTTGTTATGAGGCGTCATAGACCCTATGTCTGTGTTCCCATTAGACTGTACTCTCAAGGACAAAACCAATCTCGTTCACATTTCTATTCCTAGTACCTAGACAATGCCTAATCTATAGGAATCATAATAAATTTTTAAGGATTGGGTAAATGTGTTTACCTATATGGTCTCTCCCTTTATAGTTTGAGATTCATGAAGGCAGGAACTATTTTTCACTTTTGTGACCTCAGAATTTAGCACAGTGGATGTTTAATAATTGTTTGTTAAATGGGTTCATTTCCAAAATGGTTTATTTATAAAATACTCATCAGAATTAGAGAGACTTCATGGTAGAAAACAATAGATAAAGGAAAAAAATGAGAAAATGATATAAATAGAATGAAAATATTACAACAATTCAGAAAATGCATTTTCAAATCAAATTATATGTAAAAGAAACTAACTTTTTTCCATTAAAGGGTTCATAAAATCCATAAGCAAAAAAACCAATACAGAAAAAATAAGCAAAAAATACGAAAAAACAATTCACAGAAAAAGAAACATGAATGGGTCTTAAATATATAAAAAGAAGTTCAACATCAGTCTTAGGAGAAATACATATTAAATCCATATGGAGAAAACAAGAAAAAGATCTCAAATCAACAATGTAACTTTACAACATAAGGAATTGGAAAAAGAAGAACAAACTAAATCCAAAGCTATCAGAAGGAAGAAAATAAAGGTTACAGCAGAGATAAATGAAATAAAGAATAGAAAAATAATAGAGAAAATAAATGAAACCAACAGTTGGTTCTTTGAAAAGAACAAAATTAACAAACCTTTTCCTAGATGGCCTAAGAAAAAAAGAAGACTCAAATTACTAAAATTAGAAATTTAAATGGAGACAACATTGATTCTATCAAAAAAAGGATTATAAAAGAGTAGTATAAAGAATTAACTGTTCAACAAATTGGAAAAACTAGATGAAATGGTGGATTCCTAGAAGCAAAACCTACTAACACTAAATCATGAAGAAGTAGAAAATCTGAGTAGACCTACAACTACTAAGGAGATTGAATCAGTAATCAAAAATCTCCAAACAAAGAAAAGCCCTAGCCCTGAACCTGATGGCTTCACTGGCAAATTCTACCAAACATTTAAAGAAGAACTAATATCTATCTTTCTCAAACTTTTCTAAAAACTGGAAGAGGATGGAACATTTGCTAACCCATTCTGAGGTCAGCATTATTCTGATACCAAAGCCAGATGAAGACACTACACGAAAACTACAGACCAACGACCCTTTTGAACACTGATATAAAAATCCTCAACAAAATATTAGCAAACTGAATTTAGCAGTATATAAAAAGGATTATACTCCATGACTAAGTGGGATTTATTCCTGGAATGTAAGGATGGTTTAACATTCAAAAATCAATCAATGCTATTATACAGCACAAAAAGAGCATGAAAGAAAAAAGAAAAACAATCATCTCAACTGAGGCTGAAAAGAGCATGTAGCAAAATGTGACACCCTTTTATGATAAAAACACACAAAAAGCTAGGAAAAGAAGAAAACTACTCAACATAATAAAAGCTATATAGAAAAAACCCACAGCAAACATCATACTCAATGGTGAAAGACTGAGAGCATCTCCTCTAAGATCAGGAAAAAGGATTCCCACTTACAACACTTCTATTGAACAGAGTACTGGAAGTTCTAGCTAGAACAATTAGGCAAGAAAAAGAACTTAAAGGCATCCAAATTGAAAAGGAAGATGTAAAATTATCACTGTTCACAGATGATATGATCATACACATTCTTTAGCAATAAAGAATGGATTCAGGGACTTCCCTCGTGGCGCAGTGGGTAAGACCCCATGCTCCCAATGCAGGCACCCCGGGTTTGATCCCTGGTCAGGGAACTAGATCCCATGTGCATGCTGCAACTAAGAGTTTACATGTCACAACTAAGGAGCCCGCCTGCCGCAACTAAGACCCAGTGCAACCAAATAAATAACTAAATAAATATTTTTAAAAAATGTATCTCCACCCTCCTGGGTTTGAGCTGGAGAAATTAAAAAAAAAAAAAAAAAAAAAGAATGGATTCAGCAAAGTATCAGAATACAAAGTTAATACAGAAAATTTAATTGCATCTCTACACACACTAATAATAAATGATCTGAAAAGGAAACTGTGAAAACAATTCCATCTACAATAGTATCAAGAAGAATAAAATACTTAAGATGTAACTTAACCAAAGAAGTAAAAGAATTGTACAATGAAAACTAAAAAACACTGCTGAAAGAAACTGAAGATGACACAAATAAATGGAAATATATCCCATGCTCATGGACTGAAAAACTTAATACTGTTAAGATGTCAATATTACTCAAAGTGATCTACAGATTCAAATGTAATCCCTATCAAAATCCCAATAACATTTTTTTTGCATAAATAGAAAAACCCACCCTAAAATTCATATAGAATCTCAAGGGACTACAAATAACCAAAACAATCTTGAAAAAGGGGGACAGAGGAGGACTTACACTCTGTAATTTAAGAACTTTCTACAAAGCTACAGTAATCAAAACAGTGTGGTATTGGCATAAAGAGAGACATATATAGACTGATGGAATAGAATAGAGAACCCAGAAATAAACCCTCACATATATGGTCAAATGACTTTTGACAAGACAATTCAATGGGGAAAAGATTGTCTTTTCAACAAATGATGCTGGGAAAACTGGATATCTGCATGCAAAAAGAATGAAGTTGGACCCTTACCTAACACCATATACAAGAATTAACTTGTAAGGGATCTAAGACCTAAATGTAAGACCTAAAACTATAAAACTCTTAGAAGAAAACATGTGGCAAAAGCTTCATGACACTGGATTTGGTAATGATTTCTTGGTTTATGACACCAAAGACACAGGCAATAAAAGAAAAGTAGACAAATCAGACTTCGTGAAAATTTTAAAATCTTGTGCATGAAAAGACACAAAGGACTATCAACAGAATAAGAAGGCAACCCACAGAATGAGAAAAAATATTTGCAAATCATATATCTGACAAAGGATTAATATCCAGAATATATAGAGAATCTCTAAAACTCAATAAAGAAAAAAACAAAAAGTCCAATTTAAAAATGGGCAAAGGACTTGAATAGACCTTTCCCCAAAGAAGATACAGAAGTAGCCAATAAGCACATGAAGATGCTCAACATCATTAATCATTAGGAAAATGCAAATCAAAATTACAATGAGATATCATCAGGATGGTTACTATCAAAAACCAGAAAATAACAAGTGTTGGTGACAATGTGGAGAAACTAGAACACTTGTACACTGTTGGTGGGAATGCAAAATGGTACCTCCACTGTGGTAAAACGGTGTGGCAGTTCCTCAAAAAATTAAACAGAATTACCATATGATCCAGCAATTCCATTTCTGGGTATATACTCAAAAGAAATGAAAGCAGGGTCTCAAAGAGATATTTGTACACCCATGTTCAAATAAATAATATAAAAAATGTTCATAGCAGCATTATTCACTATAGCTAAAATGTGGATTCAGCCCAAGTGTCCATTGAAAGATGAGGGGAAAAGCAAAATGTGGTATAAATAAAATGGGATATTATTCAGCCTTAAAAAGGAAGGAAGTTCTGACACATGCTACAACACAGATGAACCTTGAGGATATTATGCTAAGTGAAATATGCTAGTCACAAAAAAGACAAATACTGTATAATTCCACTTAACATGAGATACCTGGAGTAATAAAAATTATAGAGACATGAAGTAGAATGGTAGTTGCCAGGGGTCGGGGAGTGAAATGGTGAGTTATTGTTTAATGAGTACAGCGTTTCACTTTTATAAGATTATGTATAATAGTCCCAAACTAGAAACAACCCAAATTTTGACAAGTAGAGACAGGTTGAATAAATTATGCTGTCTCCATAAAATGGGAAATCAAGCAGCTGTAAAAGCAAAGGAAAGGGATGCTGCCTATGTAATGATATGAAAATAATCACTGTATTTTATATAATTTTATATAATATTAAGGGAAAGAAGCAAGGTGTTGAATACTGTATTTATTTTGATACTTTTTGTGAAGGTAGGAGGATAAAATACATTTATATGTGTTTGTTGTGATATAAGTCAACTCTGGAAGGCTACACTAGAAACTGTTAATAGTAGCTCCCGTTTGTGTGGGGAAAGGGTGTGAACTGGACAGATGGAAAACAGCACTTGGACATCTTTCACTACACATATAAATACGAACCATGTGAACAGATTATTAATTCCAAAAAATGTCCCAACAGATTATTAATTCCAAAAAATGTTACAAGCTTAGTATATAATTTACATGTTTTACTAATAAATCGACTACAAAATCCTTTATAATCTTACCTGCAAACTAGCCACATAAGAATCCTCACAATTTACGTAATGTCCTAACATGGCATGTTGTGCTCGTAATTCATTATCCCTTATTCTTTCATGCAGATGGGTAATTTGTTGCTTCTGCCTGCAAAACATAAGTTGAGGTACCACATTATAAAAAATATACTTTTCTAAGTGATAATTAAAAGCAGAACTTTCAGTATTCTAATTTGGCATAAGAGTTAAAAGTATGATCAATCTTAAAATTCATAATAGGAAATCTTTTTAAACCACAGTACCATGAGATATGTTAAATACAGAAAAAGTTTATACTGTAGAGTACTTCTGACACTTTAAATAACATAATCTTTTGTAGAATACTCTTCTTAGATTCTAACAAAGTCATACTTTGCTCTCTTTCTTCTTGTTGCCTAGCATAAAAACTGTTTCAATCTCAGTCTGGAATGTCTTTACCTTAATATTATTATTTCCATTTGTCCAAATTCTGTTCAACACTTAATACCAATTGAAGCTTCTGAAAATTTCATTGTTTGGGTGAGAGGTATTTTTATAAATATCATCTAGCTCAACTGCTGTACTATGCCTGAATCTTATCTACAACATCCAGGTTGCATGGTCTACACATAAACATCACCAACGATGGAGAACTCACATGGTGGCAGATTTGCATCTCTGGATAGCTCTGAAATTTCATTTTAATATAACCTCATGCTGGAACCAGACACACTAAAGTTCAAGTATTTCCTCAGTGGATCATAGCTTATTTTAATCAAATTATTTAACTTTTGTGAATATGTATCCTTAAACGTTTGAAAACCATTATGTGCCAGGCAACATGCTAAGACCTTTATGTATTATCATTAATCTTCAAAAATTTAATAACAAGTCTCATACTAAGGTTATGAGAGATAGAGTGAGAGCAAGAGAGAGCAAGAGCTCGTGCTTTCAAGGAATAATAAGGATACATGTGGGTAAACAAATAGCTTGATGTTTTCCAAAGTTACTTAAAAAATAACTTTTGGAGCAAGTTCAGACTGCATCAAAGAGCTTGTTCTATTCAGAGCTGTTTTTATTTGTTTTTCAGATATGTTATCCTTTAAGAACATCCACACAAAACATCAAACAGGAAACAGATAAGTTAGGAGAGATTAGTCACATGGTACTTTTCAAATAATGTAAAACTTTACAAAGAAAACTAAACTTCCTCTTCCAGCCAAGATGGAGTAACAGGAACCAGTTTTGCCCTTCCCCTTGACATAATTACAAAATGGAACAAAATACAGGTAAGGAAGACTCTCAAGACACTGGACAACAGGCAATTAGTCACCATGACTTCTGGGAGGTGGACAACAAATTATGTGAGTCCTAAGATTGCCAGAGATTACCATTTTAAGCCTAAGCCTCTGAACAGGGAAAGTGACCTCTCTGAGTTGAAAAAACAAAGCTGGTAATCTGGAGAAACCAAGGCAGCTAGAGTTCACAGTGCAGAGCCACCCTTGAGTATTCAGTTGAGTGTTAACTAACGAATGCATGAAGAAACTACTTTAAGTGGGGAAGGGGGGTGTGGGGTGGGGGTGGGGGATATGTTAGCCAAAAAGATTAGAAGAAACAGTGCCTGAGGCTCACATGGGGCCTGGAACTGTGCCTGTTCCCAAATGCCAGAGTGGAAAACTTCATAATTTACAGGGTATCAGTTAGCAGCAATTTCCAACTGAGGGCAATTTGGGGCTCAGAACAAAGCGCAAGAATACAAAAATAACAGCTTCCCTGGTGGCGCTGTGGTTAAGAATCCGCCTGCCAATGCAGGGGACACGGGTTCAAGCCCTGGTCCGGGAAGATCCCACATGCCGCGGAGCAACTAAGCCCGTGCGCCACAACTACGGAGCCTGCGCTCTAGAGCCCACACGCCACAACCACCGAGCCCGAGTGCCACAACTACTGAAGCCCGCACACCTAGAGCCCATGCTCCACAACAAGAGAAGCCACCACAATGAGAAGCCCGTGCACCGCAACAAAGAGTAGCCCCTGCTCGCTGCAACTAGAGAAAGCCCGCGTGCAGCAACAAGACCCAACGCAGCCAAAAATAAAAATAAACAAAGTAAATAAATTAAAAAAAAAAGAATACAAAAATATGTAACATCCAAAACAAGTTAAAATTCATAATGCCTGGCACCTCAAAGAAGCAGGAAAATATGACCCACAATAAGGTGAACAGCCAATCAACTGAAAGTGAGCTAGAACTGACACAAATGACAGAATTAATAGTGAAGGACACTAAATCAATTATTGTAACTATTTTCATATGTTCAAGAAACTAGAAGAAAGACATAATATGTTAAGCAGAGACATGGAAGACATAAATATTATCCTGAATGGGATTAGGGCAGATTAGAATTTGCAGAAGAAAAGATTAGGGAATTTGAAGACATACCAATAGAAATTATCCAAAAAGAAACAGAAAAAAAAGACAAATAAATGAAACAAAACAAAAACTCAGAGAATCAATGAGTTGTGGATTTCTTTAAAAGGCCAAATATATGTGTAATTAGAATCCCTATCGGGGAGGTGAGGGGAGGAGGAATGAGCAAGAAAAAGTATTTGTAGAAAACTGGCCAAATTTTTTCCAAATCTGCTGAGAATGACACACCCACAGATCCAAGAAGACCAAAGAACCCAAAGCACAAATAACAAAAAGAAAACTAAACCAAGGAACATCTTAATCAAATGACTTAAAATCAGTGATAAAGAGAATATCCTAACAGTAGTCAGAGGAAGAATGGTAAATGCGTTTAGGGAGCACAGCCTGAAAATACTCCCAAAGTATATTAAAAGGATGCTTTTACATTTAAAGGCAGACCTTGGAGATACTGCAGGTTAGGTTCCAGACTGCGGCAATAAACTGAATATTGCAAGAAAGCCAGTCACACAAATTTTTTGGTTTCCCAGTGCATATAAAAGTTATATTTACATTATACTGTAATCTATTGCGTAATAGTATGTCTTAAAAAAAAAATGTCCATACCTTAATTTAAAAATATTTTATTACTAAAAAATGCTATCATTTGAGCCTTCAGCAATGTATATGTCTCTCATTTAATTACATGTGGAAGTAAAATCACATTATAATTTTGCTAGGTAAACTTTTAAAATCAGTGGTGGATTCTTTGGTATAGTGTGGATTTTTTTTTAATGGAATTCATATTAAATGTCCTTCTAACTCATCTGCTTTAGAAGCTAGGACTTACCATATTTCTAAAGCAAGGCCTAAGTGTACATATCATGGTTATTAAAAGTTATTAAAATTCCAACTTCACAGATATGATCAATTAACATATGGGAGTTTGCTCATGGCAATTTGCAGAACATCTTTTACTTTGAGATGGACCCCATAATGCAAGAGTCATATTTATTCTCCATCACAAGTGTTTAAGTAAGGTTTGGTTATTTTTATCCGCTTATCTGAGTATTTAAATACAGTTTCAATAGTTTGTTTCTATCTATTTTGGTTGTTTACACCTAGGTATATAGCTTTATAAAATCAATTTCTAAATCTATTTTGTTTCAAGGCCAACTGCTACACTGTGTGAAATTTGATTCTGACACTGAACACCTTAAGTTAGCATCAGACTCCACAGCTTTAAGGGCATGATCCCCAACAAGAAAGCCTCACTTCAGATGCCAGACTCAAGTGGGATCCCCAGGCCATCCATCCACACTTCTAACCAAATGGCTACAAATCTGGGGAGTTCCCAGAGTTTTTATTATTCAATTTCATTGTGTGGGCAAGATTGATTAAATCACTGAACTCAATCTCCAGCCTCCTCCTCTCCCTGGAGGTTGGACTGGCTCAAAAGTCCCAACCCTCTGATCACAGGGTTGGTCTCTATGGTAAATAGCCCCCATCCTGAAGCTGCTATGCAGGGCCCAAGAATCACCTCATTAGCATAAATGCAGGTGTGTTCCACCACTCATGAATAAAAAAGACATTCTAAAGATTTACAGTCTCCTTTCCAAGAACCAGAAACAATGGCTAGTCAGATTCTCTATTATTGGACAAGATCTTAAGAAGATTTGTAGATACTATATTGTAAATTGCCAAGTAATGAGAAAATGAGAATTCTCCTCTATACTGCCAGTATCATTTACTAATAGCATTAACTCAGCTGTCACCACAGAGGGTATAGGGTTTTCTCTCTGAATCAGGCTCCAGTGCACTGATTTACCCCTATATTTTATCTGTTCAATTCAGCGGCACAAGCTATGCAATTTCTAAGTGTAAACCATCCTAAGAACTACTAGTATCAGCAACAGCATAGGTTAACCAACAACCTTAACCTCTTTTTCATTAAAATGAGGCTATTTCCTCTGCATGAATATTTAGTGAGTACCTACTATGAGTAATAAAATGTACATGAAACTGTCTCTTCTGTGAAGAGATCAAAGTCGACTGAGGAAAGACAAGCACGTAAACATAACTATTACATATACAAAACATGTATAATGTGGCTCCTATTTGCTGATGGCCACTATGCATCAGACAGTATTAGCGCTTTTTACATACATTTATTCATTTAATCCTCATGCTGTACAACTAGGTGGGAGAGGAGAGTTGCCTAGAAGAGTGATCTTCAAAAACCTCATTTTTTGCTTAAGTGGTGAAACTCCTTGTACCCAGGCAGATGAGAAAATCAATACGCAAAAGGTCAAGTACCCTATTCAGAATTACCTAAATGGTTAGTGTCAAATATAAAGCATTAGAAACCAGGTTTCCTCCTTTTTTTCTGAGTTGTTTTTGAAATTAACCTATTTGCTTTTTCTCACAAGATGGGGAACACTTAAGAACAGTTTCTTTTTTTTTTAATTAAAAAAAATTTTTTACTTTATATTGGAGTATAGTTGATTAACAATGTTATGTTAGTTTCAGGTAAACAGCAAAGTGATTCAGTTATACATATAAATGTATCTATTCATTTTCAAATTCTTTTTCCATTTAGGTTATTACAGAATACTGAGCAGAGTTCCCTGTGCTATACAGTAGGTCCTTGTTGGTTATCTATTTTAAATATAGCAGTGTGTACATGTCAATCCCAAACTGCCAATCTATCCCTCCCCCCCAACCCTTCCCCACTGGTAACCATAAGAAGAACAGTTTCTATAGCAGTTATTTTTCCTTAACATTTGATCTGTTTTGACCTAATTATCCAAAATCTACGAAAGCTATATGCATTGTAAAAAAAAAAAAAAAACCACATTTTTCTCATGTAATCATGAATAACTTGATATTTGCAGGAATAATATCCAGAATACAATTTTTAGTTAAGTGACTTAAAAGGTATCATCACCCACACTGTATTCCAAAGTAGAAAAGTTCAGCATCTTTACTCTCAGTTCCATCCAGGAAGAAACTAAATCCTGTCAATTCTGTCTCTGAAATAGTCTCTGCATGTGTTATCACCATTTTAAAGGCCATTAGTCTAATCTGGTTCCTGGAAAAAAGATATACTATAATTTTGTTCTAATTTTCATCACTATATGTGTTATAAAGATCTTTATATATGAACATTTTTACTTTTAAATTCTGGTCATGTTGCTTGAGAAACAGGAGTTGCTACTTTTTCTTCCTCTGTTTTATATAATGTCAAATGCATTAATCATCAAAAACTTTATAATAAGCATGTAAAATATCAAAGATTATTTAAGACACTGGGTGTGGTAGATTGTTTACAAAAACTTCCACACGTATTCCCTTCCCTGTATTACTTATACTCCTTTATGATGTGATTTTGCTGTTCCTACTGCCCACAGGTGAAGTCTCCTGGCCTTGTGACCAATAAGAACATAGTGGAAGTGATTTTTTTTTTTTTTTAAGCAGACTTTATTTTTTAGAGAAGTTTTAGGTTCACAGAGAAATTAAGCTAAGGGTACAGAGATTCCCCATAGGGACTTTGTGCCAGTTCTGAGCCTAAGCTCCAAGAGAACGTGTGTGCTTCATTTTCTCTTTGAACTTCACCCTATGAACAAACCCTGGTTAGCATACTGGAGGATGACAGACCCCCATGGAGCATACAGACCATCCAGGTTAAGGCTTGCCTAGGCCAGCCAACTCCTACTTTACAATGTGGCTACCACAGATCCATAAATGAGACTAGATAAAGAATCGGCCAAAAATGGGCAGAAGACCTAAATAGACAATTCTCCAAAGAAGACATACAGATGGCCAAAAGGTACATGAAAAGATGCTCAACGCTGCTAATTATTAGAGAAATGCAAATCAAAACTACAATGAGATACCACCTCACACCAGTCAGAATGGCCATCATCAAAATGTCTACAAATAATAAATGCTAGAAAGTGTGTGGAGAAAAGGAAACCCTCTTACACTGTTGGTGGGAATGTAAATTGGTACAGCCACCATGGAGAACAGTATGAAGGTTCCTTAAAAAACTAAAAATAGAGAGCTACCATATGATCCTGCAATCCCACTCCTGGGTATATATCCAGAGAAAACGATAACCTGAAAAGACACATGCACCCCGATGTTCACCGCAGCACTATTTACAACAGCCAAGACATGGAAACAACCTAAATGTCCATCGACAGATGAATGGATAAAGAAGGTGTGGTACATATATACCATGGAATATTACTCAGCCATAAAAAAGAATGAAATAAAGACATCTGCAGCAACATGGATGGACCTAGAGATTATTATACGAAGTGAAGTAAGTCAGACAAAGACAAATATCATATGATATCACTTACATGTGGAATCTAAAAAAAATAATACAAATGAACCTATTTACAAAACAGAAACAGACTCACAGACATAGAAAACAAACTTATGGCTACCAAAGGGGAAAGATGGGGGAAAGGGATAAATTAGAAACTTGGGAGTAAATACACACACTATTATATATAAAATAGATAAACAACAAGAACCTACTGTATAGCACAGGGAACTATACTCAATATTTTATAATGACCTATATGGAAAAAGAATCTGAAAAAGTATATATATATATATATAAAACTGAGTCACTTTGCTGCATACCTGAAACTAACACAACATTGTAAATCAACTATACTTCCATAAAAAAATTTTTTTTAATTAAAAAACAGAATTGGCCAACTGAGCAACTTGAATGATTTTGGATTATTTCCTTAGTATCCTTCTATATATACAAAATTGACAAATATAAATATATTTTAATAGATTACATCAATAATTATCTGCATTTCTTACTGCCATAGACTGAATGTTGTGACATACACCACCCACCGCCCCCCCAAATTCACACATTAAATCCTAATGCCCAATGTGTGGTATAGGAGGTAGAGGGCCTTTGGGAGGTGACTAGGTCATGAGGACAGAATCCTCATGAATGCAATTAGTGCCATTACAAAAGAAGCTCCAGAGAACTCCCTTGCCCCTTTCACCATGGGAGGTTACAGCAAGAAGACGGCCATCTATGAATCAGGAGGTTGGCTCTCACCAGACATTGAATCTGCCGGTGCCTTGGGACTTCCCAGCCTCCAGAAGTGGGAAAAATAAATATTTGTTGTCTATAAGCTACCCAGTCTATGGTATTTTATTATAGCAACCCAAATGAACTAAGACACTTATTAACTTATACCCAATAGAATGGTATAATGGTGTTTAAAAAATAATAAAAGCCAAGTGATTCCGATTGAGGGCAAGTCTATTCATATTAATGAAAGTCTGAATTTTGGTGTGTTTAAAAATGGTATTAATTTCAAGTCTATACAATGAGTTAAATTATTTAAGTGTTCAAAATATATATCCAACAGGGTCTATAATTATTTATACATAAAATTCACTTGTACTAGAAGTATCTAATATTTTAAAATAGGCTTTTCATAAAATCAATTATAACTATCTCCTACAATCTTCATTCATTTATCAAGCATGGAAGTATCAAGCACTAAGTACATGTACTACGTGCCAGGCTCTGTTCAAGATGTTGAGAACATAGTGGAGAATAAGGAAGCCCAGATGTCTATGCTCTAGTTTATATTCCAGCAGATCTTGCTTAACACTGCTAAGTTTCTAAGCAAAATCTTTTGAAATTTCAACTATTAAATATATTTAAAGGTTTGAATCAGGATTTAATTTTAAAGCTAAAATATCTACTACTTTATCCCACATAAGCACATGAAAATAAGTAGTAACTAGCACTGATTAAGGAAAAATGCCTCCTCAAACTATTTCCCAATTACCATGATATGCAACATGTTTAACTATCCCAAAAGTATACATAAATGATGTAGAACCAATATAGATCATAAATAATTAAGTAATAATTAAGTAATTTTTTGCTGGGAATAATCAGGAGACTATTAAGTTTAAAAAAATTTTTTTTCAGAGCTTTGGTACTGAAATAGGCAAAATTTTGGAAATGTCTCCCAAAGTTTTCAAAATTCTTATCTGTAGGTCATTTAATTTTAAACATTCATGATTTTCATACTTTCTGTGCTATCAGATCTAACATACATTAGTTAAAGGAAACTACCACTTTAAAGTAGCTTTCCAATTTGATAGTTCCCAAGTATAAAACACAAAGACACTAGCTTTGATAGTTCATCAGCATTGCAGCGAACTTGTTACATGTACAAAAAAGATGGAGAGGAGTTTCCAAATAATGAGTTACCCTCATGTAAATGGGAGGATGGTAGAAAACAGACACAGATAGATAGATAGATAAATAGATAGATAGATAGATAGGCAGATAAACCAACTGACCCTCAGTTCTGATAGTGGTTCTTAAAAGTACTGGGATTGGGGATGGACAGACATGAGACATCAGTGTACTTGTAAGGTTCTATTTCTTAAACTCTAAGCAGTGGGTACAAAGATATTTGTTTTATTAAACTACATTTCTGCATGCCTGAAATATTTAGTAATTAAAAAATAAAAAAAGACTCACCGATCAATTACAATTTCTTTCTGCCTTAGTAGTCCTTCTTTTATTTTCAGCACTGATTCCCACTTACTGAAATCTTGATAGCCAGGAGGTGAATAACTTTGACGAGATGATCCAGTCAAAACCTGCACAAACATGTTTACACTATTAGTATACTAAAAGTGGCTAAAGGGAATATTTATATGTCACCTTGTATTTTCCCAGTGATTTTCATTTAAAAAAAATAGAGAACTGTCCATTTGATTTTTTTAAAAAACCATCTTAAATCACACCTGTGAATACAACATAACTTGAAGAATTTCAAGGAAGTTCTAAAGTAAATGTACAAATCTAATGAAGAATTGGTGACAACAGAACATTATTATAATACTATATGTAAGATCCTGTTCTCATTATCTTGTGGAAGCTTTCTGGAAATAAGAAATTAATCATTGCCTAAGGAAGGAGTACAATAAAAGAACATACCAAGGCTAGACTGTACAAGCATTACCAGAAGGGTTTCCACAAGGAAATAAAAATAGTATCTGTAGCATTCAGACTTCAAATTGTCACTCATCACATCAACCTTTAATTACACTGAAATTTCAAAAGCTAAAATATTTTCACAAAGTAGTAAATATATCCATAGAAAATGACTATTAAGCAGATAATCTAGATGATTACTGGTCTCCAGTGTTTATTATATCATTTAGAAAAAAATCGATTTAGACTTTAAGAAAAATTTAAGATATTTAAAACAAATAATAACAAAACCCAATACAGCAGATATCCTCAAATTTCTATCATTGAAACAAAATCAAAATTTTACTACTGGTGGTACTGGTTGAACTGTGGTCCCTTCAAAAAGATGTTGAAGTCCTAACCCCCAATACCTCAGAATGTAGCCTCATTTGGAAACAGGGACTTCACAGATACAGTCAAGATGAAGTCATTAGACTGATGCAAAAGGGGAAATCTGAATGCAGACATGCACACAGAAGACTATGTAAAGAGATACAGAGAGAACACCATGTGAAGATGAAAACCAGAGATTGGAGTGATACATCTACACGCAAAGGAACACAACAAGATTGCCAGAAAACCACTAGAAACAGGCCTGAAACAGATTTTTCTTCACAGCCCTCAGAAGGAACTAACTTTGCTGACACCTTGATTTTGGACTTCTAACCTCCAGCACTGTGAGGCAATAAATATCTGTTGTTTAAGCTACCTTGTTTGTGTCCTTTGTTATGGTAGCTCTAGGAAATTGGTAAATTTCCAATACAATTGGTAAATCAAATAGGAAAATAAATTCCTTGGCAAGCTAAGAGATGCTATATAAACACCACAAAGCAACTTCAGGAGAATTCAAATGTGCAGCAATATTTTTTATCCTTTGTTTTCCAAAGATGCTACTGACAAGACCTACTTCTGAATAAACCACTAACTGGGTGACATCAACTAGTCCTAGATTAAACCTTTAAATTAAGATGATTGCCAAGTAATACTAGGACAGGATGTTTCAGGCAGCACAAAGACAGCACAAGGTGATCAGACTAAGAAGTGTAGAAACTAGATAACAGGGTACATAACTTTGTCAGATGGTCACATATTTGGAGTCTAAGTGACATATAGGGTTATAGAGACAGGTTAGTCAGAGATCTGGTCTTTGAATTTCACTCTTTCTCTTGCCCAATATACAGCTCAGGCTGATACTGGGCCAGTATGCACCAGTACAGATATATTAGTTGTAGCAGTACTGAAGTACTTTCACTGTGGTTGAACACTAGCTGCTGCCCAAACCCAATCCTCAGAACTTTCCATCGTCCAACAAATAAAGAGTTACTCCTGGCATAAAAAGGGGCCCTCTGGACACTACTTAACGACATCCTTCCTGATTGGTTGGTTTCTAGTAGTCAGCCCCTCAAACTTCCCCCGTCTCAACACTCCCTACCAGCTTATATTTAGTTGGCAGAGCTAGGATTCAAATATAGTTGGCAGCCCAACAAAAGAGCACCGTACTGTCTCACTCTTTCTACTATGGCCCAGTTGACCAAGAGGTATTTCAAATTTCATAGCATCACAGCAACTGGAATAAATGTTTGAAAGTAACTGCTCTTAAAAACCAAGAGAAGATTAAGCACTATAAACAATATTGTTGATATTAAGAGAAAGTCTCTGCTTATTGCAACTCCATGTTACTTAATGACTATCAGTTTAACAGGTACTCGTTTCATGAAATTTATTTTGTCAAACTGTAGCTCAAACAGGAATTCATTAAAACTGGTAAAAAAAAGCAAGACAAAAGACCATATCAATAATTCCAAAACTCAGCATAAGATGTGGAAATTATCAGAATGATATGGTGAACCATTTGTGCTATAATTTATAATACTAAATATTAAATTTATTTGTAGAATAAAAGTGTATATTTTATTTATATATTGAGTTATATATTAATATCCTGATAACAGGTTACAGATATTTTAAATGTTGGTTTTTGTATATTGTTACCATGCCTAACAAAAAACTTCTAAGATAGCTTGAGGATCTATGGTATCCTCTTCCAAAACTTTATAAAAGATTCCTTCACTGCTGATTACCACAAATCAGGAATGACCTATACCATAGTATTTTAAGCTATGCTTTACCTTATACATCTTGTACCTATTTCAATAAGACAAGTGCCTAGACAATAGATGATGATCTTTTCAAGAAGACATTAACTATTCTATTCTTCCACCAGTCATCTGCTAAAATTTTTCCCATGGCTGACAACTTAAGGAAAAGCCTTTTCTTGTTTTAGAAAACTTCCTGGCATCAAGAAAGAGGGAGTAAAGAGAAGAAAAAAGTAGGTCTGCAAGACAAAAGCAAACAATAGTACTACTTGGTTTATAGCACCTGAGTCACTGACAGGATGGACTGCTGAAGTACTTGCCAGATACATCCAGTGAATATATGTAAAACAAAACATGAAACTTTATTCTTCTGATTTGTAGCTCCCTAACCTAAACCCTTTAGAAAACAAAAATTGACCCATAAAATTGAGCAAGCAGGAAGAAAGGAAAGGAAGTCTTTCTCTGTAATTAAGATGCAATAAACAATTACCAAATCAGCAGCATGGCAGTCTTCCCACGAAACTTTAATCCTTATTCATAGAAGTAGTTTAAAAAGGAGAAAGAATCCTGACACACAACCAAATGCTGCAGGTGGAGTTACACGTAATTTTAAAAACCTGTTTATATCTGCCTATCACTGAAAATGACAATTATGGAAACATGTTACCTTTTAAGGCTTTTGTAATGAGGCCATAGGGCATGCTATACTAAATGAAGTTATAGAACACAATTTGAATTACCTAGCAAGAGTTATTAAAATCATATTGTGACATCTCAGGTAGCAAGGCAGCTACTGTACCTTTATGATTTTGCATAGTATATAAACAATGCTGTACTACTAAAGATATACAGAAAAGAAACAACTGATGAAATTTTATTTTTATTATAATTTATAGCAAATTGGAAGTTTGTATCCTTTGACCAACATCTCCCCATTTCCCTACCCTCTACCCTCTGGTAACCACCATTCTAGTTTCTGTTTCTATGAGTTTGGCATTTTTAGATGCCACATATAAGGGACATCATACAGTATTTTTCTTTCTCTGACTTATTTCATTTGGTCAACTAACTTCCGAAGGGGCAAAGCTGATTCAATGGGGAACTGAATTTGGTATCTAATCAAAAGAAGTGAAAACGTATGTCTACAAAAACCTGAAGGCAAATGTTTAATCACCCAAAACTGGAAACAAACCATTAACTGATAAATGGATAAACAAACCGTGCTACATCCACAAAATGCAATACTAACTCAACAAAAACAAAATATATACTAACCATGGGCCTAGACTTTATTTTTCTCTCTACATCACAGTAGGACTGAGGGGAAATGAAGGCCTTGCCTGCTGGGGGAGAATATGTAAGTACTCAAAGATGCTCTGTAGATGATACAATGCACTATCTCGGCTATAATTTCCTATGTATTCCTCACTACGGTGCTATCCTACATAGGCAAATAATTGAGAGATAAATGACCAGATGAAGTAAATACCATACACCAAGAATGCAAAAACAGAGTTGGAAATGAAGGGTAGCACAATATGCTACCCCAAAATACGACTGTAGGAGCTCAGGACACGCCACCATAATTAATGACATATTAATTATTTTGAGCTGTAGGCACTTCAAAATGAGCAAATGCAGGGAGAGGCTTTTTCTGAACTCTACTCTCTGTCTAAAGACAGATCCTCCCAAAGGAACTCAACTGTCATAAACCCCTCCCTGGGAGTTTCATCAATCAGGGAGGATTGGCTCTTATCACAGGAAAGGAGACTAGAAGCAGACATTGCACCCAGACAAACTTTCCCACAGGAGGTTATCATCTCTCCTATCTATTCTTCTAAGGGCCTATTCAACTCTCCTAAAAATCGTCTATTCTCCCCTGAGAGGCCTGCATCCCTCCTCTGCTTTTCCTGAACTGAGTGGTATTTAATCATGAATTCTAAAGCCACCTCTCTGAGTTCCTCATTTTTCCCTGAGTATCTTCCATTTGCACACAAGGTATATAGGTTAATAAACTTCTATTTGTTTTTTTCTTGTAATCTACCTTTTATTACAGCAGTCTCAGCTAAGAACTAAGAATGGTAGAGGGAAAATTATTTGTCCTCCCCTATAACAATTACAAGCTGGTTCTTAAGAGTTGTCAATATTTAAGAAGAACAAAGAAGCCTTCTATTAAAGATGGGACAATGCTGCTTCCAAATATGAAAAAGAAGAAAGTATTTCATATTCAAATAACCTCTCCCCTATAACCATTAGTAACACATTTTTATCCCAAGTAGTTAGAAAGCAATTAAGAATTTCTGTTCAATAAAATCATAATTGGCCATGAGAGGAATACCATTTTGTGGCAGAATTTCAAGTCATCAGTCATGTTTCTACTTGACCGTAACCAATATAAGTAATCAAGGAGAATATAATTTAAACATATGAATATATAATTTATATTTATAGCTTGTAAATAATAAAACTGTAACCAGACATGAACATGAAATCTAAAAGATAATTATAAAGGCATATAACTGTGAGCTAACTTCAAGCACGGAACAGAAAGGACATCATCAAAGTAATGAATATTTCAAAATCTGTACAGCAAAACAAGGGCAACTTTTACAAGTAAACATTTTTCATACATATTTGGTAGTTACCAAACTCAGGGAGGGAAGGGAACTCCTCATTTAGATGTTTTACCTAAAAATGCATAAGATACATTGTTGTAATGGTGGTTTAGAGGAGAAAACAGTAGACTAGCCAAATAGTCTAGCCAGTAGACTAGCATAACTCTTCTGCATCTAGAGCCCAACCACCCAGAGATATAACACATATATTGGCACCTCTTATTGTAAACAGCAAATTCCACTCTCATAACTGAATAGGGAAAACAAGCATCTACAACAATCCCAAATATATCTATTTAGATGAGACCCAGATGCTATGAAAAGTTGCCAAAATATGTCATGTAATGGTCAAACATGTTTCTAAAATAAGCTCACTATTTGCATCTGAAAATAGTTCCAAATTCTTTGGCTTCAGCCTGGACAAATACTGTTAAATTTAGATAATCTAGTACTGCCACACTTAACTAGAATACAACCTCTGCAGTTCTTCAAGTTGGTTATCTCTCTTTCATTTGCTTTTGTTCCTTAGCTCATTCATCACTCACAACATGTCAAATAACACAGCAGATCTTCCTCTCTTTCCTGGAATAGTCTATCTGAAGAGATACTCTATGAGTGCTTTTTGGTAAAAGGATCAGGACATCTCACCCAGAATTAAGTTCACAAAGCTCAATAATGATGATGAAAATAAATTACAAATTACACAGAGTTTAGAGTTTTTATTCAACGAGAAGGAAAAACACGGACTACATGATTACTGAAAGAACTGTCATTAAAATCTGTATCTTACATATTATATTATTACTAAAAGAATGTGCATTTAATAAAAATAATCTGTATCTTAACTAAGCCCATGTAATTATTTATGGAATGTATTACTACATATTTCTCTAACAAAATAAAAACAAATCATATAAAAAAATTCTATCCATAACCTCTTCATCAGAGTGACTAATTATAAACAGAAGTATGCATCTTAAGTCTTGAAATTTAAATTAAAGAAGGAACTGAGTTTTTAATGATCTCATTAGTTCTTCAATTTGTCTTTATAACTAACTCTATAATGCTATTTTTGCCATCCTAATATGCTTTACTGAAATAACAATGCAAATATATCAAGTTACTTCAAGGGTAAAAGACCCTAAAAAAATGATAAAAAGAAACTGATGAGAGGAATATATACCTACATTTTACATCTTAAAAATACATGTACATGAAAATAAAGAGAACCCTAAACATATTAGTGATTTCCACCATGCTAAACAACTAAGTTACTATTAATGTAACTATTTTCTTTTGGAGGAAGGGACATTTTTCCTCTCAAAAATCAATCTGATTTATGTCTAATCTGTGTTAGCATGAGCATGTTTTCTAAAAATGCCAACAAAGGAATGATCTATGCATGAAACATGATCTCATTACAGTTATAATGCAAAAGTGAAGCGGGTAGGGGCTTCCCTGGTGGCGCAGTGGTTGAGAATCTGCCTGCCAATGCAGGGAACACGGGTTCGAGTCCTGGTCTGGGAAGATCCCACATGCCGCGGAGCAACTGGGCCCGTGAGCCACAATTACTGAGCCTGCGCATCTGGAGCCTGTGCTCTGCAACAAGAGAGGCCGCGATAGTGAGAGGCCCGCGCACCATGATGAAGAGTGGCCCCCACTTGCCGCAACTTGAGAAAGCCCTCGCACAGAAACGAAGACCCAACACAGCCATAAATTTAAAAAAAAAACAAAAACAAATAAATAAAAAATTTAAAAAAAAAAGTGAAGCGGGTAAACAATATATCCAAGATTGAGGAACAAATCATTTTCCCTAAGAAATCAATTAGAAGATTGGGGGTGGGGGGGGTGTGTTTAAGTCCTCAAATTTAATCATGGATTTTACTTATAAACAAACAGAACGTAGCATTTTCCAAAGGTTTTGTATAATTACTTAAGGATAACAAATGTACCAGACTACAGAACCAGATTCTACTAAAACGGAGCTGTAGCATAAGTGCTAACATATTTCACTTATTTTTAAAAGCAGATTACCAAAATATGTTTTATCAAGTTTTTTACCATATTGTACTATTGAGAGATAAAAGAAAAATATATAATCATACATGTGTTTGGGGACCAAAGCACTGCCTACATTATTTTTAAAATGTATGAAAGGATTTTTCTCAAAGTATACAAAAGGAATTATTAATGATGGTTATTTTGTGAGCAGAGAGGGAGGAGACTTTTACTTTATATCAGTTGGGATTAACTGACTTTGCTTACCGTACATGTACTACTTACTTCTTTTCGGATAGTGTAGTTATGGGCCATTAAATACTTTATTCTTCCATATGTTAAAATTACTGCTTTTTAAAAAAATATTTCAAGAGTCAACAATCGGTAATCTTCTCAGGGTAAAATTGTTGAGAGGAGTTTAGAGGGGCAACTTGATTGCTGTTCAATTTAAACATCCCTTCACATATTTTGCTAAAAAGTATAAGCACCAGAAATGTTAGAGATTTTTTTTTTTGTAATGCCCAGAGTCTAGTTCATCCCTAGCCCATAGCACACAATCAAAAAAAAGACAATGACTAACAACAATCCCTCAAGTATATTTCTCAGCCTTCAAAAAAATCCAAAATTATTTTGAACAGCACAGACAGGTATTGTAATTAGAGTGACAGTACTTATGACAGTACTTACGGCAGTGGTTCCTTTCCCAGTTTAGTCCGCATCACGATAAGCTTGACCTTATTCTTTTATAACTCCTGGTACTCAGCACAGAACCTGACAATATTTGCTAAATATTAAGCAATCGAAAAATTTACAATCTACAAAAGTCTACCATCCCTGAAATTACCATTACTTAAAAATCTCTACTATCATTTTTATAGCAATGATATACAAAATAAAAAGAAATATATACACTCTAAAGATTAGAGTTCAAAGATCAATCCACAAAATTACATTTGAATAAAAATCATGCTTTCCAGCTCTTGAGATTCAGCCTCATTTCTTTCAGACCCAGGAAATCTCTGAGTAATCTACATAACTAATTTAATTTTAGTTTGCATTTTAGAGATACATTTGAAAGAAAGTCTTCAGTGACTATACTGTGTTTCTATTTTGTAGGTGTAAAGTCTCAAGAGCACTTTCTGATTCTCAAACATTCAGTACACAGATTCATAATGATCCAAATACTGAATTTTTAGACATTTTATGTTTTCAAGTTTGATTTAAAAAAATCAACATATTAATGCTGGAGTCAACAATCAACTCTTCAGCTATCCATGGCCCTAACTAAGCAATAAACCTATAAAAATGAATACATTAACAGGGCAGCCTGATAAACTTTGCCAAAAGTATGCTCTTAATCCTAATGCTAAGGGCTGGTCCTGGAACCTACTCCCCACCTTTGACCAACTCAAGGGCAAATGAAAACCCCAGATGATGATATGCTCACATCCTTTTGCTGTGCTATATAAGCTTTTAATTTGGAGATGGGTTAAGGAGGAAGTACAGATTACTGAGATATAGCAAAACAATGTACAACTCTCAGTACATTAAACTGATAAAAAGTTACAATGTCTGCATATTAGAAAGTTGGGCTTATTAATCTTTTCCACTGGGACATCGCTTGCTTTATAAGATAAACATGAATTTTACATATCAAAATCCATTTTACATAACCTTTTCAAGAATGCATCTATGCTGAAAATTCAAGGGTCAGTTGGTCAGTTGCATTTGTATTCTATACCTTCCTTTAACTTATCGTTTTACAAGCTCACTTGTAATGGCAAAATAAGATTCAAAATATCCATTAACCTTAACCTCCAAGGCATTAGCAGCGTGAGGAGTAAAGAAAAAATAAATCAGTCCCTATTCATGAAATTTATGGTAAAGAAAAAATAAATACCTACAAAATGTATAAAGTCCCCCTCCAACTTCTGCTTTATCTGAGTTTCCTGAATTGCTAAGAGATATTCACTTATTACTTATGCAATTAAAAATTAAGAACAAACAAAACAGGCTTCTCCCTACCTATTTTTGAATAATAAAGGCACTCCAAAGGAACAAGAAAGTAAGAATAGATTCCAGATAGAAGAAATAACACACACAAATGGCAGAGTTGTCAAATATGGTGGGAATAGATGACAACACCAGATTAGGAAAAACCTCTGTATGCAGTGCTGTAAAATTTGGGTTTTTAATCTTGAGGGACATGGTGATAATAAAGAAAAGTTCTCAGCATGTGAGAACCAAATTTACCCTTGAGAAGGCAACTTGGATATCAGGGTAAAGAACAGGAGAGGCTCAAGATAGAAGGTATATATAAAAGTTCAGAGGAAAGCTGATGAGGCTATGGGAACACAGATTTCTAACTGGCAATCTGCATTTGATTTCTTAGTGGACCAGAGTCTGGGAGAAGACAGAAAGAAGGATGAGTCTCAAATTTCCATTTTGGATGACAAAATAAATAATGGTGCCACCATAAAGATTGGGAATGCAAGGAGCTCAGTTGCTGGGATGCCAAGCACAAAGATAATGAATATAATGGACGGGGTGGGACTACAAATCATTGAACTGGATTAGAATCTTCCTAACAAAGGAACAGCATCATGGTCTACAGAGTTCTGAAGCAAGTATCTGGAGACCTGAGGGTTGTTTTTTGTTGTTAAATTGGTTGTGTGTGTGTGTGTGTGTGTGTGTGTGTGTGTGTGAGAGAGAGAGAGAGACAGAGAGAGAGGGAGTGAGATTTTCCATTTCTTATTTTGGCTTCAGTTCTGCCAGCTTCTTTTGTATAAAATATGTAGTTCTCTTAGAAATCATATTGCTTCTTACTATATGTGCTAATTTGACTCTCGATCCTGAGTTTTCTTGACCTCCTAGTGTTATCTTGCAATAGTGGTTAACTTCCAAATGTTAAATGTTTCACCTGTATATTACTTGTTTACTGATAGACAAGTTCCTTAAAAAGCCACAGAACATGCTATAGCATTTCTTTCCATAACTTAGAGTGTATTTTGTACATTTCCCCCTAATTGTGTAAACCTACATGACAAGCCCCTCCCTTAAACTAACTGGCTTCTCTTGATGTCAAACTCTTCCCCATTGCTAACTGGGATATTTAATAAGGAAAGAGAATCTGTCCAGAGTTCAGCATTTATGAAAAAAATAAAATGCTTGAGCCTTCAAGTATCTGACAAGTCAATTTTAAAAGCGAATCTACCTCCCCTAAATGATCTCAAGTTTTATAAGTTACTTTATTATTGGTCTTTTTTACCCCCGACTTGATGAATAACTCCGATTCTCTCTTCTCTATTACCTTAGGCACTTCCCCATCCCCTAAGTCTCAGACTACTAGTCTCATCATTTTTGCTCTTAGATGTTTTTCTCAACTAATCCTTCTTTAGGTAGCTTTAAATTTTAAGGCAGTAATTCTCAAACTTTTAACAGAACAGAACCTTTAAGAGTTAGGTAAAATCCTTGGGAGTCTAGGAGGTATAACTTTAAAAAGCTCCCTATCTTTGAAGTATCACAAAAATTTATTCAAAGCTTGCATTTTACTGTATTATATATTTGTTTAAGTATTAAAATGCTTTAATTCTGTCACCACTTAAATTATCTTTTTGTCAAAAGTTTCCAGAAAAAAAAAAAGTCTACCTTGAAGCTTCTTTTGCTTCTGACATACCACTACAACTTGAAGTTTAAATACTCAGTGTAAAAGATTTTTATACATCATAATTTCCTTTACATAGAGTTAAGTAAAATTACAAGAACTTTTAAGGAATACATAATTAAAAATGCCATAAAACTATAAAAACAAATGTAAAGAAATTAACCCAGGAATCAGAATAATCATTTACTTGGGTGGGGAAGATAGGGGGAACATGGCAAGACCGTGTGGTTAGATATAAGTTATTAACATCCCAGCTTATGTTCAGGTGGTAATCTTAGAGGTGCTTTCTTTTTTTCACTATTAAAATAAAATAAAAACTAAATAATTACATAAATAAAAGCAGGTCTTGCAATATTAAGAGTATATATAGTACCATGAATTATTATGAATCCAATGAGCAAAGAAAACAAAAATTTTAAAAAAATTTAGAGGTTCAATTCAGGAAGCATGGGCTTATGGTTCCACCTTCCTTCAGTCTTACTCTACAAATATATTTACATCATCTTTAAATGACAAGAAAGTTTATTTTCTCAGTTACTGTACTCTTATCCCCAATCTCTCCCAATTATTCTCCTCCTCCCCCATGATGGGCTTTAAAAGTGAGAAGTTTTTAACTGTCTATAACACTTACTTCTGCAGAATCACTCATTCACTACCACCTTGCAATCTTTCCTAGTTCCCCCTTTATTCACTCACTCATCCAATCATCCATTGAGCCAATATTTAAGAATTGCTATAAGCCAGGTTCTATACTATAAGGAATAAAGAGGGTATAAATATGAGTTATTGGATAGTTCTCAAGTAGCTTGGAATCTAGTCTAGGCAGATATACTAATAAACACAATAAAATGAGACATAATAATAGGGGTACATGCAGAAGTATATATCATAAGAAAGAGAGGGCTGCACAGAAGACGTAAATTGAAACTAGCACTTTAATGGGAATAAAGGTTAGTAAGGAGGACATTCCTACAAAAAGTGAGGAGGCTTAAAATAGAACAACAGCCTGTTCAAAAAGCCGCAGGCAGCTGTACAGGGCCACAGCACAGGATACAAGGGAATGTGATACCAGACAAAGCTAGAAAAGCAGGGCCTAAAAAAGCAAACTAGGAGATCTGGATTTTAGCCCGTTTGAGAACTCAGTCTTCTTTCCAAAAAGGACTGCCCCATACTACGACAGAAACAACTCCCAGCATAGGACTTCTTAATTTTTTGTGCCATGGACATTTTTTGGCAGACAGCTAAAGCCTACTGATCTGTTCTCAATGTTTTTATATCATAAAATACATAGGATGCCAAGTAATTTTTATAGACACTCCACTCTTAAGGTAGTGAAGCGTAAGGGTGGGCTGTGCATAGTAACTTTCTTCTGGAGAGTGCAGTAAGGAGGGAGAGGGAAAAGAGTAACTTTACCATGGAGAAACTTGACGAATACTTCACTTCAGCCAGGTGATCAAGGTTAACGACATCGGTAAGTCATGCTGATAGTATGTACACTTGATATGTGATGAAAATGGCACTTTACCTCTCTGATCTTCCTCTCAAAAACACATTAACCAGCCCTAACCATGAGAGAAACATCAGACGAATCCCAACTGTGGACATTCTGTAAGAAACCGTCACAACCAAGTGGACCAAAGGAGGCACGATTGCTAAATGTAATCTGGTGTCCTGGAAAGAAACCTGGAAAAGAAAAGGAACACCAGGGGAAACAGAAAATCTGAATAAAGTATGGGCTTTAGTATCAACACTGGTATAACCGCTGTGAGAAATGTACCATACTCATGTAGGATATGTTAACAACAGGGGACACTGCGTATGGGGTATACAGGAGCTCTCTATACTATATTTGCAATAAGTCTGTAAATTTAGAACTGTTCTAAAATAAAACTTTAGGGACTTCTCTGGTGGTCCAGTGGTTAAGATTTCATCTTCCAATGCAGGGGGTGCGGGTTTGATCCCTGGTTGGGGAGCTAAGATCCCACATGCCTCACGGCCAAAAAAACCAAAATGTGAAACAGAAGCAATACTGTAACAAATTCAATAAGGACTTTAAAAATGGTCCACATCAAAAAAATAAAATAAAATAAAACTTAAAAAAAATTAAGTGAGATACATAGCATTAGAAAGGAAATAAATTACACTGAAATAAATATTAAAAAAAACCCAACTTGTGTTGTAATATTTCTGCTTTTCTTTTATTTTCCTTTTCTGTTATGCTGCTTTATTAATGCATTAAATAACAATATATTTACAGGCAGGTCTAATTTTGTAATTTCAAGTGGTATGAATGTAAGCAGTATTTCAAGCTATCTGCAACAACTATACTATATGAAATTATCTAAGATTGCTAACAGTGACAGTCAAACATACTGCTAATACTTCTGCAGTTTGTGGCCTACAGTCAAAACTGAAGAAATGCTAAATCTCATTTAGAGCTTAGTAAAAATAAAGATGTCTAACATTTTTCCTATCCAAGTTCAAAGGGCACTGAACTCTACCCGTGGACTGCAGATTAAGAATCATCTTCAAAAGGAAAATAAGTGCTAACACTAAATGGACACTGTATTGCAAGATCTCTAATAGTCATTATACATACTTCTTCTCATTAAATCCTCACAACAAACCCATTCCACAGATAAGGCAGCTTAGACAAGTTTGTATAAGGTCATGCGACCAAAAATGGATTCAGACCATAGTCTGACTCTAAATGAAGATTCTGACAAAGCACCTCTAAAAACACTTTCCAGCCCCTCATTGTGGAATTTCTGAGGAACAATCTATTGACTATACTGTAGCTCACCAGTGCTCCTAGTAAGCAACTTTCTGTTTAGGCAATCAGCCTAAAACGAAGGTGTAACACTTCCTAGAGTTCCATTTGGAGGAATAATAATGATCGTCCTCCTCAGCAGCAGCAGCAGCTAACCAAAACGAAAAAGGTAAACACAGAAGCTCCCCGCCCTTGCACCAATCTGAAAAGTAAATTTTTATCTCCATTTTCCAACTCTAACACACTGTTTGTTAGTATCCTTCTAAGGGTGTGTGTGCCCAGCTATATATGCTTTTAAGCAAATCTGCCAACATGTTAAATATCTAGGCCATATTTTATTTGGTCTATGGCGGTTTCTTATACAACTTATACAACTAAGTATTACTAATTCTATTTTCTTAGAACTAGAGGTGCAACTACAATGATCTATCCCCTAAGCTTCACTTTCAAATGAATGTGTAGGTGAACTTAAAGCAGACTTTCTAAAAATAGTTTGAGTTTTCAGTAATTCAGCTATCTCCATCTTAAAATCCGTTAGCTGACGTATACTACTCTCTGAAATCCATGTCCAGATTATGGCTTTCCCCCCACACAACATGCCAACCTATCAGAGAATTATAACTAAACAGATCTGGATTTGAACCCTCAGTCTGTCCCTTAGCAGCTATGTCATCTTTGACAAATTACTGTAAACCACTTTAGGGTTATATTTCAAGGCCCTAGGTTTTGTATTTCATTAATCATTGGCAATTGGTAATAATAAGAGATCCTCATTATGTAATGATTGAAAGAAAAAATGCTTGAATAGCACTGAGCAAACTGTCAAACATTCATGCAATTTATTTAATTTGGGGTTTTACTTTTAAGTTGTAAAATTTTCCCTTAGCAATGTTTACAGAGGGCCTTGCTGAATGTTATTTCTCTGATAGTTTTAGTTGATTCTTTAAATAACAAGAGATTTGTTCTAGCAAAGGATTTATCTTTCTTTGGAAGAAGCCAAAATCATCTCCATTTAAGGACACATAAGCAGCTGCTGCAAAAGATTTTAGTTACCCGTAAGAAAGTGAAGCAGACTGAGTTCACTCTGCTATAAGTATTTTAAAAATTAAAAATAACAAGTAGCTTCTCCAGAATTATAGTCGAGATTTAAGAATTAGAATCTGGAGGTGTGGTGATTTAAGTAAATCTAATATATAAACAAAAAAATTAGAAAAAACAGGAAAATGATGCCTGGCTTGTCAAAGGAATTCTTTTCTGTTCTCGGAAGTTCAAAACATCATTCTATTTACTAAAATTTCATTTACACAGTAATTTTCAGGAAAACAACTAATGCATTAAATGAGGCACACCCTTTCAGAAGTACTAAATTTCCAAACACATGCACACCTATTGTCAATAAAGTATCACTAACTAGGATGCCACTGATTAGTGATTTGTGATTATTTCTTTTTTGCTAGAAAGTTACTCTTGATACTGTCAGCTTACTGGAATTTTAGTAAGATTTTATGGTAATTTAATGTAGCTGTTAAAATATCCTAAGTACTTAAATGTGTAAACAGCAACTTTTCTTGGGGTGATATCTATCAGTTCAAATGAGAATTACTATTCATAAAAATGCTGTTAAAGCCCTAACTGAGAAAACACAAAATTTTTAAAACCAAAATCAGATTTCTCAGCCTGGCTTTCTCACACATACTCTCTCCCCCATACACATGTAGGTATGAGAAAAGAAGAAAATAAGTCAGGAAAAGGTATAAAATTTGATTCTGTGACAATGTTTAATTATTGTCTTGCTAGAAGCTAACATTATGAAGCTGCAGTATTAAAGCAACAGCAACAACAAACTCAATGAAAGTTGTTTGGCTTAAGCCAGTATTATTATTCTCATTCTATTAAAATTCCTATTACTTTATTTTAGTTCTTCAACATTATCACCCTCAGTTTACAATCACTTCTAAGCCTGAAGATGCATGAACCTCTAAAAAAGAGCTTTCTACCACTCTGAACTTACTTTTTCACTTATCTCCCATATACTTTTTAAAATAAAGAACAAAAGGCACAAAGTGTTAATGACCTTTCCATACCTAAGGTTAAGATTAATGACATTCTAAAAAGTTTGGTTGTGATAAGACTATGGCTAACCAATCATAACTTCAGAATTCCTGCGTGACATCATAAGACCTCCCTAGAACACTTTTTCTCCTCCACCTACTTCAATTGTTCCCATAACTCTGGTAACAGTCAGAAAACTTTCCAGCTAAACGCAGGATAATACTTCATACAACTTACAATATTCTATATTGTGATCATCACAACAGCCAAGGTAAGAAACAGATTTCACTGATTATGGCAATTCTTACTTTCTATAACTCAAACTTACTGAACTTTTTAAAAAGTTAATCATATTTTATAAACTTCAGTTCAAAGTTAGATAATAACATGTCTGATTGACATAAAGCTTAATTTCTAAATAAATGCTTATCCATTCAGTGACAGTAAGAATAAGACTTAACCTAGAAATGATAAAGATAGCATTCATCTTTGGTCCTGGCTGTTGGTTTGTCATTTTAATTTAACCTTCACTTTTATTTTGCTCTTCAAAAGTAAATTTCTGCCAATTAAAATATCTTTCAATAATGTTACCATGTTTGGTACTAGTGGTGATTTGATTTCTCCATGCAAAAATAATGGTTTCATTTTGTTATGTGTTACTCTGCTGAGAAGTAGGGTAGGACTGAGCTGTCTGCTTACATCCGGAATACTAAGAACAGTTTTGTTACCGGCATGACTACTCCAATATTATCATTATGATTCTTTACAGGGACTATTAATGAAGTGGAGTTTAAGAACATATAGCACGAACTAAGTCCAGTCAACTTCTATTAAAAAATCCAAGCTTTTAATAAATTGAGTTATTTATATTAAATTCAATATTATATCATAAATAACAAGTTTGGACATTTCAAAACACTTGTCAAAAACATGTAAAATTCTTTCTAAAGTTACAGAACATTAATTTCTTTATTTTAAAAATAAAGAGACGTTATTTTGGTAGCACAAATATTCCTAAGTATCTCCTTTGAGTGAATTTGATCAAATGAATGTTTATTCTGCCTATTAATGAATATACTTTTATCAAGTTACTATCCTCCAGTGTTCCTCAGTTTCCTCTCTTGTATTTGGAAGGTGGGGAGGAGGATGACAAAATGCCCAGGAATGGAGATGCCAACATAAATTTTATAACTTCTGTTTAAATTCTACTCTACTCTTTATCCTCAATTTAATATATGAAATGTGTTTTCATTCTTAACTTTCAGTCAGGGCATAAAAGATACTACATTGATTTTATTTCATTATTTTTATTTTTATATATATGTCAAAATAAAATTTACCTCTAGAATTCTAAGTTCTTATGACAAATGTTAACTCTACTGCTTTTTATAGATAAGAACTTTGTATAATGCCTTAAGCAGCTTTCCTTGAGGCATGCAAAAGCATTTCTAATTTTTGTCTACCACTGAGGCACCCTAACTGCCTCTAAGTATCTTCATATTCATAAAATGTTTTTCCTTTGATATTACACAAGAGTCACTCAGTGCAGGTGTTTTATATGCAGATTTATGCATTTTTACTCAAATATCTATCAAATTACATTCTCACACTTCAAATGAGATGTTCATGAATTCTTTTATAGTACCAAAATTTCACATCACATACTGCTCCACGAAGTTGTTAATTTCTAGAAAGAGCAGAAATTCTGCTATTAAAGTTATCCTTCGTGTGTCCAGATTAACGGAAATTACATAGTTACAGTGACTGTTATTCAAATTTGAAACATAATGCCCTAGTGCCAGACATAATGTCCCAACTAGTTCATCTCTTTCATAAGGTGAAATTTAAGTACGGTCTTTGTTTCATGTGGTTTAAAACTAAGTGCTTAAAAGAAAAAAAAAGTGTCTGATGAAATAAAATGGAAGAAATGTGAAAGATGTTTAAATTATGAAAAATTGATTAAGTCTTAAAAACACATGAAAGAGCCAGAGTACTCTGTCTAACTAAGAGGAGTCATGTCACTATCATTTCCTCAAACTCAAGTATCAAAATTATTTTAACAGTATTTCAGTGGACATAAAGGAAAATAATATTCCAGAAAAAATTGCATTTGGTTACTTATTAATATTATTTCTTAATCTCAATAATTAATTGGAGATAGAATATTTACATAAACAAAATAGTTCCCCAGAAGAATTAAAATTTTAATGTATTAGGTAAAATATTAACTGTGTCACGTATTAAAGTTTTAAGTAAAAATTAAATGTAAAAATTAAGAGTACCTAAATTAGACTGTATATTTATTACCAATCCTAGAAATAAAGAGGGCAATTAAAACTTCCTTCTTTATTCTTGAACAATTTTCTAGATGCACCATATACAAATATTTCATTTGATCCTCTTAAATCCCTATATGTTTGACACTCCATCTCTATTTTACAGTTTAGGAACAGATGCAAAAAGGTGAACTGCCCAAGGTCACAGAGCTAGGAAATGGTGGAGGCTTGGCAAGAGCCAAGATTTCATGACTCTAAACCACACACACATCTCATCCACTGATCAACATGGCTTAAAAATAAATCATGACATTGGCAAAACAAAATAAATTGAAAGTCCTCAAATGGCACTCTAAAAGGCAAAGTTAGAGGACACAAACTTCTATTTTAATTTAAAACCACTCCATTTCATTTAAATTTATGCATGAGGTATGATGTCCTTAATAGCCTTATAATATTCTCCTGATCACTTTCAAAGCCAGGGATATAAGAAAGTTATAGATGTCCTCAGTTATTAAGCGATTCACCCTGGAAGACAAAACTCAAACTAACTGCACAGATTTTAAAGAACAATAACATGCACAAATTAAAGTTTCTTTTTATTTAATTTGTTTCATTGCTAAAATACTCATGTCTTTAATCTTTAGCTTTGATACCTAAAATTCAGGTTAATTTCTCCTCAAAACTTTTCAAAAAATTACATTTTGTTATGTACTATTTCTTAATCTCACTAATTAATTGGAGATAGGAGAATACTTGCATAAACAAAAACCACACTTTCGTATTTTATTCCAGTTCCATATTAAATCCTTGGCTTTCCTCAGTTTCATTTCTGACCTCCTCACATTCTACCATTTAAAATATTCAACCCCATTTGTTCTGAAGTGCTTGAATAGAGCAATCTTGCTTTATTTATGCTATGAAAATCACTAACTTTCATCTAAACTGTTAATTAACACAGTACTGATCACACCAGCAAAGAAGAAAACCTAAAGGTTAGAAATCAAGGAAGTGATGTTTCTAAATTACAGTGACCTATATCAGATAATATGTAGTCTCTTTGAACATTTCCAGAAATAGTACATCAATGTTCTTACCCTACGTAATTCTGAAGCATGTATTACCAGAGAAACACAAGAAAATGAGGCCTGGGTGTACATCTCCACCCCAGTAAACCTGTAGTCAACTGAGGACCTCTAGTGCTTTTTAAAATGTATTTCACCTTCAGGTCTCTCCAAAACAGGGGGGGAGGGGAGGACCAACGTACCCACATTAGTGGGGATATATTTAACTGGCATTCATTTTCCTTAAAACTTCCTCTACACTTCCTCCTCACATGCTTTTCCCCCCAAGAAGAATCTGAAGGTTAAAAAGAATATTTTAATTGCAAATAAATTAATCTTAGCATAATAAACAGACAATAAAGACAAGCCCACGGACTAGCAACAGCAGTGTGCCAATTTCAAAGAGAAAATCTGTATGCTGCTGTTTAATGAATTTTCCTAAAGGCAGAGCTTTGAACTGAGGGAAACAATTCATTATGGGGTCAATTTAGGGGTTGAGAATATGTTGATTTTTATATGTTTACACAATTCTTTTCATAACCAGGCAGAAGCAGCTTGAAGATTCTTTCAAATAGCCAGTGTGGACCAACAAAGCTCTGGAAAGTTGCTGACACAAAATAACTTCCAAGTTTATTAGCATTAGGCAATCTCAAAAGGAAAATGATTCTACCAAAGTGAACTTTTGGATGCCAACAGATTGATGACAAATCTAATGATGAACTGTCCTGATTTAATTCAACAACCACAACAAAAAAGATGCATATACAATCGCTTCTGGATTATCTGCAAAAATGACAGCAAAGAGTAGGAAAAAATAACACCCCCCCCAATAATCCTAATATAGACAAGTCCTGTAACTCAAATCTATAGAGAATTCTAACCTTCTGAACCAACCTAATGGGAAAAATTTTTCAAAGAATGATCTGTCAGACTGTAGTCTTAGATGTGTATTACTTGAATTTACTAGCAAAATATGTCCATGTTTATTTTACTAAAAGCATAAACAAGCAGATAAAAATTAAAGGGAAGCAAAATTCTGAATACCACAAATAAAGAATCTAAGGAATTTATGGTTTCAGCAGAGGGAGTACTGAAAAAAAAACTGAAGTTCAGTTAAGTTCTGCAAAGCACTGAAAGTGCTTAAATTACACGTGGGGATTACTGCTCAGTGTATACAACATCGTTAAGGTATCAATTGTCTAGCAAGTCATAAAGCAGACACCAAAAGTTTGCAAAAGTCTACTTAGGTTCCTTTTGCACAAGAATGTGCCTGATGTTACCTTAAGAAATAGAAATCAATGCAGACAAAGTGAGAACTACTGCAGAAGCTGACAAGGTACCTTGCACCCAAAATGTTGCCTAACATGGCACATGATATCTGTTGAAGGATTAGAGTTGCCTGTAGTTTGGTCTCTCCTTCTTCCACTTCAAAAAAACAGAAAACTATCTTGAACTTGACTGTATTTACTTCCCAATTTCATCTTTTTGAGCAAAAGAGGAAAAGTGGACAAGCAAAGCCTTTATAAATCCTACAAAGAACAGTAAAGGGTTATTCTTCCCATCCTTCCAAAAATCAGAATAATCACAGTGCCCACAGACATACAAGATACTCTGTGGGTACTTTTCTGCCTCTTACATGTAACTCAAGAGACAGGGATCTGGCACATCTACAACCAAATTCCTATCAAAGCATTTTTCATATTTTCAATATTCTGATACTAGGGCCCGGATGGTGAATTAATTTTCAAAGTATCCTTACTCCTCTTGTCCTAAACACTTAATTTACATAACTGTCATCCTTTTAAAAAGCCCCCCCCCGGGGGCGGGTGTTGTGGGGTGGGTAAAGCTAATTTCAGTTTCCTTGGCTGTTTAGGCCAGATGTAAGTTCAGAATACCCCAACACAATCTATTTCTGACTATCCCAAAAGAATGCTCTAAAAGATTAAATTAAATGAAAATACAGTGAAACTATTTCTCTAGGCTCTCCACCAAATACTACTGCATTAACAGTAAGCTCTAAGAAAGAGAAGAAAAAAAACTGCAGGAGTTTTAAACTCATAGGATGGTTGTGACCACAGAGGAGGAAAAAAGAAAAAGATAAACACCTGACAACCATGCCATAAATTGTGATGTAGTAAAGGTCACAGACAACTCTAAAAATAGGACTGTGCTGTTCCCACACAGTTTTTCAATTCTCAACATATGACTGGAAGCCCCATCTTGTAGGGATGAATTTTGGCTTAATTATTATCATACAGACTTTGGAAGTTCAGCAGAATTAGGACTCAACACATTTCAGATCGTACCACTGTAAAATAAATTGGGCCCAATAAATTGCATGCATATAGCTAACATTTCAGCATGTAAAGTAGATTTGTTTTGGTTCTAGCATAAGGTTATAAAGGGACTACAAATCACTTTAGAATTATATTTCTAAGTTTGACAAGAAATAAGACAGTATCTTTGGTTGTCTCCTTTATAATCAATTTGTCTCCAGGAACAAACTATCCTTTCCCAACAATAGTTGGCTGAAGTATTATGAGATCATCTTTAAAATCTATTCATTGTATATTCATCATTAGATAGCTCATCTATTTAAGGCACACCTCTTTGTATTTCACAAACACCAAATACCCACTTGTACAAAGCCCAGTTCAGGCTAACAAAAAGAAAGAGACTTGAGAAGAATATTGGAGATTATGTGTTTAACTATCAAATTCTATTTTTCACATGGTTAATCTGTTAATCACAGCACTATCTTTGATCATTAATAATTTTCTAAAAATATTAAAGTAAATCATAAAAACCCTTGTTCAACTTCACTGACTTGTTCAAATGGTACTAATTTTGCACTAAGTACTAGAATACAAAATAAACACGTGATTTCTTATACCCACGAACTAGAATTCTAGTTGGGGGCACAGGCATGTAAATCAAAATTACAGCACAGCCTGATAGCCATATCTTGACACAGGTAATACCAGAGCCCTACTAAAACCCAACAGAGGTGATAACCAATTCTGCCTTAACGAGTAATGGAAGGTTTCATTAGGAAGTGATATTTAAACTGGGCCTTAAGGATTAACTGAAGTTTGCCTGGCAAAGAATCAAAGGTAGAGGCAGGGGGAGGGAAGACATTCCAGGCAGAGCCAGAACAACATGTGCAAAGGACAGAATCATAAAAGGGAATGAAGTATTTATGGAAAGGTGACATGTTTCATGTGACTCAAGTACCACTCACCAGTGTCAGGGTAGGGAGTGACTCTTGTATATGCTTCATGATGAATAACTGGCCTGCTCTTCCTTTTCCATGTTATATCTCACAATAATTTTAAAATTTAGACCTTTCATACCATTTAAGTCCTGAAACTTCACAAAAATTAAGTTTAAATAGGAATTACCAATGCTAATTCTTTACAACCTTCTTAGTTGTACTCTGTTATATAAAGAGATTAGTCAGATTTATATAATAAAGTAATAAAGAAAACCTTCTCCACAATTACCCAACAGTATAAATCCGCTATATTTATAATAAACAAATATAAGCCGAAACAACTTAAAGGATGCTTCTTCTTAAGGAACAAAAGAAAACCCCTTTATTTCTATAGTATTTTACCTGAGGAATTAAAAAAAAAGTAATTAAATTAAATTTATACCAAGCTTATGCTGTCATTTTCTATTAAGTAACAGCCACTTGTGTTGGAGAATGAAGAATATATGCTAAAGACATATATATATATATGAGCTAGAGAAACACAGTTTGTTACCAACTCTTTGAAAGAATGAAGTTTGACTTAAGTTGGTTTTTTGGATCTCCTCACTATAGGCCAATACTATGAAGGAGACCAGAGTCTTCAGCCAAATGAAAGCCCATAATTCAAACATATATATATACTACCAAATGTAAAATACACAGCTAGTGGGAAGCAGCTGCATAGCACAGGGAGATCAGCTCAGTGCTTTGTGACCACCTAGAGGGGTGGGATAGGGAGGGTGGGAGGGAGACACAAGAGGGAGGAGATATGGGGATATATGTATACATATAGCTGATTCACTGTTATACAGAAGAAACTAACACACTATTGTAAAGCAATTATACTCCAACAAAGATGTTAAAAAAAAAAACTTAATAGAGCCAAGTGGAAGTGCTGAAATTATATAGAATCTAACCACCATATACCACATGGTTTCTTTGTAACAATAAATGAGGAGTTCTAACTGCTCAGTCCTAATATATATCTTCCCCTTCCTCATTCTTTCAGTTCTTCCCTCTGCTGTCTTCAGCAGTAGTCTCTCTCAGAAATACAGCTGAAGGTTGAGATGGGTTTTCATGAGATATATAGCCACTACAGAGAAAATGAAATCAGGCAGCTGGGGTAAGGTAGTAATATCTTGATTAGCAGTGATATGTCAACAAATGTTAACAGCTATTATCTTTGGCAGTTAATTACGGTTATTTTTTAAATTCCATTTCTAATTTTTCTTATTTCAAAATTTACATAGATGTATCCTGATTGACAACAAATATCACCAAATGTTAATAGCTATTATCTCTGGGCAGTTAACTCACAGCTAATTTTTAATCTATATCTAATTTTCTACAATGATCTGTTGTTTTAAGTTTTGTTTTGTTAATTAATTAGCACAGATAATTGATTAGGCAGCAACTAATTAATTAATTAGGCAGAATAGCTTGTGGGAGCTCTGAAAGAAAACAAATGGAAATGCTGTTCTTAAGTACAGGTCCTTTGCAAATAGCAACTGTCTGTGGTAGACAGTGAGATAATGATAATTTTATTACTATGCCTTCTGAGTCTTGACAGCCTTCAGTACTTAATATCATCTTGTTAAAAAGTTACTTAAAATAGCATATTCTACAAAGCTATAAAATCATAAAAAGGAATGAGAAACATTTGAATCTACAGTTCTGGTAAAACACTGCTCATTGAACTATTTTATTCTGGAGTGAAATCAACATCCAGAGAATAATTTAATGCATGCATTTCTTATTATAAGACTTGCTCTAGAGCTATTTACATACTAATGTTCACAACAATTATGCTCACAGAGAAACAGCCTTAATAAAACTGTATGTAAGGACTTCCCTGGTGGTGCAGAGGTTAAGAACCTGCCTGCCAATGCAGGGGGCATGGGTTCGAGCCCTGGTCCAGGAAGATCCCACATGCCACGGAGCAACTAAGCCCGTGCACCACAACTACTGAGCCTGTGAGCCACAACTACTGAGCCTGCGAGCCACAACTACTGAGCCCACGTGCCACAACTACTGCAGCACACACACCTAGAGCCCGTGCTCCGCAAAAAAGAGAAGACACTGCAATGAGAAGCCCGCACACCGCAACAAAGAGTAGCCCCCACTCGCCACAACTAAAAGAAAGCCCGCGCACAGCAACAAAGACCCAACACAGCCAAAAATAAATAAATAAATTTAAAAAAATAAACTATATGTAAGAACTTTTGCCCAAGGGAATAGCCCAAAACAAGCTGCACCCTAACCAAACTATACTTCCAGTCATTTTGAGAGGAGGAGGCAAAGACTAAAGTTATTACACCCCAAATACAAGACATCATGGTGACCATCACCAAAACAGACTGACAGAGAGAGCAACACACACACCGACTACAGAGATATTTGATGTCATAAATACAAATAATGTTGAGGAAGAGGGATTAATACAAAACTGTGTTTTACCTGTTCAGAGGATAGGTTACACATATTATGCTAATCCATTTTCTATTTTTACATTCCAGGAAACCTAAAAGAAGATAGTGATCTCACACTTGGCTGGCAGCTTTTTATCTTTCTCTTGACCGTTTAAAACTTCAGGCTTCCTGCCTTCCTGGTGTCATGGATAAAGTCCAATACCTCACTCGCTCTGCTATAAGAAGAGCTTCAACCATTGAAATGCCTCAACACGCACGTCAAAATCTCCAGAACCTATTTGTCAATTTCTGTCTCATCTTAATATGTCTCTTGCTGATTTGCATCATCGTGATGCTTCTCTGAAGTTCTGCTGCAATCTCCAGTGCTGCAACTTATCACCATCAGCTTAAAATCTATCATCCCATGAAGAAGGGAAAACAATACTATATAAGAGACCACTTCCTAAGTAGAAGAATTTCTTCGTGAAAAGGTCAAGATTTGGAACAAAACAAATTGTTAGCAAATGTATTCATCTGCTGGATGTTGTAAACATAAAAAGGGCTTTATTTTAAAAAATTAACTTTAAAATGACTATAATGTAAGTGTGCATAATGTAACTGCTAATTTTCTCAAAAGAGCTTATAAGTTTCTATCCCAAATCTTTCCTAAGGAGGAACTAGGGGTTTAGTTTTGAAACTGCACTGCTAGCAAGTTCACTTCATATATAAAGCAGTAGCTTCACTCTTTGGGGGTAAATATAATTTATACTGTACTGTAAAAGCCTCTTTGATGTTTATTAAGTATTTTTCAGGTCTTCACCAAGTATATCAAAATAATCATTCAAATGAAATGTCATCATTTGAAACAGCCCTCACATCTGTTATCTTTACTATCATCATATAGAAGTCTTTGTAGTAATTCTATCCAAACCTACATTCTAAAATAGAAATTATGTTTTTTCTATACTACCCTAATATTTTAAGTTTATGAGAATCAAGTTAAAAAAAGCAAGACCATACCCTTACATAAGTAAAATTTAACTAATTTTTTCAAAGAATTACAGAATTTTAGCATGTGTAGGTAAACTGTAAATCTGTTCTCTCTAGGACTTTATGATCAATAGACAAGAACTGCTGGTTAATTTAACATCTGGCATTGTGATTAGCCATAAATACTAATACACTAATAGAACAGAATCAACCTTAATTTAAGGCACTATAGCTAATTATCTGAGTTAGAGCACATAACTGCCACACTGTATCTCTGGAATCATGAAATTTTAAGACATTAGAATGATTTCACAGGTTGTCTTCTGTTCTAATCTCACACTCAATGTAGGCAAGGAAAAGAATAAAAGAAAAAATATTATTTCAAGCATTAAAAAATAAAATTTTTAACTATCTCTCCAAAATTAACAAATTCTTTGATTAAATTTTGAAATGAACTTTTTAATCCCACTATTGTTTATGATAGGGCTTAGCTGTTTTCCTTAATCTAACAACCAGATGGTAAATACATATTTGGTAGGCCATTCAACTACGCTAAATTATAGATCCAGCAATACTAATCTACAATGATTTTCTTGCTGAATACATTTCCAGTTTCCCCTCTAGTCATTTAAAAATATCAAATATCTTCCAACAAATTAAACAATAGAAGTAAAAACTGGTTTGGAAAATATATTCACCAAAATTTGGTAATTTAAATTGACTCAGTTTAAAATTAAGTCTAAAATGGTTTACAACTATACTGCACAATCCGTTAATTTTAACTTACGTTCAAGACATACTACTGATATAGTAATTATTAAAGGAGTAGAAAATATGTAATTTCCTATACGATTTGGCAAAATATGGTTACTAAAAGAATTGGAAAAGTCAGTGTTGACCTTGGTTTGTAACACAAGTGCTACTAAGAAAATAGTGAAGGAAATATTGCTTTTAAGTTTTTTCTAAATCCCTGAGGGGTACTGGAGATAGGAAGGGGGATAATTTTGGTTCACTGATATCTGAGAACAGAGGGAAAAGGGGTTTCTTACTAACAGAGGGATTTCTTCAGTGAAACCTCATCTATGGGTTGGATATCCCTAACATCAACTAGAAGAGCTTATAAACAAGAAGTAATGCATTCACTTCACTGGTGTCAATAATAACCCATGCAAAAAATAACCAAGTTCTGTAATTAGCTGCAATGATCTTAAAAAATAAGTGGAAATTTTGCAATAATAAATTCTATCCTTTTCATTATGTTGCTCATTACAACATCAACTGCAAACCATAAGCTGTGATGTTATGGAGTTTTTCCTAAGTCAAACAGAAATAAAGAATTGTTTTGTTTTTCATTCTGCCTTTAACAGAAATTAAAACCTTATACTCGAGGATTACAGAATATTGTACCTTAGATTATATTGTAAAACAAAAACCCATTCTTTAAATGCAACTTATTTATTCTGTTTATCATGATGTGTAAAGAGTAAGATATAATGAACTATGTATTTAAACATTTTTAAATACCAAATGCTCAAATACTTTCTACTGTAGAATAAACTCTAATCTTACTTTACAGGGTACCAAAACTGAACTAATTCTTAAATGTTTAATGTTGTCTTTTTTATTTTATCTGGTCCAAAATGTTTATTTAATGCAAATCACCTAAATTAAAATGAACCTTCTTGAACTCAGTGAAATTGCTCATGATTGATATGACCATAAAACAATCTAATTATAAGCAGTTTTGATTCTGTAGGTTGTTTTCAGTGACTTTCCGCAAATAAAATAAGATCAAGATTTCCTAGTACAGACACAAGAGGGCAGACCTACATAAAACAATGAATTTCCTCCTGTCTAGAAGTTATTTATCCTTTGATTATTTTTGAGTCTTCTGGAAAAGTGAGAAAATGGTAAAATTTCAAAAAACATTTGCTCTTCTTCTAAGTAACAGCACACTTTAAAATGTCTAAAAATTATTAATGTGTTTGGCTTTTTTCAATCTGTCATCTTTTCTATATAGCATTGGCATATAAGTTTATTCATTAAAACATGTATACAAAAATCAATTATATGCATTTTAGTTACCTAGTGAATGTCATATCCTATCTATTGAGAGTGTCACAGTGTCCACATCTTTCAATGCAGTTGTGCTATATTATGTTAAACAGTAAAAAAGTTAAAAACAAAACAGGGTGCAAAAATAAGAAAAACACGAAAACTTTCTTTTCAGAGAATGTAATAGAATACACAAAATGCTCTCACATTAAAAATAAAACCTTTCGGGCTTCCCTGGTGGCGCAGTGGTTGAGAGTCTGCCTGCCAATGCAGGGGACATGGGTTCGAGTCCTGGTCTGGGAGGATCCCACATGCCACGGAGCAGCTGGGCCCGTGAGCCACAATTACTGAGCCTGCACGTCTGGAGCCTGTGCTCCGCAACAAGAGAGGCCGCTACAGTGGGAGGCCCGCGCACCGCGATGAAAAGTGGCCCCCGCTTGCCACAACTAGAGAAAGCCCTCGCACAGAAACGAAGACCCAACACAGCCATAAATAAAATAAATAAATAAAATTTGAAAAAAGAAAATGCTCCCTATAAAAAATAAAAAAATAAAAAAAAATAAAACCTTTCATTCATATGTGATGTTAGACAAAAAGCAAGTCATTTAGCTTTAAGTCATTCTACCAAATATTTATATTTTTTATTTATATAGGAGAAATCTTCCAGTAAAATACATTGAAATCATTAGGTGCCAATATCCTGGCTGATCAAGCTCTCCTTGGTTAAAACAAGCACAAAATTTTATCTTCTTCCTCTTAATGACTGCAACCCAGAACTCAGAAACATCCTACAGAATATAAGAGAAAAGAAGAACTACTTTGTCAATAAAGAGAACACTTCTTCACTTCTGTCTGGGGGGTCCACTGTGAGCTTACAGGGATCCAGTGGACACTGCGGTGTGTAGAAATATGCATCCTCCAATCCCTGCTCACCCCACCCCGAAAGGGAAATGCAAAAGGGTCCTGGAATGGGAAACAGTCTTTCCAAAGAGAAGATGATAAGACTTTGCTGTTTGTTTTTCTCTTATGTCATAGTCCGTGTAGGGTTAGACAGCTTCTGGGGAAGGTGGAAAGAGAGCAGCAAATGTAGAACAGAGGAACGAACCAAAGATTGTGGTGGACATTGCACATGGAGGCTTATACTCTAATCAACTGAGGGCATTGATGGCTTCTCTTCATTCACAAGGGAAAACACGTCAGAGTTCCACACCACCTACATTCTAGCTGATTTAACAGGAAACCATGGGAATCAAAGAACACCATGCACATAAGACTGTGAGGCTGGCTCAGTAATTATTTAGAACTGAGTTCTAAGAGGAGTGACACTTCCATGTTACAATACTAAACTTTTGAGGGTGTAAAGGGAGAAAGGAGGTTCTGAGGATCAACTGAGATAAAACACTCTGACAGCTACAAAGTTCTAGATAAATTTATGGTGATGTTAGATTGTGACTCTCAGCCAAATTCCTTTTCTGTGTTGTAAACAGTTTTCTTTTTTTTTTTTTTCTTCACGGTGACAAACAGTTGTCCTTGAAAATCATACACATTCTCACAATTTATGAGATGGGATAATTATTATTAAGCCTCTTCCCTTTATGCAAAAATTAGACTAAAAGGAAATCACTGTTTTTAAAGAGACTTAAGAAAAGACAAAGATGAGAGCTTTTAAAATACAGTATTTAGAGGCTCCAAGGAGAAGGTATTTAAGAATTTTTTTTCTGTAGTAGTCCAAGAGAATTAGAAGAGAAGCGGTCATTTAAACACTGCAATTAAAGTGTCTAGGTTTTCCTTACCTGGTTTCACCTTTCTACTATGAAACTTAAAAGCACTATAAAGAGACCATCCCAAAGAAGGTTAATCAAAAAGTAGGGCTTTCCAAGCACAAGCAAATTTTGTCCCTTATAGCCTTCTTCCTGTACCACGCACCAAGAAGATTTAAAAATAAGTTTTCTCCACAAAGCACCTCCAAGCTCCCTACCCTCTCTGCACTGCTTCAAGGTCGGGGAAAACTTCGATTACAGAAGAGGGTCCTCCCACCAGAATGGAAGAAGGAATGAATTAGTACTTATTCCTTTAAATTCACTCAACTCTCGCAGTTACCTCCTATTGCACCTACTGTTTTGCAGGTTGGAGCAGAACATTCAGCCCCTACCCTCACCACCCCAGGCCGCTCCACTTCTGTGTAGACACCAGCTGCAGAAGCAACTACTTGAACGCTGCTCTCCTATAATCACAAGCACCTGAGAACTAAAATATGGTAGTATTTGATAAATTAGGTCTCCTATCTTTCAACTGCTTGAATAGATAAATCACAAATAAATCTGGTTAAATTGCTCTTTTCTGATTTGTAATTCACACATCATAATGATACTTCTGTTTGGTTATGCAATTTAAATATATATAATCAAGATGATAAGAACTATGTCCAAAACAAGAGTAAAGAAGGCACATACGATGTGTTAAGGGTTCTCCTGTGAATGTAGCACATTAGGTTATGCGTATGTTTTGGAGCTGCACTCAGATTTGTGAGGTTCCTAGATAAGTGATTTCCTTATCCTTTCATAGAATATATTCCTTTAATCTTTGTTATTTTTTTTATTAGTAATTGTAACGATTAGTAATTTTAAGTTTTTGCTCTAGGGAAATTTTACAATTTTCGATGGAATTACTTTGTTTCAGAAAATTCTGGCAATAGAAAAAAAATTGGATGATAGAATTTATGAAAAATTCTACAAATAATTGGTTTCCCAGTTAAAATGAGCTGTAGAAAATTACCATGGAATAGAAAACATTTCCAGATCAAGAAATTTAAACATTTACATGTTACATTAGGGGGTACACACCATTTTTCTTTTATGTAATATTATCGCAAAGTGCTTTCCTTAAAATGATTAATAAATCCTGACATCCAATTTAATTTTAAAAAAAAGCACATCTATTTTATAAACCTAAATACATACCAACCACTACCAAAGCTTTATAAATGACTTTAGTTACACCTTCTCATTTTATAGATGTAGAAACCGAGAAGAAACATATATATGGCAAACAGGTACATGAAAAGGTGCTCAACATCACTAATCATCAGGTAAATTCAAATCAAAATCACAATGAGATATCACCTCACACCTATCAGAATGGCTATTATCAAAAAGACAAGAAATACCAAGTGTTGACAAGAACGCAGAGAAAAAAGAAACCTGTACACGTTGGTGGGAATGTAAACTGGTGCAGCCACTATGGAAAACAGTATGGAGGTTCCTCAAAAATTAAAAAGAGAACTACCATATGATCCAGCAATTCCATTTCCGGGTATTCATCTGAAGAAAATGAAAACACAAACTCGAAAAGATATATATGCACCCTTATGTTCATTTCAGCTTTACTGACAATAGCCAAGACATGGAAGCAACCTAATTATCCATCAGTAGATGAATGAATAAAGAAAATGTACCATATATATATGTGTGTGTGTGTGTGTGTGTGTGTGTGTGTGTGTGTGTGTGTGTGTGTGTGTATGGAATATTACAATAAACAATGGAATGTTATTCATCCATAAAAAGGAAATCTTGCCATTTGTGACAACATGGATGGACCCTGAAAGCATTATGCTAAGTGAAATAAGTCAGACAGAGAAAGACAATTATGTTTTTAAAACAAGCAAACAAAAAATCACAATCATATATACAGAGAACAGATTGGTGGCTGCCAGAGGCTCGGGCTGGAGGGTGGGTAAATGGATGAAGGAGATCAAAAGGCACAAACTTTGTTATAAAATAAAAAAGTCACAGGGATACAAGGTACAGCATAGTGATTATAGAGAATAATGCTGTATTGTATATCTGAAAGTTGCTAAGAGTAGATCTTAAAAGTTCTTATTACAAGGAAAAAAATTTTGTAACTACGTATGGTGTTGGATGTTAACTAGAGTTACTCTGGTGATCATTTTACAATATATACATATATTGAATCATTATGTTATATACCTGAAGCTAATATGTTATATGTCAATTATATCTCAATTTAGGAAAAAAAGAAAAAAAGGAAAGAAAGAAAAACCCAGGCCCAGAGATACTAAGTATTAAGTGACAGGTAGAGAATCATCCAGACTCTGAATCTGATAAAACAAAATCCAAGCCTTCATACACGCAAGTTAATGTTCTTTCTAGTATACCATGCCAGCTCCTCTGTTTCTGTTTCAAGTATTGAAACAGAATTGAGTATTTTTTGCTTTGTTTATGTTTATGTCCATTTAACAAATGAGAAGGAAAATAAAGGCCAAGGCAGGTACAGGTTTCAAGTTTTCCGTGTTAATCAGTCTCAAATATTTTTTAAGCTTTGTTTACCAACGTGATACTTTTAGAGTTTATAACATTTATGCTTATTATCCTGCAGGGGAAAGGAAAAGCAAAACAATCTGTGCCTATGGACACACTGTCATATGCTTACTTCAAGTGCGCTTGTACTCATAACATCCACTGGAGGGAAGCAAACACTAGACTTTGAGCCTTACCTGCACTGGTGTTTCACTTTCTTGTCGAAACCCTTCAATTTGCTGCTGCTGCCAAGGAGCTAAACTGTGAGAGTCCTCTGTAGTTCTACCTTCCAAAGGGTTTGTCCGCAACTGCTCAGTAAGCCACATCTGCGTCCTCACAGAAGGCTGAATGGGAACTCCACCTACTGCTTGTTGACCAAGCATTAAATATTTCGGCGGTTCAAAAGCCTCTGAGCTTGTCATAATGGGCTTGCTTTCAGGTAAGGCACTATATGTCATGTCTAAGGCCTGTCTCCTAGGAATGGAGGAAGAAGCTCTAAAGTCCTCTTTGCTGCAGCTCTCAAATTTATATTTGTTGTCCAGAGTTGATGGTCGTGTTTTATTTATTTCCTTGTCCTCTAGCTTAAGCATCTCCATACTGTCATGTAAACAGCTAGGTCCAATTGTCCTTAGTTGTGATGTTAAAGCCTTGTCTCTCCCTGTCTTTTCTAAACCTCTCCTTGACTGTTCTGTGTGCACAATGCCACCCTGGCTGCAGTTACCTGGGACAGTGAGTTTGGATAAAGATGACCATTTCCGGAGAGGCCGGAAGTCCTTCATGTCTAGTGAAGAGTCCTGCTCCCCCCTACTGTGGTTTCCCAATGTTTGCATAAGGCTTATACTCCATTTTGAGCCATCTGATGTCAATGATTCCCTATGTTTGGAAACTGAAGCGCTGGAGTTAGATGGCATGACATGGGCAGTAGGAAGAGTAACCAATGATCGACTAGGCTTAAAAGATAATGTGCCACTTGAAGTTGAATGATCTGGAAAGAAAAAAGAATGCCAAATTAGTTGTAATTAACAGAAAAAAAAAAAAAAGAGGCAAAATGTAAAATGCCAAAACAAAAATCTGAACATGGTTTCCCAGCACAAGTTTTTCAGAGGCACTTTTATCAAAATGAGGGGCTTATTATTGTTACTATTATTATTATTATTCCTTTAAGTTTATCTGAAACAAATCAAACATACTTTCAAATATCATTTTCTAAAAATGGATACATAACAAAATATATGCTCATCTGCCATCTACTTACAGATGAAAAATGACTGGAAAACAGGTTTATATTCATGATATTTAATCTAAGTATTGTGCCTTAAAAGAAAAATCCATCTCCCCATTGAAAGGTCTTATTCATGATCTATCACTGAAGCCTCAAACACAACTTTATTAAAAAATCATATCTCTTAGTGTCTTTCCTCAACTGTGGAAATATAGGCCCAATATGAACATTTTAGCACCTCTCAAACTACAATTCAAATTAGAATATGGGTAAAGGTGCTCCTGCAATAATGGAAAATAATCCGAAAGTGTTCTAGCAATATATTTGCAGATACAGAGTAGTTCCTACACTCCCAATCTCCCTAAATGGCATCATCAATAATATATTTCCCAAGCTAGAACACTTGGAGTCTACTTTGATTCCTATCTTTCTCTGCACATTTACTAAATCCCCACGTTGTACATTTTTACTTCCAAAATGATTACATAGTTACTGCTGTAGGTCAGGCCTTCACATAATACTATCCTACACATAGGAACAGCTGTAGTAGGCTCTACGGAAGCCCAAAGGATAAATAAGGGCCTCTATACTCAATGGACTTACTATCAAGTGCCAAATTATCATCAAATATATGAAATTAAAATCAAAGATTATCATTTTTATCACATGATATCTAGAAAGGGGATAGCGATTTGAAATGCAGGGGGAGAGGAGGTGGGTGGTGAAAGGCAACTTTTACAGTTTTTTCTGTATCTTTCCATATTGTTTTACTCATAACAGAATATATTTAAATATTAGTTGTGAGCTTTGATACCATTTTAAAGAAATAAAGTAATAGAAAAAGAAATGTTGAGAAAGTCATAAGAAAATTCAGATGAGAAAGACCCAGGCAAACTAATTCAAAAATGGAATTCCAATAGGTCTTTGCACAGAATTTATTCACCTGGAGATGAAAGCGGAAAAACATTATAGATGAAAGAATACAAGAAAAAGTAATATAGTAGACATTTACCATTTAACAGTTTCCCATCAGCTTCTGCAGAACCTTTTCATACTCAAGAAAATTCCCACATTATAAGCCCAACCTCCCAAAATAAATTTTAGACCTTAAATTCCCAACATACCCTGCAACTATGATACAGACATTCAGAAGGACCTGCACAAGGTTTCAGTTTGGAAGTGAGTCACATGAGAAAACAGGCTCAGTGTGGAGCTACCACGTTTGGCAACAGCAGAGGCATTAGCCCCCAACAATGACAGCAGCAGAGGTGGCCAAACCAAGTTCTGTCCGAGAAGTGGCAGCAGTTGGGCAGCACTGGTGGTTTCCTCCAGTGGGGCCGGAGAGTGCCAGTTCTCAGAGGTGACTGAGGCATATTACCTGGAAGCTTAACCTTAAGCCTGGCTCTCCAGCCCTCCTCAAAAATTCTGAGTTAACCAAATGCCCTTAAATAAATTCCTCATCTGCTCAATCATCCAGTCAGCTTCTTCTACTGATTCAGAACACTAACTGATCCAAGTATGAAGCAAGGAGAATATGGCCTCAAAAGAAGACAAACAGGGGCTTCCCTGGTGGCGCAGTGGTTGAGAATCTGCCTGCTAATGCAGGGGGCACGGGTTCGAGCCCTGGTCTGGGAAGATCCCGCATGCCGCAGAGCAAGCCCATGAGCCACAATTACTGAGCCTGTGCGTCTGAAGCCTGTGCTCCACAACAAGAGAGGTCGCGATAGTGAGAGGCCCGTGCACCGCGATGAAGAGTGGCCCCCACTTGCCGCAACTAGAGAAAGCCCTCGCACAGAAACGAAGACCCAGCACAGCCATAAATAAATAAATAAATAAATTTTTTTAAAAAAAGAAAAACAAATTATCCTATTTATCTGCAGTATGCAGTAAGTATCAAGAAAAGCTGCTCAAGATAATTATTGAAAGGTAAATGTAAAGCAGAGTTGTGCAAATCTTCAAATGCCCTGCTACAGAAACAGCCTACCCTTCATTCAGCAAGAAATGTGACATACCAAAAGTTTCCAAACAAAGGAGCAAGTGATATGACCAAAACTGTACTTAAGATGATTATTCCAGTAACTGCTAAGGACAAATTAATGCAAAATGATTGGCAGCAGGAAGATTAATGGATTATTATGGTAATCAGTAGAAGAAGGAAATAGAGAGGAATATGCTACTGAAGGTCAGTTCTAAATAGAAATAGGACAAATGACCCCAAAGTTCTATGGAATATTTGTATTAATATATTACAGCACTATATCTACATCTATATATGTGTATTTGTATTACTATTCCTAAAGGAATATTTGTATTAAAATCATCATAGCCTCTTAAAAATATCTTCAATTCTTTAATAAACAAAAAATGGGTTTTATATCAAATTTAAAATTTTCAGACTTTCACATTTTTTTTTTTTTTAAAGATTTTATTTATTTATTTATTTATTTATTGGCTGTGTTGGGTCTTCGTTTCTGTGCGAGGGCTTTCTCCAGTTGCGGCAAGCGGGGGCCACTCTTCATCGCGGTGCATGGGCCTCTCACTGTCGTGGCCTCTCTTGTTGCGGAGCACAGGCTCCAGATGCGCAGGCTCAGTAACTGTGGCTCACGGGCCCAGTAGCTCCGCGGCATGTGGGATCTTCCCAGACCAGGGCTCAAACCCGTGTCCCCTGCATTGGCAGGCTGATTCTCAACCACTGCGCCACCAGGGAAGCCCCAGACTTTTACATTTTTAAAAAGCTGTAAGTAAAGATAGTGTAAAGGCTAAGTGTAATATTTTTGAAATCAGCATTTTTAGATTCAAATCCTGGCTCTACCACTTAGTAGTCACATGCTCAAACAAGTTATTTAACCTTCTTGCATCACAGTTACCTCATCCATAAAGTAAAGAGGACAACAGTGAAGATTACATGAAATAATACATGTAAAGGACTCAGAAGAATTCCAGGCACAAAAGCAAAATGTTCGCTATTATTACACCATTGAAATAGCTACGGGGGACCTTCAAGATGGTGGAGGAGTAAGACATGGAGATCACCTTCCTCCCCGCAAATACATCAAAAATACATCTATGTGTGGAAGAACTCCTACGGAACACCTACTGAATGCTGGCAGAAGACCTCAGACTTCCCAAAAGGCAAGAAACTCCCCATATACCTGGGTAGGGCAAAAGAAAAAAGAAAAAATGGAGACAAAAGAATAGGGACAGGACCTGCACCTCTGGGAGGGAGCTGTGAAGGAGGGAAAGTTTCCACACACTAGGAAGCCCCTTCACTGGCAGAGATGGGCGGATGGCGGGGGGGAAGCTTCAGAGCCACGGAGGAGAGCACAGCAACAAGGGTGCAGAGGGCAAAGCAGAGAGATTCCCACACAGAGGCTCGGTGCCGACCAGCACTCACCAGCCTGAGAGGCTTGTCTGCTCACCTGCCGGGGCGGGCGGCGGCTGGAAGCTCAGGCTCGGGCTTCGGAGGTCAGATCCCAGGGAGAGGACTGGGGTTGGCTGCGTGAACACAGCCTGAAGGGGGCTAGTGCACCACAGCTAGCCGGAAGGGAGTCTGGGAAAAGGTCTGGAGCTGCCTAAGAGGCAAGAGACCACTGCCTAAAATCATAATAAGTTCACCAACACCCCAAAACACACCACTGGACGTGGCCCTGCCCACCAGAAAGAGACAAGATCCAGCGTCATCCACCAGAACACAGGCACCAGTCCACTCCACCAGGAAGCCTACACAACGCACTGAACCAACCTTACCCACTGGAAGCAGACACCAAAAACAATGGGAACTACAAAACTGCAGCCTGCGAAAGGAGACCCAAACACAGTAAGTTAACCAAAAGGAGAAGACAGAGAAACACACAGCAGATGAAGAAGCAAGGCAAAAATCCACCAGACCGAACAAATGAAGAGGACATAGGCAGTCTACCTGAAAAAGAATTCAGAGTAATGACAGTAAAGATGATCCAAAATCTTGGAAACAGAATGGAGAAAATACAAGAAACGTTTAACAAGGACCTAGAAGAACTAAAGAGCAAACAAACAATGATGAACAACACAATAAGTGAAACTAAAAATTCTCTAGAGAGAATCAACAGCAGAATAACTGAGGCAGAAGAAGAGATAAGTGACCTGGAAGATAAAATAGTGGCAATAACTACCGCAGAGCAGAATAAAGAAAAAAGAATGAAAAAATTGAGGACAGTCTCAGAGACCTCTGGGACAACATTAAACACACCAACATTCGAATTATAGGGGTCCCAGAAGAAGAAGAGAAAAAGAAAGGGACTGAGATAATATTTGAAGAGATTATAGTTGAAAACTTCCATAACATGGGAAAGGAAATATCCATCAAGTCCAGGAAGCGCAGAGAGTCCCATACAGGATAAATCCAAGGAGAAACATGCCAAGACACATATTAATCAAACTATCAAAAATTAAATACAAAGAAAAAATATTAAAAGCAGCAAGGGAAAAGCAACAAATAACATACAAGGGAATCCCCATAAGGTTAACAACTGATCTTTCAGCAGAAACTCTGCAAGCCAGAAGGGAGTGGCAGGACATATAATAAAGTGATGAAAGGGAAAAACCTACAACCAAGATTACTCTACTCAGCAAGGATGTCATTCAGATTCGATGGAGAAATTAAAAGCTTTACAGACAAGCAAAAGCTAAGACAATTCAGCACCACCAAACCAGCTTTACAACAAATGCTAAAGGAACTTTTCTAGGCAGGAAACACAAGAGAAGGAAAAGACTTACGATAACAAACCCAAAACAATTAAGAAAATGGTAATAGGAACATACATATCAATAACTACCTTAAATGTAAATGGATTAAATGCTCCAACCAAAACACACAGACTGGCTGAATGGATACAAAAACAAGACCTGTATATATGCTGCCTACAAGAGACCAACTTCAGACCTAGGGACACATACAGACTGAAAGTGAGGGAATGGAAAAAGATATTCTATGCAAATAGAAATCAAAAGAAAGCTGGAGTGGCAATTCTCATATTAAACAAAATAGACTTCAAAATAAAGACTATTACAAGAGACAAAGAAGGATACTACATAATGATCAAGGGATCAATCCAAGAAGAAGATATAACAATTGTAAATATTTGTGCACCCAACATAGGAGCACCTCAATACATAAGGCAAATGCTAACAGCTATAAAAGGGGAAATCGACAGTAACACAATCATAGTAAGGGACTTTAACACCCCACTTTCACCAATGGACAGATCATCCAGAATGAAAATAAATAAGGAAACACAAGCTGTAAATGACACATTAGACAAAATGGACTTAATTGATATTTATAGGACATTCCATCCAAAAACAACAGAATACACTTTCTTCTCAAGTGCTCGTGGAACATTCTCCAGGATAGATCATATCGTGGGTCCCAAATCAAGCCTTGGTAAATTTAAGAAAATTGAAATTGTATCAAGTATCTTTTCCGACCACAATGCTATGAAACTAGATATCAATTACAGGAAAAACTCTGTAAAAAATACAAACACATGGAGGCTAAACAATACACTACTAAATAACCAAGAGATCACTGAAGAAATCAAAGAGGAAATCAAAAAATACCTAGAAACAAATGACAATGAAATCACGAAGACCCAAAACCTATGGGATGCAGCAAAAGCATTTCTAAGAGGGAAGTTTATAGCAATACAATCCTACCTCAAGAAACAAGAAACATCTCAAATAAACAACCTAACCTTACACCTAAAGCAATTAGAGAAAGAAGAACCAAAAAAACCCCCAAAGTTAGCAGAAGGAAAGAAATCATAAAGACCAGATCATAAATAAATATAACCCATTAGCCAGACTCATCAAGAAAAAAAGGGAGAAAACTCAAATCAATAGAATTAGAAATGAAAAAGGAGAAGTAACAACTGACACTGCAGAAATACAAAGGATCATGAGAGATTATTACAAGCAACTATATGCCAATAAAATGGACAACTTGGAAGAAATGGACAAATTCTTAGAAAAGCACAACCTTTCAAGACTGAACCAGGAAGAAATAGAGAATATAAACAGACTAATCGTAAGCACTGAAATTGAAACTGTGATTAAAAATCTTGCAACAAACAAAAGCCCAGGAGCAGATGGATTTACAGATGAATTCTATCAAACTTTTAGAGAAGAGATAACACCTATCCTTCTCAAACTCTTCCAAAATATAGCAGAGGGAGGAACACTCCCAAACTCATTCTACGAGGCCACCATCATCCTGATACCAAAACCAGACAAAGATGTCACAAAAAAAGAAAACTACAGGCCAATATCACTGATGAACACAGATGCAAAAATCCTCAACAAAATACTAGCAAACAGAATCCAACAACACATTAAAAGGATCACACACCATGATCAAGTGGGGTTTATCCCAAGAATACAAGGATTCTTCAATATACGCAAATCAATCAATGTGATACACCATATTAACAAACTGAAGAAGAAAAACCATATGATCATCTCAATAGATGCAGAAAAAGCTTTGGACAAAATTCAATACCCACTTATGATAAAAACCCTCCAGAAATTAGGCACAGAGGGATGTTACCTCAACATGATAAAGGCCATATATGACAAACCCACAGCCAGCATCTTTCTCAATGGTGAGAAACTGAAACCATTTCCACTAAGACCAGGAACAAGACAAGGTTGTCCACTCTCACCACTATTATTCAACATAGTTTTCAAAGTTTTAGCCACAGCAATCAGAGAAGAAAAAGAAATAAAAAGAATCCAAATCGGAAAAGAAGTAAAACTTTCACTGTTTGCAGATGGCATGATACTTACTATACATAGCGAATCCCAAAGATGCTAACAGAAAACTACTAGAGGTAATCAATGAATTTGGTAAAGCAGCAGGATACAAAATTAATGCACAGAAATCTCTTGTATTTCTATACACTAATGATGAAAAACCTGAAAGAGAAATTAAGGAAACACTCCCATTTACCATTGCAACAAAAAGAACAAAATACCTAGGAATAAACCAACATAAGGAGACAAAAGACCTGTCTGCAGAAAACTACAAGACACTGATGAAAGAAATTAAAGATGATACAAATAGATGGAGAGATATACCATGTTCTTGGATTGGAAGAATCAATACTGTGAAAATGACTATACTACTCAAAGCAATCTACAGATTCAGTGCAATCCCTATCAAACTACCCATGGCATTTTTCACAGAACTAGAACAAAAAATTTCACAATCTGCATGGAAACACAAAAGACCCCGAACAGCCAAAGCAATCTTGAGAAAGAAAAATGGAGCTGGAGGAATCAGGCTCCCTGACTTCAGACTATACTACAAAGCTACAGTCATCAAGACAGTATGGTACTGGCACAAAAAGAGAAGTACAGATCAACGGAACAGGACAGAAAGCCCAGAGATAAACCCATGCACATATGGTCACCTTATCTTTGATAAAGGAGGCAAGAATATGCAATGAGGAAAAGACAGCCTCTTCAATAAGTGGTGCTGGGAAAAGTGGACAGCTACATGTAAAAGAATTAAATTAGAACACTTCCTAACACCAAACACAAAAGTAAACTCAAAATGGATTAAAGACCTAAATGTAAGGCCAGACCCTATAAAACTCTCAGAGGAAAACAAAGGAAGAACACTCTATGACATAAATCACAGCAAGATCCTTTTTGACCCACTTCCTAGAGAAATGGAAATAAAAACAAAAATAAACAAATGGGACCTAATGAAACTTAAAAGCTTTGGCACAGCAAAGGAAACCATAAATAAGATGAAAAGACAACCCTCAGAATGGGAGAAAATATTTGCAAACGAAGCTACTGACAAAGGATTAATCTCCAAAATATACAAGGAGCTCATGCAGCTCAATATCAAAAAAAAAAAACAACCCAATCCAAAAATGGGCAGAAGACCTAAACAGACATTTCTCCAAAGAAGATATACAGATTGCCAACAAACACAGGAAAGGATGCTCAACATCATTAATCATTAGAGAAATGCAAATCAAAACTACAATGAGGTATCACCTCACACCAGTCAGAATGGCCATCATCAAAAATATTTACAAACAATAAACGCTGGAAAGGGTGTGGAAAAAAGGGAACCCTCTTGCACTGTTGGTGGGAATGTAAATTGATACAGCCACTAGGGAGAACAATATGGAGGTTCCTTAAAAAACTAAAAATAGAACTACTATATGACCCAGCAATCCCACTACAGGGCATATACCCTGAGAAAACCATAATTCAAAAAGATTCATGTACCACAATGTTCACTGCAGCTCTATTTACAATAGCCAGGACATGGAAGCCGCCTACATGCCCATCGACAGATGAATGGATAAAGAAGATGTGGCACATATATACAATGGAATATTACTCAGCCATAAAAGGAAACGAAACTGAGTTATTTGTAGTGAGGTGGATGGACATAGAGACTGTCATACAGAGTGAAGTAAGTCAGAAAGTGAAAAACAAATACTGTATGCTAACACATATATATGGAATCTAAAAAAAAAAAAAGGTTCTGAAGAACCTAGGGGCAGGACAGGAATAGAGATGCCGATGTAGAGAATGGACTTGAGGACATGGGGAGGGGGAAGGGTAAGCTGGGACGAAGTGACAGAGTGGTATGGACATATATACACTAACAAATGTAAACTAGAGAGCTAGTGGGAAGCAGCTGCATAGCAAAGGGAGATCAGCTCGGTGCTTTGTGATCGCCTAGAGGGGCAGGATAGAGAGGGTGGGAAGGAGACGCAAGGGGGAGGGGATATGGGGATATATGTACACACACAGCTGATTCACTTTTTTATAAAGCAGAAACTAACATACCATTGTAAAGCAATTATACTCCAATAAAGATGTTAAAAAAAAAGAAATAGCTAAAATAAGTGATATGTTCAGTATAACAGGCAAAAGGCTAAATATCCATACTGTACAAAGAACTCCAAAAAAAAAAACAAACCCAAAAACAAACACCTAACAACCTAATTTTAAAATAGGCAAAAGAAATCAATAAGCAAACCACAAAACAAAACAAAACAAAAGCAAATAAAGAATACATGTTTAATGGAGGCAGCCTAGGTGTCTGCTGACAGATGAATAGATAAAGATGTGGTACAGGGCTTCCCTGGTGGCGCAGTGGTTGAGAATCTGCCTGCCAATGCAGGGGACACGGGTTCGAACCCTGGTCTGGGAAGATCCCACATGCCGCGGAGCGACTAAGCCCGTGAGCCACAATTGCTGAGCCTGCGCGTCTGGAGCCTGTGCTTCACAACGGGAGAGGCCACGATAGTGAGAGGCCCGCGCACCGCGATGAAGAGTGGCCCCCACTTGCCTCAACTAGAGAAAGCCCTCACACAGAAACGAAGACCCAACACAGCCATAAATAAATAAATAAATAAATAAATAAATAAATAAATAATTAAAAAAAAAAAAAAAAGATGTGGTACATATGTACAATGGAATACTACTCAGCCATAAGAAACAATGAAATCATGCCACTTGCAGCAACATGGATGGACCTATAGATTATCATATTAAGCGAACTAAGTCAGAAAGGGAAAGATGAATATCATACGATATCACTTGTATGTGGAATCTAAAATATGATACAAATGAACTTATCTACAAAACAGAAACAGACTTGCAGACTGTGGTTGCCAAGGGGGGTGGGGAGTAGGGGGTGGGAGAGGGATGGATTGGGAGTTGGGGATTAGCAGATGCAAACTAGTATATATAGAATGGATAAACAAGGTCCTACTGTACAGCACAGGGAACTATATTCAATATCCTGTGATAAACTGTAATGGAAAAGAATATGAAAAAGAATGTATAAATGTATAACTGAATCACTTTGCTGTAGAGCAGAAATTAACACAATATTGTAAATCAACTATACTTCAATAAAATAAATTTTTTTAAGAAGTTTGTTTTTCAAAAAAAGATGTTTCAACTCACTAAATAGTAGAAGTACATTCCCTATCATATTCATAAAATTATTAAAGGTTGCTAAGATCCTACGATGGTAAGAACATAAATTGTTATAGCCTTTGGAAGAAGAGGGGCAATCTGTCTGTATACATCAATATTTAAAATATGCAAACATATAAGGAAATATATGTATACATGTGCATATGTGTATGTAAATACATATATATTCACGGGCAGAGAAATGATCTAGAGGAATATACCCCAAATTTAATAAACAACGATAGAAAGAGGAGAAAAGGAGAAAGATGCTTTCACATCTTACTTTACACAACGTCTTATTTTAATTACCATTTGGCCAAAGTTCTGCAAAGGTGTTTTATTTTGTGACCTCAGAGAGTTTGAAATATCTCAAAGAACACTGTTACTAAAGTATGAATTATGTATCAGGTGACTGTCTCACTTTCCATGTCACAGCTGAAACTTCCGAGACCAGAGATCACTAATCCTGGGTGCTACTTTTATCTGATAACATGCTAACTTCCTGTCTACCTTGGTAGCTCAATATTTCCCAACTGCAGAGAAAATCAACAATTGGTGATAAAAACCAATTCCACATCAGACTAGTATTTACTCCTACAAATCTGAAAGCTACTGATAATATATACTGTTCATAGAACATTATATTGAGAATAGTATTTACTCCAAAAGTCACTTATACCTGAAGTTCTCAAACTTTAAAATACAACAAACTTACCTGGTATCTCGAGCCCTACTCTGAGAGATTCTCATTCAGTTAGAGTAGAGAGGGTCCAGGAAACAACACTTTTTAATAAGTGATTCTGCTGTTCTATTCACCACGTCATTCCACCTAGGACTGATTCCAGTTCTGAAGCCTTCAAGTTTAAATATCTTAAGTTCAACCATCACCAGTATCTGAGTTTCACTGTAAAAACTGATTTACTGTGACATTCAGAATTCATTACTGTGAAAACTAAGGATTAAAGTTCAGTCTACCCACATACATATGCACATACATACTCATGCACATATACACCATGAATTAATGAACAAAGTATTAAATATTTGACAGTTTAAGTATCTGAAAAAAAAGACCATTCTATCTAAGAGATGAATCAAAAAATAATTTATTTTGCCCAACAAAACACAATCAATTACAGGTAGATGCAATGTGATTCCTAATGTGCTTTATTATACTACCTAATTGTAGCCACAAATCCCAAATGCAAGTTATTATCATGGCATCCAGCCCATATCTAAGTTAGAACAAGTGAAATCTAAAACCGGCAGAAGGCCGTCCTTTTAAAAACCAGAGGACATGGAACTTCCCGGGTGGCACAGTAGTTAAGAATCTGCCTGCCAATGCAGGGGACACGGGTTTGAGCCCTAGTCCAGGAAGATCCCACATGCCACAGAGCAACTAAACCCGTGCGCCACAACTACTGAGCCTGCGCTCTAGAGCCCGCGAGCCACAACTACTGAAGCCTGAAGGCCTAGAGCCCGTGCTCCGCAACAAGAGAAGCCACCACAATGAGAAGCCCATGCACCGCAACGAACAGTAGCCCCCGCTCGCCGCAACTAGAGAAAGCCCACGCACAGCGATGAAGACCCAATGCAGCCAAAATAAATAAATAAATTTATTTTTAAAATTTAAAAATTAAAAAAAAACCAAACGAACCAGAGGACAGGGTTTATAGAGAGCACAGAAGAGCTAATGGTTTCAGACAGATTTCAGCTTATAGGGGAAAAATATAAGAGGACATTGCTGTAATCTGATAATGCAAGTGAATTATATTTAAGATAACAAAGTCCTGAATTCTGAACAAAATCCCAACCTTCTGTTTCACTGTCATATTATTCTTATCTGGCAATAGATGCGAGATTGATTCTATCTTCTCTTGTATATAGAGACAGTCTCTCTCTGCTCTTTCTTATAGTATAAAGGAATTAAATTTTTTAAAAAACCACACCTTCCAGATACATATTATAACAATAAATCATGAGTCTTTACAAAGAAAAAAATGATCAGGAAACTATAACCCTATATCAAAATATTCTGATTTAAAGTGTAACAGCTTAATATATTTTCAGTCAATATAAAATATAAATATTTTATATTTTAAATAAAAATATTAAGTCTATCCCAAAGTCAATAATTAAGTTTTATAGAACACCGTGACTTTTTCCCCTTCCTGCTAATGTCATGATCATGTATCATATGAGAAAAAAAATTTTTAAGCCACATTTAACTCTTTTTTTAAACAAATGAACGTTTCTAAGTATTCCCTATATTTTTAGGTAAATATTTTAAAAATATTCTAAACTACACTCTGGTAGGAAAAGAGACCTATATAAAGAAATTCAGTAGTAGTTCAACCAAACAATCTTCTAACAACGTATTATGTACAAGGCACTGTGCTAAGTAGAAAAGACAATGCAAATATATTATTTGCAATAAAATATGAACATAGCCCTTCTCGGGGTTTACAACTTCACCATTACACACACACAGCGGCAGGACAAGGAAACTACAAAACACCAGACAATAAGAAGTGAGCCAGGGGCTTCCCTGGTGGCGCAGTGGTTGAGCATCTGCCTGCCAATGCAGGGGACACGGGTTCGAGCCCTGGTCTGGGAAGATCCCACATGCCGCGGAGCAACTAGGCCCATGAGCCACAACTACTGAGCCTGCACGTCTGGAGCCTGTGCTCCACAACAAGAGGCTGTGATAGTGAGAGGCCCGCGCACCGCGATGAAGAGTGGCCCCCGCTTGCCGCAACTGGAGAAAGCGCTCACACAGAAACGAAGACCCAACACAGCCAAAAAAATTAAATTAAATTAAATTAAATTAAAATTAAATTAAAAAAAAAAGAAGTGAGCCAGAGAGAAAAGGGAGACTGTTCATAAAAGAACTCTCAGAATGATAGCCAACTTCTCAACAGCAATAATGGAATCCAGAGCACAGTGAAATAATATCTCCAAAGGGTTAAGAGTAAATAAGTGGCACGCAAGAATTGTTTGGAACGCTAAGCTATCTTTCAAGATGAAGGCAAAATATATTTTCTGCTAAACAGAAACAGAGCTTATCACCAACCGACTCATTAAAAGAACTACTAACATTCCTTAAGTTTCTTTCACTAAAGAAGAAAAATGAGTCATGAGTTGTAAAAAGGAATGAGGTTTTTTTTAAAAAACAGCAAAGCTGTGATTAAATCTAAAAACACCAATAATTGCATAACACTATCTAACTTCTGGGTTAAAAAAAAGAGAGGGGGAGAGATAAAACCAAAATATCAACTATGACAAATACAACAGGGGTGGAGCAGCATACTACCATTACAGTCAAGTTAGGGATGCACATTATAATCTCTACATTAACAACTAAAAGAATAGGTAGAGCTCACAACTATATAGCCACAAGCAAAAGAATACAAAGCTGTACCCCTACCTTATACCTTCAACAAGTATTAACTCAAAATGAATCATAGGCCTAAATGTAACAGCTAAAACTATAAAACTCTTAGAAGAAACCATAGGTGTAAATCTTCATGATCTTAAGTCAGGAAGTGATTTCTTAGATGCAACACCAAAAGTCCAAGCAACAAAAGAAAATAAACTGAACTTCAATAAAATTTTTAAAATTTTTGCTGCAAATGATACCATCAAGAAAGTAAAAGGACAGCCCAAAGAAAGGGAGAAAATTTTTGCAATTACACATCTGACAGGGACTTTCATCTAGATTATATAAGAAACACAACTCAATAATAAAAACACAAACAATCCAATTTAAAAATGGATGTGGAATTTGAATAGTCGTTTCTCCAGAGAAGATATACAGATGGTCCTATTAAAGCATACGAAAAGGACATTTTTGTTTGTCATTTTTAGGGAAATGCAAATCAAAACCACAATGAGACACCACTTCACACCCATTAGGATGGCTATCATCCGAATGACAGATAGTAAGTGTCAAGTGTTCGCAAGGATGTGGAGAAATTGGAACCCTCATACAATGCTGATTGGAATGTAAAATGGTGCCGCTGCTTAGGAAACAGTGTGGCAGTTCCTCAAAAGGTTAAACAGAGTTACCTACCGTATGATCCAGCAATTCCACTCCTAGGTATACACCCAAAAGAAATGGAAACATATTCACAGAAGCATTATTCTTAACAGCCAAAAAGTCAGAATAATGCAATGTCCATCAAGTGATCAATGGATAAATGAAAAGTGGTACAATGGAATATTATCTTTTATTATGGTAATAAAAAGAAATGAAGTACTGATACATGCTACAACATGATGAGTCTTGAAAACATTATGCTAAGTGAAAGTCAGTCACAAAGGACGATATATTAGATGATTCCATTTATATGAAATGTCCAGAAAAAAGAAATTTATACAGATTAGTGGTTGCTTAGGGATGGGAGGGAAGGTGGGGAGTGACAGCTAACAGACTTCTTTTGGGGAGGAGGGGGGTGGGCTAAAAAATGTTCTAAACTTAGACTGTGGTAATAGTTGAACAATTCTGAGAATATATTAAAAAGCATTAAATTGTATACTTTAAATGGGTGAATTGTATAGTATATGAATTATAGCTCATAAGAGATACGTGTGTATAACTTCTAATAAACTAGAAGGAAAATGTCATGAAGAGAAAGTGAAACAAAAGAAGGCAAGAAGGAAAAAACTTGAGAAAAGCAGACTAGAAAGTATACAATATGATTTAAAATGCATCAAAATTTAACAATCACAGTAGGTGAATATCCACTCAAAACACAAGAATTGTCCACATAATTTTTTTAATCTAGCTAAATGTTTATAAAAGATACACCTAAAATATTAAGTCCTATTTTGGCATTATGGTATCTGCATAGAGACTGAGGATGATTACATAAAAGAATTACACAGAAATAACTATCAAGAACATTAGGAAAACTGTATGTCAGGTATCAAGATCATGAAAAGCATAGTTCCATGAATTGCTTGCTTTTATTCATTATATCTTAAGAATAGAGAGAAGCTTCTGTTTCCCTACTTTCAAACCTATGACCTATTCTTTTAGCAACTGTACTTGATAGCAGTAGTACACAATTCTATGCAAATCTTGGTTCTCATTTTGTTATTGTCTAATCATTATTACCGATCACCTTTTTTTCTTGAATATTTTATATTTTTTCTCAATTGTATTTTGTGAAGTCACTTCAAATCCTATTGAAGCAGAAAACGAGTGAGAAGTTCTAAAATAACTTGTTTAAAATAATTACAGAAGTCTACACTGTTCACAAATTAGTTCTCAAGCTCTTTTTGTACACTGTCTCTTAGCAACCATTCACAACAAAGTAAGAAGCTTCATTCTATAAGTTTATATAAAACAAGATGAAAAGCTGGTTTTTAAAAAAGGGGGGCATTTCTGATCTCCAACCAGACTACTGGCAACTTTATTAAAGGACAATCTGAAGTATAGTTTAAAGAGGTCAACAATTCAAAGCAAAACTAATTTTAGGGACTTCCCTGGTGGCGCAGTGGTTAAGAATCCGCCTGCCAATGCAGGGGACACGGGTTCGATCCCTGGTCTGGGAAGATCCCACATGCCACGGAGAAACTAAGCCCATGTGCCACAACTACTGAGCCTGTGCTCTAGAGCCCACGAGCCACAACTACTGAGCCCACATGCCACAGCTGCTGAAGCTCATGCGCCTAGAGCCCGTGCTCCACAACAAGAGAAGCAATCTCAATGGGAAGTCCGTGCACCACAACGAAGAGTGGCCCCCGCTCACCGCACCTAGAGAAAGCCTGCAAGTAGCAACGGAGACCAAACGCAGACAAAAATATAAATTAATTAATTAATTAATTTTTAAAAAAAAAAAACTAATTTTAAAAGCTAGTCAGTAAAAAAGCTCCTTTTTGTATTTACGCAAAAATTTTAGTTATCTTTTTCTTGAATGGCTTTTAAAATGTCATTCAACTGTACCATTTTCTAGATATCTCCTTCTAGTTTCAATTTAGATTAAGTCTCATCGGGCAGTTTACTTGCAAAGAGCTAAAAGTGTTATTTCTCTCCTATAAAAATGGTTATAAATCAAATTGTAATGATCTCAAATTATGGGACGTGATTTTCAAAAATTCAAATTTTCTCAGGAAAAAAAACTGTTACTTTATGACAGAACTGACAAGAAATTATCATTTGGTCCTCTAACCACTTGCATGTCTGGGGAAATGTGAAGTCATTAACCTCTTCCCTAAACCCATGGCTGTGCGACTGAAAGGTCTTTACAGGTCAGAAGTACATGGGTTCATCACAGTTCTCAAAAATGGACTAAATTCAGCTCAGCTTGGTCAGGTTCATATTCTACCAGATCAAGAAGCAAAATGATAGGAAAAAATGAGTAAATGAATAGACAAATGGATGGATGAACAACAATGAAGGTAAAAATGAGGGCCATAAAGATACAAAATATACCTCCAACAAACAATTTTAATTTCTGCAAATTTACTACAGCTGTAATGTTCTTATATGCCATGTTTAAAATTTTAAATTGAAATATTTTAAGCAGTAAGGTAGATTAACAAGAAAATTAAGTAGAGATGGGGAGCAAAGGAAAAGGGTTATTTGGTTTGCAAAAGAATATAAATCATAATTGTTTTGAATACTGCCTTGAAATTATTTGATTTCACAAGCAAAAAAGTATTCTGTATATAACCCTTCACCTCTTTCCATATGCAAATGAAGAACTAAGTCCATAAAGGTTAAATTACTTGACCAAGTATAGATCTCAAAAGAGAATCCTGGTCTCCTGTTTCTCAGCCTAGTATTACCTACACTATCCTACACTACACCTCTCAGTTCTTCTTCCTCTCTAGTTTCTCCCTTCAAGAGCAGATATCTAACAGTGCGGTTAAGTGCAGGGCTTTAGAGTTAGACTTGAAGAATCTCAGCTGCACCACATGAACCGCTGTATAAACCCAGATGTTGTTAATGTCCTCTAAGTTTTATTTTTCATCAGTAAAGAGAAAATGATTATATTTGACCTCAGAAGGATTCTATAATGAAAAAAAAATTTTAATCATGTATAGAAGTATAAAACCTCACACTGAAAAAATCTATGGTACATACTCTTATTAACGTTAAGGTCAACAGACCAACTAATCCACTGTAATATCTGGAGGTCATGTTATGGAAGTACTCATCATCAGAGTCCTGAAAGTTCCAAAGCTATGAAGTTGCAGCAACATAAGATTATTCACCAATGAAATGAACCTTAATAAAGCAAGGAAACAGGTTAGAGAACAGTCTAAATAAATATCATTTACTTCGCCTATAAAATGGGTATAGAATTGTACCCAACAAGTTATTTTTGAATTAACTGAAACAATCATGTAAACCTCTTATCATGATGCCTTATACACAGTAAATGCTCAATAAATATTATTACTATTGTAATTAAAAGGTTATGGGGGAACTCTTGATTTGCTTGAAAATATCACCTAAGGTATGGGGGTGAGCACAGAATATCTGAAATAAGATTGCCATGTGTTATAAATTTACAATTGTATAAGTTTGGTGTTGTGTACATGTGGGTTTTACCATTTTGCCTTCTTTTTACTTTAGTATATGTTTGAAATTTTCTGTAAAAAAGAAAAAAAAACAAGAGTAAGAACAAGAGGATATTTTACATTAAGATGAGGTGTTTTAAAGAAACCATTTAGCAAAGTAAACTAATGAAACCTAAACACTGTAATAAAATACACAAGCAAAGAAAACAGAGCCTTGGGAAATTTTTATGACGTCTTCCAAAATTAGTGGTTGCCTATGGTAGGGGGCATAGGGTTGTTGAAGGAGGGGGTGATGGCTAAGGGGAGTGGGGTTTCTCTTTGGGGTAATGAAAATGCCCTAAAATTCATTCGGGTGATACATATACAACTCTGTGAATATAATACTAAAAGCCACTGAGTTGTACATTTTAAATGGGTAAATTATATGGTATATAAATTATATCTCAATAAAGTTGTATAAAAGAATGTATGATTTTCATTGCCTAATTATCTCCTGAATCATCTAATTTTCTCCTTTCCTACTGTCTCCTTTTATGAACAAGTCATCATTGGCTCCCACCTGCAATGCCAGTGGTCCCCTGGCATCCCGTTTTGCTCTCCTCTTGATTCATCCTCAGAATGTTCTCTCACCTCCCAGTTTTGACCATGCTGTCCTCTCAGCCTAGACTACTCTCCTGCCTTGTTTTGCCCTGTCAGTTCTTACTCACCTTTTTGGTCCTCAGCTTAAACATCACTTCTGCCAGGGGTCCTTCCCCAAATCCAGTGGATTTAGGAATGTCCTCCTACCCTATGTACTTTGCCTATCATACTGCTCATATTTTATGATAATTATTTCCTGTATTGTCTTCTCCACTAGATTTTATGTATACAATGAACAAAGAAAATGTCTGTTTAATTCTAACCACTAGCACAGGACCTGACACACAGTAGAGGATAAATATTGGTCACATGAATAAATGACTAAACAAGTCCTTACATTACAAGGCCTTCGTTTCTTCATAAAATAAGGACAAGGCACCAAATGTTAACTTTTCTTATTTTTCTTCCTTTCTGACACATACTCACAGGATGACCTCAAAATTTATACTATTCAACAGTCCCATTATTTCTTAGTAAAAACAACTAACTAATGAAGATTTGATTAAATTGAAGTCCATTTTTATCAGTCCCTCCTACTTGATATAAATGAGGTTAATTAGATAAGAAAATTATCTCTGATACAAATTAGCAGTTGGAAATTATCAAAGAAAAAATATTTAACTCTATCTGTACCTTTTTTTAGTAAAATATATAAATATGCTTGAAAATTAGCCCCAAATAGACTATTAGAAGCTACACTTAAAAGCTCAGATTTAAAAAAATAAAAGAACTGCAATGTGAGCCTGCCTCTCAGGCACCATGTGATTCGGGAGAGGAAGACTGTCCTGTGGAAGGTTACAGAGCCAAGTCTAAGCAAAAATTAAGTTCTTTTCTAGCCTCAGGGTCCTATACTCCCAGTCCTATACTCCTCTTGCTTCTTCCTTAATTACTCAACTCTGGGACCACATCTAGGTTATGCCCTACACAACAAATGCTGTATACTTCAAGAACAACTCTCCTTTCTGTGCCAGCAGCAGCTATTTATACATGGCCTCCAGGTCTCATTAAAGAAAACCAAGAAAGAAATTGGTGATCTGTTGATGTGGCTTATGTTACAATTTGGTAGTTCTGCAGGCACGTCTATCCTTATGTCACAGATCTACTTCCTCCCACCCTGGAATCTGACTCCGCATGAACAAATTACCACAGCTAAAAGGTGGTGCCACTAATGTTAGTGTTCCAACTTGTTAAATATAAAAATCTCACACTCTTATTTAGCATTATTTGAAATCTCAAAATACCATGGCTAAAAGCAAATCGCTCAATGGTAATTTTAGAATATTTTTCTATACTAGAGTTCTTTCCCTGCTGAGATTTTGATGTAATCCTCTCCATGTTGATCTCTGCAGTTCTGCAGTTTTTGAAACAAAGTACTCAATAAATATTTATTAAGTGAATAAATGAACAAACTTCTAAAAGCTGCATGTTAGCAAAGAATAGAAAGGTACCTTCATTTGTGTCGTATCATTTACAAAGCTGGATATTTATCATTACTTGAGCATTTACAGTCTGTGTGATAATTATATATTCTACACTCATGTATGAATTTTAAATTTTTAAATAATTAAAATAAAACACAACATTAAAATTAAAAATAATGTTATTTTTCCAGATGATTCACAGAATACCTTGAGGATTTAGCAATGGCCAAAGAGCATCGACTGGAACATCAGTTATAAGCATACAGTACTATAGGGCAAAGAAGGGGGAGTGAGAGTGAAGGTCTAACTAGACAGTACCTTATAGTTTGTTTAAGGTTTGATGACTTACTTCATAGCTGTACTGTTTACTTAATATATCATGGAATTTAAGTAAAATTTATTCATGTACTTTTATCTATACCCCCAAAATTAAATTTACATTTAGTTTATAGAGGTATACCATTTAACCACAATTGTCTTTTAAACAAAGATAATCATTAAGATAAATAAGAACTCAAAATTTACTATTACAGGTTAAATATTTGAATTATATAACATGAACATAATGTTATTTGCAAAGAACAAATTTCAGAGGCTTGTGGCAAGATAGGCTTTTTCCTTCTAAACACTCAAATTGCATCCAAACTTTACATGTGAAAAACTGGTGCAATCACACTCTTTACCTGCTCACTTTCATGTGGGTACCCACTGGTCTAGCAGTCAGCTATGTGAGACTCCAGGATAATGTTCCCTCTTCCTCCTAATTAAGTCTGAGGGCCTATACTTCACACCTGATGGGAGAATTCCAGCAGGGATCACTGACATTATTCCTTTTCCCCATTCCTTAACTGAGCAACAGAACTCTTCAGAATTTCAGGGATTCTCCAGTCTAAAATCTTCCCTAACCCAAACATTTATATCTCACCACAGAAACCTTAACTTTCTCTTTGCCAAAGGAACCAGGGCAATCCCACTGCAGTGAAGCTTTTACCACTGTCAAAATGATAAAAGGAGTATGCTTTTAGTAGCCTCAGACTGACAGTAGAATATAATTTATCACAGACATAATGCTAAGGATATAAATTTCTATTATATTAAATATTAAGTGGGGTGACAGTAGCTATTTTAAGAAGCCAATATTGTTTCTACTGGGAAATATATAAACATATATACACACTCGTAAAATCTTTGAAAGTAAACCCTTTACAAATGATACTGTCAATACCAATATGTCCAATAAAAATATAATGTAAGTGGGACTTCCCTGGTGGCGCAGTGGTTAAGAATCCACCTGCCAATGCAGGGGACACAGGTTTGGTCCGTGGTCCGGGAATATCCCACATGACACGGAGCAACTAAGCCTGTGCACCACAACTACTGAGCCTATGCTCTAGACTCCACAAGCCACAACTACTGAGCTCTCGTGCCACAACTACTGAAGCCCACGCACCTAGAATCCATGCTCCGCAACAAGAGAAGCCATTGCAATAAGAAGCATGCGTGCCACAACCAGAGAAAGCCTGTGTGCAGAAATGAAGACCCAACAGAGCCAAAATAAATAAATAAATTTATTTTAAAAAATAACAATGCAAGCTACATTTGTAATTTTAAGTTTTACAGTAACTACATAAAAAAAAAAAGGTAAAATTAACTTCAATAATATCTTTTATTGGGACTTCCCTGGTGGCGCAGTGGTTAAGAATCTGCCTGCCAATGCAGGGGACACGGGTTCGAGCCCTGGTCCGGGAAGATCCCACATGCCGCAGAGCAACTAAGCCCATGCGCCACAACTACTGAGCCTGCGCGCTAGAGCCCACGAGCCACAACTACTGAGCCCATGTGCCACACTACTGAAGCCCGCGCACCTAGAGCCTATGCTCCACAACAAGAGAAGCCACCGCAATGAGAAGCCCGCGCACCGCAATGAAGAGTAGCCCCCGCTCGCTGCAACTAGAGAAAGCCCACGTGCAGCAACGAAGACCCAACGCAGCCATAAATAAATAAATAAATTTATTTTAAAAATCATAATATCTTTTATTTAACCCACTATATCTAAAATAGTATACCATTATGTAATCAATATTAAAACGTATTAATGAGATACTTTATATTCTTTTAATACAAAATATTCAAATCCAGTGTGCAGCTTACATCTCAATTTGGACCAGGCATAGTTCAAGCACTCAATACCCCCATGTTACTAGTGGCTACCATATTGAATCACACAGCTCTATACTACTGTTTTCCATAAACTACCCTGAATATCTTCAGAAAGGAAATGACAGTAATTTACAATAGATGTAAGTGCATATATTGTATCAAGTATAGTATGTAAATTGTGATAAGTTACATTGAGTTTTTGTTAATAAACCCATGTAGGATGTAAATCATGCAGTTATTTGCTACATATATTGAGGTTTTTACAATAATCCGTCTTTTAAGAATTCAAATGTATTCACACATTTCAGCTAAAAATTGTCACAGCAAACCAAAATAATATAGCACTTCATGCCACAGCCTCAGAAATCAAGTAGGAATATATACCCTCCTCCAAGACAAATATTAACAGTAACAGAGTTAAAGGCAGTTAACTAAAATATTCTGCAGATACATTCTAAAACAAACTCAAATTATATTTGGTAACAGGTCCAAATTTCATGTATATTATTTAAAATTAATATAATTTTACACCACCGTAATTCTCAACTGGGGGTTTAGTACAAAGGAGATGACACTTTTTAGGTTATTCTATTATGTGTGGAATTTAATAAGGATAGATTTGTTTAATTTTATAAATGAGAAAAATAAATACTTTATAGACCTATGATTAGTGGATGACAAAAAGATTTATGTAATCAAAGACCAAAGTATGTAAAGCATATATAAGTGTGTATATAGATATATGTATAAAGTATCCACATGACACTGATATGAAATAATCTAATACACAGCATGTTTTAATGCTGACATTATGTTATAAATATCAACCTATTAGTTATATTCTAATGCAAGGCTATTTTCAATATTCAATAATCCTCCACAATGGTTATTTCCCTGAGCCCTTTACATTAAACAGATATGGCATGTAGCAAATCCAACAAGGAAAAACAAAGATTACAAATTAGACGACTCAGGAAACTTACCAAAGAACAGAGACGGTAAATAGCTCCCATGAAGCAGAAATCATGAGAACTTCAGAAAGACATAAATTCAGGAAAGAAAACTACACTAACTGGAATCAAGTGTTGTATCAGCAAACACCCTAAGCTTTTGTTCTAAATAATCTTTAATATGCTTGCTAAAATTATTCCCTATTTTTAGATAACATTCTTAAATAATTGATTTTTTTTTTAAACAGGCGTACCCTTCACCTCTCCTGACAGTCAATAAATAAATGTAATCAAAGTCATTCATTACCAGCACTGTCATTCAAACCATAATTCTGATTCATTTTCCACAGGAGCCCCAAGTTTCTGTTATTTATTGTCAGTCTCCCAGAGTCCTACTACTCCATCTTATTTTCATGCACCATTGTTATACTCATCATCCTTTCCTAGAACTCTTTCCCTACTTGCCCTTTGTCTTCAAATTCTGACACTGCTCTATCCACAGAGAATAGCCTCTAAATAACATTACCTATTATGATCATGCCTTGAACTCAATGGATTCTTTGTCCATTAGAATATTTTGTATAGTGTTCTGTAACATACCAGTAAAATCACTCATTGTTTTATGTATTAATTAAAAAACTAGCAGGGAAAGGAGTTGGGAGTTCAACTTGGAGGTAATGGCAAGATCTAATGGAAGGCCAAAAATAAATAAATAAATAAAAATAACATCTTCACATCAGCCCAATTCAAGAAGAAAGTGAGAATCATGCTCTTCATCCCTAAAAAATTATAGGGACTTGGGCTTCTCTGGTGGTGCAGTGGTTGAGAATCTGCCTGCCAGTGCAGGGGACACGGGTTCGAGCCCTGGTCTGGGAAGATCCCACATGCCGCAGAGCAACTAGGCCCGTGAGCCACAATTACTAAGCCTGCGCATCTGGAGCCTGTGCTCTGCAACAAGAGAGGCTGCGATAGTGAGAGGCCCGCACACCGCGATGAAGAGTGGCCCCCACTTGCCGCAACTAGAGAAAGCCCTCGCACAGAAACGAAAACCCAACACAGCCATAAATAAATAAATAAATAAATATTAAAAAAAAAATTATAGGGACTTGCATTTAACACCTGATGAATTATTCAGTGAGAAAAGCAGTGATATTTGCTGTTAACACAAATAGTTTTAAATTAATTCAAAGAATAAAAAGAAGCAGTTTTCTAAACAGCAATAGAAAAGGTGAGTAATTATATATAATAATACACAGCAGAATCAAAGAGTTTCTGGAGATTATAAAAAAGACACCATTATAGTCATATTCTCAATGAGGTATTCTCAGTTCTTCAGCCAGTCATTATGAAAATGCAGCATCCCAGCCCTGACACTGTGTGGCCTAGTCTGGGGGGAGAGAGGGGAATTTTTTTTTTAACCTTTCCCTGGCTGAACTGAGGAAAGAAAATTCCCAGCTGGACCCAGATTAATACCATAATATTCTATGGAGGTTGAAATAACTGAGTATAAGAAGATTATTAGTACTGAGTTTCTAAGACAAAGCTTCAAAAAGCCAAAGAATTTATCTCTGAACCTCAAGTAAATTTTTGAGAAGTCATAACACAGGAACAAAGTTAACAAAGAGTATGATTTGCTTAAAGCAAACAGCTTTGTAATAGCACTAAAAAAAACCCCAGAGCATCCATTCTACAACTTTTAAATCTCCAGATCTGTATCCTTCCCACATCATTCTATCCTCAAAAAAAGTTAATTTTTATAGTTCAGTGACAAGACCAAATAGCTAATAATACATTTTTTAAGCCTTCAAAGTAGTTTCCTGCTTTATTTTCAACTCTACTTAGATCAAATTACTCTCCAAAAATTTTATGGCTCTCCATTTAACCACATAGATGTAATAGAGTGTTGTGGATTGAACTGTGTGCCCCACACAGATACACTGAAATCTTAACCCCCCAATACCTGTGAAGGTGATCTTATTTTGAAGTAGGGTCTTTGCAGATGTAATTAAGTTAAGATGAGGTCATACTGGATATGGGTGGGCCCTAAATCCAATGACCAGTGTCCTTATAAGGAAAGAGAGAAAGAGATATCTGAAGACACAGAGGAGACCTAGAGAAGGCGGCCATGTAAAGGAGGCAGACATGAAAACTATCATGCCACAAACCAAAGAATGCCAAGGACTGCCAGTAACCACCAGAAGCTAGAAGCGACAATTAAGGAAGACTTGTCCCTAGAGCCTTTGAAGGAAACATATCCCTGTCGATACCTTGATTTTGAACCTGCAGTCTCCAAAACTGTGAGAAAATATATTTCTGCTGTTTTAAGCCACCCAGTTTGTGGTAATTTGTTATGGCAGCCCTAGGAAACTAACAGAGGGGAATATGGGTTAATAGTTCCGAACCTGCTTTACTTGTATACTGAGGGCTGAATAAATATGTAAAAAGATGGTAGATGGTGGCGGTATCTCACTGTTGGAAAGGGAAATTATAGACAAGTAAGGGGAAAAAGCTAAAATGAGCTCTGCTATACTGGATTAGAGTCAGAGACATCAGTATGAACTCATTTAGCTTAATATGGATACTTATGAATAGACACAGAAATAATTATAGATATGCATATATACACAGGCGAGTATTCATACCATATAACCTAGTTCTGCCTCCTTGACAGTGTAGAAGCAATAAAACCCCAGCGGTAACAAGCACTCCCAGCACCCAGATTTTGGTTTCTAAACACTATTCTCCAATAAAAAGAACCAGGGATCTTTGGAGAAATGGCTGATCCTAGGGCTACAGTAGGGAAGATATAAGATGATCATGTAACACCTTACACTACCCAAAAGGAAGTGCTCAAAAAACAAAAGGATGGGGATGGAGCACAGAGTGTCACAGGAGTGACACACACACACAAAAGGTCTCAGCAAAGAAACAGAAGATATAAATGAGAACCAAAATTAAAAATTTATAACTGAAAAATGCAATAGAAATAAAAATCTCAGCAGACAGGCTCAACAGCAGAACGGAGTGGACAAAAGAAAAATATTAGTGAAGTGGAAAACAGAACAATAAAAATTACCTAACCTGAACAACAAATGAAAAACAGAAGGAAAAACAAACAAACAAAAAGGACACAGCATCAGGACAATAACAAAAGATTTACAATTTGTGCCATCACAGTCCTAGAATAAAAGAGGAAGAGGCTAAAAAAGTACTCAAAGACAATAATGGCTGAAAACTTCCAATGTTTGGCAAGAGACATAAACTTGCAGATTCAAGATGCTGAATCCCAAAAACATGTACAAATCCCAAAAAGGATAAACCCAAAGAAATCCACCTAAAGACATGTGGTATTAAATTTCTGAAAACTGAAGACAAAAAAATCTTGAAAGTAGCCAGGGAAAAATGAGAGCAGATTTGTCATCAGAAACCATGGAGGCCAGAAAGAAGTGACAATACTTTTCAACTACTGAAAGAAAAGAACTGTCAAACTAGAATTATATACCTACTGAAATTATCCTTCAGGAATCCAGGGGAAATCAAGACATTCTCAGTTGGGGAAAAACTAAGATAATTTGTCACCAGCACATGCATCTTAAAAGAAGGACTAAAGGAAATTCTCTGAACCAAATGGAAACAATAAAAAGGAACCTTGGAACAACACAAAGGAAGAGCACAGGAAGCAAAAATGTGAGTAAATACAATAGGCTGTCTGTCTCCTCTTGAGTTTCCCAAATTATGTTTGATAGTTGAAGTAAAAATTATAACACTGTCTGATATGGTTATAAATATATGCAAAGGAAAAAGCTAAAACAATTTTATTATAAATGGGATAGGTAAAAGGATATAAAGGGAGATAATGTTTCTACACTCCACTCAAACTGTTAAAATGGTAAGCTATGTATATGTAAGTTATCTGTATTATATATCTACATTATATATGACAAAACACATAATGTAAAACCTAAACCAACCACTAGGAGAGATACACTTAAAAATACTATGGTTAAGTCCAAGTAGAATTCTAAAATTGTTCAAGTAACCCACAGGAAGGCAGGAAAATGAAAATAGAAACAAAAAGAACAAACAGAACACCTGAATATTAATACATCAATAATTACATTACATGTAAATGGTCTAAATATATCAATTAAAAGACAGAGACTAGCAAATCCAACTGTATGCTGTTACAAGCAACTTAACTGTGAATATAATGTTACAGACAAGTTAAAAGTAAAAGAACAGAAAACACACCATTTAAACATTAATTAAAAGAAAGCTGGAGAGGCTATATTAAATCAGATAAAGTAGACTTCAGCACAAAAAAAAATTACCAGAGATAGAAAGACATCATATAATAATAAAAGGGCCAATCCACCAAGAATACATAGCAATCCTAATTGCATATGCATCAAACTACAGAGCTGCAATATGTGCAGCAAAAATTTATAAAACTAAAAAAAGAAATGCACAGATCCACAATCATAGTTAAGACTTTTAATACTTCCTTTCTCAACAGTTGAACAACTAAACAGAAGATCATCAAGGATATAGAAAAAAATCAACAACACCATCAACCAACAGGATCTAATTGACATTTACAGAACATATACCAAATAGACCATATGCTGAGACCTAAAAGAAATCTTGACAAATTTAAAAGAAACAAAATCATAAAGTATGTTTTTGACCACAATGGAGTTAAACTAGAAATTAATAACAGAAAGATAGCAGAAAAATCTCTAAACACTTCAAAACTAAACAACATGCTACTAAATAACCCTGGGGTCAAGAAGAAGTCTCAAGGTAAATTAAGAAAATATAATGAACTGAATGAAAACACAAAATATCAAAATTTGCGAATCACAGCTAAACCTTGTCTGAGAGACAACTTTATAGCACTAAGTGCATACATCTTAAGAGGAAAGTTTCAAATCAATATCTAAGCTTCCACCTTAAGAACTTAGAAAAAGAGCAAAATAAACCCAAAGCAGTAATAAGGAAATAATAAACAGCAGAAACCACTGAAATTGAACACAGAAAACAAAAGAGAAAATTAATGAAACAAAGAGTTGATTCTTTGAAAAGATCAATAAAATTGACAAATTGCTACCAAGACTGAAAAATAAAAAAGGAAAGATGACACAAATAACCAATACCAGAAATGGAAGAGGAAATACCACTACAGAGGTTGCAGAAATCAGAGGTAAGAGAATGCTATGAACAACTCTACGTTCACAAATTTGACAACAGACAAAATGGACTACTTCCTCAAAAAAAAAACAAACTACCACAACTCATCCAACATGAAAAATAATTTGAATAGTTCTATGACTATTAAGGAAATTTAATTCATGATTTTAAACTATAAAAAAAGAAATTCTAGGCCCAGATGAAGAACTCTAATAAACATTTAAAGGAGAATTAACACCATTCTACACAATCTCTTCCAGAAAATAGGAGGGAACACTTCCCATTTCATTTTATAAAGCTAGTATCAGCCTGATATCAAAAGGAAAAACATTCCTACTTATAGATGACATAACTGTCTACAGAGAAAACTCCAAGAAATATACCCAAAAACGCCTCCTAGAACCAAAGAGTTCAGCAATGTCACAAGATACAATTAACATATTGATACCAAAATTGGAAAATTAAATGTCATTTACAATCACTCCTCCAAAAATGAAATACTTAGCTATAAATCTAACAAAATATGTACTGGACATGTATGTTGAAAACTATACAACACTGGTGAATGAAATTAAGATCTAAATAAATGGAGAAACATACCATGTTAACGGATTAGAAGACTCAACAGAGTAAAGACGGCAATTCTCCCCAAACTGATATATGGACAACACAATTCCTATTAAATTCCCAGATTTTTTGTAGATATAGACAGAATTATTCTAAAACTTATATAGAAAAGCAAAGCAACCAGAATAGCTAAAACAAGTTTGAAAAAAGAATAAAGTGGGAATTATTCTGGATTCAAGATTTATTAGGCAAAGAAAACGAACCTTAATCTAAAAATCTCACACTGTGCAGAAAGGATCAGCATGTCTGAGTTTTCCACAGTCTGCACATTCCAAGAAAGGTCTGGCCCTTGTCTGGCTCCTAAGATGCAACCACTAAACCCTTGAAATATCCTGCCTAATGAGAGTGTCTTTGTTTACCTGGGGACCTTGAGTGACTCCATATAGTCCATGCTAAAAATGTGATATATGTTTGGAGCCTTGAACCATGTAATATTAGCTTGACTTCTCAAGGGCTGGAGTCTAAGGTCATCCACAAAGGCAGTCAACCATACCAACATAACCTACCCACAATAAAAATCCTGGACACCAAGGCTTGGATGACCTCGCCTGGTGAGCAATACTCTGTATGTGGTATCACACACTACTGCTGAGAGAATTAATCACTGTCCACACAACTCCACTGGGAGAGGACAACTGGAAGTTTGGACCTGCTGTCTCCTGGACCTTGTCCTTTGCTTCTTTTTCTACTACTAATTTAAATCTGTAACCTTTCAGTGTAAAAAAAAAAAAAAAAACCATAACCATTAGTATAACAGCTTTTCTGAGTTCTAGCAAATAATTGAGCCTAAGACTGGCCTCAGGGACACCCAAACATACACACATTATACAAAATTAACTCAAAATGGATCACAGACTTAAATGGAAAACATAAAATGATTAAAATTTTAGAAAAAAGAAAAAAAAGAAGAATATTCAAGATCTGGGACTAGGCAAAGAGTTCTTACTTAGCCTTGACCCCAAAAGCACAATCTATATAGGCAAAAACTGATACATCGGACTCACAAGCTTAAAAACTTTTGCTCTGCAAAAGACACTGTTAGAGGATGAAAAGACAAGTCAGACTGGAAGAAAACGTTTACAAACAGAATAGCCAACAAAGGATTAGTATCTGAAATATATAAAGAACTCTTAAAACTCAACAGAAAAAAAGGAAAAAAATCCAACTAGAACATGGGCAAAAGACATGAAGAACATTTCAACAGAGAACATACAGACGGCAAATAAGCATGTGAAAAAATGTTCAACATTATTAATCTTTAAGAAAATGAGAATTAAAACCACAATGAGGGCTTCCCTGGTGGCGCAGTGGTTGAGAATCTGCCTGCCAATGCAGGGGACACGGGTTCGAGCCCTGGTCTGGGAAGATCCCACATGCCGCGGAGCAACTAGGCCCATGAGCCACAACTACTGAGCCTGCGCGTCTGGAGCCTGTGCTCCACAACAAGAGAGGCCACGATAGTGAGAGGCCTGCGCATCGCGATGAAGAGTGGCCCCCGCTTGCCACAACTAGAGAAAGCCCTCGCACAGAAACGAAGACCCAACACAGCCAAAAAAAAAAAAGTAAATAAATAAATAAGTCAGGAGCTCTTAAAAAAAAAAAAAAATTAAAAAAAAAAAACCACAATGAGATATCACTACATTCCTATCAGAAAGGCTAAAATTTAAAAACCACCAAAGAAAAAATTAATTAATTAATTAATTAATTAAAATAAAAACCACCAAGGGCTAGCAAGGATGAAGAGAAAGTTAGATCACCCATACTGATCCACTCCCACCACTGATGGAAATGGAATAGTCACTTTGGAAAACAGTGTGACAGTTTCTTTAAAAACTAAACATGCAACTGCCATACAACCAGCTACTGTGCTCCTGGACATTTACCATAGAGAAATGAAGACATGTGTTCACACCAAAACCTGTACATGAATGTTTATATTTATAGCAGCTTTATTTCTAATAGCCAAAAACTGGAAACAACCCAGATGTCTTTCAGTGGGTTAATGGTTATGCAAAATGTGGTCTATCCAATACCACCATTGCTAACTACTACTCAGCAATAAAAAGAAATGAACTATTGATACACACAACAACCTGGATCAATCTCCAGAGAAAAAAGCCAATTCCAAAGGGTTACATACTGTATGATTCCATTTATAGGGCACACCTGAAATGACAAAATTACAGAAACGGAGAATAGATTAGTGGTTTCCAAGAGTTAAGAAGGAGGGGGGGGCATCCCTGGTGGCGCAGTGGTTAAGAATCTGCCTGCCAATGCAGGGGACACGGGTTCAAGTCCTGGTCTGGGAAGATCCCACATGCCGCAGAGCAACTAAGCCCGTGAGCCACAACTACTGAGCCTGTGCATCTAGAGCCTGTGCTCCGCTACGGGAGAGGCCGCAACAGTGAGAGGCCCGCGCACCGTGATGAGGAGTGGCCCCCACTCGCCGCAACTGGAGAAAGTCCTCGCACAGAAACAAAGACCCAACACAGCCAAATAAATAAATAAATAAATAATAAAAAATAAATAAATAAGATGGGGGAGGGGAAGTGGGTGTGAGCAGAATAAGGTATACTGTGGTGATAGAAATGTTCTGTATTTTGACTATATCAATGTCAATATCCTGGTTGTGATACTGAAGTGTAGTTTTGCAAGATACTAAGTGGGGGGTGAGATAAAGGGTATATAGAATCTCTGTGCTATTTCTTTAAATCACATGTGAATCTACAATTATTTCAAAATAAAAAGTTTAGTTAAAAAATGAATGAAGGAAAAATTAATACAATCAGAAGAACAATTTCATTTGATATATAACAACACTGAACACTATTAAATATTCAAACACTACTTTATAATTTCTTAGTTTAGAACAATAAAACATATCCCTTGAATTTTCTCAATCATAGCCATTCTACAAAGATTCACGTCTAACCAGTCAGAATTCAGCTCACCTTCCACACTGTCAGAACAGGAAGTTCCAATGCCAGTGTCACCACTGTCAGAAGCTATACTATGTCTCCTGATATGGTTATTTCGTTGGTTAGATGGAACAGTTGTGGCCTGCCACAATGATTCATTACCAGGTAACCATGCTGATGAAGAATAATCTGGGCCTACAAAAGAAAATATGCAGAAGTTAACACATTTATAATGTCTGTGAGTAGATAGAAGACATCTTTTGACCTTGTAAAAAATGCAAATAAGGTAAAATAAGCTTATTTTCTGCCAAAAATAATTTAAATAGATCGGTGATATCTAAGATTCACCAAATAAACTTACTTATCACACATACACAAATTCAATGCTGATTAGGCAGCTTCCTCTGGCTGAAGAGCTCTGATTTCTGCTTATAGACATTGAACTTTTAAACATGGAACTACTGTCTGATTTAAAATATCAACTCTATCATCAATCCATCTGGAAATGTCAGCACTCTGCTTTGTAATATTTCATAGGTAGGCATCTGTGATCCCAGACACAGGCATTAGCTGAGAATTGGGACTCAGGGAAAATCTAATCAAATCATATTGCATGCCAATGTAAGTAGAATGTGCTCATGGAAGGTCAAAAAAATTTATTTTTTTCCGCTATAACCTAACCACTTAAAATTTTAAATTCTTTTGCATTATTTTAATTGACTTTATTTCTTTAGCTATCTTTTGATAAAAGTGTAACACCGGAGCATCTTCCTGGCTCTTTGCTTAATTTTCCCTTTTGAGTTACATTCAATCTTCATTGTTTAGCTAATGTATCACTTTTCAGTGTTCTCTTATAATCTTTATTTTCACTTACGTTGTCCATTTTTATTTAACTTACATTTGCCTTTTTCTGACTTATCCATCATTTTACGTTTTTGCTCACTTCATTCTTTTACTGTCTACAATGCCACTCAAAATACACCCATGGACCAATGTCATTCTGTGAACTATTAATTACAAGTTCATAAAAATTAGGTGCAGAAATAAAGGACAAGCACTGAAAAATGTTTATAGTAATTTGAAAGAGCAATTTTAAATCTTGAATTTTATACAACGCTATAGTAGCACATGTCTTTATCAACGGTTAACACAGTGACTCTAAAATTGAAGCCTGTAGACTTATTTGTGGGAGTTAACAAGCTCTGTACAAGAATTTTGAGCCTTCAATTCAATTATACCCTTGAAAATTAATAAGCATATTATAGATGACGTGAATAGCTACCTTAAAGCAGACATTATCACATAATTATAATACTCCCATTTGGGTTTTATGTTTGCAATTGCAGTTGCTTCTAAGTAAAGCGGAAATGACTGGGCACTTATCATCATGATGTGAAACAAAACATCATTACAGAATTATCATGTTACATGCTACTGAAATTGGCATGCAAGGAGAGCTTTCTAGCAGTTTAATAAACATAAGAATCACAAAATGACAAACACATCCACAAAATTAATTACATCATTTTTACCACACTTAGGAACAGTCATTCTCTTTATTAATATCAAAATATATAAAGAGATTAATAATAAAACCAGGGACTTCCCTGGTGGTGTAGTGGTTAAGATTCCACGTTCCCAATGCTGGGGGCCGGGGTTTGATCCCTGGTCAGGGAACGAGATGCCACATGCATGCTGCAACTAAGAGTTAGCATGCCACAACTAAGGAGCCCACCTTCCACAACTAAGACCCGGTGCAACCAAATAAATAAATAAATATTAAATTGTTTAAAAAAAATAATAAAACCAGACCTGAAGCTATTTTCTACCATATTAACCCCAACATTAAAGTTCTAGTTCTAATAAAACATTATGCCAAATTATTATTAACTTTAATTTCTATTTATAATATAATTTATAAATTAAGTTTGAGTTTTATAGATCTATCTATGAAGTATACAAGCAGCCTTAAAAGTCATATACATTTAAATTAACTCAAGCTTAAAAAACAGTGGCCAAAGAAATACTTCTACCAGCTTTGAGGTCCAGAACAACCACTTAAAACTTTGTAGATTCTAGACCTATCTCAGAATGGGACTTATCTTAATTCATCTGACTAAGCACTCACACATTAAATCACCATGTGAAGGCATTCTGTCACCAGATCTGCTCTAACTCTGATTTGTCTATAATCTGCACCAAAGATATTTTCTTTAAACAGCTCCTCAGGTAATATTCCTTTTAAATGAACTCAAAGTCCTATCTAAACCCTTATCAAAAAGGGCAACCAGCCTACTACTTTCTCTCCCAAGTGCAAACCTATTAATTGGAGAAATTTTTTTAGGAATACTCAGAAAACAACATAAATAGGCTGGTAGTACATGGAAATGGCAAATAAAGATATGAAAGGATGTCCAACCTTACTAATAACGAGAGAAATGAAAAAGACAACAATGTTTTTATTTTTAGATTTTTAAATTATCTATAACATTAAATACCACTGGCAAATATTTGAAATACCAATGTCAAACAAAGTGCAGGGAAAGCTCACATACTTTTGTGGGTATATAAACTGATAGAACCTTTCTAAATTAGGGCATCTGGAAACAGGTATCTAAATTTCAATATGTGTGTAAATTTCAACATAAGACCTCCTACTAGGAATTTTTATAAAGAAGTAATAGAGAAGTATAAAAATATATAAGCACAAGGACAGTACTTCTTTAATAATAAAAATAAATGCCTAGAAACAAAATATGTATCTGTAAGTTAGTTGATAATATTCAAGTGCTAAAAATAATTTTACTGACTTTTCTTTTAACATGTAGTGACATCCAAAATATTAAGTATGTGTGGGAGCAAAGCATTTGTATCGCTACATATATAGTATGATTCCATGGTTAGAGAAGAGACTGTACATTTACATATATGGAAAAAGGAGCTTCCAGGGAGCTCTACGTCTAAATGTCAACATTGACTACAATGTTTTACGAAAGGAACAAATACATTACAGAACATTTACTCTATCACTAGGGATGATGATGATGATGATGATGATTATACACTATCATCTTCCGGGGAAAAATGCTGAAAATTACTTATATTGATTTGCAGATTACATCAACATTTGATTCTGAAAGGAACCAGCTATAGAGCAAGATATGTAAATTCAACAGATTCCTGGTTAACAATTTTACAAAAGCTGCATAAGACCACTGAAATAAAGTAAAAACTCTTGCTTTTAGACAATATAACCATCTTGAGCAGTATAAAGTAGTATTACATGTTTAGGCCACAACACCTCCACCCCATTTATTGTTAACAAATCTTGGCCCGAGGAAACCATTTGTAGATAAAAGGATATAATACCCCCCAACCCCACCCCCCAGCCCACACACACACACACACACATACACACCAGTAACGGGAGTAAAAAAAGAAAGAAAAAAAACACTGATAATGATATGGTGTTACTACCAGAAGCTAGGAAGATTTTCAATAATTAGTCTTAAATCATTAGCTATTACCAGGAAGAATGGCTCAACAAAACTTTTTCTGAAGTTTTCTGAAGGTCAGACAGTAAATATTTTCACCTTTGCAAGCCATCTGATATCTATCAAAACTATCCAACTCTGTCACCATTGTGGTAAAGGCAGCAGTAGACAACAGAATGGGTATGACTGTGTGGCAATAAAACTTTATTTATAAAAACGGATGACAAGCTAGATTTGATCCATGGGCCCTAGTTTGCAGACCCCTGATCGAGAGTAAAAAATTATTCTAATAGATAAATATCCTCTAAAATCCAGCTGATTCAAAATGAGTAACTCCAGCCAGCATGTTAATTCATTCTTTTATTCAGAAGAAATTCTAGTTCATCCTAGAGCACATACCAGCAAGTCCTGCTGCTCTAAATCTGAAAATTCATGGGAGCATTACTGAAGTTATCTGAGGACTACCAACACCAACAACTTTTTTGGATTTCTTTTTCCAGAATAAACAGTCTCAGTTTGTAATAAACTTTTGCATTCTATTACAAGTTAATCACTAAAGGGATGTTTCCTATAAGCTTAAATTATACATAATGGCCCATCTCTAGGAAACCTGCCTCCCAGGTAGTGAGCATTAAGCTGAAATACCTCCGTTTAGCTCACAGGAAACATCCTGACCAGGCCCACCTGTGAATGACTACAGGTAGGAAGAAATTAACACATCCCCTCTGGAGGCTGACTGGAACCAGGAAATGTTTGACTTTACTCCCTCCCCTTTTAGTATAAAAGAAGCCTGAATTCTAACTCAGGCAAGACGGTTCTTTGATGCATGAGCCCACCATCTTCTCAGTTTGCTGGCTTTCCAAATACAGTCACTACTCCTTGCCCTGACAACTCATCTCTCGATTTAACAGCCTGTCGTGCAGTGAGCAGTATGAGCTTGAACTCGATAACAAGTTGACCTGTATGGTTTATTTATTTATTTTTTTGGCCGCACCGTGTGGCTTGTGAGATCTTAGTTCCCCAACCAGGGCTTGAACCCAGGCCCTCGGCAGTGAGAGCACAGAATCCTAACCACTGGATTGCCAGGGAATTCCCCTGTATGGTTCAAAACTCTTAGACAACATCAAACACATATTCATATGTATGATGGTTAACTTTATGTGTCAACATAACTGGACCATGGGGTGGCCAGATACTGGGTCAAACATTATTCTGCATGTTTCTGTGAGGCTATTTTTAGGTGAGATTAGTATTTAAATTGGTAGACTGAGTAAAGCAGATTGCCCTCCATATGTGGATGGGCCTCATCAAACCAGCTGAAGGTCTGAATGGAACAAAAGGTTGACCCACCCCCAATAAAGAGAGAATTCTTCCTGCCTAAAGGCCTTCAAAATAGAACATTGGCTTTTCCCTGTCTTTGGACTGGAAGTGAAACATAAGCTCTTCCTGGGTCTCAGGCCTGTCAGCCTTCAGAATAAAACTCCAACATCAGCTCTCCTGGTTCTCAGGCCTTCAAATTCAATTTGAAACTAAACCATTGACTCCCCTGGGTCTCCAGCTTGCTGACTCACACAGCAGATCTTGGGTCTTACCAGCCTCCATAATCACATGAACAAATTCTTTATAATAAATCTCTTCCTACAGATATATAGAGACAGAAAAAGAATATAAATACACATTTTTTTCTCAAGTGCACATGAAACATTCTCCAAGACAGATCATGTCTTATGCCACAAAATAAGTCTTACTACATTTAAGAAGATTTACACCATATCAAGCCATCTTTTCCAATGACAATGGTATGAAATAAATCAATTAAAAGAAAAAAACAGAAAATTCGCAAACATGTGGTGCTTAAACATGCTCCTAAACCACCAATGGGTCAAAAAAGAAATCAAAAGGGAAATCAAAAAATATCTGAGACAAATGATGGAAACACAACATAACAAAACTTATGGAATGCAAAAGCAGTTCTAAGAGGAAAGTTTATAGTGATAAATGCCAACATTAAGAAAGCTCAAATGAACATCTAATTTTACACCTTAAGGAACTAGAAAAAGAACAAACTAACCCCAAAGTTAGTACAAGGAAGGAACTAATTTAGGATTCCGGGCTTTCACTGCCGTGGCCCGGGTTCAGTCTCTGGTCAGGGAATTGAGATCCTGCAAGCTGCGTGGTGACGTTAAAAAAAAAAAAAAGTTTAAAGAAGGAAGGAAATAATAAGAATCAGAGTGGAAATAAATGAAATATAGACTAAAAAGACAACTGAAAAGATCAATGAAACTAAAGCTATTTTGAAAAGATAAACAAAACTGACAAGCCTGAATGACTACGGGAAAAAAAAGTCTCAAATGAAAAAGGTGCCATTACAACTGCTCACACAGAAATACAAAGGATCATAAGAAACTGCTATGAACAATCATAAGCCAACAAATTGGCCAACCTATAAGAAGTGAATAAATTCCTAGAAACATACAACCTACCAAGACTAAATCATGAAGACAAAGAAAATCTGAACAGACCAATTACTAGTACAGATATTGAATCAATAATCAAAAACCTTTCAACAAAGATATGTCCAGGACCAAATGGTTTCACTAGGGAATGAATCCTACCAAACATTTAAAGAACTAATACCAATCCTTCTCAAACTCTTCCAAAAAATGGAAAGGGAGAGAATAATTCCAAACTCTTTTTAAGAAGCCATCATTACCCTATACTGGACACTACATTACCCAGACAAGGACACTACAAGAAAATCACAGGCTAATATCCCTAATAACATAGATACAAAAATCCTCAACAAAATATTAGCAAACCTAATTCAACAGCACATCAAAAGGACCATACACCATAATCAAATGGGATTTATTCCAGGGATGCAAGGATGGTTCAACATATGCAAATCAATAAATGTGATATACCACATTAACAACATAAAGCATAGAAATCATATAAACTCAAAAGATGTAGGAAAAGTATTTGACAAAATTCAACATCCTTTCGAGATAAAACTCTCAACAAACTGGGTATAGAGGGAACATAACACAATAAAGGTCATATATGACTAGCCCACAGTTAACATCATACTCAACAGTGAAAAAGCTGAGGAACAAGATCAGAAACAAGACAAGGATACCGATTCTCACCACTTTTACTTAATGAAGTACTGGAAGTCCTAGCCAGAGCAATTAGATAAGAAAAAGAAATAAAAGGTATCCAAATCGGAAAGGAAGCAGTAAAACTGTCTCTATTTGCATATAACATACTATATATGGAAAACCACCAAAAAACTGTTAAATCAGCAAGTTCAGTAAAGTTACAGAATACAAAAATCAATACACAAAAATCAGTTATGTTTCTATATACTAACAATAAACTATTGAAAAGACAGATTAAGAAAACAATCCCATTTACAACTGCATTGAAAAGAACACTAAGAAGTAAATTAAACCAAGGAAGTAAAATATCCACACACCAAAAACTATAATACCTTGAGATGAAAGAAACTGAAGAAGACACAAATAAATGGAAAGATATTTCATGCTCACAAATTGGAAGAATATTGTTAAAATGTCCATACTACCCAAAGTAAGCCACAGATTCAATGCAATCCCTATAAAACTTTCAATGGTATTTTTCACAGAAATAGAGAAAACAATCCTAAAATTTGTATAGAACCACAAAAGACCTTGAATGGCCAAATCAATTCTGAAAAAGAACAAAGCTTGAAGCATCAAACATTCTGATTTCAAACTATACTATAAAGCTATAGTAATTAAAACAGTATTGTCATTAAATAAAGACTCACAGATCAATGGAATGGAATAGAGAGCCCAGAAATAAACCCATGCATACACAGTGAGTTAATTTACTATCAGGGATCCAAGAATATACAAAGGGGAAAGGATAAATGGTGTTAGGAAAACGGGACAGCCACAGGCAAAAGAATGAAACTGCTCCCCTATCTTACACCATACACAGAAGTGAACTGAAAATGGATTAGAGACTTGAACATAAGACCTGAAACCATAAAATTCCTAGAAGAAAACATACAGGTATGCTCCTTAACATTGGTCTTGCAATGATTTTTTTGGATTTTGACACCAACAGCAAAAATAAATAAATGGTACTATATCAAACTAAAAAGCTTTTGAATAGCAAGGAAAATCATCATAAAAAGAAAGAAAGAAAGAAAGAGAAAGAAAGAAAGAAAGGAAGGAAGGAAGGAAGGAAGGAAGGAAGGAAGGAAGGAAGGAAGGAAAGAAAGAAAGAAAGGAAAGAAAAGAAAAAAGAAAAGGCAACCTATAGAATGGGAGAAAATATTTGCAAACCATATATCCAATAAGGGATTAATATACAAAATATATAAAGAACAACTCAACAGCAGAAAAACACCCAAATAAAAATGGCCAAAGGGCCTGAATAGACATTTTTCCAAAGACACACACACACACACACAAACACACACACACAATAGAATATTATGCTAAGTCTTAGCATCTAATGTAGAATACGATGACTATAGTTAACAACAGTTTTGTATACTTGAAATTTGCTAAGAGAATAAAACTTAAGTGTTCTCAACTAAAAAAAAAAAAGTAATTATGTGAGGTGATGGATGTGTTAATCAACTCTAATGTGTTAATCAACTCTAATGAGAATCCTTTCTCAATGTATACATATATCAAAACATCACATTTACACTTTAATACATTACAATTTTATTTACCAATTATACCTCAATAAAGCTAAACTAAAAAGAAAAGAATCCAACATTTGGGACAATGGGGCTATAGAATGTTCCTAAAGCGTTATTTCTAATAAGGAACTGTTACAAATAAACCAAAAGGGAGAAGGGAACACAATTTTGGCCATTAAAATAGTGAAGACCTAAAAGTATAAAATGCTTATATTGTCAATCTAAGTAAGACATAAAATTTAATAAATGGGAAATTCACAAATAACCTCAGATTTCATATTGTCTAGGAATTCTCTGAACTCTTTTTTTCCCTGTTTCTAGCTTAGCACTCACCATATCAAACTGAAGTTATCTGTGCCTGTATCTGTCCTCCTTCTAGACTGCAGTAACAGTCATTGAGGGCAAGGACCATGTGTTCCAGATCTTACTCAGTGCTGCAGCCAGCATATAGTAAACATTCAAACAAACAAAAAAAACTGCATAAAGCAACTGGAAAGAAATACATCAAAATACTACCTGTGGTTTTCTCTAGATGGTAAGATCACTGGTAATTTCTTCGACTTTTATGCTTTGTATTATTACTTTAATAATCAGAAAAATAAGCTTTATTTTTTTAATCCTTAACCCCCACCACTAATAAACCAAATAATTTACTTATTAAGTACCTCTTAGTTATTCTATATCTGTGCTAAGTAACTATTAATGAAAGTCTTTGGAGATATGTTTTCCGAGAAATGGGTATACAACTTACTTGGCCTAATTTGGAACAAAAGGCATACATTCTAACACATAAATCAAACTACCATAACTTTTTTTAAATGTTCAAAAATTCAAAACTACAAATTAATGTTTACAAAATGAATTATATTTATACACTTAAAAGGAAAAAAATTTCTTCGAAGTAAAGAACTTAGAACAGACTGGTTCTTTGGTTTGGTTGATAGCTACAAGTCTGTTTCAATATCACAATTAATTTAGTCCAGTAGAAGAAAAAAATTTTTAAAGCTGTAGGAGGAGAGTCTACCGGGGAAACACAGCAACTCATATACTTTGACAAAAGACCAGTGCAGTCCTTTTTCTAGGAAGGTATCCTCATCAAAAGAACTCTAGAAGAAGGAAGCATATAATAAGTCCAATCACATCAGACAAATCATTCGATCAATCAATGGGGAAAACATGTCCTATTCAGAACAGCATCTTATTCTTTTAAATCAGTAAGACATTTTAATTTGCTTATGATGGTATCACAATGATCTTATTTTTGCTAAACTTTTCCTTTTAAAGGAACAGGCAATTCATTCAGGTTTCCCAAAATGACGAAATTAGCTATAGAAGGTGATCTCCTCTAGCATGAATTCACATTTGTCTTAACCTTTAAATATAACTACTACTTTCTTTAAAAGATCCAATATTTTATGTGCCTAGAACACTGAAGATAATTAACAAAATGTCATGATTGAAATAACATTCTAATCTTTCATTTAGATTGAATGAATCAATCTGAGAAGAATGACATGGCGTGTCTCTATTCAACATAATCCAGAATCACAAAGCAGTCAGAATTAGACACAAATATGCTTACCAGGTGATACAAGGAAAATTTTCTCACACAATAGTTATAAGACTACACTACTAAAAGGGAATTACTCAATTTCTAGATATGTGCTATGCACTTAAAAAAACAAACTTTAAGGCTCAGTGATCTCTGAAATAAGGTATTACCTAGGTCCTATCATATTAGAGCAACTGAATGACTGTGTAGAATCAGCTCTCTCTAGAACAAAGACACATTTCTGCAAGAACAGCAAAGATTCCCAAGACACCATACATTGGGACTTCTCTTTGGAAGACAATATGGTACATTTTTTAATACCAATTTCAATAATTTTAAATAGAATACTGAATGCCCAGGGATAACTTATTTAATAATTACTAATATTTCTCACACTGGAAAAACAGGAAGATTAGCATCAAATGAATAAGTAACCTATTATATTTTATTTTCTTTCTGAAGCTTTTTTTCTAAATTGGAAGCAAAAATGCATACAACATCAAGTCTTCCACAATATGCTAACATAATTGTAACTGCACTTAGAAGAACTAATCTTATTGAATTTTTAAAATGACAATGCTAAGCCAAAAAAAAAAAACAACACCATTGACAAAGCAGATTTATAGTTGTAAATAAAAAGCTGAATATACAATACAAACTATGAATGCAAATTACAGTGTTTTTTAAAATGCAGGTTAGCATCCATTCAGTGCACTGAGACTAACCTTTTTTAATAAAATAAAACAGAAAAAAAGAGAAAATATCAAATCATATTTACCCTTATTTGACATAAGATACACAAATCTCACAATATAACATCTCTGAAATGTTAACAAGTACTTCTCCTCAAAGTTCAGAACAGTAGCCTTCAAGCTGCCCCAATTCTATCAATAGAAACCAAGTTAAAAAGAAAGAAATGCAGGGAATACAACAACAAAAATCTCTTTTCCTTAACTCATACACCTAATCCATTTCTGAAACTCTTCAGTCCATTTCAGAAGTATTCACTGAATTAGTTCTCTCCTCTTCTTCCCACTGTCACAGATCATATGTCTTTTGGCTGAACTGCTGCACAGATGTCCTGCTGGAGTAACTCTGCCCAAGCCAGCCTCTACCCTACTATCAGAAAATATATTTACGTCATTCTTTTGCTTAAAACTCAAATTCCTTAACTTTGGCAAAGTTCTTCACCAACTGGCAACCTCATTTTCTAAGACTTTACAACTTCTACCTCTCCCACTTCAGCTCCCCTACACTCTGTAGCCACACATACCTAACCACTGCCTCCAAACAGATCAGGTTCTTTTGTGACTCCCTCCACGCTATTTCTCTTCTCTCTCTTCTTTAAGAGTCCTGATTCAGAATTAACTTGCTCTAAATGTTTTCTCTGATTTCTCCAGGTGGTATTAAAATAACTACTACTTTGTGCTCTCCCAATATATCACTCAAAATACCATAACAGCATTTACTAAATTATATTAACCCATATGTATATGACTTTCTTCTTCCTCACCAAAAGGCAACTTTTTTTAGTCTCTAGCACAGAGCTGCACAGTTAAGACAGGGTCTCAATAAATGTAGTCATTATAACTACTGGGTACCCAATAAATGTTCCTGGCATAAAATTAAAACTTTGGAAGCTTTATAATTAGATCTTAAAAACAGTCTTTGTTTTAGAAGGATTAAAACAGGGTGTTTTTTGGTTTTGTTTTGTTTTTGGTTGTTGTCTGTTTGTTTTAAAATCCAGGAGATTTTAAACTATCCCTTGAGCCAGTTTGCATTTAAGTATCTATTTAAAGATCAGTAAATATTTTCCAACGTAGATAAAAACAAACAAAACAAAAAAAAAACTAATAATTATAAGTGATTTGAAAGGCTGTTGGCCAAAATTCCTAATAAATGTGGGAAAACAATTTTCAATAGCGTCAAAAGGCACAAAAAAGTCACCAAAAAATTAAATAGAACATTAAAACACAGAAAAATATTCACATTAATAGTAATCAGGAAAACAAAAACAGAAAATCTTGTACTACACTGGAAAATACCTAGCTAAAGTGAAAGAAACTTAATATAGAGATATTTATGTTATTCATCCTACTCTTCTTCATTTCAGTACTGTTTACCTCTAGAGTAAGTGACTCCAATAGTTTTAATTTTTCTTTAATTATAGAATTAATAGTATAGCTTAGTGGAAAAGAATATGGACTATGAAACTAGACTCCCTGGGTTCAAGTTCTGTACCACTCTTATAAGCAGTGAGATCTTGAGTAAGTCACTTAGCCAATCTGTGCCTCAGTTTCTTCGTATGTAAGAAGAGAAAAAAAAATTATAGTATCTATCCTATAGGGCTGTTGTGATAATTAAATGAATTAATATGTAAAGATATTTTTTAAAGTGCCAGGCATAAAAACAGACACAATAGATCAATGGAACAGAATAAAGGGCCCAGAAATAGTCTCTTCAATAAATGGTACTGAGAAAACTGGACAACCACATGCAAAAGAATGAAACTGGACCTTATCTTACACCATACATGAAAATCAACTCAATGGGTTAAAAATGTAAGACTTTAAACCGTAAAACTCCTAGAAGAAAACACAGGGGGTAAGCTCCTTGACATCAGTCTTGGCAATGATTTTTTTGGATTTGACACCAAAAGCAAAGGCAACAAAAAGTAAAAATAAAGGGCTTCCCTGGTGGCGCAGTGGCAGAGAATCTGCCTGCCAATGCAGGGGACACGGGTTCGAGCCCTGGTCTGGGAAGATCCCACATGCTGCGGAGCAACTAGGCCCGTGAGCCACAACTACTGAGCCTGCGCGTCTGGAGCCTGTGCTCCGCAACAAGAGAAGCCGCAACAGTGAGAGGCCCGCGCACTGCGATGAAGAGTGGCCCCCACTTGCCACAACTAGAGAAAGCCCTCGCACAGAAACTAAGACCCAACACAGCCATAAATAAATAAATAAATAAATAATTTTTAAAAAAAGTATACTACATCAAACTAAAAAACTTCTGCACAGCAAAGGAAACCATCAACAAAATGAAAAGGCAATCTGCTGAATAGGAGAAAATATCTGCAAGTCATCTATCTTATAAGGGGTTAATATCCAAAATATAGAAGTAAATGATACAACTCAATAGAAAAAAAAAATCTGATTAAAAAATGGGGGGAGGAACTGAATAAACATTTCTCCAAAGAAGCCATACAAATGGCAACAGGTACATGAAAAGGTGCTCCACATCACTAATTAGCAGCGAAACGCAAATCAAAACCACTGAGATAGCACTTCATACCTGTTAGAATGGCTATTATTAAAAAGACAAGAAATAACAAGTGTTTGCAAGAATGTGGAGAAAAGAGAAAACTTGTACGCTATTGGTGGGCATGTAAATTGGTGCAGCCACCATAAAACAGTATGGAGGTTACTCAAGAAACTAAAAATAGAACTATCATATGATCCAGCAATCCCACTTCTGGGTATATACCCAAATGAAATGAAATCACTATGCCAAAGGGATACCTGCATCCCCCATGTTCACTGCTGCACTATTTACAATAGCCAAAACACAGAAACAACCTAAGGGTCCATCAACAGATGGATGACTAAAGAAAATGCATTTGTACAGAATGGAATATTATGCAGTCATAAAAAGAAGAAAATCCTGTTGTAACATGAATGGACCTTGAGGGCATTACAATAAATGAAATATGCCAGACAGAGAAAGACAAAAACTGTATGATCTCATTTACATGTAGAATCGAAAACCAAACAAACTCATAGAGACAGGGAACTGACTGGTGGCTTCCAGGGGCAGGTGGTGGGAGGGTGGGGGAAATGGGTGAAGGTGGTCAAAAAGTACAAACTTCCAGGTATAAGATAAATAACTTTGGGGATATAATGTACAGCATGGCGACTACAGTTAACAATACTATACTGTATATCTAAAGTTACTAAAATTAGTAAATCTTTAAAGTTCTCATCACAAGAAAAAAAAACCATAACTATGTGTGGTGATGGACGTTAACTAAACTTATTATGGTAATCATTTTGCAATATATACATACAGCAAGTCATCATATTATACACCTTAAACTAATACAATGTTATGTATCAATTACACCTCAATCAAACTGGAAAAAAATCTACCTCAATCTAAGTTAACTGGCTTTCTTGCATTTAAGGATTTAAATCGAATTTTAAGTAATCAACACCTAGTACTCTTTGCTTTCTAAATATAAAAAAAGAAATCTGGAAGTTCATTAACTATTACTATTAAAACTACTTATTAGTACTATTATTACTAAAATTAATAAAAATAATTTTTAAAAACATTACCACAAAAGGTATAAGACTATAGTCTTCAGATGTAATTCTAAATTTCCTTACTTTCAATTTGAGTAGAACAAGGACGAGTTTTAAACTAGGTTGGTTCAGGTGGAGGTTAAAATTAACTCAATTAAGAACAATGATCAGATGGATAAATAAGATGTTCACCTTTCACATAAAAAGTATGAATTCAAACCAGTAATATTCACTCATGATATAAAACAAGGAACTCAAGAGCATCAGGGTAGCAACCAACAAAGGTAAGACTATCTCCTTCTATGAAAAAAATCATGTGCCTGTTGATTACAATATGTGGACAGGCCAAAGATTCCTATCTTATACTCTGGTTACATGAAGTGCTGTATTCAAAAGAGTATTTTGGTAGCTATTTGGAATGAGGGCCACATATTTAATTTAGTCTCTCATAAGCCTTTGTTTCTGTTTATAAACTGGAAAAAAATGAGGTATGATAAAAACTAATAAGAGGTTTTTTTTAATAAAACCACTACAAACGTGAGGGAGTATAACAAGTCGTATTCCAGAGGGGTTTACCTTTGTCTTTGAATATACCTATTTCATAATATCAATTAATAGAGAAAATATTCTACATGGTGGCAAATTATGTCCAAACTTAAGAAGGATCATCAGTCCAGGAGGAAATAAAAGCCCCAATAAAAATAAACATTCCTAAATAAAGTTGTTAGACCTAATGCTGCTAGACCTAATGAAAATTCACATAGCCACCGACTTCCAAAGAAAGCAGAGTAAGCTCATTATTTCTCAATTAGCCTGTTGTTTTCTGATACTTAGGAGCCTAAGTGCTTTACTTAATACATTTAAATGCCAAAACGAAAACAAAAGTTTAGTTTTAAAACACTCGAAAATAAAGTTTTGAGAAAATTTATAAATAACACCCCCAAATTTAAAAACTTAACTTCTAGTTAAACTTTTCAGTACATTATTATTATAAAATGAGATGGGATGCTCAGAATTAATGAAAAAGCTTCAGTAATGTCATGACAAAGCAGTGTATATTGATTATGATCAATAAACACACGATATCTGCCTCTACAAGACAGTGTAAGCACCTCATAGAAAACTTTAAACTTTACATGAAATGTAGTCCAAATTTTTCATCCCATTCTCTTTCAGAAGGTTAACTAAAAACTAGAGTTCACTTCAGAACTCTGAACTTTCAGTATTAAAACAGCATCAATAAAGCAATGAAGACATCTACTATGTGAAGAGGGCATAAAACAAAGTTCCTGATCTTGAATCTACTATCTTTAAAGTAATTTAAAAATCTCTTTAAAGTAATTTAAAACCTTACACCAGTTCAGATGCCCTAGGCAGAATCCTATAGTCAAGACTCAGTGACTGTTCAATGTAAGGCATCCCAGGAGACACTACCGCTAGTTTTAAAACTGAATGTCCCAGGCAAACCCACATAGTTGGTCACCCTAGCTTGAGAAATGGTAAGGGCAAAGAAAGCAACCCAAACACTCACTGAGAACTTATGTACCAATTCTATGTAATAAAATGTGCAGACTCGATTAGAGAATCTTTAATCCCTACTAGTTTTAAATTTTTAAGTCTCTCACTGGAAGTATGCAGTGGCACTGGTCCATTCTCTTCCGTCTCATCTCACATGGCCTCTCGGAAGCACGCGGCTCTGGTGGTGCACACTCGTTCCTTCAGTCTCCTCTCCGCTGGAACACCACACTCTGCTGGCTGTTCTCCTACTTCACTGGCTGCTCCTTCTCAGTCTCTTTGGATGGCTCCTCCCTCCGCTATCTGACCAGAAAACGGTAACCTCTGCTGTCTTCTCGATACTCTACGTGATCACATTTAAACACCATTCAGGCACAGGTAACTGTCAAAATCCCTACCTCCACCTTCCCATCTCCCCACTGAGATGCAGACTTGTATACCCAACATCTCACCTGAACCTCTCAAATGCATCTCAAACGCCACACGGCTAAAACAGGACTCTTAATTCCACTTATCTTCCTCACATTCTTCCACACCTCAGAAAATGGCGCCACCATCCATTATAATTACTGAAGCGCCAACTAAGACATCATCTTTGATTCCTCTTTCCTTCATTTACCACCCCCAAACCATCAGCAAATCCTGTCAGCTTTATTTCTCGAGTATATTCCAGACCCATTCTGTTCTCTCCAATCCAATCATACCACTCTGATCCAAGCCATCATCTCTCACCCAATCACCGCAATGACCTATTAACCGGCTTCCCTACTGCCAATCTTTCCCCCACTGCGCCACAATTTCTTCCCCCACAAAACAGCCAGGAGTGATCTATAAACACCAAGAACAGGGATATCTGCTTCATCTCCCCAGGACACAGAACACAGAACGAGGTCTGCCTCACAGTAGCGCCCAGTGTGCTGAGTGAAAGAATGAACAGTCATCTCCCCTACCCACCCACAGCTGCCTTCCCCTCACACAGAAAAGAACCCAAAATTCTTACCAATTCTTACAATGCCTTACATCAGGCCTCCCTCACCTCATATCCCTACTCACTGCGCTCCAGACTCACTGACCTCTGATATTCCTCAAGCTCCCCAAATTCATTTCTACCTTGGAGCTGTTTCTATACCCTCTGCCTGAACACTCCTGCCCTCATGTCTGGCTCCTTCTCATCACTCAGGTCTCAGAGCAATGTTACCTCCTCAGAGAGGCCTTCTCTACCCAGATCTACCCATACTACACCATCTCACCCAGCTCCCTTTTCTTCACAGTACTTAACATTAGCTGAATTATCTTGTTATTTTACTTACAGACTGTTTCCTCCCTACTAGAACGTAAGTTCCCTTAGAGCTGGGACCCTATCTTTCTTGTTCAATGATGTATCCCCAGAGCCTAGTACAATGCCTACCACACAATATTTACTGAAAGAATGACTCATATTTACCAAGTACTTATGTACGTGACAAGCACTATGCTAGGTAACAACAATGAATTTTTTTTAATTAAAGAAAAATAGAAAGTCCAAGTAAAATATTAGTATGAAGAGCAATTTGATATTCTTTTATGTTGAACAGTCCCGTTCTTAAAATGACCTTATACAATAAATTCCACTTAGTAGAATATTATTTTGCCAGTGTAAAAAATATATATCCTTAAGTAGTAACAATAATTAGTATTTCATTTAGCTTTAGAAGTTATCTAAATGATCACATTGTTCATTTTTTAATATACAATTTGAAGGAGCTAATTAAGCTATAACTCAGTAAAATCTGAGAGCCTTCATTTCTTCATCTTTTTCTCAGAGTACAAATATACACATTTCACCCAGTCAGAAAACTCAAGACTGTGTAAAAGCTTTCCGTTCTCAACATACAGAAACATTCAAAACAGAGGCTGAACTCACCATTTACTGTCTGGCCTCAGATTAATTTACCAGCTTCATTCAAGCCAAGAAGCTATCAGTAATAATCAGGTTCATTTCACAAAAGTCATCACTAAAGTTGAGATTCACCCCTCATCCCCCAAAGCCTATTATAAAAGAACATGTCCAAATGAGTTTAGGCAGAAGAGTTATGTTTCATTGTTATCAGAGTACTTTTGGGTCCATTTAATTCAGAACCACAGAAAAACTTTGTATTTGACATAATCATACCAGTTACTACCACCATCATTATGACATCACTAAACACCTTATGGCCAGGAATCAACTAGGAAAAGGCAGATTTAAAGCTTGAGGCACTGAACAAATGACACTTCTTCAGATCATGTAAGTATTTTCTATAACATTTTCTTTTCAGCACACTTGAAAACTATCATATCCTACCTCCAAATGTTTTAAGGGTTAAATGTATTAATATTTTGAAAATATGATTTATAAAAAGGAACAAATTCAGTATACCTAAGTATAAGTACTCAAAATATCCCCATGTCATACTAGATTTTTAAAACCTAAGGGAAATACATCTATCTTTCATCCAAATTTGAAACTATTATACATTTTGAATAACAGGATCTTCTCAAATGCACTCAACCAAATGTATAAAAGACATACCACTTGTTCTATTTAAAATTAGCTTTCTAACCACACTTGCCAATTGGAAAAAAAAGGAGGGGGAGGGTGGCCTTTTGTTTGATCTTTGTATGGAAATATAAGAAAATATTCATTTTATTTTCATTTATAACAATAATATCTGTAAAGCTGAAAAACTGTGGGTAAAGCCAAAACAAAATTAAACCCTAAAGAAAAGGTCAAAAGTTCAGTATTTTCCAAACCACGCTAATTAGTCCCACTTGTTTTAACTGCCATTACCTTAAAAAGAAAGTTTTCTCCAATTTTTCAGAACACTGGTTCTACATTACCTTTGGTTTTCCCTTTAGTTACATAACTGTATAAACAAACCAGTTTTAGGACACCCAGAATTAACCCACATACTGAGACAAACTCATTTAAATACCAGAAATAATTTACATATCTCTGTCTTCACACCGGCCATCAAAACCAAAATGATTGCTGATAAATTCAATCAGAAGACTGGTTCCTTCTGCTTTCAGAAAAGCTCGAAAATCGCTCAAGGTAGTCAAAAGATAATACTGGACAGTGTTTCAAATATATAAATTTCCTTTAAATTCTAAGAAAAAAATGCCTACATGAACCAAGTCAGAGGTCATTATCTTGACCTTCACCGTCTGCTCATTTGCTAAAGAAACCACACAAGTTTTTCATCTAAGGTATAAATTTTTAAACTAAAAAAATTTTAAAGATTTGCTTGGCTCAAGAAGAGAATAAACATAATTATATCACTATTCTGTAAAAGTAATCTATTCTCAGCATATAGCTGAAAAAAAATTTTTATTGGAAAGGCATGTCCTGACTTACCAAAGGTTTATCACTGTCAAAGGTTAGATAAAATATATTTGTTGTAAAGATATACTGTCCAAATTTATTAAAATTGGGTAGTATTTATAAAGTATCTTCTTCCACTATATTCTTTGTCACAGCAAAGGTTTAGAGGGTGCAATATAACCTCAAGGTCCTTCCTTCAGTTAATTAAAAATTTCTAAGCACTATGATGTTTTCTTCTTCATAGAAAACAATGGAAAAATGGATACAATGCTTGGGGGATATTAAGCCTTCAAACATGTTATTATTACAAATAAATTTTAAGAGGTTAGGTTACAAAGACATTACAGATGGCTTCTGACATGTACAGATAAACTGAAACCATTCCCTCCAGCCTCTAGGGATAATGAAGTACCTTCTCACTCACTGAAGTTACTTTGACTGCAGAGTTTGTAAGCACCCAGTGAGCATCAGAAACCTCTCAAGTGCTGTCTCCTCTTCTTAGGACAAATGGTATACATTTCAGAGAAAATAATTTCCTACTTATATGATTTTTTTACTAAACTCATGCCTACGTTCAATTCTATTATTTCTAAAAGTGTTGCAGGACCAAATTTAAGAGAATGATTTCAAATCTAACTCTGGATTTAAAAAATTTTATGTCTAGATCTAACGTACAGTATGCTACTACAGTTAACAATACTGTATTGTATGCTTGAAATGCGTTAAGAGGGTAGACCTTAAAGTTTTCTCACCAAACACACGACACAAAAAAATGGTAACTATGAGGTGATGGATATGTCAACTAGTTTGATTGTGGAGATCATTTCACAATGTGTGTGTGTATGTGTGTGTATATCAAAACCAAGTTGCACATATTAAATGTATCTATCAATACAATTTCTATTTGTCAATTACACACTAAATAAAGATGACAAAATTATGTCTAAAAAAAACCCCACATCACAAATTTCTAAACTATCACAGAATTGCAATATTTGAAATTTTAATAGAAATCTGAGTTTGTGCCTGATATTTTTTAAATAGCAAAAATACTACCAACAAAAAACCACTTCCAAATGCTTCTGCTTTTTTGTTTCGCAAACAGTTTTGAAAATGTATACCAAAATGTCAGTTACACAAGTAGAGCTCATTTTGTGTAACAAGGTTACTTAATAGGAGTCCTAGAAGCACCTAAAGTTGTAGGAAAATTTTTGTGCAAGTACATATGGCGGTTTTTCCTGGATAAATGGTCCATATAACTTGCAGCTTCTCATGGGGGGTTCAAAATTCAATTAAGATTAAACTGCGTGAAAGAACCGTCAACGTCAGATAACTTGTCACAGGCAACCCAAGCCTTATTTTTTATATCACAAATTAGGGGACGATTTATCCTAATTTGGCGGCTCCTACACAACTTTTAAGTGATGCAGGCATGAAATGGCTGTGCGTTACAAACAGCTCTCTTCACACACCCAACGCGGCAAACCCCCAGTTTTCCTTGAAAGGGCCAGGGACTGGCAAACGGATTAACACCCCTATTGCTCAAAGATCGACTGGCTTTGGCAGGACATGTCCTCCAGAGAGGGCTGCTGGGCGGTGACCAGGTCTCAGTGAGGGACTGGACCCCTCGGCGGGCACTTGCAGCCAAGGCATCACCAGCAGTCTCCTTCCGCCCCAAAACGCGCCCTAAAGTAGGGTGTGCGGATGCGGCTGCAGCAGATCCCGGTCCCCCTGGCGCGCGCCGCGCCGCCGCCGATGCAGCACGGTCGCAGCGACCTTCCCGCCCGGGGCTCCGTGAGTCCCGTTACCCACGTCGGCCACACACCCCACGAGAAAAAGGGAGGAGGACGCACAACAAAGCCTAACCCGAGGAGGCCCAAGCGAGCTGTAAGTTGGGGCGCCCGGGCTGCGGCCCCAGGAGGAGCGGCCCGGACACCGAGCCGCGCCGAGCCGGTGCGCCGCGATGCAGGGCGGACAGGGCCGGGGACGCGGGGCGCCAGAAGTCAGCCCGCGGGGCCGGGCGTCAGCAGCTGGGAGGAAGCCGGGCTGGCGGGCCGGCGCGCGGCTCGGGGGCGGGCGGCCAGGGGGAAGCCAGGCCTGAGGAGGGAGGGGAGCGGCGGCGGGGTCCCGAGGCGCCGCGGTCGGCCGCGACCCCCACCCCAGCCGGGGGCCTGTCCCGTTACTTACACGCCGGGAAGCTGCGGGCTCCGCCGGGGCTGTCCCGGCCGCCGGCCTCCGGGGCCAGGAAGCGCCCCCACATCTCGGGTGGGAGCGCCGAGTGGGCCGGGGGCGCCCGACTCCCCACGTCCGTCCTCCCTGCCTTCGCCTCCGGCGGCGGAAACTTGTCCGGAGCCTGGGCCGCGGCGGCACCGGCGGGGGAACCAGAGGGCGGGCTGGTTAACGGCCGCTCAGCGACGGGCGGGGAGCGCAGGGGCCTGATTCGCCGCGGTGGCGGCTGCCATGGTCGAGCCGGCTCGGTTGAGGCCCGGGCCGGGGAAGCGGCGGCTCCGCGATGTCGGCGATTCGGTCCCCGGCTGCGCCCAGCCTCAAAGGCTCCAGGCGAAGTTGCAGCTGCGGCTTCTCTCCGCCCCCCTCCGCCGGGGGAGCCCGAGCCGGAGCTTGTGCCCGAGCCGGGGAGGGGCGGGGCCTGGTGGGGGCGGGGCCTCGGGCGCTTACAAAAGGCGTGCGCGGCGCCGGGCGGGGCTGCGGACGGGTCCCAGTGGGTACCTTTATTCCCCTGTTCTCCGCAGGTGGTGAATAGTCGCTCGGACACACCAGCTGCATCCCTCCTTCCCCGTCCCCGCACCCTGCGAGATGAGGAGAGGGAGGAAACTTGGCCCCGGGCCTCGTCTTTTGGTTCCCCTCCCCCCCCCACACCTTGGGTAATCCCTCAGGGCCTTCAGGGCATATCTCAGAAAAGGGCGTGGAAGACCTGCCCTCCCTTCACGACTGCTTGTGATGAAAGAGGTTTCCTCGGGAGGGGCTGAGGGACTCCCAGTCTCATTTGGGATTGGGATTAAAGTTGTCATCATGCATTCCATAAGCATCGTTTACAGATCACTGTGGAGGATAGAGAAGTGGTCATTTTCCTCATCCCGCAAATTCAATGCCTGGGGGTGGGGTGGGGGGAGAGAACAGGTACCAAAATATCTACGACACGGACACCTGCAAAGAAAAAAGCAGGAGAAAAGCCCCAAGGTACTCAGTACCAGAAGGTTCAGGGAGGGGCTGTAAATTTTATTCTAGTAGCCCAATGTTTCAGATAAGCAATCAGAAAGGAGTGAAAATGGCACAAAAATGTGTAATGGGAGTGTAACTGCCTTACACCCTAAACCTTCATGTTCCTCCTCTGCCTAGTCAGTTCCCACCCTTCACCTGAACCCAGAGTGCAGGAGCACAGAGAAGGAAAAAAAGGTGCAGCAATCTCTTTTTAAATCTTACTTCTCATGGGCAATATTTATAATCCTTCCAATATTTAGATCTAAAATAGTGCATTTAATAAATATTGGTCGGGCACTGTAGAAGGAGGCGAGCTCTGCGCATGGCCGATGAATCAGGTAAACCAGAAAGCAGGTCCCTAACCCTCAACAGGCTTTGAGTCCAGTGATGCTTTTTCCTGTTTTGGATGTTTGCTAACAAAGGCCTCATATTTGTATTTAAGCACCCTGTAATTGAGAAATACTGCTTAAAACTTTTAGAGGTTAAATTACATCTAGGTGTATAATCTATCACTTACCACAGCTGTCTTGTAATTTATCAGATTGCAGTTTTACATTTAGGGTCCCCTGGGTAGAGTTCCACTTATTTCTCCAAATCATGAGCGATTGGCCAAGGGTCAACTGTTTCTAAGGACAGAAAGTGACAGAAACATGAAAAAAAAATGTGACTGGTTCCTTTCTGTGATTTAAATGTACATTAGTTCATGTAATATGACGCATGCATAGTATAGGTTCAAAAAGAAACCTAAAAAAGTAAATTCTAAATGAATTATCAGAAGCTATAGAACCAGATGAAAGTATCCTTTTTTTTCCATCATTTATACTTACCATACTCTCATATTAGGTATAGCATTTATTAAATACCAAACTTTTTTTACACAGTTCCAAGAAATGTATGAACTATTGCAGATATATCTCAATCCTTTGTGAGTTTAATATATACTTATTGTTATTCCAAAACTCTGCCAACTTCCACTCAATTCTAAGCAGTGTTTTTAAAAAATCATGTACTCAGGTTTTCTACGTGTTTTTATCAAACTGAAGGGCATGCCACTATATACACCAAAAAAGTATGTGTGAAGCTGAGACTATGTAAAATATTTCAATACTTATTGAAATAAAAGTAAAAGCAGAGAAAAACATGTTGCTATTTTGGAAGTTGGCACCAAAGATAAAAAGTTTTGTGTTCCTACTAATTAAACTTGAGAGGATAGAGATCTAATACAATTTAAATGACTGAAATACTAAGAATATTATGTATACGAGGTAAACTATAACCATCCTTTTTTTTAATCATATGAATTCTGAATATATATACAGTTGATCCTTGAACAACACAGGGGTTAGGGGGTGCCGACCCTCTGTGTGGTAGGCATTTTCGAGTATAATTTATAGTCACTCCGAATCCCCGGTTCTTCAGTATCCATGGTTTGACATCCGAGGATTCAACCAACCAGGGATCCTGTAGTACTGCAGTATTTACTATTGAAAAAAATCTGCATATAAGTCAACCCACACAGTTCAAACCCGATTTTTCAAGAGTCAACTGTATACTGAACTGAGATTTCCCTCCACATCCATGACACACCCAGTATCCACGGTTCTCAGAATGAGTAAAATCAGTCATGGCACAAGACTGAGAGACAGGACTACCTAACCATTACTAAGCCCAATGTTGTAAACCAGCATGTTTTTGTTTCATTGTAACAGTAGGTAAAGACCATAAGGAGGATCTTACAAGCTAAGACATTTATTACTGAACTTCAATATTTTAGTAATTTTTCATAAGTAGAGACAATACAAGTAAGTAATGAAAACAGTGATTGTGTATGCTTCTGTGTAAATATGTGTGTGTGTATATATGTATATATATACATAGTTGCTTAGGTGAAATTTACATGCTTAATGTTTTGGGAGAGGGCTTTAAAAGAGGAAAATAGTACTAAAAACACCATAGTTAACATCAAACCATATTAAACTCTTCATTTGAAATACTGCATTAAAAATATACATTATTTGGGGGGCTTCCCTGGTGGCGCAGCGGTTGAGAATCTGCCTGCCAATGCAGGGGACACGGGTTCGAGCCCTGGTCTGGGAAAATCCCACATGCCGCGGAGCAGCTGGGCCCATGAGCCACAATTACTGAGCCTGCGCATCCGGAGCCTGTGCTCCGCAACAAGAGAGGCCGCGATAGTGAGAGGCCCGCGCACCGCGATGAAGAGTGGCCCCTGCTTGCCACAACTAGAGAAAGCCCTCACACAGAAACGAAGACCCAACACAGCCATAAATTAATTAATTAATTAATTTAAATATATATATATACATTATTTGAAAATGAAAAATAAATGTTGCATTCATAAATCTTAAATTCTTTGGATATGAATCTCTGAACTGATTAAGTTGAACTATCTTACATGTATTTTTCTTATGTAAATTTATCATATTGGCAAACGACAACCAGAGAACTGAAGAGTGATATAACGATGGGTAAAAGTGATATTTTAACATTAGAGGAGATTGGTTCAAGATGGTGGAGTACAAGGACGTGTGCTCCCTCCCTCTTGTGAGGGCACCGGAATCACAACTAACTGCTGAACAGTCATCGACAGGAAGACACTGGATCTCACCAAGAAAAGATACCCCACATCCAAAGACAAAGGAGAAGCCACAGTGAGATGGTAGAGGCACAATCACAATAAAATCAAATCCCATAACCGTTGGGTGGGTGACTCACAAACTGTAGAACAACTATACCACAGATGTCCACCCACTGGAGTGAAGGTTCTGAGCCCCACGTCAGGCTTCCCAACCTGGGGGTCCAGCAACGGGAGGAGGAATTCCCAGAAAATCAAACTTTGAAGTTTAGCGGGATTTGATTACAGGACTTCAGCAGGACTGGGTGAAACAGAGACTCCACTCTTGGAGGGCACATGCAAAGTAGTGTGCATATCAGGGCCCAGGGAGAAGGAGCAGTGACCCCATAGGAGACTGAACCAGACTTACCTGCTAGTGTTCGAGGGTCTCCTGCAGAGGCGGGGGGTGGCTGTGGCTCATGCGGGAACAAGGACACTGGCAGCAGAAGTTCTAGGAAGTACTCCTTGGTGTGAGCCCTCCCACATTCCGCCATTAGCCCCACCAAAGAGCCTGTATGCTCCAGTGCTGGGTCGCCTCAGACCAAACAACCAACAAGGAGGGAACCCACCCATCAGCAGACAAGCGGATTAAAGTTTGACTGAGCTCTGCCCGCCCAAGCAACACCCAGCTCTACCTACCAGCAGTCCTTCCCATCAGGAAGCACCCACAAGCCTCTTAGATAGCCTCACCCACCAGAGGGCAGACAGCAGAAGCAAGAAGAACTACAGTCCTGCAGCCTGTGGAACAAAAACCACATTCACAGATAGACAAAATGAAAAGGCAGAGGACTATGTACCAGATGAAGAAACAAGATAAAACCCCAGAAAAACAGCTAAATGAAGTGGAAATAGGCAACCTTCTGAAAAAGAATTCAGAATAATGATAGTGAAGATGATCCAGGACCTTGGAAAAGGAATGGAGGCAAAGATCGAGAAGATGCAAGAAATGTTTAACAAACACCTAGAAGAATTAAAAAACAAACAAACAGAGATGAACAATACAATAACTGAAATGAAAAATACACTAGAAGGAATCAATAGCAGAATAACCAAGGCAGAAGAATGGATAAGTGACCTGGAAGACAGAATGGTGGAAATCACTGTCACAGAACAGAATAAAGAAAAAAGAATGAATAGAAATGAAGACAGCCTAAGAGACCTCTGGGACAACATTAAATGCACCTACATTCGCATTATAGGGGTCCCAGAAGGAGAAGAGAGAGAGAAAGAACCAAAAAAATATTTGAAGAGATTATAGTCGAAAACTTCCCTAACATGGGAAAGGAAATAGCCACCCAAGTCCAGGAAGCGCTGAGAGTCCCAGGCAGGATAAATCCAAGGAGAAACACACCGAGACATACAATAATCAAATTGACAAAAATTAAAGACAGAAAAATTATTAAAAGCAACAAGGGAAAAATGACAACATACAAGGAAACTCCCATAAGGTTAACAGCTGATTTCTCATCAGAAGCTCTACAAGCCAGAAGGGAGTGGCACGATATATTTAAAGTGATGAAAGGGAAGAACCTACAACCAAGATTACTCTACCCAGCAAGGATCTCATTCAGGTTCGAGGGAGAAATCAAAAGCTTTACAGATAAGCAAAAGCTAAGAGAATTCAGCACCACCAAACCAGCTCTACAACAAATGCTAAAGGAACTTCTTTAAGTGGGAAACACAAGAGAAGAAAAGGACCTACAAAAACAAACCCAAAACAATTAAGAAAATGGTAATAGGAACATACATATCAATAATGACCTTAAATGTGAATGGATTAAATGCTCCAACCAAAAGACACAGGCTCGCTAAATGGATACAAAAACAAGACCCATATATATGCTGTCTACAAGAGACCCACTTCAGACCTAGGGACACATACAGACTGAAAGTGAAGGGATGGAAAAGATATTCCATGCAATGGAAATCAGAACAAAGCTGGAGTAGCAATACTCATATCAGATAAAATAGACTTTAAAATAAAGAATGTTCCAAGAGACAAGGAAGGACACTATATAATGATCCAGGGATCAATCCAAGAAGAAGATATAACAATTATAAATATATATGCACCCAACATAGAAGCACCTCAATACATAAGGCAAATGCTAACAGCTATAAAAGAGGAAATCGGCACTAACACAATAATAGTGGGGGACTTTAACACCTCACTTACACCAATGGACAGATCATCCAGACAGAAAATTAATAAGGAAACCCAAGCTTTAAATGACACAATAGACCAGATAGATTTAATTGATATTTATAGGACATTCCATCCGAAAACAGCAGATTACACTTCTGAAGTGCACATGGAACATTCTCCAGGACAGATCACATCTTGGGTCACAAATCAAGCCTTGGTAAATTTAAGAAAATTGAAATCATATCAAGCATCTTTTCCGACCACAACGCTATAAGCTTAGAAATAAATTGCAGGGAAAAAAACGTAAAAAACACAAACAGATGGAGGATAAACAATACATTACTAAATAACCAAGAGATCACTGAAGAAATCAAAGAGGAAATCAAAAAATACCTAGAGACAAATGACAACGATAACACAACAATCCCAAACCCTTGGGATGCAGCAAAAGCAGTTCTAAGAGGGAAGTTTATAGCTATACAAGCCTACCTAAAGAAACAAGAAAAATCTCAAGTAAACACTCTAACCTTACACCTAAAGGAACTAGAGAAAGAACAAACAAAACCCAAAGTTAGCAGAAGGAAAGAAATCATAAAGATCAGAGCATAAATAAATGAAATAGAAACAAAGAAAACAATAGCAAAGATCAATAAAACTAAAACCTGGTTCTTTGAGAAGATAAAAAAAATTGATAAACCATTAGCCAGACTCATCGAGAAAAAGAGGGAGAGGACTCAAATCAATAAAATTAGGAATGAAAAAGGAGAAGTTACAACAAACACCACAGAACTACAAAACATTATAAGAGACTACTACAAGCAACTCTATGCCAATAAAATGGACAACCTGGAAGAAATGGACAAATTCTTAGAAAGGTATAACCTTTCAAGGCTGAACCAGGAAGAAATAGAAAATATGAACAGAGCAATCACAAGCAATGAAATTGAAACTGTGATTAAAAATCTTCCAACAAATAAAAGTCCAGGACCAGATGGCTTCACAGGTGAATTCTATCAAACATTTAGAGAAGAGCTAACACCATCCTTCTCAAACTCTTCCAAAAAATTGCAGAGGAGGGAACACTCCCAAACTCATTCTATGAGGCAACCATCACCTTCATGCCAAAACCAGACAAAGATTCTACGAAAAAAGAAAATTACAGACCAATATCACTGATGAATATAGATGCAAAAATCCTCAACAAAATACTAGCAAACAGAATCCAACAACACATTAAAAGGATCATACACCATGATCAAGTGAGATTTATCCCAGGGATGCAAGGATTCTTCAATACACGCAAATCAATCAATCTGATACATTGTATTAACAAATTGAAGAATAAAAACCATATGATCATCTCAATTGATGCAGAAAAAGCTTTTGACAAAATTCAACACCCATTTATGATAAAAACTCTCCAGAAAATGGGCATAGAGGGAACCTACATCAACATAATAAAGGCCATATATGACAAACCCGCAGCAAACATCATTCTCAATGGTGAAAAACTGAAAGCATTTCCTCTAAGATCAGGAACAAGACAAGGATGTCCACTCTCTCCACTGTTATTCAACATAGTTTTGGAAGTCCTAACCATAGCAATCAGAGAAGAAAAAGGAATACAAATTGGAAAAGTAGAAGTAAAACTGTCACTATTTGCAGATGACATGATACTGTACATAGAGAATCCTAAAGATGCCACCAGAAAACTACTAGAGCTAATCAATGAATTTGGTAAAGTTGCAGGATACAAAATACACAGAAATCTCTTGCATTTCTATACACTAACAATGAAAGATCAGAAAGAGAAATTAAGGAAACAATCCCATTCACCATTGCAACAAAAGAATAAAATATCTAGGGACAAAACTACTTAAGGAGGTAAAAGACCTGTAGTCAGAAAACTATAAGACATTGATGAAAGAAATCAAAGATGACACAAACAGATGGAGAGATATACCATGTACTAGGATTGGAAGAATCAATATTGTGAAAATGACTATACTACCCAAAGCAATCTACAGATTCGATGCAACCCCTTTCAAATTACCAATGGCATTTTTTACAGAACTAGAACAAAAAATCTTAAAATTTGTATGGAGACAGAAAACACCTCGAATAGCCAAAGCAACCTTGAGGGAAAAAAACAGAGCTGGAGGAAGCAGACTCCCTGACTTCAGACTATACTACAAAGCTACAGTAATCAAGACAATATGGTACTGGCACAAAAACAGAAATATAGATCAATGGGACAGGACAGAAAGCCCAGAGATAAACCCACGCACATATGGTCAACTAATCTATGACAAAGGAGGCAAGGATATACAATGGAGAAAGGACAGTCTCTTCAATAAGTAGTGCTGGGAAAACTGGACAGCTTCATGTAAAAGAGTGAAATTAGAACACCCCCTAACACGATACACAAAAATGAACTCAAAATGGATTAGAGACCTAAATGTAAGACCGGACGCTATAAAACTCTTAGAGGAAAACATAGGAAGAACACTCTTTGACATAAATCACAGCAAGATCTTTTTTGATCCACCTCCTAGAGAAATGGAAATAAAAACAAAAATAAACAAACGGGACCTAATGAAACTTAAAAGCTTTGGCACAGCAAAGGAAACTGTAAATAAGACGAAAAGACAACCCTCAGAATGGGAGAAAATATTTGCAAAAGAATCAACGGACAAAGGATTAATCTCCAAAATATATAAACAGCTCATGCAGCTCAATATTAAAAAAACAACAACCCAATTTAAAAAATGGGCAGAAGACCTAAATAGACATTTCTCCAAAGAGGACATACAGATGGCCAAGAGGCACATGAAAAGCTGCTCAACATCACTAATTATTAGAGAAATGCAAATCAAAACTACAATGAGGTATCACCTCACACCAGTTAGGATGGGTATCATCAGAAAATCTACAAACAACAAATGCTGGCGAGGGTGTGGAGAAAAGGGAACCCTCTTGCACTGTTGGTGGGAATGTAAATTGATACAGCCACTATGGAGAACAGTATGGAGTTCCTTAAAAAACTAAAAATAGAATTACTATATGACCCAGTAATGCCACTACTGGGCATTTACCCAGAGAAAACCATAATTCAAAAAGACACATGAATCCCAATGTTCATTGCAGCACTATTTACAATAGCCAGGTCATGGAAGCAACCTAAATGCCTATCGACAGACAAATGGATAAAGAAGATGTGGTACATATACCCAATGGAATATTACTCAGCCATTAAAAAGGAACGAAATTGGGTCATTTGTAGAGAGGTGGAGTGTGAGGATACCTCATCTCAAGTCCCTGATTCCTGGGAGATACAGAAAATGAATCCCACCTATACCTTTGGCTACAGAGTTGGGTTGCAATGGCTAATGAGAAAGTAGGTAAGATATGGATCACTGAATAATGGAGCAGTCCTATGGGTGGGCGGTGAGGCTGTGAAGGATGAAATTAAACCAAAAGATAAAGTTTAGTCTTCCAGGGACCATCAATGTTTACTGGAACTGCTGAGGACTGACATCTTTGTCAGTGGAACTTATTATGGTCACCACCTGGTCATACTGAGCCTCAGAAAAGATTCAAGGTCATTTACAATGAAAGGGGACAGCAACCTTGACAAACTATAAAGAAACAAATTCTTCCCTACCTGTCTTCCTTTTCAAACACCAAATGGATATGTGGAAGGAGGGAAGTGTGGAGTTCAAGAAAGCTGATCATGCCTTCACTAAAGACACACACACACAGTTTCCTATCTAACCTGCACTAGTGGAGAAGAGGACTGGTTTAATAACAAAACGTCCAGACTGTTATGAAATTGGATTGGGATGTACTCAGTGGAAAGAGGAGTTTTCAATAGAGTTCACTTGGTAGCAGTTAGTGGGGAAAAAGCTGAGGGTATATATTCTCAATGGTTTGAGAATTTTCACTAAACTGATTAAATATTTTATGTAATCCTGAAAACAATCTGCCATCAACTGTTAATATTAGCTCCATTTTAAAGATTGAGAAGGGACTTCCCCAGTGGCGCAGTGGATAAGAATCCGCCTGCCAATGCAGGGAACACAGGTTCGATCCCTGGTCCGGGAAGATCCCACATGCGGCGGAGCAACTAAGCCCGTGCACCACAACTACTGAGCCTGCACTCTAGAGCCCGCGAGCCACAACTACTGAGCCCATGCACCACAACTACTGAAGCCTGTGTGCCTAGAGCCCGTACTCCACAACAAGAGAAGCCACCGCAATGAGAAGCCCACGCACCACAACGAAGAGCAGCCCCCGCTCGCCACAATTAGAGAAAGCCTGCGTGCAGCAACAAAGACCCAACGCAGCCAAAAATAAATAAAATTAAATCTTTAGAAAAAAAAAAGACTGGGGAAAAAAGACCTAGAAGTTAAATAAGGCCACATAGGCAGTAAAGAGCCACAATTCAAATCTAAGCTAAGGAGCTTTCCCCATCATGCTCTTTAACATGTTGCAAAACAAATATTATAAGATTTTTCTTCTGGTGCCATGTGAGAAGGAAGTACCTAATTATAGGATTTCTGTGTAGTGTTTAGGCTTCAGCTAAGACTGGAAACCATGTGCCATTAATCTGTAGTATTGTATGATTTTCTTTAGCTGAGGCCATCATTTTGAGTATAGGAATAAAGAAGGCAGATGGATAAACACGATTTTGCATTGTGGGCACTTAGGGAAAAGGGGCAAAGAATTTAAGGATACTGGCTGGAGCATGGATGAAGTGATGGGGAACTGGGTCTAGCCTATCTGGAGAAAGCAGTGATGTCAAGAAAGGGTGAAATGTTGAGAGAAGGTTCAGGGAGTAAGGGAGTGGAAGTTTCACATGAAATCAAACAGCAGATATAATGAGAGTAAGGGAGCGAATGGTGGAAAGATAGGGCATTGGGGTGAACGGGTAGCATGTTGGAGTTTCAGATTTCAGAGGTGGGGCAGTGGAGGAATTCAATCTATGAGGTAGCACTGGAATTGCTTCTCTCTGATTTCCCTTCAGGAAAGACCTTGATGTTCATCCACAAGGACATTCAGTCCACAAGCGGTTAGCACCTGCGGGATCTGCCTTAGCTTTGGAGGCCTCTCTTTTGTCGCAGAGCCCCAGCCAATGGCTGAGCACGGCAGAGATACTGGGGCCTGCCAGGCTTTCCAGTGCAGAGCCCTTCTAATCATCAGTCTTTGTCCTCTAGCTCCTCATTGGATTGACTGAGACCTCATCTATATGCATTGTGGTCTGAGCCTTTCCTTTCCAATCCTATTTCCTGCCCCTTTTATCTTTCACAGGTGTTACCCTCCAATAAACGTCTTACACTCCTAACTCCATTTTAGCATCTGCTTCCCAGAGAACCCAACTGAAACAATACGTGAAGATAAAGATATAAAAGAGTTAGATTTTCATCTATGTATCTGTTTGTTGTAAATAGTAAAATGGGGGTTCTTAGAGCATGATGAAAATGTTTCTGAGGACTGTCAACCGAGGATGAGTTACCAGAAAGGCAGCACAGAGCAGCACGGACTGACACCGGACAATGGTATAGATAAATAAGCACCTTACATTTTGAACAGCAGAGGAAGGCAGGATTGAGAGAAACAACAGGTTTGAGTGGACTCAGAATGCCACTTGGGCACACATGAAACTCATGGGACAAAGTCCTCAATAGTCCTGCCTGGGGTGGTCCTGGCAGCTGCTGCCCCAGTTGGACACGTTTGCCGCTTTCCAAAGTGCTTCCAGAAGCAGACTACAAACTTGTGCAACTTGTTGAGTTCATTGAGGTCCACAGGATTTAATTAGCGAATTAAGAGTAATTAATTTGTTACAACTTCACTACTCAAATAATTTTAAAACATTAAGACAGTTTTCACAGTAGCTTTGTTACTTCTAGGTAGTAGGTAGTATTCAATTCAATAGCTCTGTTAACTTTGGTTAAGTTTTCATTCCAAAGAATTTTCCCCGTATTGCTTACACAATGGAAGAATGTGTAGGGATCTCTGGAACTGTAAATAGAGCTAATATCACTAAAACAATCCCTAGAGTGACCTGGGCTGATTTAAAGAGTGGACATTTTAGCTAAAATTTCAATGGAATTTTAACAAGTATTATAATATATTCAGAAAATAAAAGACAAGTCTAGCTATAAATTCCGGATTTATGGGGGAACTAATTTCTTATCTTTGTTATTTTTTTCTGATTGTAAAAATAATACATACTAAAAAACTGAAAGAAGATAGTATATAAATGTTCATTACTTACTCATTTAGTAAATATTTGTTGAGTACCTAAGTAGAGCAGGAAAAAGTAGGGACAGGTATGAAAGTTTGGCTTACTTCACTATGACCCTTTATAGCTTTTGAATTTTCTGTTTCGTAAACATACATAGATATCTATAAGGTGTGGGTTGTTTGGGGGTTTTAACCCAAATTAGCTCTCAGAAAAGATGGAGTCACGTTGTGCTCCAGTCCTTACAAGTCTCTAATATTATGGATCACTCTCTTACTTTATTTTGATCAACAACAGACTGATCGGAGAAGTCATCTAGCTTGATGTAAATTCAATCTATAAAATCGGGAATCTGTATTTTTTTTAAAAAGATAAATTTAAAACATAAAATGTACTACAATAATTACTACATTGTAGTGATTAAAAATACATATTAAATGTGAAAGTGGGAAAAAGGAACATATCTTGTGTTATTGTTAAGCAACAATATTGTGTTGACATTTAACCATTTCACTAATATCTCAAAATTTTAACACGTCAAGTTGTCCCAAACTTGGGACACATTTTTGAAAATGTGTCAAAAAACATGGGGATCACCTTATATTTGGACATATCTAGACTAACTTAATTAAAATTAATTCATTAAAATTGGTCTACTTTTTTCTCTACTTTGAGCCATAGTCAAGATATTTCTTAAACATTTCTAATTTCTTATAATGTTATATTTGGGGCATCTATTTTAACATACTACCTAAAACTGAATTCAGAAGGAATAACTTCTTATAGACTTTTCTTACAACCCAGTAAGACTTAAAAGTTTTTAAAAACCTAGAATAACCAATTTGTACTTTTATTACAGTGACTGAGACTTTTTAAAAATGTTCTCTGCATCTTTAATCGCCAATTACTGAACTGCAAAATTGCAAATGAAAGCACAGAAAAGCCACCTGAACATCAAATATTCATTATCATAAGTACTCACAGAGAATCTGAGATGAATTAACAATGAACAAAGCATCTAAAATTAAATTCACACTCCTCATATATATATTATGAATGATGACAAAATAAATTACAAAAGATATATATATGATATACGTAAATTTATATGACATTTTCCTAATTGGGATATTATATAAATCTTTATATTAAATAATTAGGTACTTTTTTCTTCCATTACAGATAATCTCCTAATGAAGTTATGAGCAAACTTTAGCCTTAGTAAAATTGGGCAAGTTATCTACACTGTGACAATCACTGAAAGATAACCGTTTTCAACTGAGTGAGACCAAAAGTTAGAGATAGCGGTAGGATTTATTTTCATTGTCTTAAAAAGGTGTAAGATTTCAGCAGGAGGCACCTGTAGTGACACTAAGGAGGCAGGGGATGGATTGGGGGCATTTGACCAGCGTTGGGGAGAACAGAGCCAAAGGCATTATCCAGAGAATTCTGCACAGCAGTTGCCTGAAGGCTGCCTTCTTTGCTCACCCTTGAATGTCAGCCTGGTTCTGGCCCAGGCCCAAGAGCTAAGTTTCAGATCACAGCAGGCTTAGGAGAACGGTGCAGACTGGAACATCTAATCCCACCCAGCTTGCCCTAAAATGGCCCCTGAATTCACCCAGCTCCTGAGCCTCTTGCCTGAAGCTGTTTCTAGAAAATCGAAGTATAGAAGAGCAATGCAACTTTTGCTCTGGGTTTGAGTTTGGGTTTTACCATATCATTTTTTTAAAGGAATTTTCATCTCCCTCCATACCATCTCTTAGGACAGATTGCTTAACATTTCTTAGAGGAAATGAGACTCAGCAGGTGAGTGTGTATATCTCCGTGTTTCCAGGGCGTAGGTAGTTATCACCCTGTAAGTACCTACAGGCTACACGGGAAACCGATACCAGGCACTGTAGTTTTTCTGTTGTATTTTCATCTAGGGGCTTATAATGAATTCCCTTAGAATGTTATGGTGTGTATGGGCATTCTCCTGCTAATACAGTCTCCAGTAAGAGGTGAACTTTCTCAGCTACAAGGTGGCTTTCTGCTGAGGTGACTGCCGGCTCCTGGAGAAGTTCTGCTGAAGGAGACCTACAGTGGGAGCCACAGCGAAGCGCGTGTGCCTTGATCCCTTTTCACATACTGGCAAAAGGCCAGACCCAGAGCATTGCTCCAGTGAGTAGCTGGGAGAATTGTCAGATTGCCAGGTGAGGGGTAGACTGTCATTTATAAAGTGATGGTTTTTATAGACTCCCAGTAACCCATACTTCAGCCACTTACCTGAACCCTGTGGTTTCTGGGAGGAAAAAAAGAGCCAGATTATTCCCATATTGGAATAAAACCAAAACAAACACTGTATTTAGGTTGGCGGGATCTATATCTTTTCAAAATACTTTAGTATTTAGTTCAGTAAATAGCCTTTGCGTGATCGTGTCCATAACTCACACTTTTCCTGAGTCTTGAGATGCTCTCTGCTCCTCTAGTTGCCATTAAGGGTCCCTCAGTCTACCATGCCCCGGGGGCTTTGTCACGTTGCCTGTAACTGCCTCATTAACTCCCTCCCCTCTTGGGTTATCTAAATCTGGTTTTCTTTCTTCTTTTTTCTTTTTTTCAATAAATTTATTTATTTATTTTTTAATTTTTTGGCTGCGTTGGGTCTTCATTGCTGCACCCGGGCTTTCTCTCGTTGCAGTGAGGGGGAGCTACTCTTTGTTGCGGTGCTCGGGCTTCTCATTGCAGTGGCTTCTCCTGTTGCAGAGCATGGGCTCTAGGCGCGCGGGCTTCAGTAGTTGCAGCATGTGGGCTCAGTAGTTGTGGCTCGGGGCCTCTAGAGCGCAGGCTCAGCAGTTGTGGCTCACGGGCTTAGTTGCTCCGCAGCATGTGGGATCTTCCCGGACCAGGGATCGAACCCGTGTCCCCTGCATTGGCAGGCGGATTCTTAACTACTGCGCCACCAGGGAAGTCCCAGGTTTTCTTTTTTTTTTTTTCCCCCCCTGGTTTTCTTAAATATGATAAGAAGAATGTCACTCAATGTGAGAGATCAGAATGTTCAAAGAAAAAAATGAGCGAAATATGAGAACTGAGAAAAATATGATTACCATAAAATGTCATCTTAAAAAATGTTCTTGTAGTTTAAGAGTTATATAAATAGAACTGATATTTATTAATGTGTTCTATTAATGCATGCCAGAGTAGATTATAATCTATACCCAGGGCACTTTTTACTGTTCCTTGGGAAAAAAATAAAAAATAAGGTTTCATGAAATGTAGTTTATAAATACATTTTAATAAGACATTATTTTTCCTTTAAAATTAAATTTTTATAAGTCATAAAATTTTAATCTTACTGCAGCTAACTGTTAAACACTCAGGATCATTATGGGGTTATTTTAGTTAGAAGGCTTAGGATTAATGCATTCATGGACTGAAATTTGGACGCAGAAATTGCATAAGATCTTTACTTTGTCTTATTAAAAAAAAAAGCAGAGAAAAGTAATACCAAACTTAGAGATCTTAAATCTCTAACAATGTAAATATAATTATATTATATAACTGGTAACGTTTTTTGTTGCACTTAAAAGTATATCTAGTTTTATAGAAGCAATAAATATTTCTTATAGAATATTTAGAGAACATAGAAAAAGAAAACAATTATAAATAGAGAAAGAAACTGGGATCTATCTATAATGATTATCTTAAAGAACAGTGCTAAAACTACCTCATAGGCCAGTAATATTATATCATGAAACGGCTTGTTAACTTTCAGAGGTGATGGTACTGCAGCACAGAAGTGCACAATGTAAGGTGCCAACTACCAGAGATGCGAGTACAGACACAGCTCTGTTCCCTGATGGCCCTGGACCTTTCGAGCTCAGTTTCCTCATTTATCAAACGGGATCACTGCAATACTACCTCATAAAGCTGTCATGCGGAGTAAACAGGATCATGTTTGATAAAGTGTTTCACAAGTTGTAGGTAAGCTAATCTTTTTAAGAAGGACAAGGAGCAAGCAATCCAAAAGAGAAACTAGAGCAATAATGAAAGGTAGTATTGAGTGCCGAGCACTGTGCCAAGAATTTTGCCTGAACTGTAGCATTTAATCTTCATGACAACATAGAGAATAGTAGGAATGGTTATATCTCCATTTTCTAGATGAGTAAACCGTGGCACAGAGAGGTCCAAAGAGACATGAAGAGCGAGAAGCAGAGCAGGAATTCAAAGCCAGTTCTACCTGACTCTAGGACCTAAGAACTTTCCTATGAGCTATGCCATAGGAAAGAGTTTAAATTCATTAGTAATCAAAGATTTAACAGTTAAAAGATATGGAAATGGAAATGCAAAGGAATGATAAACATCCAATTCCATTTGTCTCTGTAGAGGGGGGTTAGGGAGTAAAATTGGGAAGGGGGTACACAAAGACTTCAACCATGTATGTAATACTTTATTTTTATAAAACTAGTAAAAATATGAAAATGTGTTAAGATTTGATAAACCAGGGCTATGGATTAATATTTTTCTCCATACTTTTCTGTGTGTTTTAAATAATTCATAGTAAAAAATTAAAAGTGAACTAACGTCATTTTATTTTGTTTATATGAAGATTAAATAATTAAGAAAATAATTCTGGGGAAAATCTGGAGAAACTGATATTCTCATATGTTTCTGGTGATACAAATTGGTCCAACTCTGGAAACCAATTTGGCAATATGTTTCTAAAACCATAAAAATAATCATACTCTTTGTTTCAGTAATCTTCCTTTGGGATACTATCCTAAGAAAAAAATATCAAAATACGCATGCACGTACACAATGAATACACATGCTGAAAAAACTATATGCATAAATATGTCAACTGCAGTATCATTTATAATAGTGGACTGTAATTAACAATCTAAAATTTTAACAACAGTCAATATTATGCAGGCTTTAAAGTAATATTTATGAAGGCTTATAGCAATTGGCATAATGGTGGTGATGTAACATTAGTTGAAAAAAGTCAAAATATGAAATTGCATCACCACTGGAATTAAATCAGTGAAAAAAATAAGCAGAGAAAAAAGTTTAGGAAAAAACACCCTAAAATGATGAGTACAGAATTAGTGTTAAGATGATGAGATTATGAATATTTTTCTTTACTCTCTCTTACAAATTTTTGATAATATTTATCTCTGACATATGGTTTTTATAATGCAAAATTGTTACATAGTAAAAACCTAGCTTTGGAAATAATGAGATATATTTGAAAATGAACTAAAATTCAAGGGAGAGAATGAGGAGTTCTAAGGAAGGTTGTAGACCATCCACAATCAGTGCAGTAGTTCAGAGCAAGGGGCGCTCATCAGGCTGGGGTCTTTAGGAATGCTTCCTGAAGGAGGGGCTGTCTGGGGGTTCAGTAATTGGTAGAGCAGGGTAAGAGCTGAGAACTAGGAAAGGGCCTAAGGGAGGAGGGTGTGCAAGCTTCGAAAGTAGAAAGATGTGAGATAATCATAGGAAACAGCACTTCTTGTCATGGAATATTTTATTTTCAGTTTGTATCCGCAGGGTTTTTTTTTGGCAAGTATGGTGACCTTAAAGTTGTCATGGTTGAATTAATTCCACAAAACAACTGGTTATAGAATCACAGCAACATTATTATGAGTTGTGCTTCTGGCTTCAAATGTTTCATCTAAAAATAATCACAATGACTACATCTTGGGAAAACAAAGCCGTTACCTACTCTTGTGTTCCAACTATCTTGGTAGTCATTTAGTGGAAAATGGATCATAGGTAAAATAACTCCATGTTTTTAAAACCCTGCTTGTCCCTCTTACCTTAGCTGAGTTGATTAATGAAATAAGTTTTAAACTTTCATTGTATAAGCATTCTCTTACATGAACATGACAGAGGAAAAATCTTTTCTAATCACACAAGCCTGCCTATGCTCCCGGAGGGGCACAGCCCTGGCCCTCCTGAAGGCTCAGGGAGTGTATTTTCTTGTGCAGAAAGACAGAGGCCAGGGGTAGAGGTGTGGGGAGTAGGAGGAGGGATGTTAGGTAAAATGAATGAACCTGTATGCTCCACTGCCCCCAACATATACCAGCTGCTCTTTGCCCAGCTTCCTTGGGTTTGATAAATAGTCACCGAATAATGTATGAATTAACAAGGTGAATGGATGATAGTTATCATTTATAGAATGATTACTTTGTGCTAGGAGTCTACATCCATTAACACTAATTGTCATAAAAATCCTGGTGAGTGTGTAGCACAAATGCCAGGGTACTTAGTTTCTTTAACTGACTCTTGGGTTTTTTTGTTTGTTTGTTTGTTTTCATTTTTAAAATCTTTTAAGATCAGTGTAAAGTAAAAGTACTTGATTGCTGTCTCGCACTGGTGAGAAATCTGCTGGTTTTCCCCACTTTTTCAGGTTTCTCTTCCTGACCTCACATTCTGTTTTCCTACCCAGGCCAAATTTCTTCATCTCACCTCTACATCCCTCTTGTGTTTTCATTCCCTTCTACTGTACTGCTTTCCCCAATATCACAAACACATCATCCCAATTTCTTCACTTCCCAAAGTATCACCCACACATGATTGCTTGTGCAACAAACATCTATTTATATTCTGGTGAAAAGGTAAGGAATGGTCCATTGCGGTGCCAAGTAACAAGTCAACGTTGAATATTAAGTCTCTTGCCCCAAGTAGAGCCCCAGGTTTTTGGCTCTTTTGCTGGACTTCTTTCCTTCCTGGGGTCGGTGCTTTCATCTCAAATTCTGGAATGCTCAAAATTCTTACTTTATCAGGCAAAGCAATTTAGTTCTCTGCCTGGGGCTTCCTCCTTCATATACAAAGTAGGCTCATCAAGGTGTTTTCCTAAATTTAGAGTCTTAGGAATCTGAAGGCTGTTGTCTGCTGTAGTTTTAAATAGCATTTTCCCCTCACCACTATGTTATTATTCACATTTTACACAAGATGAAACAAGTTAAGTGAGATTAAATGATTACACAAGAAAAACAGCCAGAGCATGAATTAAAAGCCTGTCTTGACTAACTCAAAGCTTATGCTCCTTCCACTAAACCAGGATGAATATATGAAAGTCAGTACTTACTGAATGTTTACAACATGCCTGGCTCTGTTCCAAGAGCTTTAGGTGCATCAACTCATGAAATCCTCACATTAACTAATATCCATGTCATAGATACAGAGATAGTAAGTAACTTAGCAAAGTCACATAGCAAACAAAGGCCGGGATTAGAACCCAGGTAGTCGCTTTGGTTCCCTCATCAGCGGCCAGCCTCATGCTCTAGCTCCTTGCAGTTCTTTCAGTGGCTGGAAATGGGGGCAGATACTGGATGACAGTTCAATCTGCACCCTGAAAATGGCATCAGTGTGGTTTAGAAACTCAAGTTTTCTGGGAAATTCCCTGGCAGTCCAGTGGTTAGGACTCCACGCTTTCACTGCCAAGGGTGCAGGTTCGATCCCTGGTCGGGGAACTAAGATCCCATAAGCCATGGAGCGCGGCCAAAAAAAAAAAGAAAGAAACTCAAGTTTTCTGAAGCTGGGACAATGCAGGGGCGCATTGTTGGGGTCTGAAGGTACAAACTAGATTTGTTCAGTGACAAACTGAGTTATAAACTTTATAATTGCTGCTTTTGAAAATAATAAAGTAATTCAGTCTTTTCCTGCTTAATGAGTTGCCATAAATTCACTTAATTCATTTAGTCAGTCATTCAAGATTTATCGAGTGTCCTTAGTACCTCAGGTCCTGTTAGGCGCTGAGCAGACAGAAACATATCCTGCAGTAGCTCAGAATCTTATGGGGAACTTGTAGTCTAGAGCATGCTGTAATATGACTCATTCATCAAACAGTTACACATTTGATGATGTTTGAATCTATAGAGAGTCGTATTTCACATCAGTGTATAAACAGAATGTCTAAGAATTACTCCTTGGAGGAAAGAGAAATGACTCTATCTCCAATGGTAGCAAACCCTCAAACATAGGAAATGCACAAGGCAGAGCCTGGCTCAGGTGTGTTCAAACATACGATGACCTGAAAAGTTCTCATCCTGGAGTCTATGATGCATATTTTGAATGTTAGGAGGACAGTCATGTCAGGAGTATGGAGATCTACATGGAGACATAAAAAGGCAAGTTAAAGGGTAAGGTTTCTTCCAACACTGATCTATGGGGAATGGTGCTGAGATTCTAGATTTCCCTGCCTAGTTCTTTAGAGAAAAAAAAAAAATTATTAGCATGAAGAAGGGCATTAAGCTAGGTCAACCACTGATTGATAGAACTATTCCTCAAGAATAGATAACTTGTGGCGAATTCCATAGCGGTCCAGTGGTTAGGACTCAGCTCTTTCACTGCCAAGGGCCCGGGGTTCAATCCCTGGTCAGGGAACTAAAATCCCACAAGCCACACAGCCCGGCCAAAAAAAGAAAAAAAATAGAGAACTTGCTTTGATTAATTTTATGCTCAAAGTTCTGATCTAAGGTTTGATTTCCTGAGTGGACATGACCATCAGGGCTAGATGTCTCATGGAGATGACCACTAGCAATTCTTTGGGAAGGAACATCTCTCACTTTAATAAGCGGGCATCTTCATTTAGAGCTGGATCTTAAATGTGAACTAAATCAGTGGTTTTCAAGGTGTACTCCTAGGGCCTCAATGGCAAACAGTGAAAGTTTTAAACTGCATGTGAAAATTGTGTGTTGTTTTTTGTCTGGTTTATACATTGGAGTTTTGCAATTAGATTTCATTTAGGAAAAAAAAAGAGCCCCACTGCAAAAAGTGAATACCTTTGAGATTTTGGTCCATTTCTCTATTCATAAGGAACTGAGGCTCAGAGATTATATGATTCACTGAAAAGGCCATGGTGAATCTTAAAACTAAGTCACCGCTCTCAGCTGAGTCCACTGTGCAGACCTTCTGCGTTCTGTCCACAAGCCACTGTGAGTCTGGGGAGCATGGCAGTCACCCAGGCCAAGGTAACTCTGGATGAACTACGCATTCCTAGTACTGCAACAGCTAAGAACTAGGTTCTAAACGGGAAGATTCTACTCAAATACTGACTGGCCAGCTATCATTGATTGCTTATATAATTAGGTGCTACATAATCTAATTTGAACCTCACAGTATCTGTTGAGTTGGGCAGAACAAGTATCTCCCCAGCCCCCATCCTTAATTTTGCAAAAGGTAAAAGATATATCAATATCTCAAAGATACTGATTTCCTCAAGGAAACATATAGTAGATTGAAAAACACACAAAAAAAGGTCCTAAACTCCAGTCTTTTAGAAAGACAAGGCTCAGTTCATTTTCTTATGTCCTGATTAATCCAACTAGTAAGAATATGCAGTGCCTGTGTAGACGGGAGACCAATGATGTCATTAAATAGGACAGCTTCCAAAACTGACAGGCATAAAAATGGAGAACAAAGTTTAGATGCCAAACTATGAGCCATGGATATCTGCCAATCTTTATAATTATTACAGGGAGACCCACATACTTTCATGAAGTATGCTTATATCTGTACCCTGAATAAGTTGGCTTGCATTGATATGTATGCCTATTCTTCAAATGAATGTAGATGCTCTTTTGTTCAATAAAGCATGATTTTAATTAAAAGCATTACTGAATTCATAACAATGTGCTTTGTCCTAATGTACTGTCTCAATCAAATTCTACTAAAACTACAATTTTACTGTTATGTGGGGCTCTGTGAAATTTTTTCATCTTAAAAATGGGATCCTACTTGAAAACTTGGGGACCATCTGTTCGAGGGTAAAATAAAGGGAACAGAACAATATTAGGATAGGAAATAATTATTTTAAAGCATATTTTGTATCTTTTCCTGTGCCTCTTTTTTAATGTTGTACAGCTAAATTATCGCTCTGTTTTTCATGTTGAATGGCTGCTTCTTACCTGGCTTTGTTTCTTATGTGTGGTCAGATCACTGATTCTCAGAAAAACTACTCTCTAGCCTAGCCCTACATTCCTCCAAGATAATATCATCTACAGGGGTCAAGTTTCTTGCTAGAAGTGTCGATTCACAGAAGTAAGCAAACTAGAAGTACAACCATGAAATGTTAAAGAAACTTTCAAACTTGGACAGGACATTAATAACAAATACTATATTAACTATTAAGTATCTCTTTTTAAAAAAAAGTAATATCCGGTCACGCTGACCAACAAAATTGGCACAGTAAACAGAACACAGAAAGGGCTGTAAGCAATGCATGTAGGAACACTGAGGTAATGGATAGGCTCCACGTCTGCTGAGGACTCCGGAGGAACAGCTGTTCCCTTCTCTCAAAACAAACCCGACTCCAGTGCATTTCAGCGTGCTTACCAGCTCAGATCTGCTTTTGAGGAGTAAGCCAAGCACATACCCACTGGTGATTTACCTTAAGGAGGACATTAGGGAAACTTAAAAAACAAAAGTCAGCTTGAACATGACCTGTTTTATAGCTTTCCTCCATCTCTGGCAATCTTCCATTCAGTCTACCTCCCCTCCCCCTTGCCCTTACTTACATTTGATTCTTTGTCAGATAAAACATGGAGACAATGGAAAGCAACTGGGAAAGAAACTAAACATTTCCTTCTGGAAACATTACCTATTTTTAAATAACAACTCAGAGTCTGTAAATATTTTCATTAGAAAAACCCTATGAGAAACCAATTTTTTAAAGTCAGAACCTAGAATTTAAGGTCTCCCTTCAGTGTACTATCAAAACTCTTTACATCTGCAGCCAGTCTAGGCTTTTATCTCCGGAGACTGAAGTTTAGGTCCTTAATCCTAGATTTATCTCATGAACTAAACTCATTTAATTCCACGTAGAGCTGGGGTTTGGAAGTGGAATGTAGAGAGGAAAGTCAGCGGTACAACATTTAGTTTCACATAGCAGAGCTTTGAACTGACTTATAGGCAAATCTTATAGTCTCTCTGTGCCCCAGATAATTCATATTTAAAACAAAAAGGATCATACTAGACAACCTTTAAATTTCCTTACTAATCCAATGCTGTATGATCCTTAGAGGTCTGAAATGGGAAGTGAAATGTGAAGGCGTATAGCAAACAGAATTATGGTGATGGTAATTGGATTGTCCCTCCCTGATGTGGAATTACACGGCATCTGTCAAGTGGCTCTGCAGCACCTCCCACCAGAGTAGGCAGAGTATATTTCCTCACTGACCATATTGGGCTTGACCATGTGACTTGCTTTGGCAACTGAAGTTAGCAGATGTGATGCAAGCAGAGGCTTTACACATGCCTGTCTTTGGCTTTAGCATTTCTTTGCTTCTGTAATCTACTGGCTAGCCACTGACTCAAAAATGAGGAGATGTGGAGCTGACCAAACCTTGAGCAAGAAAAACAGGAGATTGGGATTGACATATATACACTAATATGTATAAAATGGATAACTAATAAGAACCTGCTGTATAAAAAAATAAATAAAATAAAATTCAAAAAAAAAAAAGAAAAAATGTGAAAGTGAAATATTAAAAAAACAAAAAAAACAAAAAAAACCCCAAGCATCTGCTGTTTTAAGCCTCTAAAATTTGTGGCTGGCTGTTACGCAGCACTACTGCAGCAGAAATCTGACTAATACCATAGACCTCTTGCTCTTTTGACTTTTTTGGTGTATTTATCCAACAATATGCCCACTGATCTGAAAATTTCTTCAAGGCTATTGAGCTGCATTAGAGGCATCATGCCATTTAACTTGACCATGGAAGTGTTCTCCTCATTAGGACAACCAGCAGGGTTACTGTCAGTGCTAAAAGCACTGCACAACTTAAATTTAGTCTACTGAACCTTCTGTGTAAAGAACTCTGTGTTCCTAGCCTATACTGAGAAATGACTTCTACAAAAGTGTGCTGTGTTGACTATAAGGATGGTGATCATTATAACTTACAGTGTCGTCTTTATGATGACCTTGTGGAGAAATTTCTTTCTGGTTTCAGTAACTGGAGAAATTGTATTTATCCCAAGCAATTTGTTTGAATCTATGGACACTAGTTCTGTAACTGGTTGTGAGCCCTCTTGATACTGCTTGCAAAAGTCAGAACCAAATATGTAGCCTTCCACAAGCAAGTACATGTAGGTGACCTTGCAACATACATTTTGTTTACTAACCTCTCTCCTGGTTTTATCTTTTTTTCCTACACCCATTTTCTCTCTCTTTGCTTTCCTTATAACTTACTATTGTTATTACATTAGGTATTGTTATACTGTATATGTTTATGTCAACTACCTTAAATCCTTTTCGGAACTGAATTGAGAATATATATATATTTTAAACTACTATTAATAATAAAAGTACTAATTTCAATTAGTACAATGGAGATAAAAGTATAATTACACCACTGATCTGTCAACTCTTTCATTGTTAAAACTTATTGAGACTATGGTATTTCTCTACTCTAAACTATCTCTAGGAAGGTATTGTTTAAAAAGTACTGATATCCATTTGTACCATTTCAAATCCACCATCAAAATAAATGTAAGGATGAAAAACTATCTTCAGGGGCTTCCCTGGTGGCACAGTGGTTGGGAATCCACCTGCCAATGCAGGGGGCATGGGTTCAAGCCCTGGTCCGGGAAGATCCCACATGCCGTGGAGCAACTAAGCCCGTGCGCCACAACTACTGAGCCTGCGCTCTAGAGCCCACAAGCCACAACTACTGAGCCCACATGCCACAATTACTGAAGCCCGTGTGCCTAGAGCCCATGCTCCGCAACAAGGGAAGCCACCACAATGAGAAGCCCGCGCACCGCAACCAAGAGTAGCCCCTGCTCACTGCAACTAGAGAAAGCCCACACGCAGCAACAAAGACCCAACGCAGCCAAAAATAAATAAATAAATAAAAATTTAAAAAAAAAACTATCTTCAAGCTGTTAGAATTAGAGAAGTTTTTTATTTACTAAGAAATTGACATGTTATTCTATTAATTATTCAAGTGAATTTTTAAATATTTGTTGAGCACCTACTGTGTACATACGTGATGCTAAGTGCCATTGGCAATATAAAGATGAATAAGGTACTTCAAAATCTTTCAGAAGCTCCTATGGGTGTTAGGCGCTTATACATTACAAGGACTTGGTTACCTCAGGTGTAACTGGGGTTCACTCTAAGAATGAAGAAAGGTGAGGCAACGTGGAAATACTCGGGACCTCTGGCAGAAGCACAATCTGATCTCTAATTGTAGTTTATTGCTCTAAAACATCAAGAAATAAATCAGTCACCAAGGTCAGGGGGCTGGTGGCTAGGGCAGGACAAGTATAGGAAACACCAGCAAAAAACAGAAAATAACCATTCAGGGTGATGAGAGTAGGATGCTGAACTAATGTGGGTCAGTAGATGGAAGCCAAGAATAATCAGTAATGAGCAGAGCCAAATCAGAAGCTGAAAGAAGGGTTCTGATGCAAGACACTGATCTAAGTTTACATGTTTTAACTTCTATTGAATATCCAAAGGGGTATAAAAAGGGGGGAAATAAGAATTGGCACTTGGTATAAACCTTAAGGGCTCGCTATTAAAGTGTTCTGTGTCTAGAGGTAAATGTGAGATATAGGGCAGTTAGGGAGGGACAAATACCAATCCTACCAACATCTATAGGAAGAACATTCAATGCTAGAGTCCACAAAGAGCAATATCCCAGGACATCCCAGCTTACCCTTCATATACTGAGATGAGCCATAAGAAAACAAGAATTCTGTGACACAGTGGTAGTCTCTGACCCTGCCCCCTCTTGCTGTAACTCTTCCCCTACTCCAGCAGATACCTGGAATCCAACTTATTAAAGTAGAACTGTGAAAAATCTTAATTTTTCCCTTCTCCCATTGTCTGCACCTAATATTTGAATAGGACCCTCAAACTATTCTGAAAATTGTGAACTTCATCTATGGAGATGAACACAGTCATAAAAATGAACAAGCAGAAAGAACCATCTTCTAGATTAAAAGCATCAGTTTTAATCTATAAAAGGAGATTAACCAGAGGTGTAAACATAAATGACCCCATCCACGAACAGTTAATAATACAAATAAAACAAACAAAAAACTTTAGCAAACTCTAAAACCCAGGAAAAGATGCTGGGCTATCAACAAGATGCAAAAGAACATCACACCATGTACACGTTATATGCAAAATTTAGCACAAAATAAATCATAGACCTAATTGTAGAAGCTAAAAGTATAGGGACTTCCCTGATGGCGCAGTGGTTAAGAATCCACCTGCCATTGCAGGGGACATGGGTTCGAGAGCCCTGGTCTGGGAAGGTCCCACATGCTGCAGATCAACGAAGCCCGTGTGCCACAACTACTGAGCCCGTGTGCCACAACTACTGAAGCCTACGTGCCTAGAGCCCACGCTCCACAACGAGGAGTAGCCCCTGCTCGCCGCAACTAGAGAAAGCCTGCGTGCAGCAAAGAAGACCCAACGCAGCCAAAAGATAAATAAATTAATTTTTTTTAAAAAAGCTAAAAGTATAAAATTCTTAAAACATGGGCACAAATATTTGTGACCTTGAATTAGGCAATGGTTCTTAGATCTGATGCCAAAAGCACAAACAAAAAAGACAAAAACAGATAAATTGGACTTCATCAAAAGTAAAAACTTTGTGCTTCAAAAGAAACCTGGAGAAAGTGAAGGGGCAACCCAGGGAATGTGAGAAAGTATTAGCAAACCATATAACTGGTAAGGAATTTGTATCCAGAACTCTTACAACTAAACAATAAAAAGACAAATAATTAATTTTTAAATCATCTGAATAGACATTTCTCCAGATAAGATAGACAAATGGTCAATAAGTATCTGAAAAGATGCTCAACAATATTAGTTATTAGGAAAATGAAACCATGATGAGATACCACTTCACACCCAGTAGGATGGCTGTAATAAAAAAGACAAACAGTAAAAAGTATTGGTGAGGATGTGGAGTAAGTAGAATTTTCATATATTGCTGGTTGGAGTGTAAAATGGTACCGCCATCTTGGAAAACAGTTTGCCAGTACCTCAAAAAGTTGAACATTGAGCTATCATATCACCCAGAAATTCCACTCCTAGAGAAATGAAATATACCCAAGAGAAATAAAAACATATGTTTGCACAATACCCTAAACAGAAATGTTCAGACCAACATTATTCATAATAGCCAAAAAATGGAAATAACACAAATGTCCATCACCTGATGAATGGATAAACAAAATTATACACACACACGGAAATATTATTCAGCAATAAAAGAATGGAGTACTGACACATACCACAACACTGATGAACCTTGAGAACGTGCTAAGTGAAAAAAATCAGACACAAAAGACCACATATTTTATGCTTCTATTTATGTAAAATGTCCCAGCATAGACAAATCCATAAAAACAGCAGATCAGTGGTTGCCAGGGGCTGGGTGGCAGGTAGGGGAAATAGGAAGTGATTTTTAGTAAGTAAATAAGGTTTCTTTGGGGAATAATGAAAATGTTCTGAAATTAGACAGTAGGAAAGATTGCACAACTCTATGAATATCGTAAAGCCCACCAGATTGTACACTTTAAAAGAGTGAATTTTATGATATGTGAATTTCATCTCAATAAAGCTGTCACTTTAAAAAATATTACATATTTAAAATGGGAACTATTTGAAATTAGGAGCGATTGCTTTAGAAATAAGAATAGGACTGTAAAAGTAAAAAAAAAAAAAAAGCAATGAAAGCAGCAAAGAGCAAAATAGGAAAATGCCACAAATCAAATCAATGAATTTGAAGACGAACTCAAAAAACCTTCCAGAAATAGGAACAAATAAAATGAGAGAAGAGATGATGTACTGAGAACAGATCTAAGATATCCACTAACAAGGAATGTGGTTTTAAGCAAACTGTTTAGCCTCTTTGGGCCTCAGGTTGTCATCTGATAGAAACAAAAGCTTGAACAAGATGACTTAAGCATATAATATGGGCCAGGGCAGTGGTAGGCAGTAAAGAGAGAAAGCTAGGCTGGGAAAGATAATGAAGTTCTGATCTTACAGAACTAAAATATTGGGGGTGGGGTGAGGAGGGGGCAGGGAAGGGCATGCAGTCCTGCCACTGTCCGTAGTGCTGAACCATCACAGTTTTGTCTGAATGCCGTTTGGAGGAGTTAGGAATTGCTTTGGTAAGCAACATGGAGAGCCCACCATTTTAGAAATGAACAGTGATACTCTGAGCTAATGTACATTTATGTTTTTAATTACCACATGTGTGCTAATGGTCACCAAACCCATATGTCTAGTACTGACCTCTCTCCATCTCTCAATGCATATTTTCAATTATATGTACCTTGGAGATATTGCGGGTTCAGTTTCAGGCCACCACAATAAAGCGAATACCACCATAAAGCAAGTCACATGAATTTTTTGGTTTTCCAGTGCATATGAAAGTTATGTTTTTACTATACTGTAGTCTATTAAGTGTGCAATAGCATTATGTCTAAAAATACAATGTACATACCTTCATTTAAAAATACTTAATTGCAGGCTTCTCTGGTGGCGCAGTGGTTAAGAATCTGCCTGCCAATGCAGGGGACACGGATTCGAGCCCTGGTCCGGGAAGATCCCACATGCCGCAGAGCAACTAAGCCCGTGCACCACAACTACTGAGCCTGCGCTCTAGAGCCCGCGGGCCACAACTACTGAGCCCACACGCCTAGAGCCCGTGCTCCGCAACAGGAGAAGCCACCACAATGAGAAGGCCGCACACCGCAGTGAAGAGTAGCCGTCGCGGGCTTCCCTGGTGGCGCAGTGGTTGAGAATCTGCCTGCCAATGCAGGGGACACGGGTTTGAGCCCTGGTCTGGGAAGATCCCACATGCCACGGAGCAACTAGGCCCGTGCTCCACAACTACTGAGCCTGCGCGTCTGGAGCCTGTGCTCCGCAACAAGAGAGGCCGCGATAGTGAGAGGCCCGTGCACCGCGATGAAGAGTGGCCCCCGCTTGCCACAACTAGAGAAAGCCCTCGCACAGAAACGAAGACCCAACACAGCCAAAAATAATAAAAAAAAAAAAAAAAAAAAAGAGTAGCCGTCGCTAACCACAACTAGAGAAAGCCCGTGCACAGCAATGAAGACACAATGCAGCCAAAAATAAATAAATAAATAATAAAAATAAAGCTTATTTTAAAAAACTACTTAATTGCTCAAAGATTCTAACCATCACCGGAGCCTTCGGTGAGTTGTATCCTTTTTGCTGGTGGGGGTCCTGCCTTGATGTTGACGGCCGCTGGTCAGGGTGGTGGTTGCTGAAGGCTGGGGTGGCCATGGCCCTTTTTTAAAATAAGACACCAGGGAAGCCGATTTACTTTATCACAGCACCTAATACACTCTATTTACTCTTGATATACTCTTCTCTATTTCTCATTAGACTGTGATCCTTGTGCAACAATTGATTTGACTATATAAATCACTATTGTATCCTCAATGTTTGGCACAGAGCATGTCATTAAACAATTTATCAAATGAATCATTAAATGGATGAATAATGAGAATCTGTTTTCTTTCCATTCCTTACTCCCTGGTGATTCAGTCAAACCAAACTAATTGCAGTTTCTTGACTCTCCCAAGCCTTCCCTTGAACCCAGGCTTTGGCTTGCCCTCCTTTGGCTTGGAGTAACCCTATCTGACTTGATTATCAGCTGAATGTCTCCTTCTCAGAGTCAGCTCAGTTGTCGCCTTTGGAACACTTTCCCAGGCAGTCACAGCCTTCATCCTCTGTGTTTCCATAGCCCTCAGTTCCTACCAACTATCACAATCCTGTTACTTTTAATGTTCACGTCTGATCCCCTTCAGGGAATATTAGACTGTGAGCTTCATATCCATTTTTGTTTCCTTAGCGCCTAAAAGGGGTCTTTCACCCAGTAAAGAAAGAATGACTGAATAAACAATACATACATGAGTACAGTTAGGCTCTAGGAATATTAGCAGGCAGTGTGTGCAGAATGAACTAAGTAGGAAGGAAGACGATATAGGGGAGAAGATTATAGAAGGTTATGTAAGAGCCATGCGTTTCTAGATACTGAATTAACTGTAATTCCTTACTTCCAAAATTAGTTTTTCCCATGTGCAAAATGAAGAGCAGAATGGTGATATCAGCACAATTGTTGCTTTGCCTAACATGTCTTAGTCACACCATCTCTCAGTCCGTTGTTTACTAACTGCTAGCCTTTAGGTGTCAACTTCAAATAACCTCAGGTGCCAGGCAGGTTACCTAAAGGTGTGATGGGCCTGTGAGGAACTAAATGTCCATGCAAGGGGCATCAGTTTCAATTTTTAAATCATGTGGTCACCAAACAGAACAGTATTTGGGCCTGATGTGGTCTGCAAGGCACTGGTTTACCTTCCCTTCTACACATTTTGAAATCAGAACATCTTCTGAACTACAATGGAACTGAATAGGGAGAGATGTGGACAATCTTTTCAACATTGTAGAAAAAGAGGCTGTTTCCGTAATTCTGGCAAGAAGTAAAATTCTTTCTGAAGTGGTTTCATAGTCTGCCAGAATATTAGATCAGAAATTTCACTGGCAGTCCAAAACAGAATCTTTTCCTTTTATGTAAAATATCTTGATATCTACCGTTGGCACTGCTTTTGCTTTTTTATAAACATAGTTTATTTGCTTCTTGATTACAAAACTAACACAAACTCTTTGTAAAAATATTTGGATGATATAGGGAAAAAAAGTTAAAAAACAATTCCTCAAAATTAGTCCACCAGTGATCAACATCTACCAACCAGCATTTTAGTTTATGCATCAGATATGAGGTAGAACTGTGGAACTGACGTGCATGCTCAGAGCTAGGTAGCAGGTAAGCAGGAAAACACTTTAGTTCTAAACAGCTGGTTATCTGTAAGAACTTATGATCCAGCCGAACTATTAAAGACATTCTGAGGTGACGCTGGAGTGCCTGACTAAAACCACATGTCTGCAGAACAGGGCCTGATGAGGAGTTTACTATTGTTGAAATGGAACTTGGTTCTGAATCCACAACAGAACTATTGTGCATATGACATTTGCTTTGGGAACTGAATTCGGGATTAACAGTAAACAAGAGCTTTTGAGTCCTGCCCATAAAGAACCTTCCCTTGCTTGCCAAGTAATTCAACGTAGAAAATGTACTCACCAGTACATTCAACATAGAAAAGTACAGTTTTTGACCTTAAAACACTGAATGCAGTCTGAAACTTTAAAGATGTGGATTATACAAGTCAAATGAGAGAAGACAGTTACAAAAAACAGAACATTTTTTTTAAACAAGGAACTGTGCTGTGTTTTTATGTAGAGTGTATTGTGTCCATGTATTCTTGGGTTCATCTATAGAACCATAAGAGGGAGAAGCATTGGAAAGCAAGGAAATGGACAAGTCTGAACACGAATTATCAGGGATCTGGGGTGAAAAAAACCCAATATGTCCATTATTAACAGTAAAGAGACCGAATGTTAATATTTTCAGAGAAACTTTAAAGATTTATGAATATCTGAAGTTGTTCTTTTTTTTCCCACTTAATTTAAAAAATTTTCACAGTTTTCCTTTTATTTTGTCTTTTTTTTTTTAGTTTTTAATTCTGGGGCCATACAGCATATGGGATTTTAGTTCCCTAACCAGGGATGGAACCGCAGCTCCCTGCTTTGGAAGCACGAAGTCTTAACCACTGGACCACCAGGGAAGTCCCTGCAGTTTTCGTTTTGATAGTATGTGAACCCCATGAAATTTTCCTGCAAAGCCACTGGTATATCAGGGGACAGAGTTTTAAGAATATCTCAGATGGGGACTTCCCTGGTGGTGCAGTGGTTAAGAATCCGCCTGCCAACGCAGGGGACACGGGTTTGAGCCCTGATCCGGGAAGATCCCACATGCCACGGAGCAGCTAGGCCCGTGCACCACAACTACTGAGCCTGCGCTCTACAGCCTGCAAGCCACAACTACTGAGCTCGCACGCTGCAACTACTGAAGCCTGCGCACCTGAAGCCTGCATGCCTAGAGCCCATGCTCCACAACAAGAGAAGCCACCACAATGAGAAGCCCGTGCACCACAACAAAGAGTAGCCCCCGCTTGCCACAACTAGAGAAAGCCCATGCGCAGCGACAAAGACCCAATGCAGCCAAAAATAAATAAATAAAATAAATAAATTAAGAATATCTCAGATGAGGGACTAGGAAAATGTAATCTATTAGAGGTACTTTTGAAATCCAGATCTATTTATTATTTTACTATAATTAAACCTGTGATGCACTTACATATCATCCAACAGTTTTAACAATGCTTTCACCTACCTTAATATTCATTTCAAAATTATTAATCTCAGGAAAACAAAAAACAATCAAGGAAAAATAAAAAGTGGGTGGCTTTCAAAAACAAAGCAGCTGTTCATTCAACCTAAATATCATAAGCTGATTTTATTAAGTAAAGCCTTACATTTCACAGTCACAGCAGTTTATAAATACATGTTTACTCATTCATTGATTCCTTTTATTCATCAATCATATTTTTAGTACTTTATGTAGTAGGGTTATATTGTACTAGGTGCTGGGATTTAGCAACACAGGCTTTCTGGGTGTGAAATGTGGTCTTCACCTCCAGGACCCCATGGTTTAATTCCATAAAGAAGTTTTAAATAAGGGGTGCCTTCGCCATGTATTAAGGGAACAGAAGTGATTTGGCAGACAAACCGCGCAAGGAACGTGTCCCCTCCGCTGCTCAATTGTTCACATGTCCTAAGTTTGTGCTTCAGGCAGAGGTGAGTGACGCTTCACATAATATGCCCTAAAGTTAAGTCTTCCTACTCCTGAAATACACACACACATGCACTTTCACCTTGCTCTAAATTTTTCCTCTTGAATATCAAGGACTGAGTGCTAAAAAGTTATTTTTAGAGTTCTCAGCTCCAATATGGAAATGTTTCTAGAGCTTGGATCTAGAAGTTTATGCCTTTCTTGAACTTCCAGAGTTGTAATAATCCACTGAGGACAAAGGACACAAAGCACTGCCACAGGGGAGATGTGGCCCAAATTTGAAAAAGTACACGTTTTTACAGGCATGAAGATTAAGGCAGCTGGACTCCTGTAGTTTCCATGAAGAGAAGTTGGGGAGTTCCCGGAGGCCTCCTAGGAGTGATCCATCCTACATCACAAAGCTTATGTGTTTTTCTGAAGAGTCCAGGCAAGATGATTTTGAGCGTTCCCATACTCTGATTAGAAAAATCTGATAGCTACATTTAAATATAGTGCATTGTTTTTACCACTTAAGGTTGCAGCAATTTGATCAGACAGCTTTCTTTTGGGAAGATTTCCAAATCAATGTTTGGGACAGAATCTAATCTTTTTCGTGCCAAGCTGGAAGTTTTTGTTTTTTGGTTTTTTTCTCCCTTGAAATGTTTATATGGGAGAATATGAACTATAAACATTTTTATATGAAAACTTAACTTTTTAACGTTTTATTGACTGCATTGCAAGGAGTCATTTGGCCCAGGCAGGGCAGAGAGAGTAACGTCTCCCAGGGTCGCCTGCAACCACTCCTCCGTCTCCTTTCCCAACTCCAGCAGTGATGCCGGAAAATCAGTGCGGCCTCTGGGTGTGTACATGCAACATGGTCTGACAAAGATCATAACGTTCTCATCAACATGTAGTGACAGACCAATGTCCATTCATAAATTCCAGTGTTTTTTCCTGTTGAAATAAGTGATTAACACGTGGGTATAACTGTCTACTACAGCTACCTGGTTTTGTAAAGCATATTGTTAATTAAAGGGCAGGATTCAAAAGCTTAGCCAACTCTGTAAAAGCTCTACACTTAATCATCTGTTTCTTGCAAACTTCAGCCTGTGGGGTAAAGAGACATTTGTTGGATCATGGCCTGCTCGTCTTTGGGGAGGATCTTTCCACAGACTGGACTCTTTTATCAGGGAGCCTAGATAAAGGTCTCAGGGCCACCTATTTTGCCAAAGTCTTTCACCCTGTCAAACTAATTTTCCTTTCAAAAAAAAAACTATGTGGAAAGTTAATGTTTAACTTTTCATAATAATATTTTCTCTTTACCTGTTTTTTGCCAATGGTTTCATATCTCAGCTTAACATCCATCCCAAAGGACTTACACAGGAAATGGAGACCAAAGCTAAAACAAACTCACACCCTTTTCTCTAGCAGCCAACTTTAAAATTAGCACTTAAAAATCAAAACATAGGGCTTCCCTGGTGGTGCAGTGGTTGGGGGTACGCCTGCCAATGCAGGGGACATGGGTTCAAGCCCTGGTCTGGGAGGATCCCACATGCCGCGGAGTAACTAGGCCCGTGAGCCACAACTACTGAGCCTGCGCTCTAGAGCCCACGTGCCACAACTACTGAAGCCCGCGTGCCTGGGGCCCATGCTCTGCAACAGGAGAGGCCACCGCAATGAGAAGCCCGCACACCGCAACGAGGAGTGGCCCCCGCTCGCCGCAACTGGAGAAAGCCTGTGTGCAGCAATGAAGACCCAAAATTAAAAAAAAATAAATAAAAAAGAAAAAAATAAAAACATAAAACTCTCACTGCTGAGAGGCTCTCCCTCTAGGTTACATTAGAAAAATCTATCCTACATCTAAATGGAGTTTTTGCTGTTTATGATCTCAGCTTTCATTATTGTGGCTTAACTAGTATATGTAAGGTTTAAAGATAGTTGAAGCTGTAAAGAAATCTCGTAAATTATGAGCAACCTACAGGAAATGAAAGGTCAGCATTGTTTCTTCCTATCCTTCTCCCAACAGGGCTGAAGAGTTTCTTTACAGCCTTGAATGCAGTCTGCTGTGGCATGTCTGTATTTATCCATCTCCCTTAAGGCAAGACATAACAGTAACCTCTATTTTCATAATCTCACATAATAAGTAATTATGAGCTACAGTCCTGATTGTTTCCCTTCAGCTGAATTTTAAAGAATTTAGAAACTCATTCTTTTACATATTTACAACCAAGAAATGAATTCTGATAGTAGAGACTATTAATATGCTAATCTTTCCCAGCATTATGTATTTCACGTGAAAGGAAAATCCAAAGATGACGAATCCGTCATCTGTTCTACTGACAGGGAAATTTAATTTTGCTTAGTTATATCTACAATTTCCCTTTTGCTCTTAAGAATATATCAGGAAAAAAATTGCAATAAAACAAGATAGGAGGTCGGCCAGTGGAACAATTATGTATAGCACTTAAAACGTAAAGGTGCTTAAAACCAGTTAAATAATGGCAACCTCCAGTTAATAAACCAAAAATAAACTCTAAATCTTGCTTGGGCTTCAGACATCATTTTTTTTTTCTATAGAAATAATATGATAAGTAGTGTGTGCTTTACTGGGTCAGCCTACAAAAGTATTTACATTGATATCAATACAATACTTTTTTTGCTATTATTCTTGTTCATAATGAAAAATAATTTTAAAATATAGTTATATACAAATAAGCAAAAGTTTAAAAATATGATTTAATAACTTTATTTCCCATGAATGTAGTAGAGAGAGAAGCAGGTTTGATTGTACAATAGTGAGGTAGAGAGAAATTTTGAGATATTTTTGAGAAGGATTTTTTGGTACTTTCAAGTTTAGAGGTTGATTTGGCAAAGTACCGCTTCGTCTCTCCTTTTTCTTGGTACTAATAAAGTGTCTGTCCCCAGTACTGTTCTCCCATGTAAGGGCCATGATTTTTACAGTCGTTTTGTGGGATCACAAGTGGAGCAAATACAGAGAAAGAGTGATGGGTGACAGCAGAGAAAATAAAGGTAGAAAAGGGAGGAAGAGAGGAGAAAAAAGAGAAAAGAAAGTAGTAAGGAAAAAAAATTTTTTTAAAAAAACAGTTGACAAAAGCTAGAAAAGAGAGAGAAAAAAGTAGATGGGCTAAAGATGATAAAGCGATTTCTTACGGAGGAACCAACCAACCGGAGAGTTCTGAAAATAGGAGGCATGGGGAGAGCTTGGAATGTCTGTGATCTCCTGAGAGGGAAGAAAGTTGGGAGAGGAAGAAGGCTTAACTCAACCAGTTCCGAAGCAGGACACTGGTGAGTGGAAAGCCCGGCCAGCTTGGTGATGCCTAGAGCAAGGGGTCTGCAGTGGGGGGGGGACCTGAGGTCAGGCCAAGGTCTGTGCAGACCGAGGGTCCACGGGATCTGAGGACATATGTCCTCAGTTTAGAAATATCTGTGTGTGTTTAGAGACAACTTTACTGAGGTATAATGTACATGCCTTAAAGTTCACCTGTTGCAAGTATGCAATTCAATGATCTTCAGCAGGTTTACCATTTTGTGCAACCACCACTGCCATAGAGTTTAGAATGCTTCCATCATTCCAGTAAGATCTTCCTGCTCCTTTACAGTTAAGCTCTGTTCCCACTCCCGGCCCCAGGCAATCACTTGTCTGCTTACTCTACATATAGAGCTGCCTTTTCTGGACGTTTCATATAAATAGAATCATGCAATATGTGGTCTTCTGTGTCTGGATTCTTTCACTTAGCACGGTGATTTTGATGTTCATGTTGCAGCGTGTATCAAGATCTCCTTTTATTGTTAAATAGTTTTCCATTGTATAAACACATTTTGTTTTCCACTCACCAGTTGACAGACATTTGGGTCGTTTCCACTTTTTGGCTATTATGAATAATGCTGCTTAGAACATGTTGTGTGCAAGTCTTTGTGTGGATACCTATTGTGTTTTAAGCGAACGAGAGGGAGAGATTAACTTGTTTATGGAAAATACAAATTCTCAGGTCTGTCGTGTTCCAGGGAACACACTGCCTGGAAACAGTCTCCACGCGGCAACTCGAGCAGACTTTTTAAAACAGAAAATCAGATCACATCCCTCCTCGGATTACCATTTTCCAGTGACTTCCCATCTCACTAAGAGTGAAGCCTGACCTTGCCGTAGCCCACAGGGCCCTGCCTCACCTGCCCCCAGCTGACACGTCTCACATCTTCACTCGCCACTTCTCTCTCACTTTCAATTTCACCAAACAAGCGCTTATGCCGCCCTCAGGGCTTCTCCGTAAACTATTCCCTTTGCCTAGCATGTTCTTGCCTGGCCTTCATTTGGCTCATTCCTTCTCATTCAGGTCTTTTCTCAGATGTCATTCACGTAGAGAAGCCTTCCACAGCTTTTTAGGGTGCTACCTAAAATAGCAGCCATGCTTCTCTCGCTATTAGCTTACCCTGGTTCATTTTCTATGAGCCCCTGTAACTGAATAATCAGAAATTACCTTACTCATTGTTTGTTGGCTGCCTCCCAACCAGAATGCAAGCTCAACGTAGCAGGTACTTTGTTTATCTTGTTCTTTGATGTATCTCCAGCACCTAGCATGTGGTAAATGTTCATTAAATTTGTTGAATTAATGCATAAATAAAAAGCAGAATTTGGTCGTCTTTTTTTTTTTTTACAAGTCTGTACTTTTTCCCTAGAATCTCTAAGTCAGTTAAACGATGCTGTGAATTCAGTTTGTGAATTTCTAAGCCAACAGACCAAAGGTCAAATACTGGCAAACCATGTACCATATCTGGCCTTCACATATGTTTGTTTTATGCAACAGATACCTTGGAGCCCCATTCTCATCTCTTTGGCCCACCTCTGTTTCATCTGCTGAGAGTTCAGGTTCATCTCCTGTTGACAAGGTCCCACCTCAAGCAGGTACAGAAGTACTCTGCCTCCTGCCCTGGGTCTCTCCCGTGCCCTGGAGCAACTGGGCTTATGTATAAAAACACAGCCCTAAGGTGAGCTATGTTAGTGCTCCCCAGGGAAACGTCAGCCATAAACAAATGTGGGAGCCATGCTTCATCCTCACTTCCCTCAGGTGGAAAATTCTGGAAAACATTCACACTTTCCAGAAGTCCCAGCCAAACTGAGTCCCTGTGCCTTCAGCAAAGACTTGGATAACATGCCCTTGTCTTGACTTTACCACTTCTCTTGTCCCACTCTCCCTGCTCCTTTACTCCTGTTTCCTGGAATCACCTCCTTCACATGTGACCTGCAGCCCAGTCTTTGTCTCACCCCCTGCTTTCAGTGGGAGCCAAATTTGGTCTATAACTTACATAGCTTTTTCTTTTAAATTATAAATTGTCCAAATTCAAAGCTCAAAATATCTCACGTTAAATTCTGGGTTTTCAACTTTGTACGCTGCATATAGCTTAGTATACTGCGTGTAACGTCGCAAACAATGCTTTTTATGGTTTTTGTTTGGTAAAAAAAATTATAGTTCATATGGACATTAGCTTACTTTCAAATCTTCAACCTTTCATTTGTTAATAGGTCATTTCAGCTGTTCTGTGAGGAAAATGGTCTCAGAGCTGTGATTCCATTAGGAATGAGAGGAGGTAGGGAATTCTTTCTATTATAGAATGTGGCAGAAAAATTTTAAGGAGTTCTTGGCTGCATTAGATTTCCTGTGGGTTGGGAAATCAAGAAATTAATGGCTACAGTACTGAAATAGACAGTGATCAGTGCTTGTGAATAGAATTGCTTCATTACTAAACCAACTCAGCCTTACTGTTTGTAGGTTAAGACAACTGTAACATGTGACTACCAAAAGAATCTTTCTTTTTGTTTTGATTTTGAAGCCCCATAAATACAATTCATTCATTCAAGCATGTAGTAATAAAAAAAGAATAATTGCAATAACTTTACATTCTTCTTGTCCTGCACACCATGCTTTGCTTGTAAGAGTACATCCTTTATCTTTCCACCTTCAACAGAGTCAATTATTGGGGCAATTCCCTGGCAGTCCAGTGTTAGGGCTCAGCACCTTTCACTGCCTGTGGCCCGGGTTCAATCCCTGGTCAGGGAACTAAGATCCCGCAAACCGTGCGATGCGGCCAAAAAAAAAAAGTCAATTATTTGTGGTTCTTGCCTCAGGTTAAGTTTTGCATCCTGGTCCCTCCCTTCTGATTTGCCCAGTTCACTTAAAAGTAACTTGTATGTCTGAATCAATCCTGGCATTTGATCCTATATGGGATTTAGGCTTGTCTAATACTTTAGAGACTTTTTCCACACCTTTGGTGATACAGTGTCTCAGATTGCTTATGACTGAACCAGTTTTATAATTAATTATTCCTAATTCTTCTGTGTCTGACTTGTAGACCATATCAAATTTATCATGTGTAACTATAACTCTAATAATCTGCTCTTGTATACCTATATCTCTAGAATGAATATTAGGAATACCATATTTTATCCAGACCTGTTACTTCGTGAATGTCCTAAAGCATTTCTTTCCAGGATATGCCTCTCTGCTCCCTGGTAGGACCGTCAATCACAGGACACCATCTTTCCTTTCACAGGAATGGGTATGTTATCCAGGCTGACCAATCAGAACACTCCATCTGTCAGTCACAGGATTTGTTCGGGGAGCCATACTGGGCCAATCATAGTCCTCTCTTGAAATTTTGCTGCAACCATTCAGAAAGAGGTCACATCTTTTTCTTTTCATTGGGATTGCTGTAGTTTAACGTAAATCCAAAGCTGCTAGTGGCCATTTTTGCCAAAATGGGAATTTTCCTTGAAGGTAGACTCAGTAGAAAGGAGAACAAAGACAGATAGACAGAAAGAGGGAAGAACAGTGTAAAAAAGAGAAAGACTGAGAGAAACAAAAAGAGAAAGAGAGCAAAAGCCTCTGTCAAATGACAGAAGATAGATGACATTATTTGAAACTCCACGTCCAGCCATGCCTGAAGCAAGCAAGATCTGTCTTTTCAGTTTTCTTAGCCAAAGATATAAATATTTTTCTTAAGCAAATTGCAGATAAATTTTTGCCACCTGTACTTGGAAGAGGCCTGACTAATGCTTTGTACAGCTACTCAGAGGGTAGGACTGGTGGATTAGGCTACACCACTGTAGATGTCTTTTTTGATTCCACGAAGCTTGTGGTTCTTACCAGGATCGATTATCTGGGGAGGAAGGAGGCCCTCAGGTAGAAACTCAGAGCTGAGAGGATGGTCCTGAGATAGATGGAAGCTCCCATTCTTCTTTGGGTCTTAATGATGACAAAGCCAGATATCTGGGGATATGTACTTGCAGAAACAGAACTCAAGAGAAACAGTAAAGAGCCCTGTAATGGGTTAAAAACTGAAGATGAGTAAGTTATGCAATGTCTGTTAGATGGGTTACTTTTATGGTTTCACTCTTATCCAGTTTGCCATTTTGTTAGCCTTTAGTAAAGCTTAATTTGGGCATTAAATCTGTCTCAGCTGAGCTAAATGATACACGAGAAAAAGTCATGTGCCCATATATGGGACAAAGCATTGGAAGCAGGGTATCAGTCTTTGCCTCCCAAGGCCAGCGGGTGATACAGTCATTAAAATAATCCCCAAGGAGAATGCTCAGAGCTAAGAGCTGAGACTGTAGAGTACAACCTCCTCTACTAAGAAAAGCCTCACCCTCGTTGACTGCTTCCAAACATCTGGGTTTTATTTCATTACGGAAGGCATCAATGTACTACACCAATTACATGAAAGCATAAAATTATACATCTGAAGTAAATGAAAATATTAATCTTCTAAGTAGACAAAGCAACATGCCCACTTCTTTTAATCTAACAGATCTTTTAAGACTTCCTGCTTCATTTCCAGATTTGGGGCACAGACAGCAGTACAGAGGAAATGAAACAACGTGCAGATATATTGATAGAAGGGGGCATCTGGGATTTTTGCTGGTGGGCAGGGAAAGAAATCATTGGAAGGGAAGTTTCACTAAATCTTGAACTTTGTCTCTTTTGGACACTGGGGTACCCTCAGTGCCAAGAAGCACGCCCAGCACGTAGTAGGCCAAAATGTGAGACTCAGGCTATTTAGTTTGTCTTACTTGTGATTGGAACTGGGCCTAAGAAATAGGCATGCACAGATTGTGAAGGGGGGAATCTTGTGGCCCCAGCTGTTCGGATGAGACAGAAGGAGAACAGAGACCTCTAGCCCCGCTAGTTGGGAAAAAATAGCTGAAATTACAACATTCAGTACATGACCGAGGACAGTCCCAGGATAAAATTTAAAAGTCTCTGTGAGAGTGAAACATCTGCCTATTTGCTCCTCTGGAGCAGTAACAAGTAAGGGCTAGCACCACAGCGTATATGGAAGGCACTGCCTTTATTTTCCAATTCCAAACTGCATATTTACTGATAGTTTCCACTGAGTCCATTATTAATACATCTTTTAAAAATTCCCATCCTTTCAAAGAAAGATGTTTTCCTCCTTAATTATTTTTACCAGCTGGAGATTGACCCAGGCAATACTGCTGGTAGGTGGATGAACATTTGTCTTTCCTAACTTTTAATAACATCAAAAAGTAAAACTTACAAAGAAACACTCAATTCTGAAAGCAATATTAGTGTTGCAAAAATACATTTTTTTCTTTTGGACCAACATCTCACAGACAATTTTATTCAGAAGACCTATATCAGCCAGGGAGCCTCATTGCGAACAACAGAAATGGACTTTGCCTGGTTTGGGCAGAAAAGGGATTATTTAAAGGATATTGGTTAGTTCAAAGATTGTCCAGGTTCAGAAGCCATGCAGCCAGGGATACAATGAAAATCATATCACAAAACTATTCCTGTGAGGACACAGCTGCTGCTGCCACTTAGTGTCAGAAATCACAGCTTGCACAGTTGACACTGTTGGCACTATATCAATACATTGGATGCTACTACAGAGGCAGCTGGCCTTAGAAACCAGATGTTGTTCCTACAACCACTACAAGCAGAAATGCTCCCCTCTCTCTTCTTATTTGTAAGACTAGCTCCCAATTCAAAGTGAGGCAGAAGAAGAGACCACCTCTTATTTTTAATAGGTAAAGAAACTCTCACAGAACTAACCCCATAGCAGACTTCCTTCAATGTCTCATTGGCCAAAATTGGGTCACATGGCCCTTTTTAAGCCAACCACTCATATGGAAAATAGAATAACCATGATGGGCTAGATGAATTGATTCACCTGTTGGGATGGAGATGTAACCAGCCTTCCTTGGAGTGTAAAGTCACATGGAGGAGCATGGGTACCTATACAAAACTGAAGTTTTGTTCTCAAGAAAGTAGATTGGCTACTGGGTTCACAACCAATGTGGTAGACATTTCTATGGAACCGTAATGTCTTTACGATATGGCCCATTTTATGAGACCTGTCCACATGCTTCTTCCCAAGCTTCTTTGTCACCAATTCTCTTGTCTTATTCTTTTCATGTCTATGACAATCTGACCAAAATATTTGGTACTGTCCATCAACTTATCTCTCTTTCCAGGATAAAACAAAGATGTTATACCACTTAAAGTTCTACCTACTGGGAGAATTTTGCACCTTCAATTAAGTGGGACTGAGCAGTACTCAGCAATCCATTTGAGGCTGGTGTCGGCTTATTATGCAAAGCCATCTGTAAACTACACTTTCCTTTTCTTCAGTTATCTGATACTAGAGAAGTGTTCATGGTGTTGTAAGTGTTGGTGGGTGGAGAGGTGGCCTGTGGCATGAGTTGGCATAGGAGGAAGACATCAGCCTGTGAAACTTGAGCTTTCAGGACCTGCTCAGATGCACTCACCTATATACTATTTCCACTTGGATATGTTTGACTTTATAGCTGGGTAGATCAGATAACACTCAGTTCATGATGGGCAGCTTATATTTCATAGTCACCTGGTTTCTGTCAGGGCCCAGTGGCAAGCTAAGTACTATTCCTCCAAAGAGGAATGGACCTCGCTGAGGAAGGCATAGCTTTGTTCTAAAACCTTGATGTTTCTGTTGTGAATCTTGTATTCAGTCTTTCCACACCACAGACTTCATTTGATTTTTGAGCACCACTGATCTTGTTGGGTCCTAATAGGCCATATGGAAAAGTTGCAGCCTGGACCAGCTGGAGAGTCTTCCTCTGGACCCTACTCAAAGCTGTCAGCCTTTTGGGTCACTCAGGAAAGAGCTGACGGGCACACAAAATGTTATCTCTATTGCTTCTAAAATCCAAAGAGCACCAGAAATCATAGTACTTTTTTCTAGAGGTAGGAAACAAATTGTCCTTGACGTTAGAGAGGATAAACTCACATGCCACATAGCACAGATCCCAAGAAACGTCACTGCATTAGCATAGGATTTATTTCCTACCTTCTGGCATGTATGGTTTCAATCTAAAATACCAGCCACTTCCTGCTCTTTGGAGCTCATCAGTATATTATTGCCGATTTAGCTGGGGATGGTGAGACAACCTAGTTCTTATAGACTAATTTATGGCACAGAGAGTAGAGAGTTAAAATAACCTGCAGTTGAAAATATGTTTCTGTCATTTGAGGTGAAATCAAACTACTTCTTGTGTTCTCTGTTGGAATGGAGAAAAAGGAGTGTCCAGATGCAAGCTGCAGTCATACAGTGTATGTAGATTTGCTGCAAAAAAAGCAACTACATTTGGAAGATCATGTATGCTTGGAATTCCCACTTGAGTTCGCCTACAGTAATCCTCTGTGATTCTCAAGACTCCTCTATCTTTTGCACTGGCCAAAAGTGGGGATGGGTAGGAAACACCATGGCCTCATTCTCTGTGATTTCCCCAGAGATGAAGTTTAAAAAATATTATAGCAATTTTTTATTCAACATGTCAGTGTAGGAAGTCTGCCACTTTCTGAGGTCATCTATCTTAATAATATACCCAGAAACTGGGGAAATAATCATGGCAAGGGTTCAGGGTCCTATTGGGATGCATCAGTGTTCAGGGCACAGGACTACTTTAGGTACTTTAAGTAGAAAGAGTTTTAAGACAGGGAATTAGGTGCTTACAAAAATCACTGGAAAGTCTGGAAAGGTAGGTGTCAGAAGGCCACCACCAGAACTACCATGTTCAAGAACACAACACCAGAGCTACAACCATTAATCCTGGAGTATTTTCCATTATACAAATGAATTAGAACTCTAGTAGGCTGCCATCTATTTTGATGTCTGTAACTCTACTGAATATAAAACACTTGCAGAGATTTTTGAGAGTTGTTTCATTTTGAAACCCATGCCAATCCTACTGCTGTTATTATGGTCAGCATACCCACCTTGACTTTAGCAGTTAAGTACCACAACTTGCCCTCTTCCATCTTATCATCCCTATTGAAATCAGGAGCCCTTTTCAACCACAGAGTATTCTCTTCTTACCCCAGCATATGAAGAAGAACCACAAAGTGCTTTTTATACCTATGCAATTCTCAAGCCTCTGGTCTAGGACATATTTTCTGGCCATTTCTTCCTTTTCCTAAGAGGAAGGAGACAGTTGGGAATAGGTGAGTGGTTCACATGTGAAGATCTACCCCAATATTTATATCTCCATAAACTTTTGGATTTCTTCCTCTATATTAAAATAAGAAATTTCTAGTATCTCTGGTTAGTTTAGAATGGACTGCTCTTGAGCACAGCTCAAAAGATAATTTAGCAAATAATTTAGACAACTTCCAACTGTTTGAGCTAGCACATTAAATCCAGAATTTCTGATAAATACATCTCTATTGATAAATTCTATCTGATCTATAATTTTGTTCTTCCTTCCTTGGTCTAGTACTCTCAGAATCCATTTCCACATATATTCTCCATATTTTTCCAACATAAATCAGCAGTCTTTCTATTCTTTTGGCGAGTACATCTTCTGATCCTGGATTTGGCTTTATAATGAATCTCCCGAGGCATACGGAGATCTGAATCTGCTTAAAGGTTTGGTTATGTTGAGGAGCAGTGGGAGTGATGTGTGAGGAGAATGACTTGCCCTGTAAAACCATTCCATAGACTCTCTTATGTGAGATCATCAAGGACACCTCAGGCGAGACAAAAACAGCATCATCAGACAGGAAGGACTCTTTTGGCTACCCGTGTGAAACTGGCCTAAAGAGTCAGATGTTTATTACATATATAATAATATTTCTAGAGGAAAGGTGAGTTTCAGGAGCCTCTGTGTTTACTTTGTCCTGAGGTGGGCATCCTTTGTGGTTATTAAGGTGGCCGCCAGACTCTAATACTTCCTTGTTTATATTCTGTAGGGGAGAGGACATTTCAGAGTCATGGAATATGAGTTCTCCCATTTAGAGTGATTTTCAATCTCTGTATCAGTGATAGTCACCATGGAGATGGCATGTACAGAACAGCTTTCAAGATTGGGTTCTTGAACCAGTCATTAGGTAGGGGAAAGGAACTAACATGATGGCTCAACCTAAAAAGTTACCCCTGTACATGAGGATAGGTTGAATACCTGAATAAAATTGAAGTTTCCATTAGGAAGGAGGAAGGGGAAAGGTCCACATGGTGTAACATCTACTGATATGGTTCAACAGCTACTGAAAATTAGAAATGTTTTCTCTTACCCAGTGGTCAGAGAAGAATAAATGTAATAGAGTATATAATTCTAATGTTCAATCTTGGAAATAAATGTGGTTTTTTTCTTTATATTTACTCTCTATAGATAGCTCTGCTTTGGCATAACAGAGCTTTCACTTTCTAATGAAAATTTTATGCCTTTAATATCATTTTCTAGTTCCTAATTAGACATATGCCTACTAAATGACTACCTCTTACTTACCTAAGTAAAAAAATGTTAATGCAATTTCCGTTATAAAGTGGTTTAAGTGAAATAAGTATGTGTGAAGGAGGTGGGAGTATTTTGTGCATTTCTTTAAGTATACCTCTTGATACACCTACACTTTCTAAAACAAGCTGACGTTTTCCAAGTGTGGTGGGTTAAAAATGGTCACAAAATTGTTTACAGCTCCTTTCGTCAAGAGGTGGTCTATTTTCCACCCCTTAAATCTGAGCTGACCTTGTGTATTAGTCTGCTAAGGCTGCCATAACAGAATACCATAGACTGGATGGCTTAACCAACAGAAATATATTTTCTCACAGTTCTGGAGGCTGGAAGTCCAAGATCAAGGTGTGTTAGCAGGGTTGGTTTCTGGCCACCCTTTCACTGTGACCTTTTCTCTGTATATGCACGTCCCTGGTGTCTTCCTCCTCTTATAAGGGCACTGGTCCTATTGGATGTGGGCCCCACCCTTATGATATCATTTGACCTTAATTTAAAGGCCCCATCTGCCTTTAAGTTACATTAAGTCACATTCAGAGATAGGGCTTCAACATATGAATTTTGGGGAAGTGCAGTTCAGTCCATAACACCTTGCAACTTGTTTGACAATAGAATGCTGCAGAAGTGATGATTTGTGGCTTCTAACAAGGCCTCAAGAAGCCTTTGCAGCTTCCTCTTGCCTTCTTTGGAACCTCAATAATATGTGAAGAAGCCTGAGCTAGCCCGCTGGAGAGGTTCTCTGGAGAACTGAGGCACCCTGATTGTTAACCTCAGCTAACTGCCCACTGACTGCAATTGCAAGTAATCTCAGTCAGTGCCATGTGGAGCAGAGATGAGCTGCTGCAACTGAACCCTGAACATATTGCTGCCCCAAGAATTGTGAACTAATAAATGGTGTTATATTAAGCCACTAAGTTTTGAGGTAGTTTTTATTCAATGATAAATAACTGATACACCAAGCCTTGTCTAATTTTCATTGGTTCTTCATGTTGTATCCTTTCACTGTCATTTTAGTGAGATGTGGGAAAGAAGTAGACCCAAAAGTATATTATCATTCAACATGCTTACTTAGAAATCAATAAATTATATGTTATAGATAAGAAAAGTTTTTTTAAAGAGGAATAACTTAAAAACTTAGTCCTATTTTATATGTAGAAAAACAGAAATAGCATATCAACCAATATGGTTGTCGATAATGTAGGTAATTCCATGCAGCCCTGTAAAACATGGTGTGAGAACCCTGAGCAGGGACTGAGAAAATGCCATTCCACTTCTGTCTCCTGCCAATACCTAATGAGCCCCTACTATGTGCCATTGCATTATGCCCTGTGGTAGGTAGGTGAGCTTCGGGATGGGTGGGGGAATGAAGGTGAAGGTGGGGAGGAGAAGGTTCCATTCATAAACAAGACTGTTAATTAAATAGAATTTTAAATATATATTTAATTTTATCTTTATCTCATCTTTCTTAATATGGATCTCATAATCTAATGGCCCATGTATCATTAGATAATACATGCATAGAGTTTATGAATAAAAATGCACATATACTGGGAGGAAATGCTCGCAATATTTTTACTTACACATGTAAATGATCAAAAAATGTGAAGGATGAGCTAGGAAGCACGGCTGCCCTTTTTAAGAGACAAACGTAGGTGAGAACTGTACCTGTCATGTAATATAAATAAACACACCCATGCGTACAAGATGTCATCTAACTGCCATGACAAAGGCCTTGGGAAAACATCAAGGCATATCTACCCATGGAAAATATCACAGTAAAGACCTACTCTATGCTGACACGGTAATAACCTGTTTGGAGGAATCAAAGATGGAATTGGGAGTTTTCTAGCCTGATTTAAAGTACTTCCAATTCTCTAGGGGTTTTCCTTTTAGGTCAGGCCTGATGTAGTGGTCCCAACACCTGAAAGTCCTTTTCGGATCATTCTAAGGGTTCATACCTATTATAAAATATTACAAAAAACATCCTTGGAACCCCTGTACCTCCTGGCTCATCTTCCAAGTGGCCTAATCAGACTCAGGGGGTTTGGACTCTGTTCCAGGAACCTTGCATCAAGTCCAACTCTGATGTGACCTCAAACACCAGGAAAGAGCCATGTTCTAAGCTGAGAGTTCACTACATTGGGGAATTTTCTCCCACCAGTTGCCTGGCTTCCACTGAAGATGTTTTCTTATCCTTCTGGCTATTTTCACCTTTCTTTCAGTTACTTTTTTTTGCAGAAGATTTTTATTCATAGTCTTCTGGTTTTTAAGTACCTACCACATCCATTTTCATGCTTTTCCTTTACTGTTTTATTTTTCATTCTCCTCTTAGCCCTCCCTCACTGCCACACCTGCTTTCCTCCTTTTCATTTTTTCCACATTCATTTATTCCATGCTGTCCCAGCTGCTTTCCTTTGTTCAGTTCAGAATATCAGCCAAAAGCTTCCCTGTTGCTAAGTAACAACATCACCCGCACACACCCTTTTCCACTCTCTGTGCATTTCTTCTGCTGCTTTTATAAGTGCATGGGTCAAACGGGCTCTCAAAGAAAACGAAGGGTGGTGCTTCGATCTTCTCCTCATAACTAGAGGATGTGCACCTTCCGCACCCTGCCTCTTATTAGATTTTGGCTTCTTGTTTTACCTGATAATTTGCCCCAGGCTGTCAGATAACACTAAAACAGCACAAAACATCCCTTTGAGCTTAGACAATTTATAGACGGGAGGAAGGGATATAATTTCTGCTAAAGGAACAACAAAAGAGAAAATGTTTAAAGTTTAGTTACATGGCATGGCCTGGGCACATCAAATCCAGGTTTTAAGAGCTTTCCATTAGGGATCAAGATAGCCAGCAAGTCCCTCTTACAGACCTTTATCTTGTTGAGTTTTGAGGGAGCTACTAATGGCATGTGGAGTATGGTGTGCACAAAATAAAGGATAAAAACAACACAAGAACTCATGCAGTTTTTCAAATCTCGGTCCTTTTCCAGACATCAATCTGACATGACAATTGTACCAAAAGCATAATTGGAGTTCTGTCATCAGCCCTTCTCAACATGCTATTAAGAGATTCCAAGTCTTCTGGCACATTTTAATACTTTAACGGCAATGGGTACTCCATATGTCCAAACACTAGGATAGAGTAATAGAGATACCAGGACCTTGAAAAAATCCTCTTTTCACCCTTGCAATGCCATAAATAATTTTCCTCCCTGGTGTGAATTCTTTCTCTCTCTCTCCTTGTGCATTGATGCAATGCCTGGGAAGCCTTCCCTGATAACCCTGTCCCACATTGTTGGTCTCAGCTCTTTGCTACAGTCAACACTGAGCTAACTGGGGGGCATTGGGGCTTCTTTGTCTGTAGGTACCACAGCCTTTCACTAGCTGTGTGTCCCTGCTCCTCGGGTACTGCTCTCTGTGAGGGAAGGACTCAGATCTTTTTTTTTTTTTTTTTTTTTTTTTGGTGTATTTATTTATTTTTGGCTGTGTTGGGTCTTCGTTTCTGTGCGAGGGCTTTCTCTAGTTGTGGCAAGCGGGGGCCACTCTTCATCGCGGTGCGCGGGCCTCTCACTATCGTGACCTCTCTTGTTGCGGAGCATAGGCTCCAGACGTGCAGGCTCAGTAGTTGTGGCTCACGGGCCTAGTTGCTCCGCGGCATGTGGGATCTTCCCAGACCAGGGCTCGAACCCGTGTCCCCTGCATTGGCAGGCAGATTCTCAACCACTGCGCCACCAGGGAAGCCCCAAGGACTCAGATCTTGCATGTAATGTATACTTGATCCATTGCCTTAAATTTAGGCATAGAACACAGGTACTCTGATAAGGGAGTTGGTTTTAGTTTCATTTTCTAGAGAGGAGAAGGAACAGTAGTTTTCTTTGTATTAAAGACCAAGTTCATCAGCACTCAAAGTGCCAGAAATGAAGCTTATGTATTTCCATCACTATCCAGGTTTGCAGACTGAGCATTTCAGTAGAGAAAATTTTCAAGAGCCTTATTTTGGCCCTTTGGTTGATATTCTGAAAGTAGAATCCCTCTGAGACTAAAATCCACTCCAAGGTATTCTAAGAATGCCTGACCAGAACTGGAATTGGCAAGCTACTATGATTTTCCTTCTAGAATCGAGCCTCTTTGGGATGTTATATCTTCTGAAAGGTTCAGAAAATTTTAATAGGATTTTAGTTTTTAGCTTAGGGTAATCTCAACTAATGAAACATATATTTGAACTTCCTGGAATTTTTGATTTATGTACTGCTTACTTTAAGCAACTGAAAATTATACAGAATTTTTACTACCCTTCAATATTTGCTTCTCTTTTAACTCTCTTTTCTCCAACTTGAGGTACTGGTCAACACCACTTATGTCATATTCATTTCTTTTCCTCACATCTCTACGTGTTTAACTCCTTTGTCCCCTTCCATCCCACCTCCTCAATGTGACCTATAGCCCCACAGTCCCTCCTGTGACTGAAAACTGGCACTCTTCCCAGTTAACCATCTTACCTTCCACCCAGAACATCTACGTGGTAATACATCCAGAGCTCTGGAGGACTCTCATATTTCCTGACCTCTCAAAGCTAATGACTCCTCTATTCATTCAGCCACCTATAACCTTGGCCACACCCTCAACATCATCACCTGGGACGGCTTCCCCTCTGAAACATTTAGGTAAAAATTTTTCTCTCCAACCATAATCTCCTTCTCTTCCAGCCTCACTTAGCTACTTTTCACACACTCCACCAGAACTTTCACTTCACAAGCCCAGCCCAATTCTTCACCTAGTAGTCTCCTTTTTTCACTCCTTTCCTACCTGCAGAGATCTCACGATCCATCACTTTAACTATGTTCTCTAGTATCGCGACTCCATTGCTCCTCGTTAGCAAATCCCCAACCTTGAATGAGTTCATCTTCATGTTTTCCCTGTCCGTCTGCACCCACGCTACTGAGGTGTCCTGGAGAAATAACACAACTCTGCCACGGGTGCTATTCCAACCCCCTGTCATCAAGCACTGGTCCCTCAAAGCTGGTCCCACAGCAATCCTCATCATCTATCTGTTATAAACCATCATCCATTCATTCATTCATTTACTTATTCCTTAAGTATTTATTGAATACCCACTCTAGCAGTATGCTGGGTCTTGAAAAATAACTGTGAGAGAGACAGACAAGGTCTCAGTCCTCAAAGAGCTTAAAATCTAGCCTGGAAGACTGAAACCAAAACCGTTCCAGAGAATTGAATTATTTGGAGGCTAATGTTTAAAAAGAATGGTGAATGGATGAAATAGTTACTATGGTGAGTGGGAGAGAAGATGGCTAGGGAAACAAAGGAGGAGAGCTAGCAGCTTTGAGGGACCAGTGCTTAATGACACAGAGTTGGAATAGTACCAATGGCCGACTCGTGCTATTTCTCCAGAATAACTCAATAGTGTGGGTGCAGACAGGGAAAACATGAAGATAAACACTTCCAAGGTTGGGGCTTTACCATGCTGATGACAGGCAAGGGAGTTGAGAGACTAGAGAGAAACGTTATGGAAAAGATAATTCAGATTAAAAAGTATTAATGGATTTGAAGTGCCTTTTGATAGTTATTTCTTTTCTAAACGGATACTAAAAGTACAACTGCTATCATATGATTGTCCGGAAAATTATTAACAATTAAAGGGCATCCTCATACTCCAAAAAGTTGTAATCTCCTTGTATATTGTTCTAAGAGATACATAAAATCTTACTTTTTGCTAATTCCTAGTGATCTTCTCTTTTCATTTTTTAACATTATACAAGTACAAAAGAATGAAAATATTCTCATTTTTAAAATATTCAGACGTTACAGAAGTACTCAGAATAAAAGCGAACTCTCCCAACATCCTTCTTCCCCTTTTCCATTCCCTGTCCCTGCACATAGGCCCTGTTAAGAGCTTGATATGTCCAGACAGGTCTCGTTTTAATGGGTGTACATACAAAAAGATGTTTGCGGGCATATGCACAACACACCTAAGTTGTAGAAACTGCATAGTTAAATCATCTTTTTGAGAGGGGAAAATGTAAACATTAGAAAGACATGTCTTCCTTTAAATAGGAATAAACTTCATTGCAAATCACTTGAATCTAAACTTAAGCTGCTTTCTATAAGCTGATAAGAAAGCTCAATGACAGAGAATATTAATGATCCAGGGAACAAAACAATAAAGCCACTTGCTGACTCATCAGGTTGAGACATGATCTTAAGTAAAATTACACTTTGTTATACACTTTTATCACAAATAAAGTTAGGAAACAACAGAGAAGATCTGTAAAGATAGATAAGGACTCTATTAAAGGTTTTCACTACAAACGCAGCATTTACCCATCTGAAGTGTAAGCTAACTTTAGCTATCAATATCAGGGTTTGTGAAACATGTTCTAAATAAAATATAGAAAGTCATAATATATGGCAATATAGGATTGATAGATAAGAAATCATACCTCTTGTTAGTCACTTCAGAACTAATTGAACCCCCAGGGAACTGACTCACTGGGTTTTATTTCTTTTTTTCCTTTTTTTTTTTTTTTTAAATTCAATTTTTATTTTATATTGGAGTATAGTTGATTTACATCTTTTTTTTCTTTTTTTCCCACATTGGACTAGTCATATATTTCCCACACTATAAAAACTCAATGCATCTTTTGGAATGTGACCTAGCTTTTACAATTGCTATTTGCTTGCTGCAGTGTGACTCAAATATATAGTTTCTGATAGTTCCTAAGATTAAGGACAAATAGTTTCTTCCACAATGTGCATATGTACATATATAATTTTGGATAGAACTATGCAATACATCTTCTACAACTTGCTTTTTTCATTTAACAATATGCTGAATTCCTTTTATGCAGTACATGTAGATTTACCTCATTCTTTTTAATTCCTCATTCTCTGTCATAATAAGGAAACACCATAATTCATTAAACTACTTTCTTTTCACTACACTTAATTTTTTATTACTACAAATAATACTCTAATGGGATGCTTTGCATATATTTTTGTTTACGTATCTAAGTGTTTCCATAGGATACATACCTAGAATTGGAATTTTAAAGGGGCTTTATATTTTTTGTTTTTATATATCTTGAAATAAATGCAAACTTTTGCGTGTCAAGATGGACAAAGTATATAAAAAGTTAATTCACAGAACAGCAAATCTAAATGACCAACAAACACATATAAAGATACTCAAACTGATTAATAGCAGGAAAATAAAAATTAAACAATGGGATATCACTTTATAGCTATTAAACTGGCAAACATTTAAAAGACCAATAAAACCTATTACTGGTAGAAATATGGGAGAAAATTGCCTTAGCTTTTCTTGGAAAGCAATCTAGCAACATCTATTAAAACTAAAAATATATATAGACTTCGACCAACAAACTCACTCTTAGAATCCAATCCATAAAAAGGCCACAAGGTCAGAATATAGAAACAAAGATGCTCTGGGCAACATTCATTTTTTTCTACAAATACTTGTTAAGTGCTGACTATGTTGCCATCCCTTCAGAAATGAATAAGACACAGGCCCTGCCCTCAAGGTACTCACAGCCTCTGTGGGGAGAGAGTTAAGTGCCCAAGCAACTGGAGTTCATGAGAGAGATGCAGAGGAAGCAATTCAGGCATGAGATGGAGGGCTGCAAATACTTCACAGAAAAGCACACTCACATGACTTGGTAAGATACAGCATGTTCCTAAGGCCTTGGATTAAGTTGTATGGTCCACGAGAGCTAAACAGAGTAAAGATAACTGGACATGGGGAAACATAACCCTAAACTGGCCATGAAACAAAAATCACAGGTAATCTAATTTTTCTAATGGCAGGGGTGACAGAATATGAGGTGCATGATGGAAAAAGGATTTATTATACTTTTTGGGAATAAAATCCAAAGAGTCTATGATTAAGTGGTAGCCAAAAATGCTGTATTGTTCTATTCCTAGTACAGAGTACACTCTTGAAACGTATTTGTTGAACCAACAAAGAGAATTGGGAAGAGCACGTAAAAAGGTTTAGCTCTGTGGTGATCATTTTGGAATGTATAGAAATACCGAATTGCTATGTTGTGTACCAGAAACTAAGATTATGTTGTGGGTCAGTTATACTTCAAAACCAACCAAACAAACTCACAGAAAAAGAGATCAGATTGGTGGTTACCAGAGGTGGGGAGGAGGGGGTTGTGAGGGGATGGGAAATTGGATGAAGGTGGTCAAAGGGTACAAACTGCCAGTTAAAAGATAAATAAGTACTAGGGATGTGACGTGCCACATGATAAATATAATGAACACTGCTGTATGATATATACAAAAGTAGTTAAGGGAGTAAATCCTAAGAGTTGTCATCATAAGGAAAAACATTTTTTTCTTTTATTGTATCTATGGGAGATGAAGGATGCTCACTGAACTTATCGAGATCATCACTTCATGATGCGTGAAGGTCAAATCATCATGTTGTACACCTTAAACTTATACAGTGCTGTATGTCAATTATATCTCAATAATACTGGAAGAAAAAATGTGGTAGAATAAGTGTTTAGAAATGTGAATGTAATTATTTACCTTCTTTAATTTGAAAAAATATGTATTAAAAAATGTTTAGCTCAGATAAACTTAGAGTTAGTCAATAATCTCACCTATTCAAGAGTTTTCCTTGAATAGACTCTCCTCCTTCTCACTCTCCCTACCTCCTCTCTTTCCTTCCATCCCTCCATTCTTTTCTTTCACCATTTTTCAGAAGGAAAGACTCCAGTCAAATTGAAATTCTAAATCCCATTAACCTCACTTTGACCCTGTTATTTCACCATTTAACCATGAGACAAAATCATCAGCTCTTAAAACATGAGCTTTAAATGCCAAAACAGTGTTGAGCAATTTTTAAAGGATGAACATTCCATAGGAAAAGAATCTCTAACATTAAAAACAAACAAACAGTTCATTAGAATCATAGTAATCTATGACAACCAAGATAATATCAGTAACAGACTTCAGGAAGGGGTTATCAGACTGTGGAGAAATAAAAGCAGCACATCTAGAAAGAAGGCACATTTTCTCCCTAACGATTGTCATTAAAGGAAAAGACACTGGCGTGTGTTCGAATGAAAAGGCTGGGACCTCCATGGACTAAGGCAAATGTTCCCAGGGTCTAAGTGCTGCTTGGCAAGGCTCCCATATAAACAGCAAAATAACTGCATAGCAACCTACATATGCCCATTTCTCACCCTTTACTGTTTGTCCAGAGAAAAGACCCCTACTACTCCCTGTCTGCTTCGTAAATTTTGTCAAACAGGAGTTGCGTCTGTATGCCAAGTTGAGGAGTGCCACAGGCTGGCATTTCCCAGCACATGCTGTTCATCACGTGGGTTCCTGGAGCGCTGCCTCTTGGCTTCAGAGGCGCTGGAGCCCCCCTTCCCCTCCCTCATTTCCTCTCACAAAGAAAACACACAATAACCGTTAGCAAGTGTGTGTGTGTGTGTGTGCGTGTGCGCACGCGCGCGCGTATCCCAAGTATCTTTCGATCTGGTGACCTGTTTTAGGAATATTAGGAAAGAGTTTCCAGCTTGTTTTTTGCATTCTCAGGAGTACACAGAGTTCGCAGTGAGAGCAGAATAACAGACACTTCTAAAACAAAGAAAACCCACTCTAAATGCTGCTTGCCTAGGACCATTCGCCATCTGTTTATTTCCTCATGGCAGTGCTGCTTATCGGGGACTCCAGCAAAGGCACCAATGTGCAAATCCAGACCGGAGGGCTTTTCCTCTTTTCAAGAGGGTGTTTCCTTGAACTTTCCCATCTGCCTCTGAGTAAGATGTAGAAAATATTATTTATAAAATAAGACTAGCAAATGACTCACAGTGAATAAAAATAAATCAGGGTGCAGTTTGTCATCTTGAAGAGAAGGAAAGGAAAATGCTCCACAATTGGAGTTACAACTCACTTTTTCACACCTCCTCAAGGAACATCTTCAAATGATAGGCAGGAAGTGGGTTTGTGGGAGTTAAGTTAAGCTCAAGAACACTCAAGTGGCCAGAGCGAGATCCAGCCTCGTCATGCATATTCATGAGAGGCAACCTGAGCTCCGGTGTGAAACCACAGTGTGACTGTGTTTCCTGTACACACTTTGCAGCCCACACTGCCAGGAAAGGCTGTAACGCTGAAGAGCCCCGGAGCCTCAGTTTATAACACGGTTCAGAATGATGACTGTTCACTGCCGACTTAACCCACACATTTAACTGGATTTTCTTCATCGTCTTATGACAGCTCAAGAAGTATCCATCTGCCAGGATGCATTTTAGAGCCATCACTGTGCAAATGTGAATTGCAAGGCTTTGGCTAATAAGAAGCAAAAAGGAATAAGGTTATTTATTTTCAGTAGAGCCTTGGGCATTTATTATTAATACTCTAATGGAGAAATAGGTCAGTAGAGCATATACACAGGAAGATAATTTTCCTCTACACACTGCTTCTCTTCTCAACAGACTTTCTACAACAAAATACCCAGAGTGAGTTTCACCTGCCAGAAGACATAAACCAAGGGCCTTGTTCCAGTGGGATTTAGGGAGGCATGTACTGGATTTTTCATTCCTTCAGTCAACAAATAATAACTGAGTGTAAATGTGTACTGTTCTAGGCACTTCGAAAATGGCAATGAACAAGAGATAAAAGTCCCTCCATCATGAAGCTTATGACAGTTTATTGCCATGTTCTTCTAGGGAGAAAGAACACCTTATTGTGTACCTGTCACAGAAGATTCTGGAACTTTTAGTTCAATATCTTTCAAATGCCCTTGATGACTCTGTGGATGAAAAAGTCAGTATGTGTGTCCATGCGTGCTGTGTGAAAGAGAGAAAAAAAAGAAAGGGAGAAAGAGGAAAAGAAAGCAACACTGAAACACAGAATAAACCAAGAGGAAGACTATTAAAAAAATAATGGGTTTACCTTTATGATCTAATGAAAACACAAAAGACTCTAGTACAGGGAAATGAAAAAGAGACACAAAGGAACACTGGAACAGATGGGAAAACCTGATATGTTTTGTGTTGGGAAGACACAAAATATTATCGAGATATCAACTCTCCTGACTTAATCTATAAATCTGACATAGGACACCAAAAAACTTCATAATGATATTCTCAACTAGATAAGCTGATTCTCAAGCAAGAAGAAAAATCTCCAGGGAAAAATGTAATGAGGGGTAGCCCTATCAGATACTGAAATATAAAGCTTCAGACTAATCCATAAGTAAACAGACAAAACAATGGAACTGAAATAATGCCCAGAAGTAGTTCCAAATGCATATGGGAATGTAACATCTAATCAACATGGCACATTCCCCATGGCTCTGTTTGCCTCACTACCATTGTCAACCATGCTGCATGGTCCTTTGCCTCTTTCTCATTAAGGGGCTCAGTGCTAACCCTAGGCCCTTGGCACAGAACAGCTCGGCATTAGGAAAGAGGGCAGGGTTTAGATGGTAAGAAACAGAAGTAACAATTCTACTCCACCACTTGTAGTTTGGTGAGCTTGAACTTGGAACTTTACTGCACTGAGCTTTGGTTTCATTGTCGATGATGTGAGAATAATAAATCTATCTCAAAGAATTGTTGTGAGGGTAATATAAATTGATATATATGAATCTACCTAACAAATTCTGGTACTGAAAAAATAAACATATCCTATTTGAATAGCTTAGTAGGCATCTTAACTCTGGGTTGATTGTTTAACAACTTGTCTGCAGACAGAAACTGCTTTCTAAAAAATTCTTAAATCTTTCTTTTCTACACAACATTAAAGTAAATAAGTTTTGGAATAAAGAAAGAATTATTTTTAAACTCAGCTTTTAGACTCAATGATTTCCTTACACAGAAAATTCTTTACAAAGGAGATAAATTTTTCAGTGGGTTGATTAAATCCAGCAGAAGAAGTTTGGTTACATAGCACGGAAGGACCTCCTGACTTCAAAGTTTGTCAGGAAAATGTGGAATTTTTAAAGATGATCCTGGACTGAGATGGGACTAATGGAAACCCATCTTGTGTGTAGGGACTGCCCAACGCCCAGGTGCAATGTCAAAAATGGAGACTGACTCTTGCACAAAAGAAGCTTGAACAATTTATGGAGCAGGTAGGAATACGAACACAATGGCACGTAAATTTTTAATTTCAACCTTTCGTTGTATTGTATATCAGTGCCTAAGGGATAAGAGGATATTGAAGAAAGTTGTGGGGATGAAAACATGGAAACCACGTATTCTCTGGGAAAACGTGACAAAGAACAATCTTGAACACTGTTGGAAAGGGATGAAGTGGCATCACTTGGTGGGAAGTGCCAGGCTGAATGGTCTGTGGATACATCAGAGGTGGAAGGCGGTTGAAGGAAGAGGCAGTAAAGGGTCTGATGGGCATAGTAAAGGCCTGCAAGACAATGAGTTGAGTAGTAAGGTGATAGAATACTTGCTGAATAACTCTAATTTAATTTTGTCAGGTAAATGATGAAAAGAATGCTTGCTGCTGGATAAGATGGTTCGTATAAGGAAGGAACTAAAGGTGGGAGATTAAAAACTATTCCCCCTGTCTAGATGCAATGCTTCGGTCCAATGCAGCCTGTCCCCGTGGGAATGGAGAGAGCATGTGACTTCAAGCAGTCCCACAGAGCAAGGATCCTTAGAACTGGTGATTTCCTGGACAAACTTATAGAAGGGAAAGATCTGACCAAGTTAGGAACATAGGAGGCTGGCAGGAGAATGGAGCTGTTGACAACAACGGGGAACTTCAGATGTGACAAGGGTTCGTAAGGAGAACAGGAAAGGAAATAAGCCCGAGTTTGGCTAAATTTAGCTGTAGGTGGCAAACAACCAAGATATGACCCAAACTCTCAGAAAAAAATATCAAAACTCTAAATATAATAATTTCAGAATTCTTAGCAAAAGAATATTGTGCTGTTTTTTCATCATGAGGCTAAATTTTTTTCCCTATTATAATATGCACAAAAAGTGTTTATAAAGGTCATGCCTATCACTGACCTACATCTTGTTTAAGGAAAATGTATCTGTTACAGACACCAATAAAAGAGTCTTTCCTCCCACCCCCTCCTCGATAGAAAAAATAGCAGAGGAGCACATTTTTGGTAATCTCGCTGAGAGGGGAAACATTTCACACAAAATCATCACCTCCACCATCTGTCTTGCTCCAAAGTTCACCAGCTGCTAGATTAATGCATTTCATATAAGTCATCATTTTGGTCCTCTCTTGGACATTGGTCAATGAATAGGTGAGATGTTTCTAGGTCACTGTGTTGACTCTGAGATGGATGTCAGTGTTGGGGCCACAGTTGGTTGCGATGGAAATACAGGGCATACACCATCAGTATACGTGTCACAATATCACATAAGAAAATTGACATTATTATTTTATCATTCATACCTTGTTTTTTATAACTGGATTGATTATTCTCCCAACTCACCAGGCTTGGTTTTGAATAATCCTCAGGTGTTCCCCCCACCCAAGACAAGTGCTCAATGGATTTTCAAAAAATGTTGAGAATTTTCAAAAGAGTGTATTATATTTGCAAACTTTTTTAGCAGAAGAACTTTTATTATCCTAGTGAGAACCCCTACATATGAAATAGGTGATTGTCATGAAGGTCTTTCTCATCCCATCTAAAATTTCAGGGATTGATGGGAACTATGTCATTCTCTGTGAACTTCTGAGGTGTCTGTGGAGATGAAGGCAAGTCCAAAAGAGAACCCAGCCTCTGTTGAGCACCAGTAGAAGAGCATGGCTGCCCAATGGGACTGCACGTAAGAGCCAACGCTGTATGTGATCTGATGTGCTTCTAGATACATTAGCCACACCTTGTAATACATGAAAACACAGGCTTTAGAGTCAGACAGACCTGGGTCTGAATCCTGCTGGGTGATCAACAGGTTATTAGCCTCAAAACTCAGTTTAAACATCTATGAAATGGATATAATAATACTCATCTTAAAATATTTGTTATAAGAGGAAGATGAAGTCATGTATATAAAGAGCTAGCACAGTGCCTAGTATATAGTGAGTGTTCAAAAATGGTAGGTAATAATAATAATAATTATTATTATAGTAGTAACAACAATAACAATAGTTGCCTTATTTTATAATCACCATACTTTATAGAGTAATTAAGAAAGCATCGGGCTTCCCTGGTGGCGCAGTGGTTGAGAATCTGCCTGCTAATGCAGGGGACACGGGTTCGGGCCCTGGTCTGGGAAGATCCCACATGCCGCAGAGCAGCTAGGCCCGTGAGCCACAAGTACTGAGCCTACGCGTCTGGAGCCTGTGCTCCGCAACAAGAGAGGCCTCAACAGTGAGAGGCCCGCGCACCGCGATGAAGAGTGGCCCCCCGCTTGCCACAACTAGAGAAAGCCCTTGCACAGAAACGAAGACCCAACACAGCCATAAATAAAAAAAAAAAAAAAAAAAAAAAAAAAGAAAGCATCGTGGGCTTCCCTGGTGGCGCAGTGGTTAGAAATCCGCCTGCCAATGCAGGCGACATGGGTTCGTGTCCTGGTCCAGGAAGATCCCACATGCCACGGAGCAACTGGGCCCGTGAGCCACAATTGCTGAGCCTGCGCGTCTGGAGCCTGTGCTCGGCAACGGGAGAGGCCACGACAGTGAGAGGCCCGCGCATCGCGATGAAGAGTGGCCCCTGCTCGCCGCAACTGGAGAAAGCCCTCACACAGAAACGAAGACTCAACACAGCCAAAAATAAATAAATAAATAAATTTATTTAAAAAAAAAAAAAAAAAAAAGAAAGCATCGTGTTGGTAATAAGTTCATACCTGGCTAGTCTGACCTGAAATGGAATTTCTAACTCTCCTAACAGGAATAGCATCAGCAAGCAAGGTGTTAAGGAATCAAAATGCCACCTGTGTATAAGAGCCCTCAATGGTTACCTTGAGTAGAGTACCTATGATTTTAGTTAGAAGACCTTGCCAGCCAAACTAAGCTCTCTACCTTCTGTCAGGATCGTGGAACCTTCTATAGAATAGACATTGTTTTAGTAACCTCCAGGGAAACAGATTCCACAACTTCCCTTATAACCTAGTTCAGTGTTTAGCAACTGTCTCTCTTGGTAAATCTTCAAAGCTCATCTAAATCCTCTGTGCTCTAGTTTTAGGCTGATCATCTCACATTTAATTCAGATCGTATTGATACTCGTATTGGTATTGAACTAAATTACAGCTAGAAATACAAACACACATGTTAACACAAGCTTTCAGTGTCAGCATAATCAACTACGATGAGTTAACATGCTGGAGAGCGAGGCACCGTTAATGTAATCAGAAACACATCAGCAGTGTTTGCTTAATGTCACAGCCCAAGTTCCTCAACAGTTGTCACACACAGACTTGCGTGACATGAAACAGAGTGAGCAGCATTTTAAAAGCCAGCAGAATGAAAGGAACTGTCCTCTGAGTTGTTTCTGCATCCCCTGGTGTTGGCTCACTCTCTTAGAAGCTGTCGCTTCCTACCCACCTTCTGGGAGGTCTGGGCCTTTTGCATAGTGTCCAGGATTAATCTAACAGCCACAAAAACAACAAATTCCCTGAAGCCACCTTTACGGTGCGGGTGACTTTCCTTTCTTTATCATTGTGTGTCAGAGAAGCTCCAGCCCAGAGGCCACTGCTTTGTTCAGTGGATTAGAAAAGCGGTGCTAAAGGGGGACTCAAGCTGGACGGCAGCATCTGCCCAGATGCCTTCCTTGCAGAGCCAGGCTAGCTGCCCAAGACCCTGGACACTTTGCATTTAGACTCAGAGTTCTGGAAGGCTGTTTCTTTGAAACATGGTGTGCCCCCCCCCAAAAACAAATGTTCAGAAAATATGCATTGACTGTGAGCTAAGGAAGCCTAAGCTTTGTTTGCGTGGGTCCCATCAAAGCTGTAGCTACACCTAACTTATATTTATGATTTTGTGTTGTATGGACCACAATTCCCTGGACTGCTCTGAGACCCACTTCCCTCTGCCGTGTAACAAGATTAAGAATATCTCACCCACACCTAGTGGTTCCTCTTCTGCAAGGAGGCTGCCAGAAAGAGCTTCAGGACCTCGCTCCTGACTTCACACCATACTCTTCTTTGGGAGACTCACAACACCTGTTGGTTTATTAAACTCACCAAATCCTGAAGGAAAGACTTCTGCTTGATTTGACTTAATCTAATGTTTCCTCAAGTGGGAGCAGGATGACGCCTTCTCTTACCTAGTGACCAGCCTGCCACACGGGAGGGAGATGACAGGTGAGAGAGTTCACAGCAGTCCCCGTGTCACCTGGACCCCTCTGGAGGTCTGCAGGCCCCGTCTCAGCCCCCAACTCTCCAGACATTCTTTCCTTAAAGGGGTAGGCGAGCAGGACTCCAGTGTCCCTATTCCAGCTCCCCAGATGCTCACTGGAAATGGCTGTCTTTTCCAGAGCTTTCCTGTCAGGTCCATTGCCACGCTCGATTAGAACTTTCTGGGTGCTGCCTGAGCTCACAGGCAGGACTGGGTGCTTGAGACATAAAGAGAAAAAGCAGTGGAAAAGATAACCGGGAAGAAGAGGGACTGGCAGACTGACCTTGTGCTTACATCAGGGGACCATAAAACAGACGCGAATATAATCCTTAACCAGGCGTTTGTAAGTTTGTGTATAAGAATGAATTGACAATAGTATTTTACTTTCCTTTTAAGGATTTGATTTTTAGGCGACCCGAAACTCCATTTTAAACTTGGGAAGAGAGGGCTACTTTCATCCATCCACCATGCCTGTTCAGGAACGCTGATGAGAGAAGAAGACATCTCCAGGGTTTCCCACTCTCCCACCAGAAGTACCCTACCCACCCCACCCCCAAAGGTCCACTGGTCCAAAACTCAGAGTAGGGACCTGGTGGGGGTTGAGGGCATGGAGGCCCGAGACTAAAATGGCTAGTGCAGTTTCCAGGTGTGATAGCCAGGGGCAGCCTCATTGAAAATTTGTCCTTGAGGGGCAGTTGTGTTGAAAAGAGCCCTGTGCAGAGGTCAGAGGGTGGCTGGAGTCGTAGCTCTCCCACTTACTGATCCTGTGCAATTTCTTGAATCCCTCTGAGACCCAGTTTCCTCTCTATGTAACAGGATTCATGGTACCCGGTCTGCATTTAATAGTGCTCGATAGCTGTTGCCCCTGAGTCTGTGATGAGGCAATAGTCAAGGACACTGGGTCCCCAGCAAGCGTTAAACAGAAACCGCCCTTGGGGCTGCACGCTGACTGCAGCAGCGCTGTCATTCCACCTCCTTGCCCATCACTCAGACCAGGCCCCCTGTCATTTTCACTTTCTCCCGCTAGGATTTGCACCTACAGGGACAGCTGGAGGCCACAGCGCCAGGCAGACACCAGCAAGCCCAGATGGCCAGCCTCGGGCACCAGCGCCCACCACAAGTGCCTGCGATGGAGAGAGGGCTGCTGGAGGTTCGGCTGAGCAGCTGCAAAACGAGGGAACGCCGAGTGCAGGGTGGTTTGGGTTTTGGTTTTGATTTGGGGGTTTTCTCTCCTTTGCACTTTCCCGGGAAAGCATTTGAATCCACACTTATCTTCCTGGCTGATTTCTTGTCTGAGTCTACTTTTTTTGTTCTTAATCCAACAGGATTAATGTTCTTAATTTCATTTCACTTTCTCTTTCTCCCTTTGAACTCCCATCTCTACCTCTTCTGTTCTGATCTCCTTTCTGCACATCCCCATCCTTTTTGCCTCCTTGGTCCCCTAATGTCCTTTTGAAGCTTCTGCACAGATAAGCAGATGCACTTTTCTCAGTAGGGATTGGGAGAAACCTCTCCCTGCAAACACCTGCAGCTGCCTGGGAGCCCCTAGGTTCAGACTGCTGCCCCCACCGTGAAATGCACTCACACAGCAAGCCAGTGCCTACGTCCAGATGTGACTGAAATAATTTTTATCCCTAGAATACGTGAGGCACCCCGATATTTTCTATACCAGTCTATTTAATTTTTGTCTTCATTTTCCCGTTCCTTCCTTCCTTCTTTACTCCCTCTCTCCATCCCTTCTTCTCCCTCTCCCTCCCTTGCTCTCCCCTACCCCCACTGTTCCTCACCCCCTACACTGATCTCAGGACTCATTACTGCCATTACTGTCATTCTTGGATTGAGACTTAGGAGCCCTGGCCACTGGCCCTGGGAAAGAGACCCTCTCCTTCATCTTCTGAAACACATAGTATTTGTATGTAATGAGAAATCCATTCCTCCCCAAACAGATGAAGTTTAAAAAATTCTCCTAAAGTAAACTGGGAGACAGGACAGAAGGACAACAGGTTTTTAAGGTATATTGTGGAGCCATCTCGGGGTTTAGGAAATGGGGATAATTGTTCTGATGCTTTGAGGTTCCCGGGCTCTTCTCTTCATGATGCCCCAGTGTTTTCTGCCCCCCGGCCTCCTCCCCCAAAAAAGTTCTGAGGAAGGATCTAGCGGTGGGCAGAATAATGGCCCCTCAAAGATGCCCATGTCCTATCCCTGGCACCTGTGCATATGTTGGTTCTGTTATGTGGCAAGGGGAAATTAAAATTGCAGATGAAATTAAGGTTGCAAATCAGCTGATCTTGTAATGGGAAGAATAGGCTGGGCTGTCTGGCTGGGACCACTGTAATCACAAGGGTCCTTACGAGTGGAAGAGGGAAGCAGGAGTCTCAGAGTTAGCTGGATGCCATGTAGAAAGGTTCCATGGCTCTGGTTACCGGGTCTGCTGTAAGGAACTTGGAAGTTGTCTCTCCATCTTAACAAGAAGTAAAAAGCTAAACAGCCTGAAAAATCAACAACTCTTCTCAGACTCATAAGAGAGAGGAGGACACAGGGCAAGCCACTGCCCACAAGACTAGACAGACAGACAGGCGAATACAGGGCGTTTCTGCCTCCCTAACGGAGGCTCGAGAGGGGAAAGCGCCACAGGAACCCGTGCCAGGGTTATAGTGAATTATAACTGATGAGTTGCTGGAGGCTCAGTGCAGACAGCACTGAGAGTTAAAAACTCCAGGGGGCCCCAGTCATAGGAGGTCCCCACAATATTGTGAGATTTCTCTCCAGGAGCTTAACCAAGTTTCCACAGTAAATACTGGAGAAAAAAACCCTCTCATACGTCCAGCAAGGTCAGAGCATTCTGCTTTTAGCAAGGCCTGCCCTCTGGAGAAACTCGTTAACGGAGCCTAACCTGCTGGGGTATTCTCAAAGCCTAACTGATAGTGGGAAAGGAAATACCCAACTGCAGCCCACTTAGCCATCATGTTCCACCTAAGGGGGGAGGCGAAAAACCCGAGAAACACTTATGAGTTCCCAGCCCAGAGGCACAGGCTCACTAAAAGACTGGACACCTAATTGCAGACACCCCCTCCCCCCAACCTCACCACCACCTACTGTTCACAGCAGCTCCTTCTACCCGGTACATCATGTCTGGCTATCAAGAAAAAATGACAAGGCATACTAAAAGACAAAAGACACAATTTGAAGAGACAGAGCAGGCGTCAGAACCAGACATGGCTGGGATGTTGGCATTATCAGACTGAAAATTTAAAACAACTTTGATTAACATGCTCTAATGGATAAAGTAAACAACTAGCAAGAAAGACTCCACCAGCCGTTGTTGGCTTAGAAGGTGGAAAGGAGTCACAAGCCAAAGAATTCAGCTAGTCTCTAGAAGCTGGAAAAAGCAAGAAAACGAATTCTCTCCTAGATGCTCCAGAAAGGAAATGAATCCTTACAGCACCTTGATTTTATCTCAGTGAGACCCATTTCAGACTTCTGACCTCCAGAACTATAAGATAATAGATGTATGTTATTTTCAGCCACTAAGTTTGTGGTAATATATTACACCAGCAATAAGAAATGAATACTGATGTATTTTTGGTCAATTACACTATGAGTTGAAGCATTTCTGAGTCCAGGGTTTATTTTAAATACCCACTTTCTTATTTCAAGGCTGGCTCTGGCACTTGGCATTGTCTCCAGTCTGGGAAAGGAAGAATGAACAGAGGTCTGGCCTGCAGACCTGCGGAGCCACTGAGGTCAGGGTAGCTGGAGGAGAGGGTGGGTAACTGTGATGCTGAGGAGGGGGGGGTTCCCTGGAGGGCTGGTTCTTCCTCCTACTTCTCAGCAAAGATCACAAAACTCTATCACTCTGCAAATTGTAATTTTTACCTGATTTTTTTTTTTTTTTTTTTTGGCTGTGCTGCGCGGCTAGCTGTATCTCAGCTCCCCCACCAGGGATCGAACTCACGCCCTTAGCAGTGAAAGCACAGAGTCCTAACCACTGGACCCCCGTGGAATTCCCTACCTGGATTTTTTGAAGGCTAAAGGCAGTCACTGTGCCTTAAGGTCTAAGCTGGCTAAGCAGGGGGGCCCCCTAACTGCACTTCCAAACCAGAGATTTCCTAGAGCAGACGGTGGTGAGGAGGGCTTCTTACGACACAGTGATGAGTGCTGTTGTGAGCGCCTATCCAGCTGGACCCGACCTTCTAATTCTCCTTCACCCTCTTCACTGTTAGATTCTACCTCAGGGCTGCCGTTGCCCGGACAAGAGGTCTTGAGAAAATAAGTTAAGCTCCCAGACTTAGTTTCCTCCTCAATAGAATACCAGCACTGCCCCGTTCAGAAACTCTGACTACACAGCAGGCACTTAACCAAAGCTCTGGAAGGACAACATGAGGATTTCTTCGCTGGTTTACAGCAGCTTTCTCTCTGCTGTGAAGCCCAAGGTTTTGTGTACATTTCCATCTGGACTTGAAACGGATTGTGTGTGTGTGTGTGTTTATAATAATATGTTAAATATACAGAATTCTGTTTCTGATTGTGGGTCTGCTCACCAGGCTCAACACTTACTCTCCACTCAGGATCCTTGTCTCTATGAGGTCAGTGAAGAGCATATGGCATTCGCTGATTACACCAGAGAAATATTAGGAATGGATATTTCGCCAAGATTTTTCCTCTTTTCCTTCCAGCCAAGACACAAAGCTTAGACTGCTTCTACCTCAAAATGTTTCTTGTGCCATCGATTTATAAATTCTGACATGCATTGTGATTTTCAGAAAGCTAGATTCTTCACTGATAGTCTCCTTACATTAGAGAAGCAGCCTAGAATGCTAACAACTCCCAAAGCTGCATGGCTTTAGAATGGATGATTCAACTCTATTTTACCACGAGTCATGGTTGACTAGTTAGCTAGTCCCTGGTGCTCCTGGCTGTAAGCTATGCCCGGCTCAGCCTCTGCCAATCCTGACTTTAGGCAAGGGGCTGCGGGTGCATAAACTTTAGCTCCACAGTCTAGAAGTTAGGTCCAGTCACCCTTTCTGGACCATCTCTGTTCAAGATCTGGTAACTAGGATTCTGAGTGCTGAGAATGTTGCCTTTTCGACCTGCCAGAATTCCAACCTGCTGGAATTCTCTAGCCGTTTGAGGCTTGAGGCTCTGCCATGCTCTTATCAATCTCCCTTCTTGGAACAATCCTAACCATGAGCTGCTGACAACCTTGCCCAGTACCTTCTGCCCATCTAAGTTCTTGTTGTATCCCAGAAAGTCACGACATGCCAGAATTCCATTGGGACTCCCTGCAGCCTTGTGATGATGGGCCATCCCTTTACTCATTCCTGCCCTGCTACCTACTCTGCCAACTGCATTTTTTTCTTGGCACCTGTTCCATGGTGCTTGTTTCTCCAGCCCCTCCCAGGCTGCCTGTCCCACTGCAGTTAACTGGGTTATGCCTGGCCATATCCCAAGGTATGTCAACAATTGATAGATCACACTTTAGGAGCCAGAAAATCTTATTAGACTGAAATGTTAATTAGGACAGGAACTCTTGGAATGTAGCAGCAGGCAGAGCGATCAAGGTTTGGACAGTGGGAATGTGTAAGCATCGCATTAGGGAATTACTCTCTGAGCAAAACACAAACGAGATGCCTAAGACTGAAGGGAAAATAAATGGCTGCTGATTTTACAAAGCCCAGAAGTTTTAAAATTTCTTCTTGTTGTTCGTTTGTTTTTATATATTTAAAAATTATGTTTAACTGTGGTAAAATACACATAACATAAAGTCCACCGTCTTAACCATTTTGAAGTGTACAGTTCAGTGGCATCAAGCACATTCACACTGTTGTCCAACCATCCATCTCCAGAACTGTTTTCATCTTGCAAAACTGAAACTCTGTTCACATTATACAATAAACTCTTCTTCCTCCACCCTCCCTCCAGGCTCTGGAAACCACCCTTCTACTTTCTGTCTCTGTGAATTTGACTACTCTAGGTACCTCATATAAGTGGCTATTATGAATCATGCTGCTAAGAACATGGGTGTACAAATAGTTTTGAGTCCCTATTTTCCATTATTTTGGGTATATACCCCAAAATGGAATTGCTGGATCATGTGGTAATTCTATTTTTAATTTTTTTGGGAAACTGTCACACCATCTTCCATAGTGGCTGCACCACTTTACATTCCTACCAACATAGCATAAGAGTTCCAATTTCTCCAATACTTGTTATTTTTCTGTCTTTATGATAGTAGCCATCTTAAAACATTTGAGGTAGTATCTTTATGTTTTTTCATAAATCATCTGTAAGTTTTCAACCTCTGAGGATATTTACACTCCCTTCCCCACAGATAAATATTGTTCAAGTTAAGTGATATCATCTCTTGGTTCTCACTAATCTGTTGCCTGGTTGTATTTTCAACAACATTTTTCATCTGCCTAAGTTTAGAGTTTAGCGAGGGCCTCATCAACAACTCTTAGGTAAAAAATGAACTAAAGATCTCAATATGAGTATTTCATTTTATTTGTTTTTATGAATTTATGTATATAAGAGTAGCTGTAAGTTTGTTTTTACTTTGCCCTCTTTCAGAATCCTAGTAAATTTATTTTCAAAGGCGATGACATATTCTGTAGGTATGCAAAAAAAAAAAAAGTTTTAAGGTTTCTGAGGGTCTTTAAGGAATAACTAGGTCCTTAGAAATGTGGGAGTGGTCATACTTATTCACAATAGTCATTACTCAAATTATCCCACTACCAAACATTTCAAGGAATAAAGATGTTAAAAAGCAAATTACCAGTGAAACATATCTAAATCATTATATTTTACATATAAAATATACTAAGAATATAGAATGATTAAAAATTATATTCTTTTTAATTAATTTTAATTACTAATTAAAAGCATCCATGTTAATTCCATGTTATCCAAACTATTTTTTTAACTATGTGATCATGGTTTTTATCAATGGCCCTTAGGTACACAGAAGTGGAGTAAGTTATATTCATTAAGTGATTCTGCCATTCTTTGATGCCTGATACTGTTCTGGTTTCATGTGAAACAAACTCTATTCCCTGTGCTTAGAATGCTTTTCCTTGTATACCTGTCTAAATTCTACTCATCCTGCAAGGCCTAGCTCAAGTCTTCCCCTACTAAAAGGTAATCTTCAGGAGGGCAGGGATTTTTGTCAGGATTGTTTAATGCTGTAGGACCATTATGCAGGAGAGTACCTAGTGCTAGAAAATGCTCTATAAATGTACCCTGAATAAATGATGAATGAATAAGTGAATGCATAAATTAAAATCTTAGATTTTATTGCTCGCTCACTCCTCTAAATGCCTGCAGCATGTGGGCACAGTCCATATAATGTATTTGACCCTTAACATGTACATTTTGTAGTGATCATTTATGTTGTCCACCAAATATGTATAGTTCCCCTCCTAGCATATGGTAGAATCACACTCTCCCACCCCCCTTGAAGTTAGGTGTGGACATGTACCTGCTTTAGACAATGACATATGAGCAGACGTGACGAGTATAACATCTAGGAGGAAGCATTAAGAACCACTGAGTGTGGGGCTTCCCTGGTGGCGCAGTGGTTGAGAATCTGCCTGCCAATGCAGGGGACACGGGTTCGAGCCCTGGTCTGGGAAGATCCCACATGCCGCGGAGCAACTGGGCCCGTGAGCCACAACTACTGAGCCTGAGCGTCTGGAGCCTCTGCTCCGCAACAAGAGAGGCCGCGATAGTGAGAGGCCCGCGCACCGCGGTGAAGAGTGGCCCCCACTCGCCGCAACTGGAGAAAGCCCTCACACAGAAACGAAGACCCAACACAGCCAAAAATAAAAAAAATAATAATAATAATAAATTAATAATAAATTAAAAAAAAAATTTAAGAACCACTGAGTGATTCATCACCTTCCTTTTCTCCTGCTGCAGTGATCATAAAAGTCAGTCAGTGTGGAGCCCTCATTAGCCTGGGTTCCTGAGTGACTGCAAGGAGCAAAACCCCCATGCCAACCTGTGATGACCATGTTGAAGGAATGAGAAATAATCTCTGCTGTTATAATCCTCCAAAATGTGGAGGTTATTTGTTTCTGCAGCATAACCTAGCTGCTTCTGACTTGTACACACTTTGTACCTGTATTTATCTATTAATTTGTATCTTCTCTCTGTAACTGGATCTTAAGCTCTTTGAAAAAAGTAATTATGTTTTATAGTCTTTTGATTTCCCTTTTCCAGTTCAGTACCTTAAACACTGTAGACACTTTACAAATGTTTACTGATGGTGGACGGTGGGGATGATCGTGTTGGTGGTGAACATGACAGGGAGTCAATATCAGGTGTACTTATATTTTGAAGCAACCATTTTGGCCTCTGTATTCTTGATTTCAAGAAAAGCCCAGTTAAAAACAGATTGGAGTTTGCCATGGTTTTTGAACTTATAAGATGTGTACATTTTGATTATATTTCAAATCAATCGAAATTGATATGTAGACTCCAGACAGACTGGAGTTTGCCATGGTTTTTGAACTTATAAGATATGTATAATTTGATTATATTTCCTATGCACCCTAGAAGCCTGGTCACACAAAAACATATGTAAACAATGCTGAGATTCTAGTCATATTAATTTTCATGTTAAATTTGATTGTTAGCTATAAATCATAATGGGAGATCATAATTAAGAAGGTACCTCTTGCATAAGCATGCTTTCAACCTGTCACTCACTGGTTTAAAACATATTTCCCTCCATGTTTGCTTCATAATGCCTAGTATAGTTCTGGATATTTTGTAATCTCCAAAGTGGATTTAAGGGTATCCTGTTCCAGTTTCAATGACTGCCCATTCTGTAAACATCCCCTTAGCAAATGAAAAAACAAAGCCATCCCTGGAGTTTGATTTTGGGTGTCCCTAGATGTATTGAAATTGCCATGGATAACTTTCCCCTGGAAATGAGCAAGGGCTTCCCACCTTAAGTCATTTGTACAGTCTTGGACAGAGGATTATGGTAACATTTGCCATGCTTTCCTATAAGAAGAACTGAGCTCGAATCTAATTTATAATCAGATCTTGAAAAGTGTGACAATTCTCTTGGGGCCACTTCCTCAAGATTGCTTAATCCCATCAATTTATGGGGCACCTGAAGACTGCACCACTTATGAATGAAGGAGAAGCGAGGTCAATCCTTCTGTTTGCTCATCCCCAGCATGGACTATCATTATTTCCCCCCTCACCTCTGGCTCACCTCATGGTCATGGAGACCACTGATACCTGCTCTTTGTCTCCCACTGCTCGACTCTCACTTGTTCTCACAGTCCCAGGCTTGGATTTCTCCTCCCTCCTCACCTTCATCGTTATTTTAACCTCCCATCGTTTCTCCAGTGACAGTGCATATCTTCAACATTGATTCCATATCCCTGTTCTCATTTCTCTTTCCCTAAGTGCTTTTGAGAGAGAAAATAATTGAGGTATGTCACTCAGAGATCACTATCTTCTGCTGACACTGAACATCTCCCCAAAGGGATGAATGGGCTAAATAATGCTTAGGCTAAAGACAGGAAGATGTGACAGAAGGTCAAATAGAGGAGAGAGAGAGAGGGTGGAGTTCGATCTGCAAAGTCTGATTGGTGGAGGCTGAGATAAAATTAATTATAATTATGCAAAAAGAAGGTGGTCATATGACGCTCATGAGCAAAGAAAATATAAGTCCCACTGCCTGCTCCAACCCTAGACCTCCTTATGTGATTTTCTCATTCCCACGTCAACCCCTTTTCCTTCTATACTCATCACCCTTACTTCTTTCTCTCATTTACAATCCATCAGCACATCCAAGCACCTCTACTTTAGAAATACACTGTAAGTGCACCCCCCACTAGCACCCTAGTCCAAGCAAGAGTACTATCTTGCCGGGACTACTGCGATAACCTCTAAACTAGTCTCTCTGGATTTCCACCCTTGCTTCCCTGCTCTATTCTCAACCCAACAGCCGGGGTGACCTTTTCAAAACAGAAATCCCATAATGTCATTCTTTTGCTCCAGTGGTACATCTATAGTTCACAAGAGTAAAATCCCAAGCCCTAATGAAGGTTCCAAGGCATAAAATGAGCTGTCCTCCGATTCTTTCCTGATTTCGTCTCCTACTACTTCACTCCAACCCCACTGACCTCCTTGCTGTTCTCCAACATTCCTTGTAAGTTCCTACTTTATAGCCCTTTGCCAACACTATTCCCTCTGCTTAGAGAGGTACCTCCCTAATACCCACACGGCTCTTTCTTTGAATTAGCTGAGCTGCAAGCTAAGCTACTCTAACAAAACACAGCCACTTAATTCAGAAGAGAATTTTATTTCTCCCTCTGTAGAAGTGCAGGGATGGTAGGGCAGCTCAGCCGTCTCACTATGCGGGTCTCCAAGGTCGTTCCAGTTGTCACCATTTCCCAGTTAGCAGGAAAAAGACAAATGTCTTTAAAAAGATGACCCAGAAGTTGCACACATCACTTTTTCTCACATCCAATTGGCCCAAAATTAGTCCATGGCACACAGAGGTGCAAGGAAAGCTGGGAAATGAGTCAGTACAAATGTCATCCATTTGCTTAGCAAAAACTCTGAGGTGCTATCACTGAAGACAACAAGGATAGAGGATACTGGAGCGCTGTTAACCTCCGTCATACCACTTCCCTTGATTCAGGACTCATATATATCCTTATCAGAAAAACCTGCCCTTTTTACCCTTCTGAAACTATCCTCCCCCAGCCACTCTTTATCCCTTTACTCCACTTTTTATTCCTATTCAGCAAGTATTAGCAGTTGATACATTCCAGTTTTATTTGTTTATGCTTTCCCTCATCAGAATGAAACACCAGACACCCTGAGGGCAGGGATTTTGCTTTGTTCACTGCTGTATTCCAGTGTCTAGAGCAGCGCTGGGCACATAGTAGCCATTTAAAAATATTTGTTGAATGAATGAATGAATAAATGTATAGCTGTTGAATCACATTTATAGTTCAATAAATATGTAACGGAGTATGGTGGAGGCTGGGTTTTAATTTACTCTTGAAAGCTGAAGGAACACTAATTAAAGCTGCTAGCAATTTTATGCCTCACATTTCCTTTCATTGAAAATAATTAGTAGAATGGGCCATTTATATTTTTTTACAAATGTGGAATGTATTAGAGTTCTCCAGAGAAACAGAACGAATAGGATATAGATATATAGATATATAGAGGAGATTTATTATCAGAATTGGCTCTCAGGGTTATGGAAGACAAGAAGTCCCACAGTCTCTCTGCCATCTGCAAGCTGGAGAACCAGGAAAACCAGTGGTGTAATTCAGCCTGAATCCAAAAGCCTGAGAATCCCGAGGCTGATGGCGTATTTTCCGGTCTGAGTCTGAAAGCCGAGAACCAGGAGCACCGATGTCCAACGTCCAAGGGCAGGGGAAGATGGATGGCTCAGCTCAAGTAGAGAGAGAGTGAATTCATCCTTCCTGAGACTTTTTGTTCTGTTCAGGTCCTCTACAGATTGGACGATGCCCATCCACACTGGTGAGGGTGACCTTTACTCAGTCTACCCATCCAAATGCTGATCTCTTCTGGAGACACCCTCACAGACACACCCAGAAATCATGTTTGACAGCTATTTGGGCATCCTTAGCCCAGTCAAGTTGACACATAAAATCAACCATTACATGGAGCAAGAACACCACACTTTGTTTTGGGGAAAATGTGGAGCTATTGTTAAACTGAGGATATTGCAACTTGAGGTGTTGAATGTTCTGCGTAGTAATAAAAACAGTGTACATTTCATGAGACATTGTCGAGTTAAAGAAGAATATTAGGAAATTTGGCATTGAGATTGGACCGTCCTCGAAGATTGGACCGTCCTCGAAGATTCTTATTGTTTCGTAAAGTTATTTGTGTGTCTTCAGGCCCAAATATGTACCCACAAGACGTTGTGAACCTGAGTCACACGGGGAGTGAGAAGCAGCCTGACCTTCCCTTCCCTAAGCTGAAAGCTGAGGAAGGCCATGAGGAGGAGTGGACCGGCACGGACCAGGACTCTCCAGGTTTGACCACTGGTGTCCTAACATATAACTAACCATCTGCGTGCCTCCTCTGGTCCGTGGAGGAAGCCTAAGCATGTGTGTGGGTTAAGCCTTCCTGAAGAAAATAGACATTCCCCCTGTCAGCCATCTTGGTGTGGGAGTGAGTTGGCCTAGGATGGAGGAGGGAAGGAACTTCTCTTCCTGAGACTAGACTCCAAGGTAGGAAGATGCCTGGGCGTGCTCTTTGGTGGGGGTTGGTCTGGCCCTTCCATGTGGAAGCCTGATAGAAGTTTCCTTTAATACCCCATGCTCTGCATGCTCTGAGACTGATCTGGGCACACAACCGTGAGGGGTGCCCGTGCAGCAGCAGTGCCTGTTACTCTTTATGCTGGGTGTCTGTTTATCGCCACCACAGCCCAGACTTTGCTTGGCCATGAGGACTAGAGGGAACCACGAGAGTCCCTGCTCAGAGCGCCAGGCACAGGGGAACCAGAGCAGCCTGCAGAAGTCAAACGCAGTCTGAACCAGAAGATCCGTGGAGGTCCAGAGAGCCAGGGTTCAACAGGTTACACACCTTCCTCTAGGATGTCCAGAAAGCAATTGAGAGGTAACTTCAGGAGGAAAACGGGCTTCCTGCAGTCCATGAGTAGGGCTCCATTGCAATTTGGATATTAAAGAAAGAATGTTCTTGTTTTTCTGGCTGGTGAGATAATGGGGATATATCAAGTACATCTAACTGGGAATACTGAGAGAAGGATTTATGGTTCTTGCTTCTGACATCCCAGGGTGTTTCTAATGATCCCGAGGAGCTTCACAGCTGTCCCAAATGTTTCTCAGAAAAGAATTATTCTAAAATATAATGTCATACTGCCTATTAGGAGAAAGGAGACCGACAAGCAAACTAGAGTGTACAACCTGCCCCATGAGGAACAAATGAGCCTTCCTGAGACACGGCTTTCATCATTTGATCCTTCTGCCTCCAAATAGCTAATGGCTCCCTGCTTCCTCTACCATTAAGCTGACATCTTACTGCTTATTTTCCCTTTGCAAGGGAGCCCTTCCTAACTGCTAACCTTATTCCCATCATGAGCTTTCCTTTCCATCCCAGGAGTTTGACAGACTCCCTGCCTATGACCCATTTTGGTCATCGTGGCCCTTAACTTTGCTCATTTTGTTCACACCACTGGAGTTATTTACCCCTTGATTTAGGCACTGTCTTGAATTGTGTGCTAAATGTTTTGCATCTAGTTGTTTTGATTCTTCAACTAGATGAAAAGCATCTCTGGGGGAAAGGTAGTATTTCTTATTCCTTTTATGCTCCTTACTGCATCTAGTGCCATTCAGGCACCTTACATGGCTCAATTAACACATTTTTAATTCAATCTTGAAGAAGAAGTTAGGAATCACTGATCTATAACTAGTTCTTAAAACTAAGTGCCCTTCCTCCTGAGACACATGAAGAAGGGTTAGTGTTTCTTAATGCCACTGAAACAACTGGCCACAAACTTGGTGGCTTCAGACAACAGAGATTTATTCTCTCACAGTTCTAGAGGCCAGAAATCCAAAATAAGTTTCACTGGGCCAAAGTCAAGGTGTCAGCAGAGCCACTCCCCTGGAGGTTCTGGGAAGACTCCATTCCCTCCTGCTTCCAGCTTCTGGTGGCTGCCAGCACTCCTTGGTTGTGGCCACATCACTTCAGTCTCTGTCTCCATGGTCACATGATCTTCTCTTCTGCATGTCGAATCTCTCTCTGTCTCTCCTTTATAAGGACACTTGTGTTTGCATTTGGGGTCCTCCTGGATAATCCAGGATAATTTCCCCATGTCAAACTCCTTAATTTAAGTATATCTGCAAAGATCCTTTTTCTGTTTAAGGCTACATTTACAGGTTCCAGGGACTAGAACGTGCTATCATTAGGGGCCACTATTCAGCCTACTATAAGTTATCATTTAAACAATATTCTTAAAATTTGATTATGGAAAAAGATGATGTCGAACGAGAAGGAAACAAAAAGTTCTCAATAAAGTAATGACCACTCTACACACACACACACATACACACCCACATGCATGTACCCACACATACATGAGTTTGTATGTTAGCAAAAGTATTTCCTACACCATCTTCAGCTTCACTATGGACCACTGTCTTATTTATTTTAAAAAAGACAGAATTAAAACACATGTCAGGCATTTAATTGAGACTGCCAGCATGACAAAAAGAAAGATTGGGTTCTATGTACAAAGAGATTTATTTATAACTAAAGTATTTTAAAACTTCAATAAAAATGGCATCTAAGGTTAATATAGGTTAAAGAACTATTTGGACAGCTAGCCTGAGATAAGACATAATTGAATTTGCAAATGTTCCTATCAAGTGATGTTCTTACTCCACTATTTCCTTCCAAATTCCATGGATTTAATAAATGATATGAGATACAATTATAACACTCAACATTTGTATAACAATTTATAGTTTACAAAGCTCTTGACGTACCTAATCTAATTCGATTCTCACCACAAGATGGTGAAATATGCAGAATGAGTATTATGTTTTCCAATTTTCAGAGGAACAAAGAGATTCAGAGAGTAAATGACCTGCTCAAGAAAATGTGGCAAGTAATCATCAGACGTTAACCATGACCCAGGTTTCCTACTCTCGAGTCAATATACCTTCAAGTACACTGGTATTAAATTCAAGATAAAAATGATAGTAATGAAAAAGAAAAGTGGGCAAAACACATGAAAAGGCATTTCATTTGGCTCCAAATCATAAAAGACTCAAACCTCATTTGTGACCATGGAAATGCAAAACAGACAACAAAGAGATGAAAACACTAAATGTTGGAGAAAGTGGACCAAGCAATTCTTCATCCATTGCTGATGGGAAAGTAAATTTATACAACGATCTTTGAAAACAGTTTGGCAGCGCCTTATAAGTTGACCATCATATTCCCTACAACCCAGCAACTCTTTTTCTAGGCATATCCAAGATGAACTTTTGTACATGTGCACATAGAGAGATTCACAAGCATGTCTAAGCAATGTAGTTTTTAATAGCAAAAACTGGAGGAAGAAAAAGCCCTCAAATGTCCATGATCAAGAAATGGGTAAATAAATTGTACTATAGCCATGATATGGAATAACAAATTACAGTTACATGAAGTTATATGAATGAATTTTAGCAATGCAATTTTCAGTGAAAATAAGAAGTCTTGGAAGATTTCAGCCATAGTAATACCCATTTTTTAAAGTTTAAAATAAACCCAGACTAAGCAATCTTTTTAAATGGTAGTAATGAATTTAATCATTAATTGAGAAATGCATACACTGACACCTGAGAGAGAGCCCTTGGCTGACGAGCTGATTGTCCTGCTGGAGCCCTGGCAGCACTCACTCTACCAATCGGCCTCTTCTCTTTGTCTGCGTCTACCTCGAAACTGGCCCCAAACGTAATCCAAATCTGGGGATATTCCTGACATACAAAAGAACTGGCAGCAAGACCAGCAGTCTGGTTTTTATTTTGGTTCTGTAGCTTCGTTTAAAGAGCATATCTTGGAACCCAGTTTTCAGTCAATCAGATGGTAATAGTTATGATCCAAAAACATGTATAACACATTGTGTCAGGTACTATGGGGAACCTCAGAGAAGCACCCATCATTCACATACTTATCCATCCATCCATTTATTCATTTAATATTAACTGATTATCCGCTATGACCAGGCAGTGGAATCTAAGATGAACAAGATAATGTTGCTACTATTAAGACACTTACACAGTCCAATGAAGGAGAGAGACATATTAGCAGATCAGTAAAAGAAGATGTGATAAATCCAACACTGGAGTTATAGGCAGGGGTCAGGAAAGCATGCCCAGAAGAACATCTGAGATGCATCTCTTAGAACAAGTGGAGTCAGCAGGGAGAGGGAAGAAAAAGAGAGGTGGGGCAGAGGGCACATGAACAAAGGCCCAGAGCTGAGATACATCATGGTGTGCCTTAGCTGTGCCTCTGCATCATCAGGATTAACACCTCTGAAACCTTGAATCCCATCTTTCATTGGCTTCCACTGCAGGCTCCAAGCAAGAGGCACAGACACAGAGCACAGACGGGGCAAGCCCACTTTATCAGTAGCAGAGGCTACTCTGTTATTTGAAGCTGATGAACTGTGCAGGACTATGAGTTTGCAGCCCTGCTTTACGTGGAGGGAAGAGAAGGAAGGATCTGGCTTCTTGTCCTCTACCAGCCCCAGAGTGAGCGGGTGACTCAAGAATGTCAACAACCATCCAAAGGAAGAGTCAAAGCTAAGAGGAAGATCCAGAAAGATCCTTCAGGAGGAAGCACAAAGTTTTAATATCTGACATTTTTGAGCCTCTCCTGGAAAGTTTCAGCCTCCTACCCAGCACCACAGTTGTTTACCCTGGTCCCTTCTCAGCATTCCTTTCTTTTTCCTGGTGTGGTGAGGCTGCAGACGACCATCAGATTTCCCATACTCAGCAATTTCAAGCCAGCCTGATTTGTCCATCTCTCCCTCCCTTAGGATGAGTCCTTTCCCAAGAGAAGTTGTAATCCCTTGTGTAAACAGGTTTCCTAGGCAGACCCGCCTTACCAGTCTGACGAACACAAACAAGACATGTCTAACTCCAAGCAGGGGCTCATACTGAAGTCCTCGCTTACACTAGCTTTGGTGATAAGGTGGCCGCGGATGTTTCCAAACTAGAGATCAAGAGGAGAAGCGGATCTGGAGATGAGACTGAGGATTCGGTGTTAGAAATGTTGATTTTTTGAGGCACTTTATAGACTGCAAAGGAAAGATGACCGATGGACATTTGGATATTTAAGCCTGAAATTCAAAAGAAATGTCATGGCTGAAGATATAATTTGGGAATCCTCAGCTTACATGGGTAACGAAGACATAAAGTTGATGCAATTACTCAGAGAGAGTGTGTAGAATGAGAAGAGATGGAGACCAGCAAGAAACCCCAGGGGAATAGCAACACGCAGGGATGTTCACAGAAAGGATGTCTGTGAAGGAAGCAAAAAGGACGGTCAGAAAGGAGAGCCAGGAGGGTGCCCAGGCACTGAAGCCCATGAGTGGACCCTTCAGTGAGTCCTGGGAAAGAACTCATCAGTTTATTCATTCAACTAATACTTATTGGGCACAGACTCCATACCAGGCACCTTTCCAGATGCTCTGGATACAGTAGAGAACAAAACAACAAAAATCCCTGCCCAGATGAGATTTACACTCTGATGTCAGTGCAGCAAAGAGGTCCAGATAGATAAAGGACAGAGTCCATTGGATTGAAAATTAGATTGGCTTTGGTAAACAGTGAGAGTCTTCCAACAGCAATAAGCTCAGAAGACAGATGGCAATGCCCTGAGAGCAAACCTAAGGTGAAGGAGTAGAGATAGTGGGGGTAAACTATTCTTTTGAGAAGTTGTATAAAAAGGAAGGAGCCATGGGGCACTTGGTAGAGGTAGCACAAGTTCAAATGAATGTTTTCCTTTGCCTGATAGATCCTTGCATGCGTTCTTGCAAGTATTTGTAGGCTAGCCACCTGGGGAAAGGAGCTGGAAATGTAAGGAAGTTGAAGATTTGAAGAGATGATAGGTGATGGAGCCCAGTTCTGAAGCAGGCAGGAGGGGAGACTCCTGTAGTCACTGCAGAGAGTCTTGTAAATTAAGGACAGCTTGGGTGTGCATTTAGGAGTGAGCTTTTCTTTCACTATCCTTTTTTTTAGTGACCACTAAAATAGCATCCAAATTCAAAAGCGGCATAGGGTACCATATATGTCTCACGGAGAGTGTTATATAAGAGGGAACAAGAGATGCCTATTCTTTCCTCCTCCTGCACCCCTTTTGCACTCTCACCCTGGTCTTCCCCCACCCCCCAAAATGTACTTATATGTGACTACATATAGGTACAAACAGGACCCAGGTTGGCCTTCCTAGCCTGTTCAGAGTCCTGCTGCCACAGCTGTCCCCCTAATCAGGTCCTTATCGAGGAGCACTAAAGTGCAAAATTTGCCAGAGGCAGCAGCAGTGCTTGGGGCTCTCCAGGGCCCCGGTGTGTGGCTGCGGGGGCCAGGCAGCACCTGGCCGCCACTGAGAGCAGAAAGAGAGGCATCTTTATGGGTTTCCCCCAGCTGGCAGTGTGGAGCACTGACCTGGGCTGCTCACGGACAGACACGGGACCGGCCCCAGCCCCTAGGATCCTTCCCGAAAGCAGAGCTTTCAGGCTGAGTGGGCAGAGTTAGAAAGAACAGAGGGAAGGCTGCACGCTGACCCTCCACCCCAGCTCCTCTGCCGGCTCCCCCCACAGCCCCACTGCATCGAAGATAGGACTGATATTAAAGAACCGCTCTGATGTGAGTTCATCCTAACTGAGCACAGACCCAGCAGGGGGGCCATCCCCAGGTCCTCTCTGCTTTGGCTCAAGCGACAGTGACGGTGGGGAGGACGTTGCCTTGCCTGGCTTCCGTGGGAGCAACTAACCATTGACCCAGGCGATTTCAGTGCATCAGACACGCTTCTTGAGTTCTCCAGGACACGTCTACACAGTGCTTTCCTTCCTGATACAGTAGTCAAAACAAACCCTGTCTCCCCAGGCTGGTGATGTCAGCCTCCTGCCACACACCTGAGGTCACAGGCTGAGTCCTAAAACTATCACAGTCTAAAAGAACATAACAGAAAATCTTTAAAGGGCAAATGAAAGAAAAAAACTAGAGGTGTGTGTATGTATATATCTGCATACATCAGTATTATATATCCATATACACATCAATGTATGTGTGTTTATATATGTGTGTATACCAGTATATGCAGACAGCTCTATACGATATATGCATATATTTAAACACACACATACACACCCTAAATAATAAATGTGCACTAAGAAAGTCAGAAAATTATTTCATTCAAGTGCTGACCTACATAAAATAGAATAGAAAAATGGGAGTTTGGGCTTTAAAAAAAATTACTTCTAACATAGTTTATGATTACAAAACAACCAGATGGAAAGCAGTCTGGGGAAAAAAATTTGTTTCATCACCGGAGTGAACAAACACAATTAAAATGCTAAAAGCATGAAGTCTTGTGAAAGTGAACAGAACAAGGACTTTTCTTTTTAATGGTGATTGGATGAATTACAGCTACCTAAACTCCAGGAATCTCAGGAGACTTAGTATCCCCTCAGCATCAGCTGCAGGCAAAAGAAAAAGAGCTGGCTAATTTGAAATCAATCATTAATATTCATTTTTTATCTTGCTACAGCTGGAGCGACTGTTGTCTGTCATCTTTACTTTCCACATGGCAAAGCATTTCCTTTGAAGAAAGCAGGATTGGCAAGCTTCCCTCACTCACTTGCTCATTCATTCATTCATTCATTTTCCTCTTAAAAGAGAGAAAAAAAAAAAATCCCTGGAGTTCTCTTCAAGGGACTTTTGAGTAATCTAAGCTGAAACAATTGAAATCCATTTGTTGTTACTGTACAATATTTTTTTCTTTTTTCGGCCATGGGAGTATTCTCAGCAAAGGAGCCCTTTTTATTGATTATACTGCAAGTGATGGAGTTTTTAAAAAGTAAAACCATAGAATAATTTTTGCCATCAATTTCAATGAAAAAGATATCTAGAATCAATACAGACAGGAAACAAATTGAGCAAAATGTAGTCGCTTCCTTTTGAGATGAGGTAGTGGTTGCAAAGTCAATTTCCATGTTGTTCCCTTTGTTTATCACAACAAGATGTGGTAACCTACCCAGCCATCCACGTTCCTGCTCTGAGAATGCAGAGACAAGGTGACAGCATGTAAAAGTAAAGTACTAAGAGCATTTTAAAGCTGAGGGGAAAACCACATTTACTAACTCTTGGTTTTTTCCTCCTTACAGCTACCAACTTCCATTTATAACAGATGAACATTTTTCTTTCATTTTTTTAACCAAATCATATTTTTTATTATCAAGTTCACCTTTAATATACATTTTTTATTTGAAAATGGAAAAAATATCCATTATCCTGCCACATTTATATAATCATATTAAGCATTTGGATTTTTTCACATTAATTTTTGAAATTAATTTTCATTAACCCTGTATTTCCCCAGGAGGAATGGGTCAGTCTTCACTAATTCAGTGTTACCACAATTTTATAAAACATAACTACTGAAAACAGTGAGAATTGACTGTATTTGTATACTTTGCTTAAAAACCTTTAAAACCTCTTCATTATTACAAAGTTTATATTCCTAAACTTGCCATTCAAGGCACAAACCTTTATGCCCTAAATGAATTCTTTAGCCTTATCTTTGACTAATCTCCAGTGTGAACTTTTGTTGCCAAGAAAGATTCACTGTGATTGTGAGAGACAGCTGGTTGAAATAAACACCTTTACCTCTGCCGGCAGAAGGCTATCTGGTGGGGAAGACAAATTTTGCTTAAAGTTAAAATACTACAGCAAAAAGGCCCTTAATCCTCAGACACCTAGAGAAAGGCTCTTGCTCTTTTACTTCTCTTGGCAGCATGTTATCAGGGTCATTGTTTCTGAAAACTTTTTTGTTGTTACCATGTTACTGCTTCATTCGCAAGTATATAGCCAAGTTGGGCTATAGTCATTGCCACCGATGTGCCCTCCTAGCACTGATGTTAACTCTGACACTCTCTGAGAGCACGCTCTTTCTTGAAGCCAGAAACAGTTCCAGCAAACATAACCAAAGAGTGATATCACAGAGCAGAGGTTTTATGGGTGAGTACAAACATTTTAAATCAGTCTTCACAGATTTCTGGCATTAAGAACTACAGATCATGGGACTTGGACCCTGTGTTCAGCTCCAAGTAGATTTCTTGCTGTAATGTCAACCTTCTCCATTTCCCCAACCCATCCAGAGTTTGAGGTGTCTTTACAGTCTGTGTGACAGTGCTGGGGGAAATACAGAGGGCATGGTCCCACAGTCACCTCTCTGCTGACAGCAGTGCAGAGACAGCATCCGTGTGCCAAGTAGCACAGCCACGCAGGGGCTCCAGGCAGTGACCAGCAACAAGGTCACCAGCAGCCCCAGTAAGAACGAGAGAAGCAACTGCAGTGTGGAACAGGCTCAGAGCACATGTGAGGTGATGTCCCTTCCCCCAAATACTTTCAAGGGAGGCTAAGAGGAGGATTTGCCCAGCTAAACAGAGAACTCTGTTTTGGGGGGGTGTATGGATTGTTGCATGTGAATTTTTCAACCTTTCTGTAAATGAAAGAAAGACAGACAAAGGAGCAGGGTGAATATATCTAATGAAAAAAGCACCCAGGAGTGAAACAGTGATGGTGTCCTAGGGACTTCTGTGTCATTTTGCTCAGTAAGAGACCTCTTGTTTATATTTTCATGCCTTCCTCTTTTGTGAGTGATCTGTGCGTCCCCAAAACCCTATGAAGAGAAGAAATGGAGCAACGGGAGCCCTGACTGTGGGCTTCAAAAGTCAGCTGCCAGGCTTCCCTGGTAGTGCAGTGGCAGAGAATCTGCCTGCCAATGCAGGGGACACGGGTTCGAGCCCTGGTCTGGGAAGATCCCACATGCCGCGGAGCAACTGGGCCCGTGAGCCACAACTACTGAGCCTGCGCGTCTGGAGCCCGTGCTCCGTAACAAGAGAGGCCGCGATGGTGAGAGGCCCGCGCACCGCGATGAAGAGTGGCCCCCACTTGCCGCAACTAGAGAAAGCCCTCGCACAGAAACGAAGACCCAACACAGCCATAAATAAATAAATAAAATTTTTTTAAAAATCCGTGGACTCCCATATGCCTATGTAATAATCCACGAGATCAAAAAAAAAAAAAAAAAAAGTCAGCTGCTGCTGCCGCCCCTGCTCCTATCAGGTGTACTTTGCCTCTTGGCTGCCCCTCACTGGCACCTTCAGAAGCTGTGTGTGTGTGTGTGTGTGTGTGTGTGTGTGGTGTGTACACATTTATGCATGCGTGGGGTGCATGGCACTTTTACTCATCTTTGGGCTGAGGAGCCTTAGGGAATCAGAGCCCAACACTCACAGTTTACAATGAAAAGATGAGGACTTGCCACTCACCTTGTGGCTGGAGGACAGACACTGGACCAGCCCCCTAATTCTGACTCCATGAACTCTGAGGTCTAGTCTTTGGGCTCTGCTTCCGGTTCCTATCTTTGCCTCTCCTGGCAAGAACTCTGGATTGATGCAAAACCCAAGCATGGAACTCTTTCAGTTTCCTGCTCTGTGTGGCTTTTCTGACTGAATTCGGAGTCTGGCTTTATAGACCTTGCAGTCTGTGTTAGAAGCTCCAGCACTGGCCTCTCTAGAGTAAGGAAGAACACTGGCTACTTCATTTTCCTCCAAAGCCTCCCAACTGCTCACCTCGTAATTGGTGCCTTCCCTCTATCCAGCCCACCGCCTCTCACCCCACCGGCACACAGCTTCCCTGCATCTCCTTGGCCATGACTGGCCCAGCCCAGGAAGAGCCTTCCCACATGTTACTCTCAACCACTTTTATTCTTGCAACATTCTGACCATTCACATGGTAATATATTTAGTTATAGCTAGTTACCACATATTCGTATGTGCGGGCACAACCAAGGGTGTAAGGTGCACCGATTAATCCTTCAAGAACCCTAAGATACTGCTGTTTTACAAATAGGAAAACTGATGTGTGGAAGGGTTAATTAAGAGTTTTGCCCAAAGCCGTAAACCTAGTAAATTGTAGAATCCAAACTTGGACCTATCTTTGCTTGATTCCCAGGCCTACATGCTTAACTCCACATCAGGCCACCTTCCCGTGAGGAGTCTCACAGTCTTCACCCTAAAGATGTTCCTCTGGTTCTGAACTTACTTCCCAACAATTTCCAGACAAACCCCTACACTTTGAAGCTTGATCTCACAATTCATGCTAATGCACAACTTGGTTTTTTCCCTTACCTATATGTCGTTGTCAAAGGGCAATTTTTTAAAGGGTAAAACCATGACTCTTATGTTACTATAAAATGAATACAAGTAAAAGATTTTAGTTGACTAATTAATCAAAGATGGAACCAGTAAGATATTACAACTAGTTCAAAGGAGAATTCAAAGTATCATACATATATAGGCAATCTGAAATGCTGAAATGAATTTAACATGCCTGCAAAACTGGTCAAGATCCACCAGGTGATAATGAATTACATCTGACACCATTCATTTGCATTTCTGTGGACACCAGTCATTTTCACTATTATTATTTTCTACAACCTAGAATACAAAATACCTCAAAGACCATGAAAGGTGGAGATAAGCTGGAAGAGTGGGGTACACGAGACACTCAGAGGTCATTTTTACCCATCTCAAGGTCTTCTGCATTTTTCCTGGAATCCTGTACATAATATTTTATTATATGACTGTATTATAATGTAACCACTCTCTATACACGCACGCACACGCGTGCACACACACACACACACACACACACACAAATGGGTCTAGATTCAAGTTGTGGAGAAAAGTTTTCTCTTCAGAATGAATATAATAGAATCACCTGGTTCTCTGGCCCTCTTTAAGTAGTGTCTATTAGATAAGCATTCCACAACCAACCATGTATTATTCCCAAAGAATTCCCCAATATCATAGGATAGTAGCTTTTTCCCCCCAAACAGTGTCATGAACAGATTGTACTAGACAGTCACCTCTTATCTTTAATGCTGTCATGCTCATATGGCAGTAAATCATAGGATATTCACAAAGACAGGGCATTTTGAAGCCCTAATTAAATATTTTGACTAGGAACCTGCCTTTGCTTTAATAGAACATCCCAGCACAAAACAAACAGTTACCAAAAATACTTCCTAAAGGAGGATATGGTTCTATCTCTAAGAAACCACCAACTTCTTCCTTCCCCAGACACCTGTCTCCTGCCTTGAGAATTTAGGCCCTTTTGGTCACTAGTAAAGGACACTTGCCGCATAGGGATCTGTCTGAAAAAAGGAAAAAGCGAAAACCAAGATGCCACCACAGCTTTTCAGGAGTGATTTGGCAACCGGTGCTCAAGATCTGAGTTGCTTCAGGGTCTAAATCATCTTCTTGCCTCCTAAGGGAAGTAAGTCTGAGACAAGAATTAAAATGCAACTACTTTATTTGGGAGGTGCAGGAAATACTTGTGTGGGGATTAGGGAAGAGAATAGAGTAGGCAGGCAGGCAATAAAGGATGTGTGATCAAGCACCATCACAGTGGGTGACTAAAGCTTTACCTCGTAGTACGATGGTGCGAAACACAAACCCAGATTTACGCAAGCCAAGAGGTGACTGAGCTGGGGTAGTACTTATAGAGCAACTCCTGTGAGCCACTGATTGAGGACTGGTCCTAAGAGGTGCTAATTCACTCGTACTTCTAGCCTGCTACAGGTTCTGGAAATAAGATCTTTAGACTGGGGGACAAGGACACTGGCAGCTGGTGTCAGTCAGAGCCACTGAAGGGCTGGCAGGGAGACGGGAGGGGAGGAGTGGGCAGATACTGCTAATACCTACTCACCACAGCTGAGGAAGGATGGTCTCTCCAGTGGTCAGCGTTAATGTGCTTCAGCCTCTCTCTTGGTCTCTGCTTTCTTGCTTTTCCTCCTGCTACCATATTTCCTAGTAGCAGAAAGAGAGAGCATGCACCTTGTTGGCATAGAGCTTATTGCCTTGAGTTGGCTCACAAGTCACTGGTCAGCCTCTGGATTGGTTGTCCTAGGATCAGGTACATACTCCTGGCTCCTGTTTCTGAGTGCAACGGAGTCAAGTGACATACTGCAGGAACACTTGCGCTACAGACTAGCCTAGGGGCTGGGAGCAGGACAGCTTCCCGCCGCAAGCAGACGTCACGCACATTCTGTTCTGACACAGGTGATGGCAGAGTTATGCCTCTGATGGTTGTGCACACTTACATCCACCTCACCTGGGGAACCAGCGAGGCTTTAGTCATTAGAATCCCTCACCTGAAGCTGTGGTTTTTCGTATATATGCCTCCCCTTAGAATTTAGTGCGTTCCTTTGCTCATCTTAATTTAACATTTACACTGTACTTTACCTCTCACCATTTCAATCTTCTCATTTGACTGTTTTCATGAACAAAAGCCTGACGTATGTGCAGTAGGATTTCACTGTACCAAGAATTGCTGTCGTTCTTGGTTTTGAGGCACACACTGCATTTGAATGTGGGAACCCTGTGTTCTAACTGAACTCCAGACTCCCACCCTCATGTTCTCTGAGAGCCCCCCTCCCAGTTACACCTTCTCCTTGCCATATTTGCTTTATAGCATTCAGCAGTCTCTACAATTTTTTTTTTTTTAACCATCAATCTCCTGACTTCCCACATAAGCTTCATGAGGGCAGATGCCAGGATGAGGTGATCAAATTAATAGCTGTAGAATGAATTTATCACTAAGGCAAGGACCTTAAGGTTTTTTCCTAGGAAAGGGCATCGGGGACCAGTTTGGACTGATCCAGTGGCATCTGTGGCTTGGTCCCTATTGTGACTAAGACAAATTCTGGGGTGGTGACTGGCCAGGGGCAGCATGGAATCATCAGGCAGAAGTGAAGTTGTGGCCTGGGTCTCATCAGCATGGCTCAGATCAGCAGAGTCCCTACTTGGAGAAGGAAAGCTTATCAGGAACCAATAGGCAGGACTAGCAGGGTGGAGACATGCCAGACGGACGGTGAGCCACAGGGAAACATCTGGCAACCATCAGGGCGAAGGGCACAGGATAGCGCATTAGAGGGCAAGACCTGCATCCTGGATGAACCGAGGAGGCCTTGCCGTGGGCCAGCCCTGGATGAGGAAGATTCCAAGTTAGGGAAGGAATTCACAGCAGCCACGTTGCTGACGGCAGCCACCCCACCGCAGCCCACACTCGGCATGCCACAGCTCTCTCAAGGCCAGAATAAACAGCTGCAGAAAGTGATTCTCCAGGAGATCTTGACCATACTGTCCTTCTGGAGATGCTTATAGAGGTCTGCACTCATTGTCAGTGCCAAGAACCAGCACTTAACACTTATCATCTGTATTCTGGTCTTCCTTTCATTTCTGATTTTGGAAATTTACATTGGGCATGAATTTTTTATTTTAATTTTAAGTAGAAAAACGTAAGTATAACATCAATATTTCCCATCCTGGCCACCTTGTACCTAAACAGCAAATCCAACAACGTGTCAGAGGAGAGTATTAAATGGCACTCAACCTTTATGTCATTCATGAAAGATATCCTCTGAAAAAACTGGATAAATGAGAACAACTTGCTGTAGAAAATGTGCCTATAAAGGCTTGAGACTGCTGTTAATAGGCTAAGTAGCTTTCAAATCGAAGGCAGTGTAGGCAGAGGCTGATTATATCCAAGTGTGAGAACAGTACAACACTTTCAGAAAGGCAGGACAGTTAGTTAGTGATTAGGCTTCAAACTCATAAAAACGGCACACTCACTGACATGGCCCTGTGTCAGTGAATGTATGGAGAAGAAATAGATTTCTGTGGTATATTAAGAAAAAAGTTGTATTTGAAGCTTCAATGTAAATGGAATTTCTAAATTGTAAGAGGGCATACGTTTGCAAGAGGAGAAAAATCCAGATGTTCAAGGCCCTGGATCAGGATGTGAAGAATGTGTCACACTGACACATTCACTGAATAAAAGAAAGTCTCTAGGGCAGATTATTTAAAGAAGAGTGACAGCAAAGAATTCCTAAAACTATCAAGAATTCTGTCTCTCTCTTTTTAATGAGTGCACACCTATAAATTCCTTTGTTAGTTTTCAGTGCACATTATTCTTTTTATTCAAACCCGTAATAATGACAGTCTGAAATGCTCTTTAAGTTAAATATAGAGCTTCAAAACAAGGGGCTGCTATTCAACCTCTTAAAGCCCTCTGACCACAGCTCTCTGCCTGAACATTCTCCTAGTCAATCAATATTAGCATATCTGCACTATATCACCCTCATTAGGAAATTCGTTCATTCATTTAAAGAAGTATTGACAGCCTACTCTGTGCTAGGCATTGTTCTTACAGGACGTCAAGAACACAACAGACAAAAATCCCTGGGGGCATGGTGGGGAGGAGGCAGATAATACACAATGGACTTGGGGATAAGTAACGTGCTGTGCGAGGCAGGAGGAGCTGATTGTGGCATCTGTTCTACAACTCCACGTTCATCAGCATCAATTCAGTGACATCACATTAGTAACTTGAAACAGCAAAAATATTCGCACCGTGGAAATTTGCAGATCTTACAAAGTGCACTTCTTTTTCTCAAATAGCCAGCTGATAAACGTTTACCAGCATACCACTGGTGTGATTTTAGATCAAACATTGACATTTGAGCAAAGACATGGATGAGGTGAGGGAGTCAGCCTTCAGCCATATGTCATCTAGGAGAAGAGCATTTGAGGCCATGGAACAGCCACTGCAAAGGCCCGAAGTAAAGAGCAGGCTGGGGTGTCCTAGGAAGAGCAAGCAGTCCAGTGGACAGAGCGGAGAAAGTGAGAGACAAGGAGAGTGGTAAAGATGCGCTGGGCCAGGTAACTTTAGAGCAGATTGTGGAGGATGCTGTAGGCCACTGGGGGCACTCTGGCTTTTACTCTGAGTGTGATGGAAAGCTATTAGAGGTTTTAGAAGAGAGGAATGTGGGATCTAATGTGCTTTTTTTTTTCTTCCATTTATTTATTTTTGGCTGCATTGGGTCTTCGTTGCAGCGTGCAGGTTTAGTTGCTCTGTGGCATGTGGGATCTTCTTGGACCAGGGCTCGAACCCGTGTCCCCTGCATTGGCAGGCGGATTCTCAACCACTGCGCCACCAGGGAAGCCCCTAATGTACTTTTAAAAGGACCACTTCGGTATGTTGAGAATAGATTAAGTTGGGGGGAGTTGATGGGAAGTGAAAAGGTACAAGCAAGGCAAAACTATTCTAGATATTGTAGTCTTTATCTAGGTGAAATGTGATGGCTCAGAGTAACAGTAACAGATGTAGTGAGAAATGGCTGGAGTCTAGATATATTTTGAAAGCACCTACAGGAGGTGCCAATTGATTGAACATGCAGTGTCAGAGAAAGGAGTAAAGGCTGACACTAAGACTTTTGGTTTGAACAAATGGAAGGATGGATTAGACATCACTTGAGAAGTAGAAGACTCTGGGTGGAGCAGATGCAGGGGAAGGGAAGGGCGGGACAATCAGAAGGTCAGTTCTGGACAAACTGAACTTCAGATATCCATTATGTTGAGTAGGAGATGGAGGTATGAGTCTGAATTTTAGGAGACTGTTCTGGCCTGGAGATATAGATTTGGAAGGCATAGATGGCATTTAAAGGCTTAGAACAAGATAGTAATGCCAAGGAGTGAGTACAGACAGTGAAGAGACAAAGAACAAGGATTCAGCATTAAGATACTCCAGGGTTAAAAGGTCAGGGGAAAGAGGAGGACCAACCAAAAAGAGTTAGGAATGAGCAGCCAGAGACAAAGGAGAAAAGCCAAGGGTATGGTGCCCTAGAAGCCAAGTGAAGAAATTGTGTTAGGCAGGAGGAAGTGATCAGCTGTATCTAATGCTGCTGATAGCTCTGGTAAAATGAGAACTGAGAATTGATCACTCTGTTTAGCAAAATGGAGGTCACTGGTGACCTTGACCAGCGTGGTTTCAGTGGAGGTCTGTGAAGCGAAGCCTCATTGGAGTGTGTTAAGGAGAGAACAGGAGGAGGGAAATTTGAGACAGTGAGTATAAGAGACTCTTTTAAGGACGTCCTCTGCAAAGTAGAGCAGAGAAATGGGGCGGAAGCCGACAGGGGAATTGAGGTTAAGAGTAGGGCTTTGTTTTGTTTGGTTTAAAGATGAGAGAAATAACGGCAAGTTTGTACGGTGATGGGAATGAGCCAGTAGAGAAACTTCAATGGAGGGGAACTTTAGTCCCTCAACCTTTCTCTTCCTCCCTGCCTGGTTTCATTTCCCTCCTTGCTTCATTTCCCTTGTTAGCCAGCCTGGTCCCATGACTGGCTATTTCTATTATGCTTTTACTAACCCCCTACAATGCATCCCTTTTGTTACTCCTTCCTTCCCAAGCCCACCATTTTCTTTCTTCTCCAGAGCTCTTGGGTTGCCAGTTGGCTTTATTACAATAGTTTCATGCTACCTAACCTCACTTGAACCTGCAGAGCTGTCCAAGTATTCTTTTCTTCTTATATTCTTTCATGGTTTACTTCCTAGCAAATGACCAACAGTGTTTATTCCAATATTTTAAAAACTCTTATTCAGCATTTATTCAACCCACATTTATTGAGCAAGAAAATGTTCCAGACACTGGAGCCTGACACCCAACCCCCCACTGCTCCCTGGCCTCTTAGCAGATGACCTTTATTCCACTTTCCTGAAATGATTGATGCGAAGTTCTTCAGTCTTCTCCCTCACATTCCCAACTTTAAAAGACATCCTTCCCATCATTATTTATAGAAAATAAAGTTTCCCTGCTTATCTCAAAGAAAGATTAACTCTTTCATTTTGGCCTTGATTCTGTTACCTCTTATATTTAATCACTTGTTCTATCAATTAATCTCCCTGCATCTTTTACATCGTCTCCTCCCTTCTTCCCAGAGGGAACAACTATACTGACCTTTGAACTAATCATTCTTTTGCTTTTCTTTATGATTTTTTCACATATATACACACACATACATCTATAGGTAGATACATACATACACACACATACATATATAGGTAGATATATATATGTGTGTGTGTATCTTAATACAGTGTTCACTTTTGACAAACCTGGATTTCGGTTTTGGACTTTAAAACGCGAGCCTAGCTGTGTATGGAGAAGACAATTTGCCGCTCCTGGGAGAAGATCAGCTGAACAGACTCTCTGGGTTAGAGTCTGGCTTCAGCTTCCCCTGTGGGGCTGTCAGTACAGAAGGTCATGAGTGAGTCCTGGAAACATGGAGTTGGGGCCCGTGGCAGGAAAATGGGCAGGGGTGGAGGCTCTGCATTTGCTTTCTCAGCTCCTATATTAGAAGAAAACACAGAACATTAATGAATTAAATTTCCCGTTCGAGAAGTTAGCATCAAAATATACCCTGAGAAAATAGGAGGAAAGAACTAACAAAGATATGAGCAAAAACTAAAAAAACAGAAAACAAAGATACAATAAAGATAATCAATACAACCAAAGCTGTTTCTTTAAAAGGACTAATAATGTAGACAAATCTCTGGCAATATTTAAGAAAAAAGAGAGAAAGTAGAAATAGAGTTTGCAATGAAAAGGATATAGCAGATAAAAAAACTGAAAATATTTACAATGAAAAACTTAATGCTGAGTATTCAAACTTAGATGGAGTAGACAAATTCTTAGCAAAATGTAATTTATCCATAATATAGATACATGTATAGTTGATATAAAGTCTACATAATATACAAAAATATTTTATGTATACATGTATGTATGTATGTGAGTGTGTGTATGCACATATATATAGTTTATAATATATGCATCTCAAAAAGAAACACCAGGCCGAAATACTTTTAAAAATAAGTTCTACCCAGATAGTCAAGAAAGAGGTCATCTCAATACTAAACAAGAAAATTACCTTGTGGGAGGAGGAGGGATAAATTGAAGCCTGACCACACACCACAGATAAAAATAAATTCCAAGTGAACTGAAAGCCCAACATGACAAAATGTTCAAAATCCCAAGTTAACAGAAAAAAATTACCATTTCATACACATCATTTTGGCAAAAACAAAAAAAGGCTGATAATACCAAGTGTTGACTGATAAGGTGCTAATATCCAAAATATATAAAGAACTCATACAACTCTATAGTAAAAAAAAAAAAAATCTGATTTAAAAATGGGCAGAGGACCTGAATAGACATTTTTCCAAAGAAGGCATACAAATGGCCAACAAGTACATGAAAGGATGCTCAACATCACTAATTAGCAGGGAAATGCAAATCAAAACCACAATGAGATCTCACCACATACCTTTTAGAATGACTATCATCAAGAAGACAGAGATAACAAATGGTGAGGATGTGGAGAAAAGGGAACACTTGTGCACTGTTGGTGGGAATGTAAATTGGTGCGCCCACTGGGGAAAAGAATATGGAAGTTCCCAAAAAATTTAAAAATAAAACTACCATATGATCCAGCAATTCCACTTCTGGGTATATATCCAAAGCAAATGAAAACAGGATCTTGAAGAGATAGCTACACTCACATGTTAATTGCAGCATTATTCATTATAGCCAAGATTCAGAAACAACCTAGATGCCTATCAACAGATGAATGTATAAAAGATGTGGTTTATATTTACAATGGAATATTATTCAGCCACGAGAAAGAAGGAAATCCTGTCATTTGTAACAACATGGATGAAACTTGAGGGTATTATGCAAAGTGAAATAAGTCAGACAGAGCAAGACAAATTCTGCATGATATCACTTACACATGGAATCTTTTTTTAAAAGAGTCAAAACTCATAGAAACAGAGTAGAAAGTGGTTGCTAGGACTGGTGGGGGGCGGGAGGTGGAGGAGATAGGGAGAGGATGGTAGAAGAGTTCAAACCTTCAGCTGTAAAGATGAATAAGGTCTGAGAATCTAATGTAAAACATGGAGAATACAGTTGCTGACACTATACTGTATAATTGAAATTTGCTAAGAGAATAGAACTTAAATGTTCTCATCAAAAAAAAAGATAAATATGTGATAAACAGGTGAAGCATTGGATGTGTTAATTAGCTAGAAGGGAGGAATCCTTTTACAAGGTATATGTATGTCAAATCACCATGACGTACACTTTAAATATCTTATAATTTTGTCAGTTATACCTCAAGAAAACTGAAATTTAAAAAATACCAAGTATTGCCAAGGATATGGCACAACAGGAGTGCTCATATACTGATCCTGGGAGTGTCAACTGGTACAACGTCTTTGCAAAGTATGGAAGTGGCCAATCGCCTAAAGATTAGACATTCCATTCTTCTTCCTTGTTTACCAAACCCCAATATTTTTAGAACAGCAACGTTCTTAGGCTCAGTGTATGAATCATGTCTGGTTGGAGCCAATCATAACCATCCTATAACATTTTGCTAGATATGTTTTCCCATTTCCTTGACACCAAGAGGCTGCAACCCCATTCTGGCCAATGGGATGTAAAGGGAAGTCTGATGAAGAACTTCTGGTTGCTAGGACATGAGAGTCCCCAAGGGTGGGGGTAGAGGTTGAGGGGTTCCCTTTATTCTTCAAACATGTCCTCATCCTAAGTCAGTAGTGGCCTACCCTTAGAAAACTAGGAAGGTTTTTCCTCCCTAAAAAAAAAAGAAACCCCCTTTTCTACATACTCTTTTCTCTTGTTTGGGACACTGGAATGAGACTGTGATGCCTGGAGTTGTGGAAGCCATTTTGTGATCATGAGGTGACAATCAAGAGGACCAAATCCATCACACTAAGGTAGTAAGAGTTGAAGGACTGAAAGTGACTGGGTCCTTTGTTGACAATGTTAGATAATTAAATCTTTATTTCACAAACAACTGTTGGTGAGCTTTTCTGTATCCTGTAATCAAAAGCTTTCCTGATAGAACAGTTGTCTAGTAAAGTTAAAAAAAAAGCTTAAGATCCAGAGTACTTTGACTCGTAAGTATTTACCTTAAATAATCCTTACAAACATGCACAAGAAAACATATCCAGAGATGTTCATCTCAACACTGTTTGTAATGATGAGAAACATCAAAACAATCTAAATATTCATCAACAGGAAATATGGATAAATAATTTGAGGTTTATTCATACAAAAGAATACTATACAGAAATTTCGATAAATAAACTGGAGTTACAGGAATCAATAGACTAAATCTTAAAAGAATGTTAAGCAAAAAAAAAAAAATGCAAGTTGCAAGAGGATTTATATAGTATGTTATATTCTGAGAGAATTTCAAAACATGGAAAGCAATATTATATGTATTTTTATAGATGAATTAATATATAACACAAATGTATACCATGCACAGCAATGTTAAATATCAAATTCATTATAGTATGTATTTCTGGGGCGGAAAGGAAGGAAATAGTATACGGGGGTCTCAACTCCATCTATAATGTAAAATGTAAAGTGTGCCATGAATACAAATTATTATAGAAAATACCAGGAATAGTCTAAGACTTCTCAAATGGCACAAATGCTTCAGCATTTCATTACTTTATAAGTCACATCAAGTCCTCCTTGGCTTACTCCAATCCTCATACATCAAACCTTACAGTATTTGAATTGTAAACTTTTGAGGCCTATAGTTAGTGAGAAATAGCAGACAGAATAAGTAATGTATTAGAGGCTCCCAAGGTAATTTTGGCTGGTATCAAAATAATTCAGTGAGCCATAAATATCATTTCAATGCTAGTCACCATTCTTTGCAAAGTGCACCAATCCCTACAACTCTGGATTTAATGTTCTCATAATCTTTTATTCCCTAGGACAAGTTGTAAAACTGTAATATCTTCATCCAATTTTCAGAAAGGCTCTGCATTTCAAAATCACAAACCTTTCCCAAGTTTGGATATTAAGGCAAATAGGAAGCTACAGGACTTCCCTGGTGGCACAGTGGTTAAGAATCCGCCTACCAAAGCCAGGACCAGATGGCTTCACAGGTGAATTCTATCAAACATTTAGAGAAGAGCTAACACCCATCCTTCTCAAACTCTTCCAAAAAACTGCAGAGGAAGGAAAACTCCCAAACTCATTCTATGAGGCCACCATAACCCTGATACCAAAACCAGACAAAGATACTACAAAAAAAGAAAACTACAGACCAATATATCACTGATGAATATAGATGCAAAAATCCTCCACAAAATTCTAGCAAACAGAATCCAACAACACATTAAAGGTATCATACACCATGATAAAGTGGGATTTATCCCAGGGATGCAGGGATTCTTCAATATACACAAATCAATCAATGTGATACACCATATTAACAAATTGAAGAATAAAAACCATATGATCATCTCAATAGATGCAGAAAAAGCTTTTGACAAAATTCAACACCCATTCCTGATAAAAACTCTCCAGAAAGTGGGCATAGAGGGAACCTACCTCAACATGATAAAGGCCATATATGACAAACCCACAGCAAACATCATTCTCAATGGTGAAAAACTGAAAGCATTTCCTCTAAGATCAGGGATGAGACAAGGATGTCCACCCTCACCACTATTATTCAACATAGTTTTGGAAGTCCTAGCCATGGCAATCAGAGAAGAAAAAGAAATAAAAGGAATACAAATTGGAAAAGAAGAAGTAAAACGGTCACTGTTTGCAGATGACATGATACTATACATAGAGAATCCTAAAGATGCCACCAGAAAACTACTAGAGCTAATCAATGAATTTGGTAAAGTTGCAGGATACAAAATTAATGCACAGAAATCTCTTGCATTCCTACACACTAATGATGAAAAATCTGAAAGAGAAATTAAGGAAACACTCCCAGTTACCCTTGCAACAAAAATAAAATACCTAGGAATAAACCTACCTGGGGAGACAAAAGACCTGTATGCAGAAAAGTATAAGACACCGATGAAAGAAATCAAAGATGACACAAACAGTTGGAGAGATATACCATGTTCTTGGATTGGGAGAATCAGAGTGAAGTAAGTCAGAAAGAGAAAAACAAATATCGTATAGTAACGCATATACATGGAACCTAGAAAATGGTACAGATGAACCGGTTTGCAGGGCAGAAATTGAGACACAGATGTAGAGAACAAACGTATGGACACCAAGGGGGGAAAGCAGCGGGGGGTGGTGGTGGTGGTGTGATGAACTGGGCAATTGGGATTGACATGTATACACTGATGTGTATAAAATGGATGACTAATAAGAACCTGCTGTATAAAAAACTAAATTTAAAAAAATTTAAAAAAAGAAAGAATCCATCTACCAATTCAGGGACACGGGTTCGAGCCCTGGTCCGGGAGGATCCCACATGCCATGGAGCAACTAAGCCCATGTGCCACAACTACTGAGCCCACGCGCCACAACTACTGAAGCCCACGTGCCTAGAGCCCGTGCTCTGCAACAAGGGAAGCCACCGCAATGAGAAGCCCACGCACCACAACGAAGAGTAGCCCCGGCTCGCCACAACTAGAGAGAAGCCTGCATGCAGCAACGGAGACCCAAAGCAGCCAAAAAAATAAAATAAAATAAAATAATAAGGGAGAGGATAGATAAATTAAATAAACCTAAAATTTAAAAATTAGTCAATTAAAAAAAAAAAAAGAAGCTACAAGGGTGGGTACTTATCTGGCAGTCCAGCGGTTAAGACTCCATACTTCCACTGCAGGGGGTGTGGGTTCAATCCCTGGGCTGAGAACTGAGATCCCACGTGCCTCGCAGTGCAGCCAAAAAAAAAGAAGCTACAAGGGAATTCAAGTTTATTGAAAAAGAGAGGACATGGGAGAAAGCACTGTTTGTACTAGGCAGTCTTCATTCTCCATTGAAGGCCACATAAATTCCGATATAATTAATATTTCACTCTTTCTGGAAGATTTTTCCAAGTGTCTTAAGAGTAATATTTCTTGCATAGATTTCAAAGTGAAAATCTGTAAAACCTTTTTAGACCTCTGTGCTGAAACAATTATGCAGAAATGAGTTGTGCCAGAAGGAGACAAAGAAATTCCAAAGTCCCATGTTAGGTAAACAAGAAGGGGCCAGGGGATTTTGGATAAATGAGAACTGATCAATCTGCGAATGCCCCGATTGTGAGTTCAGGACGTAAAGGATCAAAGAAATAAAGTGCTCTTCACAACCTAGCGGGCAGGAGCTGCTGGGTGAGTGACCTCGGCCACCTGCAGAGGTCCCACTCTGCCTCCTCAGGGCGAGCGACTACAAGGTCTAGCAATTCCCTGGCAGATAGGGTCCCTCAAGAGCAGTGCTGACTCCAATATAGTGATTGTATTCTGGGCTAAAATGACCATGAGCCTCCAGAACATGGACCAGAAAAACCCCATCCCTTGAACCCAAAGGTTGGGAAGAGAGTGTTCTGTTTCAGTCCAGCTGTGGCACTCCTGCTAGAAGTTTCTGCTGTGAGAGCTGACTGTCCGGGATGAGCCCATAAAGTCACAGTGGGACATCCACAGGCAAGGTCTGGGAGGCTGTTCAAGCCAGAGAATTGGGATGTAGACACCCCAGAACACAGTGAACAAGGAAGGCGGGGATGCTGAAGGAAGAGAGGATCTACAGAGAAAAAAAGATGAAGTTAGGATGAAGAGAGACGATGAAGATAAAGAAGGCCGAAGGTCAAAGGGGTAGGATGAGACAATAATGAACATAATGTACAGAATCTAAAAGGTAAGTTCTGGTGGGCAGGATTAGGCAGTAGAACTTAACCCCTGTGTCTTGCTCAGCAGGGCTTCCATCATCCTATGAACCAGAGTGACGGACCCAGAGCCTCGGCCTCTACCTCCAAAGCCCTTTGGCCCTACGGGCTAGAGTGATGGGCCTTTTTGTAGGAGTCGCATTTACAGCTCCACTCTGCCTGCATCCCCACCCGCACTGTGCACAACAGCTGGCACAAGACTCCCTCTTGCTCCTAGTTACTCCACTTCGGGCACCAACCCATCCCAGTGCATGTGTGTCTCCAGTGAGTCTGAGCTCTGTTATTTCCAACTTTCCACTTGTCCTTCCCACCTTCTCTATTCCAACAATCTGAATTCCTGGCCTGGACCTTGACCACACTGACCTCTGGTATTCTCTCTAAAGGCCAGCCTTTGGCCCCTTCTCATTTGGGAAGGAGCTTCCTGGCAGATGCTTTGGGGTTCTACCTGCACTGTAGAATAAAACAGGGATCAGCACAGTCAAATAGAGCAGAATGTCAAAGAGAAAGAATGAGATGGAGACAACATCATGGGTGATGTCTGAGTGAGCAATTTCAAGAGCACAAACATGGATGGACCTGGAGGTCATTATGCTCGTGAAATAAATCGGAGAAAGACAAACACTGTATGTTATCACTTATATGTGGAATCTAAAAAAGAAAACAAATGAACGAATATAACAAAATGGAAACATGCTCACAGGTATAGAGAACAAACCAGTGGTTACCACTGAGGAGAGAGAAGTGGGGAGGAGTAAAATGGAGGTATGGGATTAAGAAGTACAGACTACTACGTATAAAATAAATAAGGTACAAGGATGTAATGTACAGAATGGGGAATATAGCCAATATTTTATAATAACTTTAAATGAAGTATAATCTATAAAAATATTGAATCACTATGTTGTACACCTAAAACTAATATAGTATTGTAAATCAACTATAGTTCAATTAAAAATAAATAGCTCAGTGGTTCTCAAAAAAATAAACAAACAAAAAAACCTCCACTAACTCGAGAGTCTAAAAGAAAGGGAGGGGCAGGAAAAGATGAAGATAAACCAGAAAACACAAGAATGGCCACACGAAGCAAGTAGGCTGAGGCAGTTTTCTGACCCACTTCTAGGTGTCTTTATTTCCCTCTTACCCCAGAGGGAATGGCTTTCTGAATAAGACCAGCGGAAACTTTCAGGGGAAAGGCAATTGGAAACGCCTGGCTTAGGTGACATGCGTAATGAGAAGGCATTTCCTTACAGCAGTTTCTGATAAGGACATGCTTTCACCTGCTGTCTGTTTACTGCTCCTTCAAAGGAAAGCTCTGGTTGCCCTACTGAGTTCTAAGCTTCAGGTATCCTAGCTGTCTTTTCTTGCCCCTGCTAACCAGAGAAAGAGAGAAGCTCTGCAGGTCCCTGTTCTGGAATTATCTTTTCTAATCTAGTTTGGGCAGTCAACTTGCTTTCTCAACATCCTGTTCTTGGCCCTTAAATCTCAGTCCGAAACAAGAGCTACTGTATTGTTGCAAAGAGAGTAATTCTTAAAAGTTCTCATTGAAAGAAAAAAATTTTTGTAACTATGTGTGGTGATATGGATGTTAAATAGACTTAGTGTGGAGATCATTTCACATGTTATGTACAGAATGGGGAATATAGCCAATATTTTATTATAACTTTAAATGAAGTATAATCTATACATATATCAAATCATTATGTTGTACACCTGAAACTAATATGTTATATGTCAATTATATCTCAATTAAAAAATTAAAGAAAGAAAAGAAAAATAATTTTTTTTTGGCCGCTCCATGCGGCTTGCAGGATCTTAGTTCCCCAACCAGGGATTGAACGCGGGCCCAGGGCAGTGAAAGCGCCAAGTCCTAACTACTGGACCACCAGGGAATTCCCAAGAAAATTAATTTTTAAAAAACAGACAAATAAGCATAAATTGTTCATGTTTGCCAAAGTAGTTGCTCATTTTAAATGGTATCACCATAGACTATCTTTAAAATTTACTGAACACAGGTTTTCCATAATTACTAGTTGACCGGCTCCCTGAGAGTAATGTTCATTTTCAATGATTATAACCATTCTTTTCTCCTAACAGTCACATAGATAAAAATTAACAACCTGGGATATATATATTATATATATATAATATAATATATATAAAGAGACCCTCCTGTCCTAAATTACAGTGTAGGTCTTTGGATGGAGTTGCTTTGCCTGAGAGAAACAAACAAATGCTTAAGGGTAATAGCACTTAAAACATTCCATACAACACTTGTAAATTTAGTCTCACATGTTCTCTGTTCTTTCACGTGGACGGGGAACACCTGTTGGTTGGTGGTTCCTATCAGAGCCAGATAGTGCGTAAACAAACGTTACAATTTGTATTATTTTCATCCCCTTCAGTAACTGAACCTTGATCACCTAATTTGTGTCAAGTGGCTTCGGGAGGCTGCAGGCAGGCCGGGAATGTGTGCAAAGGTCTATCAGACCCTGGAGACTTCCTAGAAGTACAAGTTCAGTGAGAGGGATAAGCTGCCACTCAAGTACTCTTGTTGTACATCAGTTCAGTTTCCCTTCTGTTTTTAAAGTGGCCTTGGGGAATGGGACATGTGTGTTTACTGGAAAGAACAAGGGCTTGAGGGCCCAAAACACCAGGCCTGATTCTCTGTTCAATCACATAATAGCAGCAACCTTGGGCCGATCAATTAACTACTCTAATCTCGTTTTCTCACCTGTATAGTATAAGTTAACATCTCCTAGAGATTTTGCATGAGTTGGATCAGTGTCATGGGGTGGGGGGGGGGGCTCCTGGAGTCAGATTAGTTAGGGTTCAAATTCTGGCTCAACCACAGATTTGCTGTGTGAATCTGGTCAAGTTGCTTAAAGTCTTTAAAGCCTCAGTTTCCTCAATATATGCAATATTCATACAAATGATTCCTATCTTATTGGGTAGTTGTGCCGAGCAAATGAGATTATCCTTAGAATGTAGCATAGTGCCTGGCACATAGCAAGTGTTCAAATGAATGTTAGCTGTTATTATAGGAAGCACCACTCACAATAAATTATTTCTGGTTCTCTTAACTAGGTTGCAGATTAATAGGATAGGAGGCAGTTGTGCTTGACGTGCCCAAAGGCAGACTCTTTTCTACACAAAGCACTTCATTCTCTTTTTCCTTTTTTCTCCTTTCAAGATTGTTCTGGTACACATTAGCAAAATGCCCTGGGGGAAGGGAGCCTAGAAAGGCTTTAAGTGTAAGTATTTCCTTCACAAGGAAATCCATGTGCTTTCAGAAGAAGCTGGGTCTTGGAAAGGGGCCAGTTAGATTAAGTGCCTAAGACTGTAAATAAAGGACAAAAGAAGAGACTTTGTGAGTCCAGATTTAAGATAGATCATTAATATCTTCATTAACGTTTTTATGTGCTTTTTAAAAAGTATGAATTGTGGTTGGTTTAGAGGTTGAATTTTATTTAAGAGGTAATTGTGTAGGTGTTTCAAACTATAGAATAATGTCCCTTTTGGTAGTAAGTAAATTTTTAGCTTTGGAAAAATGTTCAGAGTTCAGATAATTAGCGTGAAGTTTTAGGCTGAGACCGTGGCCTTGCCCCACTGCTGACCCCAGGCAGACGCCCACACCTACCAGCCTTGCCTGAGCCCTCTCTGGGTTCTCAGGAGATTCTGCAGCTTCCTTACTTTGTGGGAGCGTCCTCAGTGCTCAGCAAACACATCTAGGACTGGGTGTCATCTTTACTGTCTGCGTGCAGCAGCGTTTCCCATCACAGGCCGATTCTGATGTTCACTCTGTGTTAGGAAAAGATAGACAGATTTATCATTTTCACTATAATGGCTTCTGCAGAGTTTTGCCATTTTTTAACTCCTCCACTTTTCCTTTTTGTAAAATGACTTTCTCATCCCCAGACATACTAAATGAATGTAAAAGTGATATATCATGGTTACCAGGGACTGGTGGGGAATAGGGGGTTATTGTTTAATGGTACAGAGTTTGTTTGGGATGACAAAAAAGTCCTGTAAATGGCTGGTGGTGATGTTTACACAACACTGAATGTACTTAATGCCAATGAATCATACACATAAAAATGGTAAATTTTATGTTGTGTGTTTTAGCGTGATAAAAAAAAATGCTATTTCAACAAACACAGTTTCATCAATTTATATAGACAATATTTTCTAGCCGGAGAGTATCAGGTGGCCCAGGTTTTAACGGGCTGCCATTTGGAGATAGAAACCAATAAAATGCTGCCTTCCTTAGGTAGCAGGGACCCTACTAAGGTGACCAGAATGCTGTGCTCCCTTATTAGCATATTAATTCATTGCATAGAATTAGATGCTTTGAAAGTACTCGAAGGTTTGCCATTTTTTGAAATTCTAAGCACCCTCCTTTCAATGTCATCACTTAAAGGCCAGGGTTTTCACAAATGGCTTAGTTGTCAAGAGAAGGATAGGTGTAAAAGACATATCTCACTTGTGAGTCAGTTCTCAACCTCTCATTCCAGTTAACGAAGGTTTTGATTGGCACTGTCCCATACCAGGATTTAATTGGGTCATTTGTATTTTAAAAGCAAATGAATTCTGCTGGAAAAACATTAAAATGTTTTTGAACTTCTGGTGCTTGAAAAATATTGGTAACGTCATCTCCTAACACAGGAATGGATTATCTTCTATTTTTCAGAGGAGGGTGACTAGACTAAAGATAGGGAAAGGCGTCTTCGTGTGACTGCAGGAAGAGTTGTGCCTATGGAACTGTGGTTTCTTCTCTCCCTCTCCTAGTTTCCTTCTTCTCCCTCTCTGTCCTCGACCTTTGCTTCGGCATCTATTTCTCTCTTTCTCACACAGGCACAGTGTTATAATAATCATACTTTACATTTGTCCAGCATTCTTTCCTTGCCATTCGTTCCTTGAGACCACCCTGTAAGGTAGAGGGTGACTAAGGCGAATAGTATTGCCATTTTACAGACTTTTTAAAATGGGATACAGAAAGGATAAGTGACACACAGCTAGGTATGGGAAGATGCAGTCCTAAAAGCTGTCTTGTGGCGCCAGTCTAATGCTGGTTCCATAGCTGTAGCCCAGATTCCGGGGAGCATGCAGTTCATGGCGGGGACGGGGACATAGCACCACCAGACATACGGCTCCAGTGACCTCGACAACAGGCAGGTGTGCTGCTCGGCAGAGTCATCATTAAGCTCCCCTGAAGGTCCTCCCAGGAGCTCCCGTCCTGGCTGTTGATCAGCTCCCACCCATCCACCCATCTATCCATCCATCCATCCATCCTTCTGTCCAGAGTGAAGGGGAGTATAGGAGGTATTCAGTTGGGGGAGGCCAAGAGGCGCATATGCCCTCTGGATTCTGGAGACTCCTCTTAAAGTCCAAATTGACAACTGCGTTCAGCCATTTTTGAACAGATAGCTGGTGATATGTCACAATAAAATTATTTCTCAAAGATAAATTCAATTGTCATGTTGAATTATTACCCAGTTAATTCTAGCTACACAGATACTGCATTTGGGTAACAATTTATTTTTTTATATATTTATTTATTTTATTATTTTATTTTTTTGGCTGTGTTGGGTCTTCGTTGCTGCGCGCGGGCTTTCTCTAGTTGCAGAGAGCGGGGGCTACTCTTCACTGCGGTGCGCCGGCTTCTCGTGGCGGTGGCTTCTCTTGTTGCAGAGCACGGGCTCTAGGCGTGCAGGCTTCAGTAGTTGTGGCACGCGGGCTCAGTAGTTGTGGCTCTTGGGCTGTAGAGCGCAGGCTCAGTAGTTGTGGCGCACGGGCTTTGTTGCTCCACGGCATGTGGGATCTTCCCGGACCAGGGCTCGAACCCATGTCCCCTGCAATGGCAGGCGGATTCTTTTTTTTTTTTTTTTAACGTTTCTTTTAATTAATTAATTTATTTTATATTTATTTTTGGTTGTGTTGGGTCTTCGTTTCTGTGCGAGGGCTTTCTCCAGTTGCGGTGAGCGGGGGTCACTCTTCATTGCGGTGCGCGGGCCTCTCACTGTCGTGGCCTCTCCCGTTGCGGAGCACGGGCTCCAGACGCGCAGGCTCAGTAGTTGTGGCTCACGGGCTTAGTTGCTCCGCGGCATGTGGGATCTTCCCAGACCAGGGCTCGAACCTGTGTCCCCTGCATTGGCAGGCGGATTCTTAACCACTGCGCCACCAGGGAAGCCCGGCAGGTGGATTCTTAACCACTGTGCCACCAGGGAAGCCCAGGGTGACAATTTAAAAACATGTTTCCAGTTCCCTTCCCTCAAAGAATCAATTTAGTTATGTAAAAATGCAAAAGATTAACAAAATCACCTTAATATTATGATTAATTGATACCTGTCATGCTGGATTGTTATAACTTAAGAACACTTCACCAGCTTCCCAAATCAAATCTGTAGTTTCCCTTTTTATTGTATTTAAAAAAGAAATCTTGGTATGAGAAGCCTGATAGAAAACTTTCAATGTGCACCAAACACATTTCTAGCTTTTATTCTCCATTGCTATTTGCAGTTACCCAGAGAGGGAAAGTACTGTAAGAAAAATACCACCCAGAAGGATCCCACTCAGGTCACAATTCACATACTTTTTCCTAAGATGCCCAACTGTGACAAGCAAAAGCCAATTCAAAGATAGATCTTTGGGGCACCCTCTGGTGGCTGAGAAGAGTCAGGAGCTGTGTCCAGACTCAGAAGGCCAGTGATCTTTGAGGCTTTTTAAAATGGCCATTACTAAATTTTTCCATTCACCATTGAAAGTGTATCCAGATCAGGAAAGCAAGAGGGAGTGGAAAGAATTTGGAATCACAAGACTTGGATCTGAGTCAGAGCTCTGTCATTTACCAGTTTTGTGAACCTATGTCTAGCTGGTCAGTTTCCACAGAGCTGAAGTTCAATCTGGAATTTCTCATTGGAGATGAGAGGCAATGTCAAAACTAGAGGGGTATATGATTCCATTTATCTGATCTATCCAGAAAAGGTAACTCTATAGAGACAGAAAGTAGATTAGTGGTTGCCTGGGGTTGGGAATGGGAGTGGGGATTAATTGTAAATGGACAGAAAAGGTCTTAGTGGGGTGATGAAATGTCCTGAAACTGGATTGTGGTGATAGTGGCACAACACAGTAAATTTACTAAAAATCATTGCAATGTATATTAAAAATGAGTGAATTTTGTGGTCTGTAAATTATACCTCAATAAAGGCGTTTTAAAAAAACAACAGGAGGGAAAAGCAGGGTGGATAACTTGTAAATGTAGGTACAGAGCTAGGAAGCCTGGGTAACTGGGTAGAAGGAAAGGTGAATGTGGAGCTAGGATGGGGGTGAGCAGGAAAAATGCCTAGGACAGCTGCTGCGGTTTGGAACTTATTTTGTCCACTTTCCATTGTCCATAGCTCGTGCCCAGGTGGGTGGCCTGAGGTTCGCAGGCTAGAGGCAGAAAGGACACTGCTTCCCGGCTCAGATTCCTATTGCAGGTAGAGGCAGTGCTTCCATGAACCCCAAACGGAAAGTCTGACCATTCAGGGGCATTTCTGATGGAGGGAAGACCATTAAAGCAGACAACTTGAAGCAGTTGCATCAAAATGACCATTTGGAAATATAAAGACTGTGTTTTCTTCAAAACTTTTCTCCATCACAGGTAATTCAATATGGTTGCGGAATAAGATGAGATTAAGGAATGGGCTGGGGAGAGAATGTCTATTTTTTACATTACTTACTAATAGAAAACTTGAAAGTGCAAGGATTTACAAAATTACCATAAGAAAGTTCAGGAGAATATTTGTGTAGAGTTGGGTAGAGAGAAATTTGTTAGGAATAACGCCCAAACCAGAACTCTGAAAGAGGTGATAAATGGATTTGGTTAGTTTAATAAAATAAAATAAGAAGAGAAAGAAAAAGGAAAAGAAAAAAATAAGACACAGATGACATACTAGCAAATAACGTTATATCATATGTACCAAACAGGTACATATCCTCAATGTAACAGACACTTACAAACCAGAGAAAAACGGGCAAAGGATGGGTACAGATAATTCACGAGAGGAAAAATAAATGAAGAGATACAATCTGTCAACATCTGAAACAGCATTTAACCTGGCTACTAAGTAATAAATGTTATTAAGAAAACAATGAGCTATTTTTCACCTATGAGATTAGCAAAGATTAAGAAGATCGATGTTGATTATCTTCAGTGCTCTGGAAAATTGGTACAGCTTTCTGCGGAGTAATTTGGCACTACACTTCAAATGTAGATATGGATACCTTTTGGCCCATTCCATTTTTGGGAATTACTTTATATTAATTAGACATGTGTGAAAAGATATATACATTAGGATGTTCATGACTGAGGTACTCATAACGGCAAAAAAATAGAAAGGTTCTCAAACGCCCTTCAACAGGGATTTCGTTAGTATTGTACATCTATTCAATGCAATATATGCAGTAATTAAAAATGAATGTGATCTATATTTTGGGTCATGGAGGAAATGTTTACATTGTGTTGCTAAGTAAAAAATATCAGGGTCATAGTAGCATAGATGATATGATTACATTTTTGTTTAAAATAATAGTGTGTGTGCCTGTGTGATGGATGGGAAGCTGCACCGCCCAGATGCCCCTTCACAAAAGGACTTGCTGCTGTCAGCGCGTTCAGGAACTGACCCAGCTGCAGGTCTACCTCTCCCAGTGTCCTGCCCTCCCGAGCAGGGAGGGTGGGTACTTCCTGATGGAGGTAAGGGTATAAGGCCGGTCATTTTAGCTCAAAAGAGAGCAATTCTGCTGGGCTATTTTCACCCCAGAGCTTCCTCTCAGGCCAGCCAAGGTTGCAACACAGCTCGAGTTCTCTCTCTACCTGATTCTGCTTTCATCCCCTTCTTTCCACATGTGTTGACCCCAAGGACAGTTCTTAAGAAACGTCCTGCACAATAAACTCCATCTCAGAATCTGCTTCCCAGAAAACCCAAACCAGTGATTTTTATACCTATCCAGTGAACAAATTCTGGAAAAAATATTCAAGTATTTTGTGCTGGATGGTTTGTATGTCATAGTTTTTGGCATTGTCTGATTCTTTTAAAATGGGTATTTGTTATTTTTGTCATTAGATGAAGATAATACAGCAGTTTTTCATTCTGGAAAATAAAAAGAAAAATTAGTAGCTTGGTGTTATTCTGGTCAAGATGACCAAATCTAAGTATCCATATCGAAATGGCAGCGTCCAAGCCACCTGGTGTGCAGCCTTCTGAATGGGGAGGTGATGGTCTGAACACCCTTCTGGCCCACAGCCTTCCTACTGCTCTAGGTCTTGGTTCTGGTAGGAGTTTTGGCATGTCTTCCACCAGGTTGTCGGAACACTGTTGAGGTTGCCTATGAAGTGTAAGATGCAATTTGGGAGGGATTGTGAGGACCCACTGAAGATGATGTGCGCCCACATGGATGGGAGTAGATGTACACAGAACGCCCCATGCTGATAAACTCTCACGCCTCCAGGGAGTGTCTCCTTTTTCATCATGAGCAGGTGGAACATGTGTGCTGGGAAGGGAGCCAAATGGTATCTGCCACCCAGATTCCTTAGCTTAGAGCCTTGAACTGTTTGGCAAATACCTCATACCGCCTATACCAGAAGAATCTGTCTACTGGTTTCCCTCTGAGTGTCTTGTGGCCTTTCCAGATTTTGGCCATATCTTGTGGCCACGTTGAGGAATGTAGGGAAACTACAGGGTTAAAAGCCATTGCTGCTGAGAACAAAGTATTTTGCTTGGCTCACGCAGTCTTAGGAAATAGTGAATTAGTTATCAATTGTAGCAGAGACCATGAGTTTTTCCCCCAAATCCATTCTCCCCTAAAAACAAAGCCCAAGTTTTGCTGGCACATGGCTATCCAGCAAAAGGCTACATTGCACAGCCTCCCTTGAAGCTAGATGTGATGAAATGAGTAAACTGTTGCCCGTAGGATGTGAGCAGAATCAAAGTTCCAGGTCACCTCCTTAAAGGAAGCACTTTCTCGTTTCCCCCTTCCTGCTAGCCGGGATGTAGGTCCAGCATATACGGTGGTGAACCATATCCCACGTGGACCAGGGCAAGACCTGGATGAACAGGCCACAAGAGCGAAACAGCCTTGGTCCCTGCTGCAGTGAAACTCCAGAACCTCACAGCATCCCTTGACCACTTACTCCTGTACTGTTACATAAGAGAGAAATACACTTTTTATTTAAGCCTCTGAATTTTTGGAAGGGGGAAATGCAAAAACCAGTCATTGTTTTTATATTATACTTTTATAACTCTATTATAGTGTTTATTATACTAATGTAATTACTTGTTTACTTCTGTGTCTCCTTCTCTAGAGTCTTTCTTTCTGAACTACTAGCATAGAAGTGGCATTCCCTAAATGTTTTCTAAATGCATGAGCAATTGAATGCCGAGGAAAATTTGTGGAAAAGGAAAGCTGGAGAACTAAATACAAACTTTAATTTCACAATTTCATATAACCAAAGTTTCTCCAGGCCTCTCTAGCCTAGGGGGACAACTAGAATCCCATCAACACTTGGGGACAAAAATTATGAATGCATAAGTACTCACAGCTTTCCCTTCCTTACCCCTGGAGGAACATTCTAGTGTTTCCTGCTTAGCATTCTACCACATCATCCCGATCCTGATAAAAATTCACACCCATCTTTCAGATCAGATTAATCCGTGTGAGGAGCACCACTGAGAGGGAAGGTTTGTCTCAGAAAAGGCTGAGAAAGGGAAGCGGGGAGCAGGAGGCCTGAGTGAGAGAGTGGGAGCCGGGGAAGAAGGGGAAAGGAGATTTAATGAGACTGGAGACTGTAAACTGCATTTCCTTTTGAATGTCACTTGAGAGATACCAGTGAAGACCAGAATTAATGTGCTTTTGATGGCTGGTCTCTGCTCTCTGACAACAACACCATAGAAGAAGACAGGGCAGGACACTGGGATTTTTTCCCCAACAACATTTACAGCTCCAGTTTCACTGGCTTTTAGCCCATCTCTTCATGAAGGGCCTCAGCCCGTTCCCTAGTTCACAATTTTTTTCTGAGAGTCCTAGATGTTTTCTCTCTTGTAGCCATGAATTCCAACCCTCATTGTGATGCTGGCCGCTCATGAAGTCACAGGAAGGCAACCCGTATCCTCCGTGACTGCCACAGATATCCCCAGGAAAGCCCACATCTCTGCCCACAGCATGGTCTTCACATGCTCCAAACATCTTCTGTCCTGGTCCCCTGGTCTTTGAGATTAACCAAGGAACTGGTGTCTGAATTACAAGTCCTTCTCATCTTAATTTTTCTCCCAGATGCATATGAAAAATGAAAAGTTCTTGGAATTCCCTTGTGTTCCAGTGGTTAGGGCTCCACACGTCCACCGCAGGGGGCACAGGTTCGATCCCTGGTTCAGGAGCTAAGATCCCATATGCCGTGTGGTGAAGCCAAAAAAAAAAAAATTTTTTTTAAAGTTCTTCCTTTCTTCTTCAGCCAAAAAAACCATCATGCAATTCAAACTCTTGTGGTCCTAGCCCCCAGTGCAAAACACATGTCAGAATCGAGCTGCCTCAAGCTTGGACCTGGCATTAATCAAACTAACCTGCAGCACCATGCAATGAGTTTGAGGTCCTCGCCAGCTCGTCAGTCATGGACTAAACACCTGGAAGGTAACACACTTGAGCTGTGGTGCAGTGCAGGCGGGCAAAACACAGCTGCCAATACTGGGCCTCCCGGGGTCCACGTGCATCGGGAGGAGGGTTGACAAAACGACTAGTGTAATTCCTCAGTCTGCTGGACTCATAGTACAAAGATACAGCTGAAAGTGGTTTCTGAGCTTTATTAAGCATTAGTATGTAAACAAGCCAGAAACCTATAACCAGATGACTGAATTTCGAATATTCAGGAAACTGAATTGATTATAAACAAGACTAATGACTTACAAAAATGCCCTTTGTTCTTGATGTTTGACAAATATAATTTTGCTCCAGTTGTTTAAGATACAGCTTCTCACGGTTGGTGAGGAAACAAATCTGCTGTGAATGTGCAAAGCGGTGACAATGCATAACATGGGGCCTTCGGGCAGCGACCACATGGTTCACGTCTGCTGACAAGTGAGATCCCTGCTAGACTGCGTGTGAAGAGGCGCAGGAGTTATTGGAATTTGTTTTACCAAGGGAGAATTAAGGAATATTTACCAAATGGGTTTTCTGTGTTTCCATATTTACTAGCAAAATCCCAGCGTGAATAAGGCCATAAAATCAGTCATTTATTCAGTAGTCCATGTGAGGCACTGTGCTGAGTCCTGATACTAAAACAGAATATTTAAAATAACTGTCGGGACTTCCCTGGTGGCACAGAGGTTAAGAATCCACCTGCCAATGCAGCGGACATGGGTTCGAGCCCTGGTCCAGGAAGATCCCACATGCCATGGAGCAACTAAGCCCGTGCACCACAACTACTGAGCCTGCGCTCTAGAGCCCGAGAGCCACAACTACTGAGCCCGCGTGCCTAGAGCCTATGCTCTGCAACAAGAGAAGCCACCGCAATGAGAAGCCCGCGCACCGCAACGAAGAGTGGCCCCGGCTCGCTGCAACTAGAGAAAGCCCGTGCTCAGCAACAAAGACCCAACACAGCCAAAAATAAATAAATTAAAAAAACAAACAAAGAAAACTGTCATAATGTGTGGTCACCTTATGTAGAGTACAGAAAGCCTGTAGCTATTTGCAGCTCCCAGCATTGCAAAAGCCGTGCAAAAAATACAAAGTAAAAAGAGTGTCTATATGTGCATAACTGAGTCACTTTGCTGTACAGCAGAGAGTGGCACAACATTGTAAATCAACTATACTTCAATTTAAAAGAATAAAAAACTAAAAAACGAAAAATGCAAAGGAAAACACACATACAGGCACGCGAGCGTGCACACACACACACACACACCAGTGCTTTATGAGGATGGAGAAGGAAGCTGTTTCCCTCTAATTAAATGATATATTCTCTAACCTTTTAGATATTTGAAAGCTAATTTAAGCTCTGAAGAAACGGTACGTCTCATCTATTGGGTCATCTTTGGGATGCCCCCGGGTGACTGCGGATACCAGATGTAATCATTGAAGTGTCAGCATTTTTGTTCTCCTTTGCTGCAGTGATACAGAGAGCTCCATTGTCTAGTCTCTCAGGCGGCTCTTGCTGGCAGATTCCATGTAAAATCACAGAGGGCAATTCTCCTTCGTTGGGGATAGGGACGCCGGGGGTGGAGCTCCCCTCTGCCGAGAGTGCCACTCGCCCGGCCCCAGGTGCTGGGAGGAGACAGAGCTGGGGGCCCGGCTCCGGGGCAGAGCTCAGGCTCGCACCGGCGGCGGGGCAGGACCCCCGAGCTTCCCAGTTTCCCTAGGCCAGCCAAACCTCTGTGTCTGTGCTGAAAATGCAGCCTGGAGAGGCTCCTCTCGGATGACACCTAGAGATGACTGAAGGAAACGGAATTCTGGGTAACTGGAAAGAACTTGAGTAGAGTGAAAGCAAGGGTGGTCTCCCCTCTGGGTGCACTTCTGGGGCGTCCTGGGTGTGCTCTAGGTGGGGTGGGCCGGTGTTAGGGATAGGAAGGCAGCACGGACAGCTCTCCTTGGGAGCCTGAGAAAAATCCAATTAGATTTCTACCTCACAGGATGAAACAACAAAAACGAAATATTTCAGATGGATTTTTTTATATGTAAACAAATAAGACCACAAAGGAATAAAATAAGAGAATTTCTCAGTAAAAAAAAAAAAAAGACTGTGGGCAGAGCTGCCAAAACATTTAGGAGCCCCAACAGTACTTTTTGACTGATTAGAGGTGGAAAGCAAGAGAGAAGGAAGTGTTAGGGCCGAGAACCAGATCTCTGGCCTCGAAGATCTGGGGCTCCTGCATCCTTCTCTCTGAAGTAGAAGCAAGGAGGACATTGCCTGAATCACCCATCTCTCACCCCCCACCTGCCCTGGCTGCTCTGTCATCAAACTCTCAAACTAGGCAGCCCCTGAATTCCTTACTATGACAATTACTTCATTTTGCGGCAAATATTGAAAATACTTTTGAACCAAAACGTAGGACACCACCAGATCCCTGGGTGGTCTAAAAGTGGAGGCAGGGCTGTGCCTCCAAATAAGGGTGTAAGGTCCTCAAGATGGTTCCGTTTTTAGGACTCCAAGGGTGTGCTCCGAGGTAGGACCTGAAATGCTGGAAGCTCTTTGGTGGGGTGTGTTCCAGGTCCTCAAGTCATTACGAGAACCATGTCTGACCTCACAAACGCACGTTGATAAGACGATTTATCTGGATAAATCTCAGGATTCCACAATCTCCACATGTGGCCTCTGAAGGAATTCTTTTTCCAAAACCATTTTTAGTCTCATAAGGTCCAAAGAAACTCAGAAAGGACTATCTTATTTCTTTCCTTTTCATTAACTAGGGAAAAAAAGTCCCTAATGCATTTCCTTTCAATAGGCTAAAGTCCCATTTCCAAGCTAATTGGAAATTGCATGGAACAAAACATCAGTACAGGCCCTTTAGCCAAGGTGGGATCAGGAGGTGCCGAGTGCCCACAGCTGAGGTGCTATGACCAGGTGCAGGCAGCAGCTTCCAAACTAGCATATAAGGGAGCAGTAATCATCTCTCCCTATATTCTCAGGCAGTTGAGAGCTATGTTATTTAAGGTTCCATGGGAAGTTATCAATTGTATTGCTTAAGTTAATACATTTTTAAACACCTCCCATCTAATCACACTGTCTTCTTTTGAGTTCTGCCTCTGGCTGTGTCTTATTTGTTGGGGGATGGAGGGTAATTCTCTGTGTCGTTTCTACATGCGTTGTAACAACTCTTGTCCCAGACCATCTTTTCAAGGATATTGTACACAAAAAAGCCTTGGAGGATAGAGATAGAGTCTCTTTCAGGGGCTGAGGGCAGATTTGTTCGCTGGCAAGGATAATAAAGGTAATGTCTGTCTCTGGAACAAAGGTTGGGCAGGTTTGCTAAGAGCCCACTATAAGATCAGAGGTTTTCTAAGCTCACAGTTCCTCAGCGTTGACATAAATCCACTGTGTGCATAGCACCCGCCTGTGCCCACCTCGGCATCACCCCCATGGGACTCGGGGCTCAAGAGGAAGCCACGAGAATGTGAAGCTCACGCTGCCTGCTGTGCTGCGAGTAATAACGCCCTTTGCCTCTGACCAGGGGACGTCAATGCCAGCATCAATGAAGCTGTGACTGGCTCACTTATTAGCCTGCAAAGAGGGTAAAAATTTCAGACGCCTCATGATATTGACATTATTTTGTCTTGTCATCTCTTTGGGTCATCATTGGACTTGAAGTTGGGGGGAATGTTGGTGAGGATGTGATAAGGACAACAAAAGCAAATTAAGTAGCTAACGTGAGTTTAACGTTGCTCTCGCCAGGGTCCTGCTGGCCTCCTGGCTGTCTTTACTCTTTCCTTGCCCCCATCAAAGTGAGCATCAGGCCAGTGCACTGCGGGGCACACCCTGAGTTCTACAGTGTAGTGAGTGCCTCTGGATACCAACCACTCGGCAATCCATGATCTGTTTCTTACAACAGTTTTGGAAGTTAGGAAGTATCCCTGACCTGAGGCTGAGAAGGGTTAAGAAACTTGTACAGCAAACTAAAAGCATCTATAGAAAGTATATATATATATCCATATAGAAAGAAATTTGAATTGTGTAGTATAAAAATTACATTTTCTCTCTCTCTAGATTCCGACCTCATTTTACCTAAAGAGTCAGATAAAAATATAATGTGACCTGTATGTATAACTGAATCACTTTGCTGTATACCAGAAACTAACACAACATTGTAAATCAACTATACTTCAAAAAATTTTTTTAAATAAAAATAAAAGCTATAAGATCTCTGGAAAAAAAAATAATGTGACCTATAGAACTTAAAATAATGTGGTTTTTAGTTTCAAATGTCTTAATGAGGAAAAGTAGATTTTGCTTCTGTGTTCTTTTAAGAACAAAGTAGAAGTAGAAATTTAAAAAAAAAGAAACTTGTCCAATATCACAGAACCTAGCGATAGAGGCAGGATTCCTACCTGTATTTATCCGGTAGTAAAGCTCACACTCCTCCCACCACAAGCCCCTGCCGGCCCAGTTATGCAAATGAAGTTTCCAGGGAAAACGGAAAATGTTGCAGTGGTTGTGTTGGCCAGTTTGCTTAACTTCCTCTCCTCAAGTGACTGTCACTACCCCATTTCCTGATTTGCTGCCCTATTTTATTTGATGCCTATTACTGCCAATCCACAGCAGTTCCTCCGCCCAAGCATCTCTTCTTGAATGTAGAGATATTAATGGTATTTTTTCACAACTGATTTAGAAATCTGTGTGTGTGGAAATGGGCTGAGAAAGACTGAGTTATGCGTGGTCTAAGACAACAATGACAGGAAGTATAGGCTGAACTGACCCTTGAGAGCAATGAGAAAGTAATCCATGATCTCAGCTTCCGGTCCGAGGGGTTCAACACGCATCCGCTGGAAGCCTGAACTGGGAGCTCACGTCTCCACGTCTTCTCCGTGGGGGCCCGTTTGAGGGTTGGCTGCCGTCCAGCTCTGTATTTCCAGGAAATGAGGCTTCGATTCCTTACAGTGTTAACTTTAAAGGAAAGGCACATCAATGTTTCTTGAAAGGGGAAGAATGTTTGAAAAAAAGCTGAATGAAAAGATAGAAAAATCCACAGCCCGCTTTCATTTTCAGTCCCCCTGGCACCAGCCTCTGCAAATGTACTGGCTGCGAAATTCCCTGCGGTCTGTGAGCAGGTGGTGGAACATCCAGATTTCCAAGCTCCTCTGTTTTCCTCGAATTCACCAAACTTCTCAGCCCTGGGAAGGCCTTGGGGCGCAGAAAATTTGAAAACAAACGTGTGTTTACAAATTCACCCTCACCACCAGTTGTAATATTACTGTATTTTCCCAGTAGAATTTTTATTCACTGCTGCCTTCAGGATAGTGTCAAGGGCAAACACACTCTAAAATATATCGAGGGGACTTCCCTGGTGGCGCAGTGGTTGGGAATCCGTCTGCTAATGCAGGAGACATGGGTTCGAGCCCTGGTCCGGGAAGATCCCACATGCCTCGGAGCAACTCAGCCCGTGCTCCACAACTACTGAGCCCACGTGCCACAACTACTGAAGCCCGCTCACCTAGAGCCCGTGCTCCGCAACAAGAGAAGCCACCGCAATGAGAAGCCTGCGCACAGCAACAAAGACCCAACCGTGGCCAAAAATAAAGAAATAAAATAAATAAATTTATAAAAAAAAAAAAAAAAAAGCCATCTGGAGAGACAGAGATGCAAAAGACCAGAGACTATAAGAGGAATAGAGAGATGGTTTCTAAATGCTGGGGAATGAAAAATACTGCTACATGGGAATAACTGGATTGATTCCAATCGCTGAGGCTAATCAAGAAGGCCCAGTGTCAGACAAGAAATTTGAAAATTCTTTTCTTTCTACTTGGATGTTTCTTCTTACTCAGCGGTTCTCATTCTGTTCAGGCCATAGAGCCTGGGTTTTCTGACTGGTGAGGGAGTAAAATAAAGAGAGCAATGATGAGAAGGAAGACGGGGAACAGGCCTGGCCTGGGAGGGGACACTCAAGGCCGGCTCCTAAAACTAAAGTCAAGAATGAGTGCAGCTTTGAGTCTGTTTACCAATAGCCTATGGCCACTTCTACACACAGTCAAACCCACCACAGGCCATCGTTCTGCTTGATGTAAATCACCATCACTGTACGTCTCCTCACTCTGAATGACGCTGCCGAGCCAGACGACGGCGGAGCAGTAGCTTCTCTCATCGTCCAAAATCATTAGGGGTGTGTGTGTGTGTGTGTGTGTGTGTGTGTGTGTGCACATGTGGCCAAAACATAGAAGTGAGAAATCCCCAGCCCAGTCAGATATGGCCTTCAGTATTATTTTATTTTGGCTTGTGGAACAAGGTTTATTTCTTTTTTTTTTTTTTTTTTTTAATTTTAGCAATACATTTATTGAATCCAATACACAAAATATTTTACTTCAACGTGTACCCAACATAAAAATCAGCGTCATCATTCCTTCTTTGGTACTGAAGTCCTGGGTGTATTTCACCTGCACGTTTCAAGCGCCGATAGCCGCCCGCGGCCAAGGCTCCGGTGGGGGAACCTTCACGCTTCAGCCGAAGCCTGGCCCAACCCCCTCCTTCCCCTACCCACCTGCCCCCTCCCCGGACCCCACCCCCCGTGCGCCACACAAGCCCCGACCACTTCCTTACGGTTCTCACCTCGCTGCACTGACTGCAGCGGTAAGTCAGCCACTTGGTATTTACCGATCCCTAGCAAGTGCGGGCGACAGACACCTCCTCGACCACCACCCGCAGCGGGGTGCTTTCGGTCTCCGCGTCGCCTCGCCCTCGGGTTAGGACCGTTGTCCTGCCGCTTCGCGCAGCAGAACCCTGGGCCGAACACCAGGCCTAAGAAGCCTGCAGGTAGAAGGATCAAGGTTTATTTCTTGTTTATGTTTTAAATTTGGGTTTTCTGCTTTCGTTTTGGTGTGAAAAATGTGACACAGCTTTTAAAGTAATAGTATCTTAAGACAAGGTATGAGATGTCATGAAAGTTGGGTATGACTCGAATATGACTCTCTATTTCTTTCTAATACGTGTATTTCTGCCTATGTCTCTGGGCCTGGGCACATCTTGCTCTGCTTTTGTTCCTGCATCAATTCTTTTAAACTGTCTCTATTTGTCTATTTCCATCTGTCTCCTCTGTTTTTGCCTCTTTTTCCCACAATTTTCTTTTTTCCCATTCATTTATTCAAAGTTACATTAAATGGCAACCACTGTATATTGTTTCTAAGAATTATCAAATTCCTCTTCCCCCCAACTCCGAATCAAGTAGCTTTTTCATGCAGGTACTTCAGTTGATCTTTGAAAGTTCAGTGCTCTTGAGAAAAAAAATGTTCTTGACTATTTCCCTGACCCGGGATGGAGTTTTCCAGAAACGTCCATCATGTCAACCCTCTATTGATATACACAGAATGCTGATGCCTTTCAAGGCTAGTGAGAAATAAGTCGGTAAAAGGAGAACCCGGACTCTCAGGTGCAGAGAGGAACGAGACAATGTAAAAATGAAAAGACATGTAAAAATGAGACATTTAATTATACTCTCTGATTTTAAACTTTGAAACATGAAACGCATAGCTCTATAAAGCATGGAGCAGGAACTGAAAATGTGACAACCTGGTCAAAGTTTGAATTTTTCCAAATCTACAAACAAGGTTTTTTGATCTTAAAACGATTCAGACCTGTGACTGGGACGTTCCCTAATTTGTTTCTCAGAAAACAGACCTCCGAAGGGCCTCAGGCTACAAAGCTTCCAGAATCCTGAACACCAGTGAAATCTTCAGAGCCAGCCGGCACCACCTCGCAGGCAGTCAGTATTGAATACACGCGGGTTGAAATTCATTAGAGAAAAAATAAGTATGCTGGAAATTAGTTTTACCCTGGAATATACTACTGCACTTTCTAAGAATCTCTCGATTGCCTATAATGGCTGGAAGGCCTCATGTTTCACACCAATAATTCCAGTATTAGTGGGAAACTCAGAAGACATGAGGAAAGACTGAATTCATTATTAATGAAGGACTGCCGCCCTCTAAGGAAACACAGTGCACTTAACGCCCAGCTTACCTCATCTTCCGTCAATAAATCCATGCTCTCTAATTGTAAACAGCATCCCTTGGTAGACTCCCTGGAGAGGATGACAGCCAATTAACAAGCACACTTTGGCCTTAATTAAGCTGCTTTTTCCTGTCTGTGATACTACCTCAATATCAATGTAGACGGCTGATGCTTTATTTTACTCCCATTACAGAACTGAATTCCAAGTTAATTCTTTTAAAACACGATCCAGTTAAAGCTTTTATTATCTAATGAAATGCATATATTTTTTTATTTTAAATGAGAAGGGGAATTCACTTGCAAGATTAATTTCTTTTTTGCCTCCCCCTTTTCCCTCTCCTTCTTAACTCATGGTCTAAGAGGGTATTAGTTTGCTAGGGCTGCTGTAACAAAGTGCCACAGACTGGGTGGCTGAAACCCCAGAAATTTATTTTCTCGAAGTTCTGGAGGCTAGAAGTTTGAGATCAAAGTGTTGGCAGGATTGGTTTCTTCTGGGACCTCTCTCCTCGGCTTTTTTTTTTTTTTTTTCTCTCCTCGGCTTTTTGATGGCCATCTTCTCCCTGTGTCTTCACATCATCTGACCTTTGTATGTGTCTGTGTCCAAATTTCCCCTTGTTATGAGGACACCGGTCAGATTGGATTGGGGCTCATCCTAATGGACTCATTTTAGCAAAATCACCTCTTTAAAGGCCATTTCTCCAAATATAGTCACATTCTGAGGTACTAGGGGTTAGGACTTCAACATATAAAATTTGAGGGGACACAATTCAGCCCCTAACTGTGAGGATGTGGTGACATTTCCAGGGAGAGGCAGTAGAGTATATGGTTAAGGGCACTGCTTCCAGAGCCAGACCGTCTGGGTTCAGATCTCAGCTTTCCCACTTCCCCCTGTGTGACTTTGGGCAAGTCACTTAAGTTTTCTGCCCTTTAGTTCTTCCATCTGTAAAATGGATTAATAATGATGCCTCCCTCAGGGGGTTTTTATGAAGAGTAAATAAGTGCTTTATACATAGAAAGCTCTCTATAAATGTTTGCTACAATTATTTCAAGCTTTTTCCTCAAAATGCTTTAAGAGGGCTTGTACATTTTCCTCATAAGGGAAATGAATGCTGTGTAAATGTACTATAAAAATGTGAAGAACATCTTGATTCCCCACGGTGTCACGAATTGAGACGATTATTTTAAAAATTTCTTTTACATTCTTCTATACTCAAAATTTCTTTTATACTCAAAATATATAATGACTCTTGTGTTAGGGCATGAAATGGATTTGGGCCATATGTGGCAGATTTCAGTCAAGACTATACCTTCCCACCGTCTTCACCCCAGTCCTATATCTTCTCCTCCATCCAAACCAAAAGCAGGTTTCAAGTGTGTGGCTTGTTCTACCTGAGCAAACCTGGTCCAAATTCAGATGCCTTCATTTTTACAGCAAAACCCTAATTCTGGACCAATATCCTTCTTTACTGCTATACACTGGTAGCTAAGTATTTCTGGAGAAAATGTCTGACCGCATGGGTAAGTTCTACTAAAATATCATGATCTCCAGCCTCTCCTGGGCCTTCTGCACTGCTGCATCTTTTCCTGATCCCAGGTCCTCATCATCTCCCATTCCCCTAGGGAGCTATTCCCCACTCTTACCTCTGCATCTGAGTCTTGTACTCAAAGCGCACCTCTCTCTTGGCCCCTGATAACTTTTTTGCTCTTCACCAGGAGCACAGTGGTTCTAGCAACACCAAACTGCTTAATTCCACACACACCACGTTGACTCTCCTCTGGGCCTTTGCTCTTGCACAGAAAATGCCTTCTTTTCCACCAGCCTCCTCTGCCTTTGTCTGACTTCCTTTCACTCTTAAGACTTGCCTCAGACATCGCATCCTCCTCTCTTAAGCCCTCGTCCATCAGCAACCCTGCCTCACCCGAGCTGGGTGGCGCTCCTCCCGGTGCTTCCGTCACTCCCTGCACACGTCTCCAGCACTGTTCCTATGACACTGCTATACAATTTATCTGTTGATGTATCCATCTCTCCCAATAAACTGAGCTCCTTGCAGTCAGAAGTCCTGTGTGTTCATTACTGAATTTCACTGTCCAGCACAGTAGATGTTCCAAACGAGTCCTGTCTTTCCTCCAGTACACAGGCTGTATTGAAATCACTTGCGTGCTAAGCTCTTGAGGGACAGGGGTCAGACTTAACTGTTTTTCTTCTTTTGTCAATCAGGGTTCTTAGCTGTGAAGAACAAAACCCATCTGTGTTGATTTAAGTATGCAAGGATTTTGCTAAAAGGAATTGGGCAGCTCACTGAACCAGTGGGAAAATCAGAAGGTAGGTATGAAAAAAGGAAACTAAAAGCAGCCAGGACCACACTCAAAATCACACCACCAAACCAGGCCACCTGATGTCCAGAATGCACTGCCTTCCCACTGGCACTGCCGACTGTTCCTGGAAATGACAGGCTGCTGCAGCATCTGCCACAGGCCTCCCCCTTGGTGGATTACCACCCCCCCTACTTCCTGGCCTCTCTGGCTCCCACGTGCACCAGGGTGCATGCACCTGATTGGCTAAGCCTCAGTCAAAGTGCCCATGCTCTGAATGAAGGTGAATAGCTGATGTTTTCAGCCTGGTCAGAGATGGTGAGGTAATTCCTCAAATAAGGAGGGTGGCTCAGATAATGGTGGCCAGACAATAACAAATATCTATTACAGATCCCTCAGGCTTAGCACAGTCTGGCAAACAGTTAAGTGCTAAGTAAAGGCAGATTAAAAAGTAAAGTATGAATGAATCGCCTCTAATTGTGTTTCCAGAAACCCACTTTTTTTATTGAATAAATTTGACATCATAACATTGTGTAAATTTAAGGTATACAGTGTGTTACCTTGATACATTTATATATTGCAATATGATTCCCATTGTAGAGATATTCATCACACTACATAATTATAGTACAACACTGTTGTCTATATTCATTATACTGTGCATTAGATCTCTATGGCTTATTCGCTACTTGTTGCAAGTTTATACCCTTAAACAACATCAAACTTGTCCCCCCACCCCAGTCCCATCTCCTGGTAACAATTTTACTCTCTGTTTTTTACAAGGTTACCTTTTTTAGATTCCACATATAAGTGAAATACAGTATTTGTCTTTCTCTGTCTGACTTGTCTCACTTAGCATAATGTGCTCAAGTAAATACAATGAAATATTATTCAGCCATGAGAAAGGAGCCTATCCTGCCATTTGCTCCAGAAACCCACTTTGCCAAAGGGGAATCTCGACCTGGCCCTACAATCCATATTTTTGATGAGAAGGAGACGGGAGGGAAAGGATGGGAGAAAAAAACACTAATATGTGTTAAGTGTCTGGGATGTGCCAGGCACTGTGCAGACACTTTAGACACATCCCTACTAGTGATACAGTCCTTGCTAGATTATAATGTGCAAGAGTGATACCAACCACGTCTGTCTTACCATTTAGCATATCCCCAGTGCCTAGCACGGTGCCTGGCACACAGTAAGTAGGTCCTTGATAAATACTTGTTGGTGTTGAACAGTCCTACAAAGGTGAAACTGTGCTGTTTTGTTGATGTTCAGATCAAGTACCCCTGGCAGTCACAAAGCTAGTGAGTAGCAGCTCTGTCTGGCACCCAACGCCATGCTCTTTCTATTGTCACACCTGCATGGACGCTAAAATCTGGATTGCCAAAATGCAGGCTATTGGGAGGAGTGATGTTAGCATCATGGCAGAATAAGATGTCCCTTATTTTTGTCCCCCTTTAACATCTAAGATTTGGCCTCTATCCATGAACAAAAGTGCCTCTGGGAGCTATGGGATCCAGCACCATATGCCAAGGGACCCAGAGGCATCTCACCCACCCGTGCATTGGGTAACAGGCAGACAGACACTGGTATGGGCTGTGCAGCCAGCAGGAGCCTGTGAACCAGCTCCAACCCCTCTGGGCCACAGTCTGAGAGCACCTGGAAAATGCTGACTGGGGCAGATAGATACCCATGGATGAGAGAGCCTTAGTAGAAGTTCAAGTTTCTAGAGGAGAAGTTCCAGCACTCTGTTGGCGCAAAAAAATAAAAAATACAAGTTTGGATGTGTTGGAGTGGGTAAGAGGAACTTTGCCAAGTTCCTCCCCTCCAAGGCAGCCCAGCTTAGAGAAGGAAGAGCCCAGGGATCCCTCTGGTGGGCGGCTGGGGGAGTGGTGAGTGAGCATCTGGCTGTCCCAGCTGTGCAGTACGCTGCTAAAGAAACCATCTCTCCAGAGCTACACCCAGAGTATTGAAGCACGAGTTCCATGATTAGGGGGAGGGAGGAGGTTGGGAAAGAGGCAGATAAGAATATCAGAGGGCATTAAAGAGACACGGTTCCTGCTGACTGTGTTCTAAACTCCAGCAGGAAGCCTGCTTATGAACTGCTGGGGAAATCTCACCAGAGGATCCCCCAACTGGCTTGTGGGTACCCCTAACACCCTGAGGGCCAAACCCACACCTACTGTAAAACTCCTACAAGAAAACAGTGGTTTCTGTAATGACCTATATGGGAAAAGAATCTAAAAAAGAGTGGATATATGTATAACTGACTCACTTTGCTGTACAGCAGAAACTAACACAACATTGTAAATCAACTATACTCCAATAAAAAATTTTTTTTTAAATAGGAAAAAAGAGAGAAAAAAACAGTGGGTAAGTTTCTTGACATAGGCCTTTGCAATTTTTTTGGATCTGACACCAAAAGCAAAAGCAACAAAAGCAAAAATAAGCAAGTGGGACCACATCAAACTAAAGAGCTTCTGCACGGCAAAAGAAACCATCAACAAAATGAAAAGGCATCCTACCAAATGGGTAAAAATACTTGCAAATCATATTCCTGGTAAGGGGTTAATATCCAAAATATATAAAAAAATTCATATAACTCAATAGAAAAAAAAACCACAACGATTTAAAAATGGAGAAGCTGAATAAACATTTCTCCAAAGACATACAAATGGCCAACAGGTACATGAAAAGATGCTCAATGTCACTAATCATCAGGAAAATGCAAATTAAAATCACAATGAGCTATCACTTCACATCTATTAGAATGGCTATCATCAAAAAAAAAAAAAAAAGAGAGAGAGATAACAAGTGTTGATAAGGATTTGGAGAAAAGGGAACCCTTGTGCACTGTTGGTGGGAATGTAAATTGGTGAAGTCACTATGGAAAACAGTATGGCGGTTCCTCATAAAATTAAAAATAGAATTACCATATGATCCAGCAATTCCATTACTGGGTATATAGCCAAAGGAAATGAAAACAGGATCTGCACCACCATGTTCGATGCAGCATTATTCACAGTAGCTAAGATATGGAAACCACTTAAGAGTTTATCAATAGAGGAATAAAGAAGATGCACACATAAACAATGGAATATTATCCATCCATGAGAAAGGACATCCTGCCCTTTGCAACAACATGGATAAACCTCGAGGGCATTATGCTAAATGAAATAAGCCAGACCAAGAAAGACAAATACTGTAATGATACCACTTATATGTGGAATCTAAAAAAGCTGAACTCATAAAAACAAAGAGTAGAAAGGTAGTTACCAGGGGCCAGGGAGTGGAGGAAGTGGGGAGATGTTGGTCAAAGGCTACAAACTTACAGTTAGAAGGCGAATAAGTTCTGGAAATCTAATGCACAGCACGGTGATTACAGTTAATAATACCGTATTTGGGCTTCCCTGGTGGCGCAGTGGTTGAGAATCTGCCTGCCAATGCAGGGGACACGGGTTCGAGCCCTGGTCTGGGAAGATCCCACATGCCGCGGAGCAAATAGGCCCGTGAGCCACAACTACTGAGCCTGCGCGTCTGGAGCCTACGCTCCGCAATAAGAGAGGCGGCGATAGTGAGAGGCCTGCGCACCGCGATGAAGAGTGGTCCCCACTTGCCACAACTAGAGAAAGCCCTCGCACAGAAACGAAGACCCAACACAGCCATAAATAAATAATAAATAAATAAATAAATAAAAATTAAAAAAAAAATTACTGTATTAGATACTTGAAAGTTGCTAAGAGATTAGATCTTAATTGTTCTCACCACAAAAAAGAAATGATAATTATATGATATGATGGAGGTACTGGCTAGCTCCATAGCAGTAATCATACACTATATAAATGTATCAAAACAACTGTTGTACACCTTAAACTTACCCTATGTTATATGTCAATTATACCTCAATGACAAAAAAATAATGCAGGCTACTGCTTGTGGGAGATTCTGGGCATTTTTTTAAAGCTTCTGATTAACAAAAATCTATCTGAGGACCTTGTGGATTGGAGTCTGACTCTCTGTCCCCTTCTCCCAAAGGAATCGCGTGATTGAATGTATGTTCTTTCAGAGTATAGCTTCTATGAAACGGACTCTGACCTCACGGCTCAGAGGGTGTCAAAGCCCTGCTGCCGCCGGCTCTTCAGGTACACATTATCAAAGTCTTCAGAAGATGGAGCCTGTCCCACAGTGATCGAACGGGGCGGCCCCTGAGGTGCTCCCACCCGCTCTGGTCCACCCCTCAGCTGGCCTGTGTGTCTGCTGGAAGTGCCCGAGGAGGCTGATTGTGGAAGAAATGTTTTCATCATGAGAGCTGAATGCAGGCAGGTCTTCAGCTTCTGCTGGTGAGTTTAGGCATTCCAGCCTTTTCAGTTCCCCTGCCAGAGATCCTTCATGCCCCCTAGCGGTGCGAGCAGCAGAGAGAACGGGCTGGTCTACATTCCCTTTCCAGGGACTTCGCTAGTCAGAGCCACGTTTGTTCAAGGCAAGTAAGCACAGGAAACGGACAGACAAAAACCCCTTCCGGATGGTTATCTACGGTCCCATGACTGAAAGCTTTTTTTTAAATAACATCTTTATTGGAGTATAATTGCTTTACAATGGTGTGTTAGTTTCTGCTTTATAACAAAGTGAATCAGTTATACATATACATATGTTCCCATATCTCTTCCCTTTTGTGTCTCCCTCCCTCCCACCCTCCCTACCCACCCCTCTAGGTGGTCACAAAGCACCGAGCTGATCTCCCTGTGCTATGTGGCTGCTTCCCACTAGCTATCTATTTTACGTTTGATAGTGTATATATGTCCATGCCACTCTCTCACTTTGTCACAGCTTACCCTTCCCCTTCCCCATATCCTCAAGTCCATTCTCTAGTAGGTCTGTGTCTTTATTCCCGTCTTACCCCTAGGTTCTTCATGACCTTTTTTTTTTTTTCCTTAGATTCCATATATATATGTTAGCATATGGTATTTGTTTTTCTCTTTCTGACTTCATTCTGTACGACAGACTCTAGGTCCACCCACCTCACTACAAATAACTCAATTTCGTTTCTCTTTATGGCTGAGTAATATTTCATTGTATATATGTGCCACATCTTCTTTATCCATTCATCTGTTGATGGACACTTAGGTTGCTTCCATGTCCTGGCTATTGTAACTAGAGCTGCAATGAACATTTTGGTACATGACTCTTTGAATTATGGTTTTCTCAGGGTATACGCCCAGTAGTGGGATTGCTGGGTCGTATGGTAGTTCTATTTTTAGTTTTTTAAGGAACCTCCATAGTGGCTGTATCAATTTACATTCCCACCAACAGTGCAAGAGGGTTCCCTTTTCTCCACACCCTCTCCAGCATTTATTGTTTGTAGATTTTTTGATGATGGCCATTCTGACCAGTGTGAGATGATGATATCTCATTGTAGTTTTGATTTGCATTTCTCTAATGATTAATGATGTTGAGCATTCTTTCATGTGTTTGTTGGCAATCTGTATATCTTCTTATCTTTCATAAAGGAGGCAAGAATATACAGTGGAGAAAAGACAGCCTCTTCAATAAGTGGTGCTGGGAAAACTGGACAGCTACATGTAAAAGAATGAAATTAGAACACTCCCTAACACCGTATACAAAAATAAACTCAAAATGGATTAAAGACCTAAATGTAAGGCCAGACACTATCAAACTCTTAGAGGAAAACATAGGCAGAACACTCTATGACATAAATCACAGTAAGATCCTTTTTGACCCACCTCCTAGAGAAATGGAAATAAAAACAAAAATAAACAAATGGGACCTAATGAAACTTAAAAGCTTTTGCACAGCAAAGGAAACCATAAACAAGACCAAAAGACAACCCTCAGAATGGGAGAAAATATTTGCAAATGAAGCAGCTGACAAAGGATTAATCTCCAAAATTTACAAGCAGCTCATGCAGCTCAATAACAAAAAAACAAACAACCCAATCCAAAAGTGGGCAGAAGACCTAAATAGACATTTCTCCAAAGAAGATATACATATTACCAACAAACACATGAAAGCTTTTTTTTTTAATTAATTAATTAATTTATTTATTTTTTTGGGTGTGTTGGGTCTTTGTTTCTGTGCGAGGGCTTTCTCTAGTTGCGGTGAGCGGGGGCCACTCTTCATCACGGTGCGCGGGCCTCTCACTGTCGCGGCCTCTCTTATTGTGGAGCACAGGCTCCAGACGCGCAGGCTCAGTAGTTGTGGCTCACGGGCCCAGTTGCTCCACGGCATGTGGGATCTTCCCAGACCAGGGCTCGAACCCGTGTCCCCTGTATTGGCAGGCAGATTCTCAACCACTGTGCTACCAGGGAAGCCCATGAAAGCTTTTTAATGAGGAAATGTCCTCCAGGAAAAAAGTATTTGCACACATTTGATGGAAAATAAAAAGGGCCCTTTGGCTGGGCTGCACCTCGCGTCCTCCACGGCAGCCTCCTCAGTGTGTTCTACGTGGACGGTGCCCAGAGCCCAGCACTGGTGACGGCCCTCCTGGCGTGGCGAAGTACAACTGCCCTGGAGTGTTACTGCATCTTCTTAGGTGCTGAGCCAGGGCTGAGGCGTGGAGAGTCCCCTGCTTCGGATATGGAGCAGCTGCCCGGGTCTGCTTGTAGAGGAAAGGGACCTGCGCTCAGCCCAGCACTGTTGCCCTGGCTTAGTGCCCATACGAGAGGGCTGCCCACACGTTTCTTTCTGAAAGCACATGATGACTAAATGGGAGATGAGCCAAGGCCCTTATGACTTTGGCCTTGCCCTGACACAGTCACATTTCTTTTGGGAGCTGTCATGATATAGTTGACGGGGCACTGGTTTTGAAATCAAACAGTGCCTCCTTCAGAAGCCATTTGTTAGCTGTGTGACCTTGAAAAATTAACAGTCCCTCTGATCATGTTTCCATCTGTAAACAGGGTTAATGATACGTTTCTTACAGAATTGCTGCGAGAACTAAATATCTATCTATCATCTATCCATCTATCTATATCTCATACATATAGACTCACACACATACATGAAGTGTCGAATAGGATGCCTAGCACATAGCAGGTGCTCAATACCGGTCAGTTCCTTCATCTTCCCATATCGTCACAATCGTCCACTCTCAGATCCCTCTGTGCCTGGGAGGAGAGCAGACCATACATGTCACGAGGCAGGACCCCATCACCACCCCAGCATCTGCATATATGGCTCTTGCTCCGGAGACGGGTGAACAACCAGACTCAGTTCATCTGCTTCTGAAACTTCTCAGGTCTAAATTTTTATTTGGCAGGCTTGTTTTTTGTTTGCTTGTTTTGGCTTGTTTTGAAATGACACTGGAGATCTGGTGCTTGGGATTTCTTCTGTACTCCAGCCTTAGCAGGACACAAACAATCTCATTTTTCTATAGTGAGTGGGAGTTGCCTTTAACCCCCTGAGATTCTCATCTGACCCAGAGACTCCCAAGTTCCCTTCACTGACTAAAAAATAACTTAGAATCGGTCGTGGGCGCTAAGAGGGCAGGGTGTGGTGACAACAGGCCCTCCAGTAAGGAGTGGACTCGCTAGAGTCAGCGCCCGGCAGCTCTGACCACATCCTCTTCCAGCATCACGTGCAAAAATGCTCTCATCTCGGCCACACCTGGAGGGCCTTCCCTCCCCGTGCTGACAACAACCTTATCATACGTCTCAAGGAGATAAAAAGCAGGGAAGGAGAGCAGCCCGCTGACCTTTACACTCTCCACTTGGCATCAAGGTTTGCTGTTGTGCTTTTGGTCCTGGAATCCTAAATCCCTCTATTCCTGGGGGCAGGGCAACTTTTTAGGAGCAGTTCTGAAAACTGTTTCTCGTAATTATACAAGCCTGACAACAAATTAGCTGTGGTTAGTTAGCACAATGACATGCACTACATCTATCCCTTAAATCCGACGATGAAATCAATGAAGAAAAGGCTTTCAAACACACACATCTCAAAACTGACGTCAATAATAAGATACGTCCTATTTTTGTCAGGTGCTTTCCCTACATGGCACAAAGCTCCCTCCAAGCCTCCTGGCTCCAAGGAGAAGCAGCCTCTTGTGTCTAGTCAACACTAACTGAGAAACACTGGGAAAAGAAGAGAGAGAAATGGGGAAGTGTAGACAAATGGTCATTCTTCCCTCAAATGTCTTAAATGTCTCATTCAACAAATACTTATCGAGCATCAACTATGTGCCAGGAACTCTTCTAAGAATTGGTCCATCAGTGAGTAAAACAAACAGAAACCTCTGCCCTCAAGGAGCTTACATTCTAGTGAGGATAGACAGACGGGGCCATGCTGAGGCAAAAAGAGACACCAGTAAAATTGATCCTGCCATTATTTAAAAATTTGATATTTTGCTCCTCGTGGATTTTTTTTTTTTTTTTGCACTTTGACTTTTAAAAGTATTGCATCAAAATATTTATCTTGATTGTTTAATTTTTTGGTGTCCCCTTAAATTTTGTACCTGAGGCAAATCTCACTCCCCTCATCCTAGTCCCAGCTGTGAGACAGGTGCTGGTAGACGCATGGTAGGCTCTGAAATGCACCACACACATCTCCCCTTTGAGTCCGATGCACCCATTTTCCCCAGCTGCCCAGAGTGTTGACGGCTGACAGCTCACAGCTGAGTCCCTGCCCCCGGAGACCACCCTCAGCCCAGAGCCCTAGCCCAAGGACAGGCCCTCTCCCCAGGGGCAGCCTACCTCCCATGATTGATCCACGTGGAGAGAGAAGATCCCACAACCCCAGAGGTCAGATGACAATGCTTAACTGTCAGAAGCAAGGTGGGAGTAAACGGCTCACTGAGGAGCAGGGTCAGAACAGCAGGGAGACACTCACACAGAGCTGTGGAAATGGCTGGAGCCCCGAGATGAGTCCCGAGATCAAACTATACACAGTGTTTTCAAAGTGTAGTCTCTGACCAGCAGCATCAGCATGGCCTGGAAAACTGTCAGAAACCAATTCTCAGGCCCCAGCCCAGACCTACTCAGTTAGAAACTCTGGGGGGTGGGGACCAGCAATCTGTAGTTTAACACGGCCTCCAGGCACTCCAGATGCACTGGTCAAGAGAAAGGATCTGGAACAGGCTGAGGGCAGCTGTGCCAATAAAGTCAGAATTCTCTGGCCAGCTTCTGGACCTGGATTAATTTTTGGACTCGGAGCCCGCTGACTGAAGCAAAGGTCAGGTCCTCAGGTAGAAGTACCCTGCAACACCTTGGCAAGACTACATGACAGTGATTACCCCAGTCCTTCTACAAAGGGACTGGCAGGTATTTACCTGGGTAACTATACCCTGGGGAAAGGAAATAGCCCAATACTTAATACTTTGAGAACCATTGCACACAAGGTCTGAGTTGAAAAATGATACCTAGTATGATACAAACATGTTCCCCCGGTAGAAAGAATGTGTGTGTGGGCCAGGTAATAGATGGACCCAGGTCTACTTCAGAGTAGGCTGAAATAGATAATACTTGGAAGTTGCCAGAACACTCACATATCCACACTGGTTCCTTAGCCTGTGAATAAAAGTGGGAAAGGACAAGTGGGAGCCTCTGAAGCTGCCCCTCTACTCCCCCTCTGAGCAAGACTGCAAATTACACACATCCCGAGGCAACTAGCAGAAACTAGCGCCACCCTTAAAGACCTAAAGGAAGAAGAGTGGTGATCCCCATCAATTTCCATTTAATTCATCAGTCTGGCCTCTACAAGAATTAGATCGGGGAAAATGTCAGCAGAGTACCCCAAGCTCCATCAACCTGCAGCGCCAACGGCAGCTGTTGTGCCAGATGTGGTATAAGCCACAGCCACGCGCCTACCCCTCAGCCCCCCACCTCCTGCCCACAGCAGCTGATCTGGAGGCAGCAAATGATACTCAGGGTCTCTCTCCTCTACCATCCATTCTAGATTTCCCTCACCCTTGGTTAGCACCTGTGACAGACAATAAACTGAGTAAATGTTATAGTATGTCAGATGATAAAAATGCTGCAGAAAAATTAAGTAAGGGGAAGAATGTTTTGCAATTTTGAAGGTAGGTAGGCTTCATTGAAGTGACATTTGAGCAAAATCCTGAAGGAAGTGAGGAGTGATTACCTTCAGAGAAAAAGCACTCCACAGATAGAAGAGTAAGTGAAAAAGCCCTGGGGCTGCTTCATGTCTGGAGAATTATAGGAACCAGTATGGTCAGTGTTTGATGTCAAAAAGGTAGCACGTGGCCAGATGTGCAGGGCCTTAGAGATCAATATTATACGGACTTTGGCTTTTACCCAGGATGAGATGGGAGCTGCTGGAGGGTTTGAGGTAAGAAGTAATATTACCTGACAGGTTCACTCTGATTACTGTGCTGAGAATAGCCTGTAGGGAAGCACAGTGAGAGAGTATAGTGGCTTGGACTGGTGTGACAGCAGCAAATGTGGTGAGAAGTGTACAGATTCTGGATATATATATTTTTTCTTTTTAAAGAATTTTTTTTGGTGTGGACTTTTTTAAATAATTAATTAATTAATTAATTAATTTATGGCTGTGTTGGGTCTTCGTTTCTGTGCGAGGGCTTTCTCTAGTTGCGGCAAGTGGGGGCCACTCTTCATCGCGGTGCGCGGGCCTCTCACTATCGCGGCCTCTCTTGTTGCGGAGCACAGGCTCCAGATGCGCAGGCTCAGTAGTTGTGGCACACGGGCTTAGTTGCTCCGCGGCATGTGGGATCTTCCCAGACCAGGGCTCGAACCTGTGTCTCCTGCATTGGCAGGCAGATTCTCAACCACTGCGCCACCAGGAAAGCCCCTGGACCATTTTTTTAAAATTATTATTATTTATTTATTTATTTTTGGCTGCATTGGGTCTTCGTTGCTGCACGCAGGCTTTCTCTAGTTGTGGCGAGCGGGGGCTGCTCTTCCTTGCGGCGCGTGGGCTTCTCATTGCAGTGGCTTCTCTTGTTGTGGAGCACGGGCTCTAGGTGTGAGGGCTTCAGTAGTTGTTGCACACAGGCTCAGTAGTTGTGGCTTCCGGGCTCTAGAGCGCAGGCTCAGTAGTTGTGATGTATGGGCTTAGTTGTTCCGCGGCATGTGAGATGTTCCCGGACCAGGGCTCGAACCCGTGTCCCCTGCATTGGCAGGCGGATTCTTAACCACTGCACCACGAGGGAAGTCCCTGGATATATTTTAAATAGAGATTCCATAGGATTTGCTAACAGATGGGGTGTGAGGTACAAGAGAAAGTAAACGGTCTAGGATGACTCAAGTTTTTGGCCTAAGCAATTGGAAGGATGGAGTCTCTAATTTCCCAAGATGGATAAATCTGGGAAATGCACCCGTTTGATGGGGACAAGATCAGGAATATTATTTGAAATATGTTGAGGTGGAGGTATATTGACTAGGAGTTGGATAGAGGAGTCTGGAGTTCAGGAAAGGAATCATCAGCTGACCAATAGGTTTGGGGAGCCCTAAGACTCAATGAGCATATCAGGAAGTGGGGTGCAGATAGAGAAGAGCCCTGGGTCACTTAAACATTAAAGGTCTGGGAGAGGAGGAGAAACTAGGTAAGGAGAAGAAAAGCTGAGGAAACCAGAAGAGGTTAGTAAGGAAAACCACAGGCATGTGATGTCCTGGAGGCCAAGTGACAAAGGATCCCAGGGAGGGGACAGGAGTCAGCCACACCAAATCAAGTAAGATAACTGCTGCTCAGTGATCATTCAGTCCTGGAACCAATTCGTCCGATTCCCAATTTTGCTGTGCTACCAGTCTCCTTGATGTATCAGGAGGCACTGAAAAAGTTAGATCTGAAATATTAAGCAGTCTTTCAACACTGGTTTATTACAGAAGCCCTAAATTAAACCAATTTTGTCCCCACATAGAAGTGTGCCTGATGCAAATACTTGCTTTCTGGTGGTTCGATTCAGCCAAGGCTTAAGGTTCCAATGAAACGTAAAGAAGAGTGGCCTAAAGACCATTTACACTCACAAGATAAATAACTTACACCCTACTCCTTAGTGAGATCAGGCCCAGCGTGCATATCCTATTTCCCTTGTTGTTCTATATCTTGCATCAGAGTATTTACGTAGACACATGAACAGTTTACTTGAGTTTAACATTTCTGTCAAGTTCATGTTTACAAATATTACCTTCAGATGCATTTTTAAGCCTTTAAGAGGGAAGGCGGTGGAACTGATGTAAGAACAACAGAAGAGTTACCACAGCTTCCTGTGTGTGTCCTCTGAGTGGCAGTGAAGGGAACGAGTGTGGGTAATGCTCCCCTGTATACCTGGGGTGGAGGGCTGCTTCGCCACTTGCAAGATGGGACATAGACAGCAAAACCTCTACTGGAGAGAGTACTAATGTGAGCCAGGAGCCTTCTTTTACCTTTCCTGAATGTTAACAATATGGAAATCAGACATGGAAAATGTTATTCTGAACACTGAGGAATACACACTGGCCTCGCCTTCCACATTTTGAGTTTGTCAGATTTGGAACTAGGGTGTCTGATAAGCTGCATCTGAAAGGTTAACCTGGTCCCAGGTAGTCCCTAGACTTAGACATTCATCAGGGTAGGTAGGTTCTGAACACCCAAGTGCTGTGGATTGGCTGAAAGTGAGCTCTAGGGATCTTCCTTGTGGCTGACCTAAGATTTTCTCTAGAATTGTTCTTCCAGTAATTCCACCAGCTAGGCAGCTTTAGCACTAGGGGAAGGCATAGAAATCAAATACAATACACACATAAAGAATACGTAGGTTTGCAAGAATTAAAAGCTGTCAACCAAGAATAGATCTCTATTATTATAGTTTTGGTATACCTTCAAAAAAAAGTTTAAAGTTTGGCTGAATTAAGCCAAAGAGTTAAAGATATCAGAATAATATGCTTGTTTTGTCTGTATTTCTAAGAAACACTAAAAATTAAAATAAGAAAATCCCTATTATAAATTTTAGAATACCACATATACACTGAAAAGTATATCTTTAACAATGTCAGAAAACTCAACTCTTTTATGTAGTTACGATAGAATTAAGATCCTGGTTTGGTCCTCTCACAAAGAAAATTAGGTACAGCTTTTATTGTGTTTAAATAATTTTACATTATTAAAATGTTTTCAAGGAGTCCACTGGCCTGAAAAAACTATATCCTGACATGTTGATTCAGAATTAAAGGTTATTTTTATACTTTCCTTTATTGACTACAAATATGATTTTTGAGACTGTACATATTTCCCCTGAGACACCTATGTTTTTCCTTGGTACACACATTAAATACCATATAAGAGAAAGTCTTAGTGGTTGTAAAATCACACAGTATAAAAAAACGTAGGACACAGCAGGATAAAATGTGACCTCAGGACACTAAACATTTTCAGCTCTGAAACTAAGGGACCCCACAGTAGTGGTAGTACTGACTTCCCCGTGCATCCCCAAAGCCCTGAGTTCAGCCATTAATACCGTTTGCCACTAAAGGAATAAAGTGCCTTAGGGGTAGTGGATTCTATGACTTGAGTTGGGAAAAAAAAATAAAATGAGTCTGGAACATGCTGTTGTTTTCAGATAGCATGGGTGCTTTTGGGAAAATCAGAGTCTTAAAAGGACATTGGTGTGAACATAAAGGGACTCCCCACTGACCGAGTTGTAAGAATTTGCCCATCAAAAACAAGTACAGAGGTGGTCATAACACGAAAGTAAGCTGGGACAGAAGTTTAATTTTTTTAATAAGTAGGGGAGCATTCATATTGAGTAGTTTATTTCTTCTAATAATTATGTCTGTTTACACTATTTACATATAGAGTTATTGCTCTCTGGGTAAGCACTGAAGAATAAACACTTGGAACTTGTAACTTGACCAAATGATCCTGGCAGAAGAAGGTACTAAAAAAAGTAGGGTGGATTTATTAGCACAAATAATAGGACATATGGTGAGATAATACCAGGTAGAAGATGGCATAGACGGTCATATACAGTAACTAAGGAAGACGGACAATTCAACACTGTATTTTAAAATATGAATTACTCAGTGTCCTGAAGAGACAAGTTAACTACATGAAACTAAGTGCTCTACAATCAAGATTGAAATGAAAAATGAAAGCTCTAGAATACAACCATATTAAATGATAAAAACAGGTCAAAATACCCTAATGGCAAATCAATAGGTTAGGAATTATCAGCCACGCCCAGCTTAATACATCATTACTGCAAAAGATACCAAGTTTCAAAGACAAAAATTTATAAGAAAGTAACTTAAAAGTTTACCATAAAAAAAGTCAGCTCAACACTGTGGCTCAAGTTTGAATTACCCTAGTCTTCACAATCAGACCATGTCCAGGCCAAGAATCACCAGTCAACAACCCAGATCCTTTGCTTTTCCTTTAGTTCTCGTAAGAATGCCAAAACTCAGGGAAGTACTAACACTTAAAGATTAGGAATATATCACATTAAGAATCATACTACACTGGGAAGTTAGTAAAGTACAGAAATAATGAAGAAATTACCTAAACCATAGCCTTGATGTTTTAGGATAGGTTTATGTGAATGTGCAATAATAACTTATAATCACTGCTTATATATGTTGTTCATCAGCTGCTTAAGGTGTCTGAGGATTTCAAGACTCATCCATACTAAATTTGTACTCATAGTTTAAAATTTTTCAGAAAATTTAATTAGTCAATTTTGGAATTAATGTTTAAATGCTCAAGAAAAATTGAGATTCCTAATTTTTTTTCTGTATGAATTTAATGAAGTGATCATTAGACAAAGTACATATAGTTTTCAGTATTCCTCATGTCTAAAGTCCCTCAGACAATGAAAGAATCTATTATCATTTTCCAAATTCAAACTTCAGAAGAGAACATCTATAATTATGAAATCCTAACGACCCTTGCTAGAATCTAAAAGAAGAAGTTACTCTAAAAGCATTTAAGAAAGACAAAGCTTGAGTGGTCTTTTCCTACCAAACACAGTTATTGCTTGGTTTTAAAGACAAATGAATCGTAACTTAGTAGGAATCATGTTTCCATGTTAACCACTTGGATGGATGCCATGATATATGACTGAAACTACTGCACACTCTCTTCTTCCAAATGTAGGATTTAAATTGTATTGAAGGTAAGTCCCCAAGACATAAAAAAGAATCTGAAGCACAAACTGTTGGCTCAAGAAAGAAAGGAAAACTCAAAAGGTCAATACCCCAAGAAAGCTACTATTTGACCAGTGGCCAGATCTCTATGACTATCATGGAACTGTGAGAAGACCTCTCAAAGAAACAAAAGCTTCAGTCATATTTAATCTGACACATGAGAATAGATACAAAAAAATTAGAAAAAAATCACATGATTTTGGCAAATCAATAAATATTTACCACACTCAGCACATCTTGGGTGGGTGAAAAAAAAAAAAACAACAAAGGAAAAAAACAAACAGAAAAAGAGTTCATCTGACTTGTTAGCATTGTGAGTGTTACCTTCCTGGCATTTGCTCCTGAGTGAATGAAGGGATCTCAGGAAAACCTACCCCCTAAAAAACACCAAACCAAACCCAAACAAAACAAACAGAAACATCTTTGGGAATATAAGTACTCTGTTTGCAAAATCAAGCACAATTGTTAATTAATTAGATTCAATTAGATTCAAGTGCTGGTATCACACTGACCTTCATTGATTGTGTGTACAGCTTTTCAAGTCATTAAGATAAACCTGAATTTATAAAACCTGATGGGGGGGGCTGGTGTTCAGAATGGTGCCCAATATGGTCAATACTTCTATATATCCATAAACACCATGTTGATATCCTGTAGGTGCTGGCTTGAGTGGACGAGGGTGAAACTTGACCAGAAAGCTTTTCATGACTATGGCTTTTTTCTCATTTCTTCATCCCAATCAAAATCTAATGGTTCATCGTCTAGTTCCGGTAAAGTGAAGAGAGATGTTTTGGAAAGACTCAGTCTCTCGGTGGATCCCCCCAGCTGAAAAGTTTTCCTTTTCCTGCCAAGCACTGTAGCTGCGGTCACAAGAAGAGGGCTGGGGCCTCCCTCACCCTGGTTCTTACTTTCAGGAGGAGGAAGGGATTCTGATTTGGATTCAGAGGGGGAAGTAAAGGAGAAGTCTGCCAATCTTGCTAATGTGCAAGCATGAACCTTGCCACTTTTACTATGGCACGAAACCTCTTCCTTTCTGTCTCTTTCAGAAGCAAGATGGAAACGCCCACTGTTGCTCCCAAGCTCTAATTCAGGCTGGACAGCTCCCTTTGCAGGGGCACGTTCCCTCTTCTCTCTTGGTCCATCTTTGTCCGGTGGCTGCCGTGACACCTCCTTTGTCTTATCTTGCAGCTGAGCTGGGCTTCTGATTTCTGAGGTAGAGGCCAGCTTTTCTGGATCCTTCCCAGGCAGAGCTGCTTTTCCTCTAGCTCTACGTTGGGGAATTTCAGGACTCTGAACTGCTGTTTTACTTGTGCCAGGAGACACATGGCTGCAATCTTCAGGAGAGTGGGTCAGTTTTGACTTCTGTTTGAAAGTAAATTTTGCCAGTTTGGCCACAGGGGGACCCGGACTCTCAACACTTTCAAGGTGGGGCTCTTGCATCCGAGCAAGGGATTTCTGTCTCTTTCTTTTGGGAGTTCCAAGCACTCTCTCTGGGCTCTGTACAGGAGTGGGCCGAGGATGAGGAGGGCTTGTGGGCTGCGAGGGCGGCCTGGCGGGTTTCCTGCACAACTCCTGGGCCCTCTCCTTGCGCAGCTTGTGCAGTTTCCTGGGGACATGATGAATCAGTACTGAGTCTGGCTCATCAGCAGATACTGCTGCTTCAGAAACCATTGCTGCCTTTTTTGCCTTTTCACCCTCAAGGCTGTCTGGCCTCAATGGAGCTTCTGTCTCTGCTGGTGTTGGAAGTGGTCCAGTTTCCAATTTGCTCCCTTGGTCTGGCTCCCTTTTTTCCTTACCCTGAGATTTGTTGTGGGAGATTTTCAAAGCCATTTCCCCCCCACTTGTTTTGGGACTAGGAGACACAGGAACAGTGTTTTTAGGTTCCATCGGATGAGTTGCTATGGAGTCAAACCAGTCCAAACTGTCATCTTGGCTATTTCTGTGCTCAGCTGAATGCCTTCTACTTGTCAGTCTATCGGGCCCCAGATGGGATGGGGGATTGAGAAGTGGGCTTCCCCCGGGCCTGCCTCCAGTAGAGGACAGATGTGTGCTACAGTTCACTTCCTGCTGAGCTGATGGTCTGAGCTTTGATTCTTCCCCTGGATCATCTCTCAGGGACCCTGAAGTTGTCTCTGCTTCCATTGCCCGTGGCTGGTGTTGACACACACTCTGATTCTGTAACCTGTAGAAGATAAGGAAAACGTGTACTGCTTTAATCTTTTCATTTCTTTATTCTCTGAGATGCCATCTAAGGCTTTAAGTCCAGTATAATTCCGGGTTGATACCACATACAGTCCCTTACAGCAGCAGGAGGAAATTATACGTTCATCAGGATAGAATTCAAGTGTTCTGATAATCATTCTAATCTGACCTAAAATGGTAGTAAAATAAAGAAAATGAAGTAGCAGGTTTGTGTACATATTTTCAGATCTCTCTGAAAGTCCATTTCATTCATTTTAGAATGCTCAGTCTTCTCTCTCGTGTTAAATGTTCTCCTACAAGACAGACGGGAGGCTATGTGCAGAGTTGCTGATTACGGACCAAGAGAAGTGGCTCGAGTTGTTTGGTAGCCAGTCTGCAGATCTGAACCAAAGTGAAAGACTATAGTTTACGAGCTCCTCACATCTCTTAACTGAGGTACTGAATTTTCGTGCATCTGAAAAATCACCTTCCTCAGGAGTAAACAGACTGTGACTCCTCCGCGCTGTGGCCCCCGCCCCTCCGGCAGCCACCTGCATGGCAGACCTCCTCCAGGCAGCCGTGACCTCTTCCCTGCATAGCCCAGCCACGTTGCAGCATGTGTTCTGGGCAGCCACTCTCCATTAGACTGATACAGAGTTGAAACCTACTGACCTGCCCAGAAGGTGGAGCTCATCTTGTGATATTCGTTTTAAACTGGAATAATGCCAGAGGACCAATTTCTAACAGGGATTGTAGCTTCTTAAAAGGAGGTCCCTTAGAAAGCCCTTCCTAACAACCTAGAAATGCATTCTCAGTATAAGGGGCAATATGACTCTGCTTCCATGCACTAAATCCAAACAGAAACTACACCAAAAAGCAGATGAGTAAATTATTCTAAAGGTCATGGGTAATCATAGAAAAAGGAACAGAAGAAAATACGTTAAAATTAAATGGATTTTAAACTTAAATATATTTAAATACATTAACATGTTAATGATAGCTGTCTCTGGGAAATAAGATTATGTCTGATTTTTTCCTTATTAATTTATTATTGTTACTTTCAAAATACTCTATAAAGAAAATGCATTATTGCTTACAATTGGGAAAAAAAAATACCCGAAAATTATTTTGGGCTATAGTCACTGGTAGACTTGGGAACATCAATACAGGAAAATCTAGATTCACTGTAGTCACAGCCAGACAAAAGCAAAACAAAACAAAAAAAAAATCCCAAATACCTTTCAAAATTACTACTATCTAGTACACTTTCAGTATCAAATTGAGGTCAGGGATACTCATAATTGTTAACACTCTACAACTTTAAAAATTTATGGGAATTTTAAGGGTAGAATAATTTAGCCCTACTATCTTAGTCTGATTCTGATGTGGGAAATTAATTTCTCCACTGTTTAAATTCTGCATTTTACTATACCTCCTAAGACATCTTTGCACGCTGTTTTTGTTTTTTTAACATCTTTATTGGAGTATAATCGCTTTACAATGGTGTGTTAGTTTCTGCTTTATAACAAAGTGAATCAGCTATACATATACATATACCCCCATATCTCCTCCCTCTTGCATCTCCTTCCCACCCTCCCTATCCCACCCCTCTACATGGTCACAAAGCACCAAGCTGATCTCCCTGTGCTATGCGGCTGCTTCCCACTAGCTATCTATTTTACATTTGGTACTGTATATATGTCCATGCCACTCTCTCACTTCGTCTCAGCTTACCCTTCCCCCTCCCAATGTCCTCAAGTCCATTCTCTACATCTGCATCTTTATTCCTGTCCTGCCCTTAGGTTCTTCATGACCATTTTTTTTTTTTTTTTTTAGATTCCATATATATGTGTTAGCATACGGTATTTGTTTTTCTCTTTCTGACTTAATTCACTCTGTATGACAGACTCTAAGTCCATCCACCTCACTACAAATAACTCAATTTCGTTTCTCTTTATGGCTGAGTAATATTCCATTGTATATATGTGCCACATCTTCTTTATCCATTCATCCGTCGTTGGACACTTAGGTTGCTTCCATGTCCTGGCTATTGTAAATAGAGCTGCAGTGAACATTGTGGTACATGACTCTTTGAATTATGGTTTTCTCAGGGTATATGCCCAGTAGTGGGATTGCTCAGTCGTTTTGAGATGGGTAGAACAGCCACCATTTGAGGCTGGCTGTCACTAGTAAAGCATTTTCCCAAAGAAAAGTGATAAAAATACAAACAGCTTTATTATTAACATGTGCTCTCCTTAAGAAATAGAAAACTCTTTCCCAAGGGGATAAACCCACGTGCTACTGGGAGTTTTCCCTCTTGCTAAGCTTAGCTTTAGAGTGTGTCTTGGAGGTAATTCAGTTCCTTTGCGGGGCACCTGGCTTTGCTGCTGTGAGGATCAGCTCCGGAACATGCCCTTGCATTACAGAGAAATACCAGAAGAAAAAAAACATTTTAAAGGCCATTTTAAGGTCTGTTTTTTAGACCATCACCTACTCTTTTTTTGTTTTCCTTCTTTCCCTCCAGGAGGGTCATTTTGAATTTGGTGAGTCCAATTGCTATTTTTCTATCACACAACACTGCTTCTGAGCCTCACATTCCTTCTTTCCTGAATCCAGCATGTCCGTTTAGGGTAGTCAAAATGACCAGTTTCTGGTCACTCAAAATGAGCATCCTTTCCAAAAGCAAAACCAAACCCAGGATAGGCCTGAAAAGGATCAGCTACATCAAACTAAAAAAGAACCAGAGGAAGAGCTTTGATCTTAACACCATGCTCTGGATCGTGAAAAAGCCAGGAGACCAAAAAAAAAAAAAAAAAAAAAAGAGTCTGATTTTAGACGAAGTGCAAGTTTACTGCAGGCTGGCACCTGGGTATCAGTGGGACAAAACCAGTCCCCACACTTCCCCAAAAGGCTGTGCTGAGGTTTTATAAACAGAACAAGAACACTGCTGGATGAAGAGAGTGAGCAAGTAGGAGAGAAACGCCAGGAAAAGCAAGGTTTTCCTTAAACAGTCAGTAATCCCAGCATGCTCCCAAACTCTCCCTGTGCAGCTGCTCTGCTCCCACATGCCCTCCATTCACCAGCCCCCAGCTTTGAGATCAACACCGGTAACCAGATTCAGGTCAGTCATTAACCCACTCACACGAAGGAGGAAGAGGCCCGATGGACACACTTGCCATTCCTCACTCCTGCTTCACAGGCACAGACTCAAAGTCAGGCTTTTTAGAAGCTCACGTATTTAGGGAGCATGCAAACGTGAAAGTTCAGGCAAAAATTCTTTAGGTAATGTGTGTGACACGTTCCTTCCCACATGTCCACATTTTAACAAGTCACTAGAAAGGGGAGTTTTGAAACACTGCTGTTGTCATTCCTGAGTTGTTCCCCTGTAGGATGAAAAACAGTTCCTTCATGGGCTTCCCTGGTGGCAAAATCCCAGTGTGAATAAGGCCATAAAATCAGTCATTTATTCAGTATTCCATGTGAGGCACTGTGCTGAGTCCTGATACTAAAACAGAATATTTAAAATAACTGTCGGGACTTCTCTGGTGGCACAGAGATTAAGAATCCGCCTCCCATTGAAGGGGACACGGGTTCGAGCCCTGGTCCGGGAAGATCCCACATGCCGTGGAGCAAGTAAGCCCGTGCGCCACAACTACTGAGCCTGCGCTCTAGAGCCCGAGAGCCACAACTACTGAGCCCACATGCCACAACTACTGAAGCCCATGTGCCTAGAGCCCGTGCTCCACAACGAGAGAAGCCACCGCAATGAGGAGCCTGCGCACCACAGTGAAGAGTAGCCCCCGCTCGCCACAACCAGAGAAAAGCCTGCACGCAGCAACGAAGACCCAATGCAGCCAAAAAATAAATAAATGAATTTATTTAAAAAAAAGAAGAACAGTTCCTTCTTTAACATAAAATACCTCATTCTCACTGCGGAGTGTTTTTTAGTCTGAGTGTTAAATTGTAAATTTTTAAAAGTCATGGATCTGGGCATGTAAGGAAGGAAATCATGATGCTGAAGGGAAAGTCAGTGCTGCTGCTAATGGACCAGGAAGGCCTTTCCTGGGTGAGAGTCAGTACTTCTATCTCTACTTCCGTAACCTTCCCAGTGTTCCAGCACAGGCTGGCCTGAAAGCAGTCTGGGTCTCTTCCTGCGATTTTCTTCTACCAGAGTTATATAATGACTAATGATCAAACATTTATTATGCTTGGAAGAAAGCTTTACAAACAATAAGAAAATAATTAAAATACTAATAAGCACTAAGATTCTTTATGTAAAGGCCATTGCACATGTCCTCTCCTGGTGATGAAAAACGATACAGCCAAGTTATAAAATATTTTGTGTCTGGGTCGGGCCCAGGATGGGATAGATCACTGCCTTAGAGGCCAACTTCCTCTTCCTCAACAGCAGTCCCAGCCACCTCTCTGAGTCGCACTGCTCTACTTCTTATACTGAGCCAAAGAAAGAGAAGAAGAAAAAGTGGTGGCAGTAAACAGGATACAGCCCATTCACCAAGGTTTCTTGATGGAAACTGTGTGTCACATTGGGTGTAAACTGTAGGTGGCACACCTTGGTGCTCCTCATATAATCAGGACCCAGTTTATTACATATAGTAAAGGACCAGTCAGTGTTCTCCGTGAGGCTCACCAAACCAGTAAGCCAAGGAAGTGCAGCTGTGGAAGGTGGTCTCCAAAGAGGCAGCCATCAATTCCCTCATTCCTATATGTCTATGCCACTTCTCCCATCAAGAGGTGGTGTCCATTTCCCTTTACCTTGCATGTGGGTTGACCTTGTGACTTGCTCTCACCTACAAAATGTGGTAGAAGTGATGCTGAGTCAGCTCTGGCCCAGCCCATAAGAGGCCTGCAGCTTCCACTTTTGCTAAGCTACTTGAGTCCTAAGCTACCATCTCAGAATTCTTACTACCTTACAGTAGAGAGAGCCCAGCTAGCCCCCGGTCATTTAAGCCACCCCTGTGAAGGCACCACGTGATGGAAGCTATCTTGGATGTTCCAATTCCAATTGAGCTCCCAGCTAAATAAATGCAGGTGTATGAGTGACCCCAGCTGGCACTATGTGGAATGGAGATAAGCCATCCCCACGGAGCGCTCCTGAATTTCTGACTCCCAGAAAAGTGAGCACCAAAAAGTTGTGGTGGTTTTTTGTTTTGTTTTGTTTTGTTTTTAAGCTACTGAGCTTTGAGGTAGTAGATTATACAGTACTAGATAACTGAAATCCCCTACTGAGAGTACAGACAGATTTTCCACTTACTTTATACTTCTTTCATTTCACTAAATGCCAAACAAGCATTTTCCATTATATGCTTTTCTTGGTTTTCTTTTCTCACCTTTCAAGTCTTCTTAGCTCTTCACTTAAGAGGCTGTGCAGCTCCAGCTTTTCCAGAATAAGTTCACACTGCTTCTGGTACTGCTCCAGAGGGTTATCAGGAAAGGATGTGTGGAGTGCATTCACACCTCCTAGCAGTGCACCTCCCTGAAAGGGTGAGAAAACGGAAAATACCAGCGAGAGTCACCAGGCTAGCCTGCCTACAGGAAGTACACACTAGGGACCACTGATCCCAGATGGCTAAGACCAGCCCTCTACACCCCCATCACGGTATCAGAATCACCTGGGAGGCTTTTTCAAATTTCAGTGGTCCTCTCCCTCAATTCCTGGTGGCGTGCATTGCTCTGGGAAGCCACACTGTCTCTAGTGGGACGATAAGCATCTCCCAGGTGTGTTGAGGAGAAAAAGGATTGAGACCCACTGGTTTATACCAGTGGGTAAAGCAATGCTACTGATGCAGAGACTGTTTCTATGACAATTTTTTCCCCTTCTTTTAAATAGTTTCCTTTGGATATATTTCCAGGAATTACTAGGTCTAGAATAGGATCATTTTTATAACTCCTGATAGGCTATAAATTGTCTTTTTTAAACAATGCTTATAACTAGGGTTCAAATATTAGGTACAAAATATCCTTACCTGCATGGAGGACTCCATTACCGACACCACTGTAATAGCATCTTCCAGAGTCACTGTGTCACGGAACATCAGGCGAGCATGAGCTAATAAGGTGCATTTGAAAGTATGAAGAATTATTTTTATGAATTTTTGAGGTGATAAATGTAAAACTCTCCTTCATCTCCCCTATTCCAAAACTGTATTTTATAAATGAGCTACTAACAACAAATAAATTTTACTAGAACAAGCACATAAGTCTAACTTCAACTAGCTTTAAGGTTGTTTCTCTAATAATGGGCCTAGTCCTTCTGCACAGCCCATGGCAATTCTGTGTATTTACATGAAAAGGTACTCTGGGCTCCAGCAAAGAAAGGTGCTATGTGGCATATATTTAATATTCAGTAACTTTCAATCCTTACTTTCTAATCTATTATAAATCATACAAAATTAAAATTAATATTCATTTCTCATCCCTGGTACATCTCTTTATCTGTGAGCTTTTCAAAACTGCCAAATTTGCAAGCCTGAATCTTGGGTATTTCTTGCCTTAATATTAGTTATAAATCCTTGAAAAAGTGAGGCACTTTTGTTTTATAGAACTTTTTGGTAAGCCTATATTATATCATCATATGATACAGTCAGCTCATGTGAAAAAAATTTAGGATTGTTTAATAAGGGCTAAATGTAAAAGCCAGTATTAAAAAAAAAAAAAAAGTCTGGAGACGCATATTAGCTGCAAGTATGCATGTAAGTCTCATACCTTAGGGATGGGATAGAGCATGGCACTGTTAATTCAGCATTATTGTGTTAGTGGTGGGCTGTGAGTGGCAACTGGTGAGAAATAACCCAGGATGCTATATAGGAAACATTTCCCAGTAAGGGAGTATTCCACCCCAAATGCTAATAGAAGCCATCGAGAAACAAAACATCCGTAAATAAGACTTTCTAAATGAATGATGTCTTAAGTTATGGGAGGTTCTGAGATGTCACAAAGATTCCTCTTTCTTAACGACGCTTCGTTCCACTCAACATCTATAATCCGTCCCCAGAAGAGTGGTTTCATAGCTCCGAGTTTTTACTTTTTAAGTGACTATGAGCAAGCACCTCAGAGATCATCCTCACTCATCTCTGAATTCATGGTGCCAAGTCCCATGCCTTGCTCACATTGGATACCCAATAAAAGTATTATCTGCTGAAGGAAATAAACCTTCTGCTAATCGTATCAAGCTTTCCAGCAGGCGGATGGTTGTCCGGGCAGCGTTCCGGGAATCGCTCTGCCTCTGCATCTGGTAGTACCGGAGGAGAACTTGATTACCCTCATCAGACAGTGTGGGCTGCAGATTCCTAATGAGGCAGAAATAGGTTTTCATCTTCTCCATGCTCCAGAGCTTCTCTGATTTGCTTGGATAACCTGTATATATATCAGGTATTGGGTCAGTAATTTCTAAGAACAGGCAAACATCTCATATTAAGGGTTTTGCTAAAGTTCTTGTACTCACTTTTAAAAAGATAACCTTCAGGTTTTGTGGCCATTGAAATCTAGATGTGTCTCTGCATATAGTTCTATAATAAACAGTCTTAGGCTCTAAGCTTAATAAAGGTAAGCTTCCTACAGAGGTTTAAATTATTCAGAATAATTCTGTTCTGCCATATACAGAAATAAATAGTACTTGGTAAACCTAATTTTTTGACAGAAGTCCCACATTTAGAATTCTGTTTCATAAACTCAGTCCATTTTTTTTGTGCACAAGAGGTGAACCACGTGGTAATTATATATCATCAGGTTCCCCCCTTTCACCACACAGGACACGTTTACCAACTTTAATCTCATCAATGGCAAGCAGAGAAAGACCCTTTTCCTTCTGTTTATTATTCTGGGCTCACTAACTGACTCGTCTCACTGCTTTCTATCTAAGCCTCTCTCTACTGCCCATTAGGTACGGTACCTTGGGTATTTATTTAATTTTCTTCAAGGAAAATTTCATTTGTTACGTCTACGCTTTGTCAATTTGAATGATTTGTCTGCCTCCACGTACCTTTGTTTTCTAAGATAAAGGCAGAAATTATACGATCCCAGTCTTCATTCTTGGTATCAAGCAAAACCAGGATCAGGTCGAATCGACTTAAGAGCGGGCTGCCAAGGGCAATGTTCACTGACACAGACTCGCGGGGGTCGTACTGGCCTTTGGGGTTGGTTGCTGCGAGGATGGTGGTCCTTGTGTTCAGCTTGCACACGAGGCTACCAAAAGAGAAGGCACAATTCACTGACTGTTGAGATTCAAATGAAAAGCAAGATTAAACTTGTTCATAGAAAGGGACTGCTCTTGCGCCTTGAAAACCTACACTCATGTGAAAGAGAATGTGAATGATACAGACACCAAGTTCAAATGAAGGACATTTACACTAGCCTATCTTGAAGAGAAGTAAGTATTTAATAAACACTTCTTATGCCCTGACTACGAGCAGACCCCTCTGCTAAGGGGTGTGAAGAGGTATACAAAGTTCAGCCACACATGGATACTGCTCTTAAGGAGCTTGCAGTCCACTAGCTATAACGGTAAGACAAGGCAGAATATGGTAAGTTCTAGAAACATAAATTTCCCAGGGGAAGTAAAGATGATGTGTATTCAGCTATGTGGATGGAAGAGACACTCAGAGAAACATTACGAAGTAGTTTTTGAACTGGGCCTTTCATGACATCTAGACTTGTTCTGTGCGTTCACTTACTTTGTTTCGGTTTTCTAAAAGTGAAAGAAACAGGCGGAAGGGAAAGGGAGGGAGGGAGGGATAAAAGAAGAAGAAATCAGGAAAAAGAAAGGTTGATCAGCATAGTGTTTTTGAGGAGTAACAGTGAAGGGAAGGCTGCGGAGGAGGGCTGGTCAGATGGGGGAGGACCACGGATGGGACACATGGGAGAGACAAGGGCAGTGGCCCCGGAAGAGGCACTCAAGTCTTCAACAGAGCAGTGACAGAATAGATACGGAGGTGACATAACTTATATGTTGTTTTTAAACTTGTTTATGATGGGCAAGCCCTCAAAATAATATGGCACATTCACTGACAATAACAAGTATAGCATTCTTTCTCTGTAAAGTTGTATGCTCTCTAGTGATGACTGTTTTCAGTTACAGCGGCATGTCTGCTTCTCTCAGCAGTCACAACCCTGGGACATCGGCAAACATGTGCTATGTCTGTTAATCCCTGATCTATTTCCAGTTGGCTTTAGCAATTACCTCATGCCTGAAGACTGAAAAAGTTTGAGAATTTTTATTTGTGGTAAATGGCACAAGAAGACACAGAAGAGAAAGACAAACAAGGCACTTTCACTGAAAACTAAATCCTCTTTTTAAAAAAATTATTGATAGGGAAAAATTTTGAACAGAGAGTCCACATCTTAACATTTATGTACCAAAATGACTTTGTAAAGGCAGCTGTTTAGAACCCAGATTCAAGTTTGCCATAAAACCAATGTAATAAATGGTCCCTAACTAATCCCACAAAAAGCACGTTTAATCCAATACTGAAGCAAGGCTGTTTGCATTTATCATAAAAAAGGAATATTGCTGCAATACTGGCAATGAAACAAAATACAACTGCATATGAATTAATTTCTCAAAAATTATTTTCTGAGAGGTAAAATCGATTGTTCTTCCTCTCTCTGATCAAGAGCTATTTACAAGCCATTTCCTGTGTGCAAAGGGCTGTACTGAGAATTGAGAAGGGTATACAGCTGGTCCCGGCCTTCAGTTAGTTTACAACAGAACTGCTGGAGGATGAGGAGGCTCAGCACAGCGCCGGCCAGACAGGACGTGTGCAGCGGAAGCTGGCGGCAGCGGCAGCGCTAGTGTCCGCAAAGACAGACTTCTGCGGAGATGCCTGGATACGTGTAAGACAGAGAATCTTAACGATATCCATGACGTGAGAAGGAAAATGAGCAAGCCAAGATAGAAAAGGGGTGGTGAGTTATTCCTGAGGTAACTGGGGAAAAAATGAAAGGAGAAGCTTAGGGAAGGGGGCTAAGGAAGATTTATACGTGAAGAAAACAGGTTTCCTGAGGGGCAGCTTGTGGAAATTCAAGCAATGAAGGTAGAGCGGTGGGCAGGAGAAGAGGAGACTGTGTGGGATAGGAAGTCAGGCAGTTGCCAGTAGCAAAGAGGAGGATGGGGACCGAGTCAGAAGGGACAGAGTGGTCTCGATCACTTGAAAGAGGGGAAGAAAGCATATAAACCTGGTGGCTGCAGACCTGTGTACAAACGTGACTGCATTACAAACTGAATGGGGCTTTAGCGAACAAAGATGCTCACACAGTCTAACCCTAAGTACTGTGTGTACAGTAATGCTTCGCTAAATACTACTGAATGAGGAACTCATGAATTAGTGGAAGGTAAGGGTCATTTTCCCAATCCAATACAAGCTCTACCTTCCTCAGTAATAAGAAGATAACTACCATATTTGTAATACCAAGCACTGTGTTAGGCTTTATGTATACATATCACCCCTAATCTTCACAACAACCTGAAAGGTAGCTATTATTATCACCAACTTGGAAATAAGGAAACTAGAAGTCCCAAGATGCTAATAACTTCCCCAAAGTTACGTGGAGAGCCACAGAGCTGTGATTCAAACCCAGATCTGCTTAACTCCAAAACCAATGCTCTTTCATCTCCAGACTGCCACCCTGGTGGTATCACATTTTAAACACCTCCTGTGGTCTTGAAGATTCTGCCTCATGTTTTAGGTATTCATTTCCTTGTCTTATTTTTTTCCTACTTAATTTGATCCCCCTTGAGGGCCTGTGACTTACTGTTATAATGCTTACACTGTCTGTCACATATTAGATGCTCAATAAACATATACTGAATAAGTGATAAACAAAAACTAATCTTTACTTAATACAGTATTTCTAAAATTCAGAGTCATTTTATACTCACAGGCTTCATCAGTCATAAAATAATCACGCTAATATATTTTGTTTTCTGCATTAACTTCAAGGAGTGAAAACATTCCAGTTTCTGAAAAAGCTACACTTCCATTTTTAATCCACATGTTTAAAACTTCCTATATACACGGGAGTACTTTTTCTAAACATCGTAAAGTTAAGTTACATAAATTATTTTTACCATGACAGGCCCTCCGGATAGTGCCCTTATTTTTGTGATGGTCCCCCATTACGCTCTTTACATCTTTACCGGTGATCCCCATCTTTGCTCATGGGTTTAATCACTACCTATAGGCTGGCACTTCCAAATTTAGCTCTAGCCTGTGGCAGTGGCTGCTCTGGGTTCACCAAACCTTGTTTTCCTTTCTCCCTGGGGACAGAGCAAGATTAAATTTCCCCTCCTCCTTTCCAGTTATGGAGAGCTGTAATAACAAGTCTTGCCAATGGAATGGGGGTAGGAGAACATATGCTACTTCCAGGTCAGGCTCCTAAAAGCCTTCCTGTGCAACCCTCCCCGCCTCTCTCTCTCTTTGCTGGTACAGACGAGGATAAGGCCCTGGAGTCAGACAGCCACCTGAGGGGCTGTGTGGAGAGCAGCACCTCACCCTCCACCCACATCAGACTGTGACTCAAGCCAGAAAAAATCCCTCTGGCAAACCACAGCAGGACGAGATGAGCACAGGAGAGAAGTGACCACTTTTCAAGGAGTAACGAAAGAGAATAGACAGCTCCGGAATTTGAGGCTTTGAAGGGCTGGAAAAGACAGTTGCCTCTAGACCCCAGACAGTAAGGGGAAAGACTGAAACAGGCTTTGAACAACAAAGGCCCAGTCAGTTTTCTCAGTAGTATAAAGTGACCCAGATTAAGAGTGAAGCCTTCAGTTTAGATGGCCTTAGGGTAGCCATCATTAAGTTGAAGAAAAATGGAACGAAGGCCCACCCGTGTTCACAGCAGCTATCCACAACAGCCAAGAGGAGGAAGCAGTACAAGTGCCCATGGATGAATAAATGGATAAACAATACACACACTCACACAATGAAATGTTATTCAGCCTGAAAGAAAGGAAATCCTGCCACAAAATACAACATGGATGAACTTTGAGAACATTATGGTACGGGAATTAAGTCAGTCACAAAAGACAAATACTATATGATACCATTTATATGGGGTTTCTAGAGTAGTCACATTCATAGAAACAGAAAGTAAAATGGTGGTTGCCAGGGACTAGGGAGAGGGGAAAATGGGGAGTTGTTGTTTAATGGGTGTAGAGTTTCAGTTTTGCAAGAAGAAGAGTTCTGAAGATTGGTTACATAACAATGTGAATGTACTTAACACTACTGAACTGTATACTTAGAAATAATTAGGATGGAAATTTTTATGTGTTTTGTTTTTTGTTTTTAACCACAATTTTAAAAAATGGAATGGAGAGCGTTCTGAACTGAATGTTTGTGTCCCCCGAAAATTCCTATTTTGAAGCCCTAACACCCAAAGTGGTGATATTATGAGTTGGGGAGCTCAGGAAGGTAACCAGGTTTAGATGGGGTTATGAGTGTACAGCCCTCATAACGGGACTCACATCCTGAAAGAACAGGATGAGAGACAAGAGCTCTCTCCTCCGGCTCACACATGGAGGGGAGGCCATGAGGGCACACAGCGAGAATGCAGCTGGTTAAGAGCAAGGAAGTGGGTCCTCACTAGGAATCGAATCTGCCACACGTTGACCTTGGACATCCCAGCCTCTGGAACTATGAGAAATAAATGTCTGTTGTTTAAGCCAATCAGTCGACAGTATTTTGTTATAGTAGCCCAAGGCAAAGAAGAAAAAAAATCCCCAAAACCCAACAAACTGAGCTTGAGAAATATGTCAAGAAAGGAATTCTGGACACTGGCATATGCAGCTGACTAGAAGCAAAGGGATCAGAGACCTCAATTACTATGGGATCTGCACTGCCAAAGAAACCACAAACTCGGTCTGAAGAAGCCTTTGTTGTGATGCAATAAAATTCATACTTTATGGCAAGACAAGAAAATTTAAACATAAAATTCTTCTCTGCCTATTTGGGCCTCCTCCCTCCCCTTTACTGTGTATTGTGTATCTGCATTAACCAGACCTCCTTAGGAGATGACCTTCCTTCTTAATCTTGTAAGGGGCCCTGATGACCCATGACCCACAACTCACTTTGCACGTGTAGAGCTGGATTGTGTAAACTGTCAATAATCATCATTTGACATATAACCCTTCATCTCAAAAACTTACATAACTGTGCTTTGACCTCAGAACAGTCCTCAGAGCTTCCTGAAAGACTGTCACCCAGGTTATAACCTCAGGTTGGCTCAAATAAAATTTTCCATTTCTTTCTTAGATCGACTATTGATTAATTTTTTTCATTGACAATTGCTTTCAAGTTGTAAAAACAACCTTTTGCACATACGACACCAAAAGCACAAGTAAAAAAAAGACAAAATAGGTAAAATGAACGGCATCAAAATTTGCAACTTTTATGCTTCAAAGGATGCCATCAAGGAGGTGAAAAAACCCACACACAGAATGGAAGAAATTATTATTTGCACATCATATATCTGATAAAGGACTTATATTCAGAACATAAAAAGAACTCTTAGAACTCAACAATAAAATGATAAATAACCCAGTTAAAAATGGGCAAAGGATTGGAATAGACATTTCTCCAAAGAAGATATACAAATGGCCAATAAACATATGAAAAGATGCTCAATGTCTTTAGTCATTAGGAAAATGCAAATCAAAACCTCAGTGAGGAAACCATAAACAAAATAGAAAAGACAACCTACAGAATCAGAGAAAATATTTGCAAACAATGCTACTGACAAGGGATTAATTTCCAAAACACACAAACAGTTCATATAGCTCAATATCAAAAAAAACAAACAACCCAGTCAAAAAATGGGCAGAAAACCTAAACAGACATTTCTCCAAAGACATACAGATGGCCAACAGGCACATGAAAAAATGCTCAACACTGCTAATTATGAGAGAAATGCAAATCAAAACTACAAGGAGGTATCACCTCACTCTGGTCAGACTGGCTATCTTCAAAAAGTCTACAAATAATAAATGCTAGAGAGGTTGTGGAGAAAAAGGAACCCTCCTACACTGTTGGTAGGAATGTAAAATGGTACAGCCACTATGGAGAACAGTGTGGAGGTTTTTTAAAAAACTAAAAATAGAGTTACCATATGATCCTGCAATCCCACTCCTGGGCATATATCTGGAGAAAACTATAATTTGAAAAGATACATGCACCCCAATGTTCATGGCAGCACTATTTACAATAGCCAAGACACAGAAACAACCTAAATGTCCATCGACAGATGAATGGAAAAAGAAGATGTGGTATATTTATACAATGGAACATTACTCAGCTGTAAAAAGAATGACATAATGCCATCTGCAGCAACATGGATAGACCTAGAGATTATCATACTAAGTGAAGTAAGCCAGACAGAGAAAGACAAACATATCATATTGCTTATACGTGGAATCTGAAAAAAAAATAAGATACAAATGAACTTATTTAAACAACAGAAATAGACCCAAAGACATAGAAAACAAACTTATGGTTACCAAAGGGGAAAGGGGGGGTAGGAGGAATAAATTAGGAGTTTGGGATTAACACATCCACACTACTGTATATAAAATAGATAACCAACAAGGACCTACTGTATATAGCACAGGGAACTATACTCAATATTCTGTAATAACCTATAAGGGAAAAGAACCTGAAAAAGAATATAGATATATAGATACATAACTGTATATATATCTGGATCACTGTTAATCAACTACACTTCAGTTAAAAAAAAAAAACAACACAGTGAGATACGACTTTAGATACACTAGTACTGTTATGATCACAAAGACAATAACAAGTGTTAGCAAGAATGTAGAGAAATTGGACTCTTCATACACACACAGCTCGAGAGATTGTAAAATGGTATAGTGGCTTTGGAAAACAGTTTAGCAGTTCCTCAAAAAGTTAAATATGGAGTTACCATTTGACCCAGCAATCTGCTCCTATGTATATACTCAAGAGTAATGAAAACATATGTCCCCACAAAAACTTGTACTTGAATCTTCTTAGTAGCATTATTCATAATAGCCCAAAATTGGAAACAGCCTAAATTTTTATCAACTGATGAATGGATAAACAAAATGTGGTATATTCATATAAAGAAAGACTATTCAGCCATATAAAGAAACAAACTATTGATACATGTAACGACCCGGATGAACCTTAAAAACAAGTGAAAGTTGCCAGACACAAAAAGTCACATCTTATATGATTCGATTTATACGAAATGTCCAGAACAGGCAAATCCACAGAGATAGAAAGTAGATTAGTAGTTGTCAAGGACTTGGGAGAGACGGAAAATGGGGAGTGAGAGCTACAGGATATGGGATTTCTCTTTGGGGTGATTAAAATGCTCAGGAACCAGTGGTAATAGCTGCACAACTCTATGAATATACTAAAAAGCACAGAATTGTATACTTCAGAAGGGTGGACTTTATGTAGTATGTGAATTATACCTCAAAGCTGTTAAGAGAAAAAGTCAGAGGAAAGGATCAAAATAAAATGGTACGTTTGTAAAAAACAAACAAACAAAAATAACAATCTTGGTCCCCTAAGCTTGCTCCAGGAGGACGCAGGCTGGGAAGCTCAGGCGCCGCCTTCAGATGTGGCCAAGGAGGATAACGGACAAGAAGAACCCTGTGTGAGCTGAGCCGAGCCAGGGGCCAGAGAACAGTGCAAAAGGAGTTATCTTAGAATTAGAACCGGGGTTTAATCACAAAACCTCCCTTCATAGTGCCTGCTCAGCAGGACCCCAGAATTTCTACAATCCAGTGCCTGCCATGTATTTTCCATTTTCCCCCTTTCTAAGCAGAGGCTGTTGCTGTGATCAACCAGTCTGGTCCACCGTGGTATATACTGTGTGGGGTGGGAACATACTTGTCTTTCTCAGTTCGACAGTGCGTTGCTGGGTTCCCTCAAAAGCTGACTTCTGAGATAAGGATTTAGGAACAGGGAGTTTATTTGGGAGGCAACCCTAGGAGTGGGGAAAGTCAGACCAGAAAAAGAGAAAAGCCAATAAAGAGTACAATGATGAGCAAGTTACTACGGCAGGAAATTGGGGCTCAGTCCTGCCAGGGAACCTCGAGGAACGTACATTAGAACTGTGCCACCCAGGGATGGGGAAGCAAAGATTACTGACTGACGATCCCTCAGTAGTTGAGGGTTAATTCTTAGGTTGTGTTAAGCCACGGTTTGCTATAGTGGTTAGCGTAGCCTGACCTGACTAATATACAGCACATCTCTCTACTGAGCTCCAGATCCGCTGGCTATGACAATAACCATCCCAGTGTTTAAGTGATCTCCTCCTAACCTAAAGAATCAGGCCAGAAAACAGCCTGGATGCAACATTCACAGATCAGTTTCCAGATTATCCAACTTTTCTAGATGAATAGAGGGCCTCGATTTTAAAATAAAAATGTTTAGCACCCCCAAAAATGGGATGAAAAACCCCGCAAAACTATACAAAACAAAAACATAATAATGATATTCTCACAATCCATTACATTCTTTTTGGCAGTCTTAAACGCTGAGGTACACACACCCTCCCCTGCTTTCTAACAAGGTCGATAAAGTTGACAAGTTACCTTTCATGTCTAGATTGACCCAATGAGTGGTAACAAGAGATGCACAGGCAATGGGAATAGGAAAGAGGAAAGGGGTGAAAGTACTGCTCGTACGTATCGTCTAGAAAGAAGAGGACACTCTCCGAGTACCTGATTTGCACTTAGATTTTCACATCTTGGTGGCATGCTTGGATGCCGCTAAGGAACACTTCTCAATCTGTTCCCTCCTCTCCCTGTTTCCCCCTCTTAACCTGAGGCTAGACTGTGAAGGATGCTACCAGAGAAGCAGCTTCTCAAGATCCTGGAAGGAGGAGGCAAGCTGGGTGCCAGGTGTGGAGCCATCTTCCCCTGGAGCCATGGTTCCCAAGCCTGGCTTGTCAATGAGAACCCAGGTGGGTTTTAACACTACACGTTCCCAGGTCCCACCTCCGAGATTCTGACTGGTAGGCCTGGTGTGGGCTAGAAAACTGAAGTGCCCAGTGGGGACTGGTGCTGTGGCTCTTCCATGGCTATTAGAATAGAGGTGTACAATAAATGTTTTCTTGTCTGTCTCGTTACAAGGTTGACAGCATCTTGAGAACAAAGGCCTTGTCTTTTCATCTTTGTGGTGTTAGTAGCTAGCAGAGACCATGATGTTGCTGAGTGTTCAAGACATGTTTACTGAGCAAAACAAGAAATTGCCATCTTGCTGTTTTTAAATTTTAGACTGTACTTCTACCTAGGCATATGAGTATAATTTAGTAGCAGCAAATATATAATTGCAATGTCAGATTTTCTCCTAAAATGTGCCCTCAGCAAAGAGTGAGGGTATCCTCTATTATTTAAGAATCTGATACCCTGCCTTTTATGAGAATCTATCCTAGTTAAGATTGAAAACAACCTGGAAAATACATGAAACATTATCTTTCCCAAATCATTATTTAGTTTAGCATTCTACAGCCTTAAAGATCATCACCACATAAAGCTCTCTCAAATGACTTCACACAGTCATGTGGCATTGTGCTGCCATTTGCCAGTTGCAGGGACTGATTTGCACAGCTTAAACAGGTACATTCAAATACTGATACCCCCTTTTAAGCTTATACTGCATCCTTTGCTTCTTGGTTTCTTCTTCTATTTCATTAAGCAGCCAGGACAAATGTAAAGTGTCAAACTCCCAAACTTTAAAAATGTTTTCAGATTTAAGTAACATAAGCAGAGAACAATAAAACTACTGGTCTTTTCCAACAAATATGGATTCAATAAGACCTATATTTTGGTACTAACACTGTAAGTTACATTTTAGTAGACTGTAGACATCCGTAGTAGACATCCTGAGTGTTTTAGCATTTTTTTCTATTCTGACTGCCCATAACAAGCTTTTACACCACAGAAATCATATTGACTGGTTCTCTCCCAGCCCCTTGTGCATTTGAATGGTGGGTATATGGCTTATGATATGCCCTCGCAGGTATATGCTCACCACATGGATAAACTTTAACCTCAACTTAAAAAACAGTTTGTGGAACTGGCACAGCTACATGGAACAATTAAGTGTGTGGGCCTTATTTTTTAAAAGAATTCTCTACTTCTATGCAATGTATGTAAAGTCACACACACACACACACACACACACACACGCCCCTCTCTGCGAGATTCCCTGCAGCCTTGGCGGCCAGCCATTCTGATCCAGCAGTTCACACTGACACCCTTAAGGGAGATTATAATTCAAAGAAAAATTCCTTCACAAGTCAATCAGACTTTAGTCACTTGAGACATGAGAGAGACAACGAGACAGAGAAAACAAAAGCAGACATATCAGAGAGTTCCTAAAAATGATGCTGCAAGGTATTAAACATCTCAAAGACAATCTTGACATGGTCTTAGAGAATGGGCCCAGAACATCTGGATGATGACGGCTCACTGAAGGACTCCTATTCTAGGGGACAAAAGCCAAAGGAAGAAAAGTCTGAACTGGGGAGTGAGGAGTAGGTAAGGTGTTTCCAGAGGAAAATTCAGAGTATCCTTATTTTATTTTAGTTGAATACACGATTAAGTATTCCCTTTTCATACGTAACCCTTCTTACCTGCTTACTAATGAAGAACCTGACATGCTTTATGTATCTAGAGACATTTTCTGAAAGAGTTCTGCATTTGGCAATTAACTGTATACTTTCCATCAGGAAGATTAACAGGCTTCTAATTAGGGAGAGTGAACTTAAGATTCTGAAAACTGTTGGCCACAAAATTAGATGAGCAACTGCTTGAAGCAGATCCAACTTTTTCTTAAATTGTAGAGTGACCCAGAGTAAGTGCTATGAAAAATGAACACATGAGCTAAGTGGAACCTGAAGAGTGTTTGCTTTGGTTCCCACCACCAAGGAGATGATAGATGGACAGTGGTAACTGAGGGCACACTTAACTGCCAGCCCAAGAGCAAAACCAACATGTACCATATTCTTGCGCTTTTCTGTAAGTGGTATTACAGCTATTACAGTGATGTCAAAATAAAAGTTTAAAAAAAAAAACGTAAAAGGACAACTTGAATGGAGGAATAAAGATCACACAATTGGTGGGAGCTATGATCTGGGGAGAAATTGTAAGAACTTCTACAAACTACAGAGCTTGACCAAGAGTTTACAGCTCACTAGGTACATGTGACTAAGTACTGTCTTTTAAAACCCTGCCATCCTTTTTGTCCATCTCTTTGAAATCCACTGAGCTCAAGACTTTTCTCATAAAGAGCTACCTCCTATTTAGATCGATTCACCAGGGTACTCTGTCTGCCTGTGTAAACAAACTATTATTTCCCAGCACCGACAAATCTACTAGTACTTACAACTGACATATGACTTGTTCTTTGGTATATTTCTTAAGCGATTCTTTGTCCTCATTATAGTCCTGGACAGGCCAACCACTGGAATGCCCACCAAGCACATAACTCCGCAATCCCTTGTACGTAAACTGCTGTACACGGACGACTGGCTGGGCCAGATATTGGAACCTGACCAAAGAGCAGTCAGCCCATAAACTGGCCAGAGGTCTCTAAGCTGGTCTTGCATAAATCTTCTAATAGCAATGACAATATCTAACTGGGCCTCTCTTGAGGGTATTTGAAATGGACACAAGAGGGAGAGCTGAACTACTGAAGAGAGGTGAACAAGCCTCAAAGACACACAAACACACAAATAAATCAAAGACAGAGAAAATATCTGAGTCACAACAATGGGAGAGCAGGTCTGAAAATGAATATACTTCTGATGCTACGGTGGCAATGAGATAATATAGCTGCTATTTTATATCTACAAACTCCTATCCCCCAAATTATGTTCCAGTCACACCAAAATGCAGCTTTCCCACATACCCTAGCAGGCCTGGCTTAAGGTCTCTTTCAGGTAACTTGAGCGAGTCTCATTATAACTTTAAAAAACCTTTACAGTTGTCATCCACCTTGTAGCATTCACTGCTTCATCCTGGAGCAGAACCGTGTTTTGGCTGATAGCTCAAGGATCCTAGACAAATGCAGGAACCTGATGATGATGATGATAATGGCCCATATTCACTTATAACAATTTCAAAATCCAAAAAGCTCTTTAAAAAGGCAAGGTTTTCATAGGTAATCTGGCAGCAGACTCTGACCTAAATTGATGTGAGTCTTTATCCCATTTAGTGTGAAGTTTTGTAAGTTTCACAAAATAATTAAATAATTAAAGCGTTTGACTACAGAGTGCTGTCTCAGACACTGCTAGTGGGTTTCATAATATACGACACATGCATTGTAGTACTTTCTTAAAATTGAAACAAAAAAATCTGAATTCCAACATGCATTTGGGCCCCAAGAGTTTCTGAAAGGAATTATAGACCTATAATAGTTAACACTTAAACGGCATTTATTATGTGCCGGGTTCTATCCTAAGCACTTTACTGGATTAACTCATTTAATTTTCACAACAGCTGTATGAAACAGATAGAATAATTCTCACCATCGTACCATGAGGAAGCCAAGGCACAGAGGAGTCGGGTAATATGCCTGGCTAGTAGGAAGTGGAGATGGAACCTCAACCCAGCCAGACTAGCTCGGGGACTCTTGCTCTTCATCATTATGATAATTCATTCAATACCCAATACATTCTTGTGGTCATTTTAAAAAGGTAGAGCTCTTGATGCATTTTCCTGAACTTGTTCCATGTCTAGCACATGGAAATATGGAAATATGTTCCATATTTCATGATATAACGTGAAACCGTATTTTATGTATGTACATATTCTACAATAAATCAGCCAGCAGCTAAATTCGTTCATCATGGCTGAGTTAGTGGGCCAGCCCATAATTTGCAGCATCTCACAGGTGGTACCTGAAAGGTTATCCATTTACTCATTAGATGCTTGAATTCCTTATATAATTTTTTTCTAGATGAACTTGAAGACCTCTAAAGCCTATAGGCAGCCTACTCATCTCTAGGCAGCTCTAGCCACTAAGAAGTCTTGCTTGTACTGATTCTAAATATGCTTCCCTGAACCTTCAATCCATTGATTCTAAAGAATATAGAACAAGTCTAATTCCATATCTATAATTGAGCCCTTCAAAATGATTGCAGATAACAATCTCTCTAATTACTTTTTCTGGAAATGGTTCAAGGAAAACACAGGCAATGTTTTAAAAATATACAGCAAAAGTTGGTGTTATTTAAACAACAAGAAAGAATAGCTTAAAAAACAAAATGTTGACTTCCAGGCTTCCATACGATAATGGCAGCTGCTTATATCCAAATCTCTCAACACATGCTCCAGAGACCTTAGAGATAAACAAGAAGAGCAAATAAACCTGTAAGACAAAACTGAAAGCTAGCTAAGAGAAAGACAGAATACTACAAACTTCAATTTCCGCGTAAACAGACATTAGAAACCAGCACAGCTAATCTAGAGCCCATGCTGGAACAGGAAGATCAGTGGAGACTGAGTGAAAAGGAGGAGAGGGCAATGGGTTCCTCATGATGGAGGAACACAGATAAAACCACCCTTACGAGGAGGGAATCCCACATGGAGCGGGGAAATATTGAGAACAGCCTTGAGACCTCATCAAAGCAGTGACTACTGGGGAATAGAAAGAGGAACCTGAAAGTTCCTGGGACCAGAGATGGCAGGCTTGGGAAGGGTCCTGGAGTGGATGGAGGTGACTTACAAGGGGCAAGAGTCCCTTGGAGCGTTGGCAATCAGGAGAAGGAGGCAAGCAGTATATTAAAGATCCTACAGCACAAATGAGAAACACAAAATCAGAACACATCACCTGCCCCCCTTAAACCTTAGGAAAAAACTCTATTAAGTAAAATGCACTGAGCTGAGATTACTCTGAACTAAAAACTAGTACACCATCCAAACCTCTGACCACCACCTTAATAGAATAACTACTACTGATTCAGGAAAAGATAAGACATTTCAGAATGAATGGAAATAATATGCATTATTAGTACAAAACTACCACAAGAATCAAAATACCTTAGTTGATAAAACCCCCACCCCACCTCCCCCTAAAAAAGCCCACAAAGCAGAAGAAATCTGTATTTAATACGCTCACTTAAATTAAATATTCTTAAACAAACATTTGTACGTATGAAGAACCATTCCAAATCAGAATTCAAAAACTCAGAATAGAAAAATATAAAAAAGAGGAAGATGAACATCCAGAGATGACTCAGGGAAGAAAATAGGGGAAGGGAGGGAGACAAAATAATTTCAGAAATGAACATTTAAATCTGGGGGCCCCAAGAGAGGACAGACAGGAATGAAAATATAATAAAGGGTACTAAGGGGAGGAATAAAAATGCCAAGAGAATAAAAACAAAACACAAAAGAGCTAAAAAGTCTCAGAAAAAAATTGGTTGCTATAGAATCTAGGCAAAGAAGACCTAACATACATGTAATTGGAATTTCTGAAAAATAAAAACAAAACAAAGAACAGAATATGTGAAACTATAATTCAAGAAACATTTCCAGAGAGAAATGAAGTCTTCTATTGATACATTTCAAAGAGCTCACTAACATCTAAAAAAAATGACCAAGGATAATCAACTAAGATATAGCCTAGTAAAAGTATTACACTTAAACCACAAAGCGAAAAATCCTTCTGGGCCTTCAGGCAAGAAAATCAAATCACCTACAAAGCAAAGGATATCAGGATGGCATTAGATTTGTCAATAGCAACATGCAAAGCAAGATGACAGGAAAGAAAGTATAAGGCTAGGTCTTTATATCCAGTCACGCTGTTCTTCAAGTATCAAAGCTATGAAAAATATTAATAGCTTTAAACCTGCACAAACTCAGTACAGTACTCAGGAACCCCTCCCAAGGAATCTGTTAGAGGAGACCTTCATTCAACCAAGAGATGACAGTGATACTCTGGCAAAAGGACTGATGGTGAGCCCTGAATATATTTAATTTTAGGTCTAAGACCAAAACAAAGGAAGGTATAAAAGTAGAAGAAGAGTATATAAATGTAAGTGTTATTTGTCCTGACAAAGTATAAATAATATAACAAATTTTTAATAGTAAAGAGAAGGGAGAAAAGGGAAAGTAGCATATGCTCATTGGTTACCAAATGGGTAATGAAGTACAGTCAAAGGATATTATTTAAAGCTCCCAAGGGAAGATAAAGGGGGCTGCAGGCATTATAAAAGGTATTTATAGGTAAGCCCTAGAACAGGCGTCATCAAACTACAGCCAGCAGATCAAATCCAGCTCACTACCTATTTTTTAAGTAAAGCTTCACTGGGAAACAGCTACACCTATTCTTTTACATATTGTCTACGGCTTCTTTATTCTGTCCACATCATAGACATATTGATGCAGTCATATTGTCTACATTAGCAGAGGTGAGTAGTTGCAACAGAGACTATATAGCCCACAAAAGCCTAAAATATTTACTATCTGGACCTTTATACAAAAAATTTGCCAACCCCTAATGTATAACAAGAACGCAAACCTTCCTAAATGGCAAACAAACAGAAAAAGAAACAAAGTTTTTTAAAAAATGAAACACTTAAAAAAAAAAAAAAGAAAGAAACACTTGACACCAAGCATATTGGTAATACCAATAAACATAAATGTGCTTAACTCACATTAAAAGAAAAAATTTTCAGGTTACTTGTAAGACAAAGCAAAGTAAAATAAAAACAACTTTATGCTGTATACAAGAGAACAAATTGCAATCAAAAGGCTGAACATAAAGGAAGAGGCAGATATATTAGGCAAATATAAATAATATGAAATCAGGAGTTGTGACCTTGATACCAGGCAAGGTAAAATTCAGGCCACACAGCATTAACACAAACTGCAAATGCTAAAGCCACAGCAACTACCTTGATAAAGCAGAAACTTTATGCAAAGTTTCTGATGTGAGAAATGCAAAGAGAAAACAACAGACACACAATAATAATACTTTAACAAACCACTTTCAGCCAAAGACACATCAAACAGACAAAAGGTAAATAAAGATATAGAAGACCTTATAAGGTACAGTTTATAGGTGTGTGTGTTTGTGTGTGTGTGTGTATCTGTGTGTGTGTGTGTATCACATCCTGATTATAAAGAATATAACTTCTCAAGCAAAGATGGGCCAGTAATGAAATTGTTCTAACATGAGGCCACAAAGAAAAAAAACTCATGAAGTTCCTTAAAGTAGAAATAATACAAACAACATTCTCTGACCACAATGCAGTAAAACCAGAAATGAATAGCACCATTGAAAAACAAATAATTTTCAAAAGGTCCTTCTACCTGGAGGTTAAAAAACTCTCTAAAACCTTGAGAGAAAGGGGATGTACAAACCAAAACTGCAGAATTTATAAAAAACATATAAATAATGAGAACACTACATATAATAATTACAGGATACCATTAAAACAGTGCCAAAGAGCATATACATTATGCTATCTTTTGCATAAGAAAGAGGGGAGGTGCGCATGCACGTGTGCACAAACACCCACACATGTGTTTTTGATTATTTTTGCTAAAACGAGGAACATAGGAAGGATAAATCAGAAACCAAGGTTTATGAAAGGGATAGGAGAAAACAGAATGGAAAGTGAAGGGATATGAGTGTAACTTCTTTGGTATAATAGTTTCGACTTTTGAAATATGTTTTACAAATTCAGAAAACAAAACTAATCAAAAGGCAAACTCTAAAAGTGTACACAAACATAGGTTTAAAGACCTGTTTCCTAACTGTATACCAAATCAGTAATATGACCACACAAAGAAAAGAATTAATTCAAATAACTTTTGAACATGCACTCTGACCATATATACCTTAGTGGAATATACTCTAAACCCAAAAAGAACTGCAAAGAAGGCTTAAATATTACTTAGTTTCTTTGTGGTTGCTGTTATTGGCAATGGTGTTGGGGTAATAATTCTGAAACTATTTTGGAGAATCAACTGAGTTCATAAACACAAGGAGTCCCTGTGAACACCTTCATATACAAATGAAGTAAGTAAGTTTGGAGAGTCATAAGTATCTTCTCACCCTCACTTTCCTATTGGCTAGAAAACTTTTGAAAAGTACATAAATGGTTGTACAACAATGTGAATGGGTTATATTTTTTCAAATTTGTATATTATTTTTTATTGTGGTAAAAAATGCATATCATAAAATTCACCATCTTAACCATTTCTAAGTGTACATGCAATAGTATTAAATGTGTTCAAATTGTTGTGTGACCAGTCTCCAGCACTTCATCTTGCAAAACTGAAACTGAACTGCAAAACTGTTTTCCATGGTGGCTGCATCATTTTATATTTTATATTTCCAATAATCCACAAGGATTCCAGGTGCTCCAATTGCTCCCCACCCTTACAAACACTTGTTCTTTTCTGTTTTTTTGTTTGTTTGTTATGGTAGCCTCCTAACATTTGTGTGGTGATATCTCATTGTGTTTGATTTGCATTTTCCTAGTGATTAGTGATGCTGAGCATATTTTTTTTTTTTTTTTTTTTGGCTGTGTTGGGTCTTCGTTTCTGTGCGAGGGCTTTCTCTAGTTGTGGCAAGCGGGGGCCACTCTTCATCGCGGTGCGCGGGCCTCTCACTATCGCGGCCTCTCTTGTTGCGGAGCACAGGCTCCAGATGCGCAGGCTCAGTAGTTGTGGCACACGGGCCTAGTTGCTCCGTGGCATGTGGGATCTTCCCAGACCAAGGCTCGAACCCGTGTCCCCTGCATTGGCAGGCGGATTCTCAACCACTGCGCCACCAGGGAAGCCCGCTGAGCATCTTTTCATGTGCTTGCTGGCCATTTGTGTATCATCTTTGGATAAATGTGTATTCAAGTTCTTTGCCCAGTTTTTAACTTGATTATTTTGTGTTGCTGAGCTGTAGGAGTTCTTTATATATTCTGGCTATTAACTCCTTTTCAGATACATTATTTGCAAATATTTTCTCTGATTCCACATATTAATTTTTCACTCCATTGCATCCTTTGATGCTCCGAAGTTTTAAATGTTGATGTAGTCCAAATAAATAAATACATACATAAATAAATCTATCATCTTGCTAATTATATTCTCTTTGTCTCATCTATTCTTTGTTCCCTGTTTCTTCTCTTCCTGTCTTCTTTTGGATTATTTATGATATCATTTTACCTCCACAACTTACTTATTAGTTTTAGTTTTGTCTCTTTTATTTTCTAGTGGTTGTTCCAGCATTTACATCTTTAATTGATTACAGTCTACCTTCAAATAATACCATACCACTTCAGGTAGAGTGCAAGGCCATCACAGTTAGTCTGGGGATTGGCACTGCTTTTGTGATCTTTACCCTTAGTGCAGCACAGACTTCAAATTCTTTCTGTGCTGAGCTGTCATTACCCTGTGCTTCGTGTGGCGGTGTGGGGCAGAGCTGGAACGTTAGCCTCGGAGTTTCTGCTCCACCTTCAGCTTTCAGCAGTTCCTGCATACCCGCACCAGCGGGGTCTCATTCCGCACGCCAGTGCCTTCCCCAGTGGCAGACTGCTACTGCGTGTTACTGGTGTTAGGTTTATTTTGGGGCCAGGTTGGTTCTTGGTATCCTGGTCTTAGGCAGGCGCTGTGTACCTACTCTTGGAGGGGACAGAACAGAGAGCTGTAAGGCTTCCTGTCCCTCCCACCTGTGGCAGCTGAACCCTGCCATGTATCTGTGGTGTGTCTCAGGCAGGAAGGGTCTTTCTCTCCCTTTCCCAGCAGCACGGACCTCTGCTTTGTATTGGGTCAGAATCCTGGACCCGAGAGATTTTCCTGCCCCTTCCCTTAGGAGATGATGGCTTTTGTTTCTACTCTCCTCCCAAAAGCAGCATCTTTTTGCCTGGCTCCTTTGGGAAGAAAGGAAGGAAGATTCTCTAACCTCCTCCTGAGGCAGAAGGGTTTTTTTTGCTTCTAGCCTTCCTCCAGAGGCCCCGGGGATGAGAGGGTTTGTGGCCCTGGCCCCAGTGAGTTAAAAATTTTGCTTCATATGAAAGATGTGTCTGGAGAAGCAGCAGGGCTTCGTGCCTAGTACCCAGCAGCAATCCCCCCTCAGGCCTGCATGACTGATGAGGGCAGGCGAGGCATCTGTGGAGACCCAAGGAGGAAGGGCTTACAAGTAAGAACTCCCCTTGTGCTTGGGGCTCCCAGTTATTCTAAACTGACACCCTATCCCATATTTGGACTTCAAGGAATTTAACATTTTTTAGTTATTTCCTCTTACTTGCTTCTAGGGCAGCCACCACTTCCTCTCATGCTCTGTCAAAGGTGAGCAGTCTGTGTGGCTCATCTCTCCTAGGAGGGGCTTGTCACACTTTGGAATTGAGCTCCCTTGATTTCCTTGTAAACTCAGCCCTCTGATACATTCGGAAAGTTATGACTTTTGTGGGCTCTCTGGATTTTTCTCATTAGGATGAGAGTGACATGTTCTTACAGCTTTCTACATCCTAAGTGGAAGAAGAACTCAGGCTTATGTTTTGTATGTCTTTGCTTTTTTGTTTCATTTAAAAATTAAATTTTATGTTATAAAAATATTGCTCTGTGGTGGATTGAAAAACAACAATAAATCTGGTCCTTCACCACAAATAGTACGAAAAGCAGCACTGTTCCAGTGCATAAAGTAGTCATGGTTATGACAAGATTGTCCAATCTGAGGGCACACTGTTTAGCTACAAGAACATTTCTTTTGGACCTTATGACATACTTATGGATATAGCACAAGAGGTTCATACTAATTCACATTTAGCAGAGGGTAAGGCAGTAGGAGTGGTTAATAAAATATTTTCACTTCCAAAGATTTCTTCTGTAGACTATCATATAGTGCTGCTAATTTTCTCCCTTTCTAAAACAGGTTCATAGTATTTGTCCCAATTTTCCCTGATGTAAGGGTTAATTATTTAGGAATCTTTCAAAATGTCTCAGATTGCCTCTGGAAAAGGCATATCAAAATAAACCATAGGTTCTACCAACCAGCAAAGGTGCTAATTAAATGGAGACATAATGAGAAGAGAAAGTAGCCTTGAAGACACTTAGTAAACTATATCTCTAATCTCCCCTGATAAAGAGTTTAGAAGCAATCATTATTTTAAAGTATATTCTCTTATAACACTTTCATTATGGACTTATATCCCTTTGCTGCTCTTCAGTCTTTCCCAACAAAATACTGAACACCTCAAGGATGATGTTGTATCCATCTTTGTACTTCTCAGGGTCTAGCCCAGTGCCTGGCATACTTCAGGCTCTGAATGATTATATATTAAGTGAAATGAATAGATTTGATAATGGTTCTGCCTAGCTTTTTCGTGTATCTTCTTCCTCTGGGGTATATCCTTCTCTTACCGCCCTCTCCCCTTTCCTTTTTTGTGAGTGTATATATAAATCTCACAGAATCCCTATCTACCAGTGTCTGCCTGGCTCCCAGGTACTCACTACTGTTTGAAGACTCTGCTGGCAGCCCTTTTTGTCTGATCAGCTGGCCTCACATCTATAATAGGAGCCTTAGGACTGAGATACTTCTGGCTCTGTTCTTTGCTTGGATGACCTGGCAGCCTGCTTGATGGTCAGCCTTTGTAGCCAGGTAAGTTTCCCATAACCACCTCAGCGCCTGGGTGAATGGATTTCTATCTGAACCTACCTAAGTTTCCTCCTCATTGGTCACGTGCAGCCAGAGACTCACATACCTGAACCTCTGAGTCTCCTTGAGTCACAGGAGGTACTTCATCTTATGCTAATATATATTATTTAGGTTTCTATATGCAGTGATAAACCTTCCATTAGGATATATAAGGAGAATGCCATCGAAAGCAGAAACTACATTTTTTTTCTTTTCGAATCTTTCAAAATTCCTAACATAGTACTATGCCCAGAGTAGACACACAATTACTAAATGAAAGGATGAGTTGAATGCTGCATTGAAAGCTCTTCATAAGTTCCCTGCAAGAATTAAGTCAACTTACATTTATACTTTAGCCTTCCCTTACTTTTTCTCAACACCTCATTTTTACTTCTTCATGTATCTCCATGGGAAGACTAATGTGTGTTGAACGGTGATAACTGATAATCTCTTAGAGGACCAAACATATCTTGCAGTTCAATATGGTTCACATTTTCCCATAATCATATATTATGATTACTATTCTATTACTATGATTACTCACTATTCCCATACATTTTAAAGAAAAGAAACTCTTACCCAGCCTTAGCAACACTTATGGTTTGTTGCTCCATTGCTTCGTGGATACTGGTTCTGTCATGCTCTTTGAGGCTATTAAACTCATCAATACAGCAAAGGCCTGCATCTGCAAGGACTAATGCCCCAGCCTCCAAATTCCATTCTCCTGAGTCTTTTACAGCAGTTACCGTCAGACCTAAGGAAACAAGCCAGCTATGTTAGCTTTTATTTTCGAAAGCGTATCTTATAACTATGAAGGTAAATAAATTCCTATATTTTAAAGGGAAGGGGATAGAGTCAAGGCTTTAATTTCTACCAACAACACATGGCATCAGGACAGCTACTTCAGGTATCCATTCACTGGAAGATCTCGGGAGATTCTATGTTCTGAAAATCTAATATGTGTTATTGAGTATTTTGTGGCAGACAGAAGTCCCCAAATTTTCTGCCTCTCCTTGGTGGGTACGCTCACTGAGCAGTCTAAACTTTTAGACGGAGCAAACAGATCTCCAGAGATCTTATGACAATAAGTGCTGAACTATATGCTGTTTACAGAGAAGAGTCCAAAGACAGAGAACAGTAGATACTGCAGTCCAATGATGAAAACGAAACGTTTGCTGCCAGTCACAGTGTGAAGGAGAGGATTCCCTTCATAAGTATTATCAGATTTTGAGTCATCCTTTATACCAGTCAATAAAGCAGAGCTGGTCAAAAGCAAAGGCTTTGGAGCCACCTAGACTTGGATTTGAACCTTGGATCTGTCATTCTGGCTGTCATATTGTAGACAAGTTTCCTAATGCAGGCATACCTTGTTTTACTGAGCTGTGCTTCACTGCACTTCACAGATACTGTGTTTTTTACAAATTGAAGGTGTGTGGTAACCCTGAGTAGAGCAAGTCTACTGGTGCCATTTTTCCAACAGCATTTGCTTACTTCATGTCTCTGTGTCACATTTTGGTAATTCTCGCAATACTTCCAACTTCTTCATGATTATTGCATTTCTCGTGGTGACCTGTGATAGGTGATCTTTGCTGTTACTACTGTAACTGCAGGTGTGGTGGGAATAGTCAGAGAACTAGAATTAGAGGTGGAGCCTGAGGACGTGACTGAATTGCTACAATCTCATGATAAAGCTTTATGAGGAGTTGCTTCTTATGAATGGGCAAAGAAAGTGGTTTCTCGAGATGGAATCTACTGCTACTGAAGATGCTATGCAGATTACTGAAATGACAGCAAAGGATTTAGAATATTACAGAAACTTAGCTGATAAAGCAGCAACAGGATTTGAGAGAACTGACTCCAATTTTGAAGGAAGTTCTACTGTGGGCAAAATGCTACCAAATATCGTCGCACGCTACAGAGAAATCACTGGTGAGAGGAAGAGCCACTGATGCGGCAAACTTCCCTGGTGTCTTATTTTAAGAAACTGCCACGGCCACCCCAACCTTCAGCAACCACCACCCTCATCAGTCAGCAGCATCAGCATCGAGACAAGACCCTCCACCAGCAAAAAGATTATGACTTACTGAAGGCTCAGATGATGGTTTGCATTTTTTAGCAATAAAATATTTTTTAATTAAGGTATGTACTTTTTTTAGATATAATGCTATTGCAGACCTAATGGACTACAGCATAGTGTAAACATAACTTTTATATCATTGGGAAACCAAAAAATTCATGTGACTTGCTTTACTGCAGTGGTCTGGAACTGAACCTGCAGTATCTCTGAGGTATGCCTGTATATCCAGGCCTCAGTTTATTTATCTATAAAAAAAGGATAACTATAGAAAATACTTAACAGATTCTTAGATATTCAAATAGAATATAAATAAAGCTCTTTAAAAGGAGCACAATGAGTAATTATAATAACTATTGTTGACAAAAATTGATAAACCTCTGGCTAGACTGATCAAGGAAAAAAAAAGGAGGCGACACAAGTTATAAATATCAGGAATGAAAGAGGGGCCATCACTATAGGCCCTAAGGACATTGAACTAATAATAAGGAAATACAATGAATGACTCTATGTCCTAGCTTAGATGAAATGGTCAATTTCTTCGAAATATATAAACTGCCAAATTTTATCTAAAAAGGAATAGATAACTTGCAAAATCCTGCATCTACTTTGAAAATTGATTCTATAGTTAAAGACGATGCAAAACAGAAACCTACAGGCTGAGATGACTTCATGGTGAAACCTACCAAACAGTTATGGAAGAAATAATACCAATTATACCAAAACTTTCAAAAATATAGAGAAACAAGGAATACTTCCTAACTCATTTAATGAAGTCAGCATTATCATGACACCAAAAACAGATAAAGATATACTAAAACTACACACCAGTACCCCTCATTAATATAGATGCAAAAAACCGTGAAAAAATAAAAGTAAATCAAACAATACATAAAATGATAACAGATCATAACTAAATGAAGTTTACCTTGAGAATGCAAGGCTAATTCAACATTCAACTATTAATCACTGCAATTCATCATATCAACAAACTAAGGAAGAAAAAGCAAACCTCAACAGATACAGAAAAAACACTTGATAAAACTCAACAATCATTCATGATTAAAAAGAAAAGAAAAAAAATCTCTCAGAAAGCTAGGGAACAGAGGGAACTTTTTCAATCTGAAAAAGGGTATTTACAAAAATCCTGCAGCTAACATACTTAATGATAAAAGACTAAATGCTTACCCCCAAGATCAGAACATGGCATGGAGATAAGCTCTCATCACTTATTCAAAATCATACTGGAGGTTCTAGCCAGCGAAATAAAACAAGGAAGAGAAATAAACAATGTACAGATTGAAAAGGAAAAATTAAAATTGTTTATATTTGCAGAAAATACGATTACGTAGAAAATACCAGATAATCTACAAAAAAAATTCTAAAACTAATAAGTAAGTGTAGCAATGTTGCAGGGTGCAAGTCAATATACAAAAATCAACTATCTTTCTATATATTAGGAAAAAACAATTAGAAATTGCAATTTAAAAATAATATATTTATAATATTACCCCCAAATATGAATACTTGGTTATAAATCTTAAAAAAGATGTGCAAGATCTGTGTGTAAAAACTACAAAGTATTGATAAAGGAAATCAAAGATGATGTAATCAAATCAAGAGATATTCCATGTTCATGGAATGAACTGAAAACTCAATACTTTTAAGATGTTTCCCCAAACTGCTCTATAGATTCAATGCAAGTCCAAACAAAATCCTAGTGGGATTTTTGTTATAGAAATTGACAAGGTGATTCTAAAATTTATATGGAGAAGCAAAGAAAATAGAAGAATCAAACCGAAAAAGAAACTAGGAGGTCTCACATGACCCAATTTCCAGATTTACTACAAAGCTGAAGTAATCAATTTTGTGTGGTATTGGAGAAAAGATATAGACAGACAGAATAATGAAATAGAATAAGAGTCCAAAAATAGGCCCACAAATATATGGTCAAGTAATTTTTGATAAAAATGAAAAAGCAATTCGATGGAGGAAGGATACTCTGTTCCACAAATGGTGCTGTAATAATTGGATATCCTTATGCAAACAGAAAAAAAAAAACCCAATATTTCTCCATACCTCACATTTAATACAAAAATTAACTCATAATGAATTAAAGACCTAAATGAAAAATGTAAAACTTACAGAAGAAAACATAGGAAAAAAGCTATGTGAGCTCCTCTGGTTTCTGGTGCAGCACTTAAAGAGCTTAGAAGTTGCTAATCCATCCTAAAAAGTGAAAACCTAAACAAACTGAAAAATCAACAATTGTTCTAAGATCCATCAAAAAAAAATGAGCTCACAGGGCAAACTGCTCCCCCAAAATTGGAAAGACAGAATTATAACTCACCAAAACAGAAGCCTCTATGGGCACCAGCACTGGGACAGGAAGCCCTGAACTGTAACTGACAAATTGCTGGAGCCTCCGTGTGGACAACTCTGAGAATGAAAAATTCCTTAGGAACCCAGTCATGGAGGGGGTGGGTACAGACACTTTTGTGAGTTTTACCTCCAAGAGCTCTACCAGGTTCTCACATTGAATATCAACAATTTGTCTCTTGACATTGTAAACAGAGAGATTAAAAGTCTAAAAAAAAATCAAAAAGAAATTCTAGAGATCAAAATCACTAGAGATGGAGAATGCCTTTGATGGGCTCACTTGTAGAGGGGACATGGCTAAGGAAAGAATCTCTGAGAATGAGGATACTCAGTGGAAATTTCCAAAACTGAAAAGTAAAGAGAAAAACATGGAAAATAACAGAACAGAATATCCAAGAACTATGGAACAACTACAAAAGGTGTAACATACATGCAGTGTATGTAATGGGAACACCAGAAGAAGAAAGAGAGACGGAACAGAAGCAGTATTTGAAGCAGTAATGAGAAATTCCCAAAATTAATGACAGACACCAAACCATGGATCCAGAAAGCTCAGCGACTATAAAGCAGGAAAAACACTAAAGAAACCATACCTATGCATATGATTTAAACTTTAGAAAATCAAAGGTAAAGAAAAAAGTCTTGAAAAAAGCCAGAGTGGGGGAAAAACCACCTTACCTATAAAGGAGCATAAATGAGAATTATATCCAACTTCCCCTCAGAATATTTCAATACAATCTAAAAAATACATTACGGCAAGACTAGCATTCAGAAGTGAAGATAAAATCACACTAAGTTCTGCACTGGTTGGATAACATCCAGAGCAGGAGTCAGCAAACTATGATCTGTGGGCAAAATCTGGCCCAACCACCTGTTTTTGTAAAAATCGTTTTCTGAAAAAAAAAAAAAAAAAAAAAAATCGTTTTCTGGAACACAGTCATGCTCATCATTTACATATTGTCTACGGCTGTTTTCACACTACAGTGGCAGAGTCAAGTAGCTGTGACAGACATTGAATGGCCCTCAAAAATCTAAAATATTTATATCTGGCCCTTTACAGAAAAAAGTTGCTGACTCCTGATGTACAGTATTAATATCTACATTGAGACATCAAATTTTAAAAGAAATACTAATAAAAAAGAAAGTAAACAAATAATGAAGGACATGGAAATAATGCCACTTAAAAAATAGTTTACTGCATAGGCTATGATTAGCCTGAAACAAAGATTTAGAGAAGAGAAAGTAATAATTATTACATATTTAGAGAACTATCCTATGGAAGAGCAATTAGGCTAATTTGGGGTGGCTTCAAAAGAAATAACTGAGACCAACGTGCAGAATTTTACAGGGAACTACTGGAAACCTCGAGGTATTTAAAAAGGAATGAGCTACCTTGCAAAGTAATAAACTTTTCGTCAAAGTAATCTTTAAGTAAAAGTGGAAAGTCCACTTATCAGAGATAGTGTAGAAAGGTATTCATGCAATGAATAGGTGGCTGAACAACACGAAATTAGAAAACACCGAGATGAAAGAAAATGAAGATACAACATACCACAACTAATGGGATGCAGCTAAAGCAGTGCTTAGAGAGTAACTTATAGCTATAAACGTCTACATTAAAAAAGAAGATCTCAAATCAACAATCTATGCTGCCACTTTAAGACACTGGAAAAAAAGCAAACTAAACCCAAAGTAAGCAGAAGAAAGGAAATAATATATAACAGAAACTACTGAAACAGAGAATATAAAAACAATAGAGAAAATTAATGAATCCAAAAATTGACAAATTTTAGCTAGACTGACCAAGCCAAAAAGAGAGAAGAATAAAATTACTAAAATCAGGAAGCAAAAAGACGGGACGTTATTAATGACTTTACAGAAATAAAAAGTATTACAAAGGGACACAACAAATAACTGTATATCAACTAATTAGATAATTTAGATGAAATGGACAAAACTCTAAAAAGACACTACCAAAACTGACTCAAGAAGGAAAAGAAAATCTGAACAGACCTATAATAAGTAGGGATTGAATTAGTAATTTAAAAACTACCCACAAAGAGAAAACCATACACAGATGGCTTCACTGGTGAATTCTACCAAACATTAAAAGAATCAAATATGAATCCTTCACAAACCCTTCTTTAGAAGTAGAAAAGGAGGAAATACTTCTTAACTCGTTCTCTATGAGAACAGTATTACCCATACACCAAAAATCAAAGTAAAGACCAATATCTCTTATGACTACATATACAAAAATCCTCAACAAAATACTAGCAAACCAAATCCAGCAATATATAAAAAGGACTATATAACCATAACCCAGTGAGATTTATCTCAGGAATCCAAGATTGGTGGTATAACACCTGGAAATCAATTAATGTAATATCCTCATATTAATAGAATTAGGGACAAAAGGTATATGATCATCTCAATAGAGGCAGGAAAAGCACTTGACAAAATTCAACCACGCTTCATGAAAAAACACTCAAACCAGGAACAGAAGAGAACTTCTTCAACCTGATAAAGGACATCTACAAAAAACCCAGAACTAACATCATTCTTGATGTAAGACTGAATGCTTCCCTGTTAAGATCAGAAACAAGACAGGGACGTTCACTCTCACTGCTTCTATTCAACACTGTACTGGAGGTTCTAGGAAGGGCAATTAGGCAAAAAAATGAAATAACAGACATCCAGAGGGAAAGGGAGAAGTAAAACTATCCCTGTTTGCAGATGACATGATCTTACATATAGAAAATCCTAAGGAAACCACTAAAAACCACAACAAATGAGTTCATCAAGGTTGAAGGATACAAAATCAATTTTTAAAAATCCATTGTATCTCTATATACTTGCAGTGAAGAATACGAAAATATAATTAAGAAAGTAATTCCATTTACAAAGCATCAAAAAGAATAAAATACTTAGGAATGAATTTAACAAAAGAAGTATATAAAACTTATACTGTGAAAAGTACAGAACGTTGTTGAAAGAAATTTAAAATGACTTAAATGAAAAACACCCCATATTCACTGACTTTTTTTGCTTGTGCTTTTTATCATCTCTCAAAAATACCGCCTAATCAAGGGCCAGAAGATTGATTCCTGTGTTTTCTTCTAAGAGTTTTATACTTTTAGCACCTTACGTTGATGTCTTTGATCCAGTTTGAATTATTTTTTGCATATGGTGTGAATAGGGATCCAAATTTATATTTTTGCACGCGGATGTCCAATTTCCCAGCAGTAACTTTTGAAAAGACGATTCTTTCCCTAATGAATTGTCTTGGAACCCTTATCAAAAATGAATTGACCATAAATGTATGCGTTTATTTCTGGACAATCAACTCTGTCCTATTGGTCTATATCGTTATGCCATTACCATATTGGACTTCATCAAAATTAAAAGCTTTTGTGATGCAAAAGACACCCCCAAGAAAATGAAAAGATAACCTACACTACAGGAGAAAAATTTTGCAAACCTGGTAAATACAAGTCTCTTATCAGAGACTATATATTCTATATATATTTAGAATATATAAAGAACTCACAATCTAATTATAAAAAAGACAAATAACCCAATTTTTTAGATGGCTAAAGGAGCTGAAAAGACATTTCTCTACAGAAGATATACAAATGGCCGATAAGCAAATGAAAAATGCTCAACATCTTTAGCCACCAGGGAAATGTAAATCAAAACCACAGTGAGAACCACTTCTCACAGCACCCATAGGTATAATCAGAAAGACAAAGTAACAAGTGTTGGTGAGGATGTGGAGAAATTGGAAAGCTTATACACTGTTGGTGGGAATGTGAAATGGTGCAGCCACTCTGGAAAACAGTCTAGTAGCTTCTTGTTACCACATGATCCAACAACTCCACTCTTAAGCATATACCCAGAAAAATGAAAACATATGTCCCCCACAAAAATTTGTATACAAATGTTGATAGCAATATGTCTGTTATTTAAAAAAAATCACTGTGTAATCATACCAGGGGTATTTGGAGATAGATTCTTTGCATGCTGGATTCAAGGCCTTAACAGGCACAAATTCTACCAACAAGACCTACCAATTAATTAGCTATTAGTTCATTGTGAAATCTTTCCACTTCCTATCCTTTCTAGTTTTCTACCTTTTCTAAATAACCTTGCATATAAGGCCTCCAATCTCAGGAAGCTGACTTGCCTAGCTTCCGTCAAGCGTGACTCCATCTAACGTCATTTGTCTCTATAGTAACCGACTAAAAAAGCTGCTGTGCTTAGCAGAGGCTTTGTGCAAGCAGTGGTCCAGACTAGAGATGTTTTAAAGACTTGAGTCCCCTCTCTACTTACCACTGAATTCTTCCTGGTACTAGGAAAAGGAGAGAGCCTCTGACAAACAGGAGAGGTGGAGGGTGAAAGAGAAAAGGACAGAATGTAAAACATGAAGGACAGTGGACTACAAGTAGAGACTGAGTTCAAAAGGAAACGAGTTTAGAAGGAGCTTCATTTATAAGAGGACTAAGAACACATGGTTAAAAACTAGATACAAGAAACAGAATGTAATTATCAAGCATTTCCATCCATATTCTTCTGGTCAGAAACAATACCATGATGTTGATATCAGCAGATTGTCCACAAGAAACATGATTATGGTGCTTCAGAAAGCTGACTAATATTGATAGCAATCCAAAAGGTGTTTAACAGTATAGTCCAGCTATGGATAAGGGGCCAAACACAGCTTATCTCTTCAACAAATCTGTAACCTAATGGTGGGTAGCAATGAACACAAAACAGTGAAACTGTTACAGAGAATGGAGGAGGGGGACATACTTTATGTAACAAACATAAAAACCTTATTAAAATTGTAATGATGCATTCCAGGATCTATCCTCCCCCACCTCCCAATCACTCCTCCCGCAACAGGAGACTTGGCATCTGTAGCCTCAATGGGGAGGCTCCCACAGCTCTGCCTTGGCTGCAGCCTCCTCTCACTCCCAGTATATACCGGGGCAAACCTCATTCATGGAGCTTTGTTCCTCAAGAGTTCATTCATCAAGTCATTACTACAGTGTCTGCCAGCCCGTGGGTTCTTCCAGGAAATTATACCAATTGCTTTTCTGCACGTAAAGTCCACTTTAAATATTATCCAACACAGTGGACAGAAAACAGAGAAGCACTAAGTCAGCAATTAAAGGAGCAGGTTTCTGAGCACCACTGTCCTCATTTGTTATCTGGAGATGATATCTTACCTTCCTACTATACCAGCGTGCTGCAAGGCTCAAAAACAGGTTATTTAAAAATTTTTTACAAATAGTAAAGAAAACATCATAGGTATATACATATATACCATATATCTGTATGTATACTGTATATATATACACACACACAGCCTTTATTGTGATACCGTATTTTGCCTCCCATAGAACTTTAACCATTACTGTTAAAGTTGCATCTAACACTTTCTATTCTGTACCATACTGACTTGATTACATAGTTATCTTTCCTACTGGACCATAAGGTCTTTGAGGATGATGTCCACATACGTTTTTGTCTTTGAATATTCCACAGAGCCTAGCACAATAATTCACATAATAAATACTCTCTCTCTATATATATATAAAATGAGTTATTATTATTAAAATCATTACTCTAGGAGTTATTCCTTCTAGAAATGTCTGTAAACTGCAGCAAATCTCTACGTTCTACATTCATACAGAAATTTTCATTTAAAAATATCGTGAAATTTTGACATCCTATAACTAATAATAATAGGGAGCCCTTTAAACTAACTAAAGATCATATTACAACAAGCCTTACATGAGAATTTTGTTAAGAGATGGGGACAATAACGCAAATGTCTTCTCAAAGAGAATTCAACACAGTGATAATATAATTACCCCAGGTGAAATTTAGGATTTGAACAAAGGCAAGAGGTCAGCATTTCCATACCTACGATAACTTCTGCAGCAGGCAGGGTCTGAGACTTGATTTAATTCTTAGTTCTAATACATTTTAATCCAGTATATTTTAACTTAATCCAATTTAATTCTAGTACATTTTAACTCACTCCTTCATCTAGTTTTGTGTGTGACCTCAATTTAACTTCAAGTTTAAGATACTTAGGAGCCCTCTGTAGATGAACTTTGGAACACAGACACGAGTTGCATCTGGTCTGCTCAGAATTTAAGGTGTGCACGCCCTACAGTAGGCACTTCCTCTGAGGACAGCTACAGCACCCCACCCCACCCCAGCCCACGACCTGCTGGCATGCCTAAATGACCACCTCATTCCCCTCCACACTTGATAGATGGACAGTACGTGGATTAAACACACTTAGAGTACCAAATAAACTTAATTCTGGGAGGAAAAATTATACCTGCATTAGTTGGCTAGGGCTGCCATAACAAAACACCAGACTGGGTGGCTTAAACAACAGAAATCTATTTTCTCACAGTTCTGGAGGTTAGACATGAAAGATCAGGTGTCAGCAAGGTTGGTTTCATTTGACTTACAAATGGCTGCCTTCTTGCTGGTCTTTCTTCTGTGCATGAGTGCCCTTGGTGTCTCTTTTTATGTCCAAATTTCCTCCTCGTATACAGATGCCAGTTAGAATGGATTAGGGCCCAACCTAAGGGACTCACTTTAACTTAACCACCTCTTTAAAGGCCCTGTCACCAAATACAGTCACAGTCTGAGGTACTGGGGGCATAGTAGTGCTTCAACATATGAATTTGGGGGTGGAGGGCACAATTCGGCCCATAACAATAGCTAACTAGGTTCATTTATCTCTGTCCTAGGCATTAATTTAGGCTTTGTTCATTTAAGAGCCAAAGCATCCTTTTTCAACCATCCTTCCCCCAAGCAGTCTGTACAGAGAGAAGTGATTTGGGGATTACATTCCGTGTAGACCTCCAAGCATCATGTGGGTCCCCTTGGGTACCTAAGACATGACAGCATTCATGGTGACCCATCTGTTGCAATATGGTTAACTGTTTGAGGGTCACCAAAAAGTTGTTCAGCAACAGATCTTATAGACTGCCTCTGAAACCAGAAAAATGCTTTTATAATCTTTACCCCTATGGCATGCCAGTTAATTTAGAGATATGCGAGGGTACGTCTGAGAATCCCTTTGGCCTTTCCTGGAAAGCACTGTCAATGGTGAGGAAACTATTGGAGAGCTTATCCAAAGGCTCTTTAATATTTCTGAGGGGCAGTAACAAAGAGTTAAGATGGGAAAGGCAGTATGAAAGGCCTGGAGCCAATTCTGTGGCTTCCAGTGAACTATTAGGGAGGGGTTTTTTTCCCCTTAAATACTGTTATATATGACATGTTAAACAAAAGATTTCAAAGAAAATAAGCCAAACTAGTAGAATCCAGTAAATCTTCTCATTCTTCATGCTGCATATCCACCAGAAGCGAATCTTGTGATAAGACGCACCTTATTATGACACACCTATGGTCAGATTCAAAATGCACTTGATTTTACCAAGCTTACGAGGTCATTTTTATAAAGCAAGTGGATTAGAATCTCCTCTTAAGTGTGCCTGCAGTAATCAGGAAACTGCATACACCATTCTCAAGGGAGTCATGTTTTATACTCCAAATGGTTATTTATCTTATATGTCCAGTGTGTCTTACAGCATACAGCAATTTATACTTTATCTGAGGTGGTATTAGGCCCAGCACTAATAACAGCGAACAGAAAATACAGTTTCTCACTCAACGTAATCTGCATCTGTCACCACAGTATCACTCTTATAGTCTAATGCACACAAGCAACTGAGCTTGAGGCAACCTTTTCTGGTAGGTCATATTTGACTGCTAATCCACTCACGATAAAATGGGATCCCCACTCTAAGTACTTTCCCTAAATGCGGGGAGGCCTGGTATTAGCTCTCCCATATTAATTTTCAAAGGACCATCAGATGAAGAAGTCATCAAAAGCAACCTACTTAGGTATGAACAATGCCCAAAGAATGATAACGGAAAAATTCTCAGCACCATACTAAGAGAAAACTTCCAGCATAGATGATACTTAAGAAATAATTTTCTCTCTGTATTTAATTAGCCAAGTTTAATGGTTTCATTCAAAATACTTAAGGAAAAAAATGATGGTTTATGCAGCAGCCAAAAAAAAAAAAATCCCTTTATACCCCTCTTACTTAGTAGATAGAAACAGTTCAACAACCTTACAAATGTGTTACAAGCTCTCCCTTTCCCTACAGAGGTAGTCAAGCAGCATAAATACACTGACACTGAATGGGGAATAATCAAGCAAAGGTTCCTCTGAACTTGTGGTGTCTGTCACAAATTTTTACTAACAGTTTAGGTCATGAATTTTTTGAAAATTGCATGTCTTGGTATGTTTTTGTGGCTTCTCCTCTGCTTTTCCCTTCTCTGTTATATCTGTTGCCCTTTGGTCTCCTGACACTTCCATTTTCTCCTTTTATGTTCCTGCTGTGCCCACCGCACGGGAGAAACCTGGGCGTAACTGATCCCACCTTTAATCATCTTTTTCTTATTCCAGACTTTTCAGGTTGGAATGGGAGGAAAAAGACCCACGTGCAGCCCAAATTCTACCTATTCCACAAAGTGTGGGTGGAAAAGCGTCTCCTCGCCCTTCATTTTGTATCTATTTAACTAACGGCGCTGTCGTGCCCAAACGCATACTGGCCAAGAACTAGATTTCCAAAATGGCTTTGCTCCTTCCGAGATGGCATCAGTCTATAAAATGCAATTTACTTCCACTGCAACCAACCCTTCCCTCTACTTCAAATACTACCCAATATACAGACAACTGAACCTAACCTAGTGTAGACAGCGGATTCACATCTGCTAAATTCAGTAGAGAGCCGGCATAGCCGTTGGACTTGTGTAAAGAAAGCGTTAAACGAAAAAAAAAAAACAAAAAACCACACTAAGCAAACCCGAGGGGCGGGCTTCGCCGGAGACCGCGCCCTCCCGCCGCCGTGCCGACGGCGAGCAAGCCTTCCCTCCGCGGCCACGCCTCTCTCCACCTCGCCGTGGCCACGCCTCCTCCTCCGACCCCGCCCCGCCGAGGCCACGCCCGACGTGAGGCGCGGGAGCCGCCGGGCCGGAGGCGGGGCCTGAGCCGCCCCTCCTCCCGCCGCCGCCGGCGGCCTCCGCGCGGGCCTCACAGCTCGTATTCCACTCACTTTGTTCTGCGCCTTTGTCCTAATCCACACCAGCAGGTGGAGCCGCAGTTAAAGTTTCCAAGTCCATTCCGAGAGCGGGAGCCCATCTTGCTCGCCGCGGAGGCCCTCGCTGGAGGAGGAGGGTCAGAGCTCGGGTGCAGCCAATCGTGGGCAACGCTGCTAGTTATCAGAGCAGAATGGGCTGTAGTTTAGTGAAATAGGAAAGCTGCAAAACACTGTGGAGTGTTCCCGTGTAAATAAAAAGAGGAAAAAAAAGTTTCTCAAGTCACCGCTGCACGACGTCGGGCCGGCGCCGGGGCGGGGGTCTGCGCTCTCCCGAGCGGCCGCGCGCTGGACTTTATTGTGCCGCAACAAGCCCCCGTTCCCATTGTTTGTGTTTTTTTCAAAATATGGCAAAGGTTCAGGTGAACAATGTAGTGGTGCTGGATAACCCTTCTCCTTTCTACAACCCATTCCAGTTCGAGATCACCTTCGAGTGCATCGAGGACCTGTCTGAAGGTGAGTCGGACGCCCGCCCGCCGCCGGTCTGTCAGTTGCGGGCTGCAGACGTTGAAAGTTTCCCGGGCCCGGCCTCGCGCGGGCGGCCGGTGCTCGGCGCCGGGCGGGCTGCGGGCTCGGCTCTGCGGAGGGAAACTTGAAGTTGATGGACGACGGCCGGCGAGGCGCGCGCGGCGTTCGGCTGCAGCCGGGGCGCCTGCCGCGGCTCAACTTGCGAGGAACTTGTTCGAGCGGAGGTAGCCATGTTGTCAGCTTTGTCTGGCGGGCGGACGGTTCGCGAGACCCGCACTCGCGCCCGTGGCGCCGGCCGGGGGTCGCGCCGGGCTGGCCCCCGGCAGCTAACGGCCTCCGCGGCCCCCACGGCCCCAGTGAGGAGGTGGGAAGGAGAGGCATGTGTGTGTGGTCGCGCCGGCGAGTTCGCAGCGGAGCCATCTTACCGAGAGTAGAGAACTGGGCCACCGACCCCGGCGTCACGACGCCTCCTCTCCGCGGGTGACGAACGCGGCGCCCCGCCTGCCCACCTTCCTGCCCCCGAGCAAGAGGCAGATCCATTTTTAGGGCTTACGCTGGAGTTGCCGTACTCTCCTGGGTGGCCATGCCCGGCCGCCTCGGGGAGGAGAGCGAGGCTGTCCTCGCGCTGATTTCTGGCTCCCTGGACCAACCAGCGGGGGAGGCGGGCGCAGGCTCGGCCCCTCGGCGCCGCGGGCCGGTACTCCCGGGGGCCGCGGGTGCTCGCGGGCCGGCGCTCCCCGGCCGGCGCCCGGGATGCTCGGGGCGCCTGGGGATGCTGGCGCTCAGGCTCGTCCAGACCAACGTGGACTCCTCATCCTTAATGACCGAAATCTTCTCTCCTCTCTCTCAGGAAGAAAAATATTGCTAAGCTAGGAAGTTACATTTAACCCGAGAACAGAAATAAGTAAAATACTTAAATAATTTCCAGGACTTAATCACTGGCTTCTAAGTAGTCTGAAAGAAGACTTTCTTCAAGAACGCGTTGAAATCTAAATACAGTAACTCCACATCCAAATACCCTGAACATAAAACACAAAAGTGGGCTAGGAAATAAAAGGTAAAGTCCTGATGGCAATGCAAAATTTTTTACTATTTTTTTCTAAGTACGTCTTAAGGTCTTCAAAAAGGTAAATATTTAATATTTGCAGTAATAAATTTAGAAAGTTAAAATTTGCCAAGGTCTTTGCGATTTTATTAAAACAATCCAGTGCTCCATTTTCAAAATTTGAGGGGGAAAATTTTAACTTCATCAATGGCCATTTAACAATTAAATAGGGGACATACTTCTTTGAACTTACAAGTATGTTTAGCAAAATGCACTTTATATGCTAATCAAGGCATGTAAAGCACTTTCACTTTAAAAATTAGTTCTTAATCTCTGTATAATGTATTTTATGTAGGGTGTTAACTTGCTAATTTTTAAATTACAAAAACAATATATGCTCATTGTAATAGACTTTTTAAAAGTTGTACATACATATATAAAGTTAACAGTCCTCTATACTCAATACCTTCCCCCATCTCACTCTAAGTAACCACAATTAACACTTTAGTCTGTGCTCTTCCATATAGTTTTACTACATATATAAAGCACAAATGCACATATATAAGTAGGGCACATTTTGAAAGACGATTCATTTATTAAACTAATTCCTAAATAGGCCATTGATAATAAAATTAAAGGGGATTTTTCTTATTACGGTACTTTGAAACTATTTGGTTACTTTCCCATAGTACTACCATAAGCACTTCAGCCACCAGGCCCATTTTCATGCCCATTAAACTAATTTTCCCTTTTTTATTACCAATTGCATATAAAAATGGGCAAATGCATGAACAACTATTGAGTCCTTTCCAACTTACACTACAGTGTTTTAGGCGTTAGAACTTCTTGAAATTACGGGTATTTCTAAGTGATACCCTTCCATTTTAGGAGCCAGTTCTGAACAAGGAAGTTAGATGATTCAGGATGTTGTTACAGGGCTTTGACATTGGATGGTTGAGACCTGCCATTGATGTGTTCTGTTTGTTAACTAGGATCTGTTCAGAACCCAGCTGAATCACATCAAAGTTTTTACTAATGTCAGGAATATACCTACTTCGACTTGTATACCTCACTTCCCAGGGCACCTATACTGGGCGTTTATTTAGTATTGTTTAAGAGTTTAAGCTGAGTCATACTAAAGCTGCAAAGGAATCTTTCAAAAAGGTGCCATGCTTATGTACTCCACCTAGAGGCTGTGTGGATTAAGGAAATTGAGTTTACTTAGCAAAGGTTTCTTATAGGTCCCATCTTTTATACTGCAGTTCTTTAAAAAAATTTGTTCTTGAAATTGAACTACAGAATATTCTGAAGAGAAATTTTCACTTTATAATTTTGTCTCAAGTCCCAAGCCAGAGGTTGGCCGCCATTTTCCATACTTTAAGTTGTCAATGGCCCCCAAATGTTTTCACTTTCCTTTAAAAGCTGCCCTGTAGCTTTGCTTCAGAAAAAGCCTTGAGGAGTACTTACTCTTAAGAGAATTTACTTGTTTCTACTGTAAGACCTATACAGGGGTAGGACAGCAATCCACAGATTTAAGCAGAGGCTTTTCTGTAAACCTGGGAGATAGGAGACCGTGGATGTGTTTGATCTGATGGTCACCAAACCTGTACAAGTTTTGATTGACTTTATTTCTCTCTTTGTTATGCCTTGTGGATTGCGGACTCTCTGCTTCTTTACTGAATGGAGCCTTTTTTTTTTTTTTTTAAGTTGATCAATATCAATAATTATAACTACTGTCAGTTGAATACTTATAATGTACCAGAACTGAATGGTGCTTCCTACTTTAAAACCTCAGGCTTGTACTAATTCACAAAGACTACATACTTCCCCCTAGATCACAGGTCTTCCCAAGTAGTATAATTAGTTTGAAATTCCCTTGGTGACTTCCCTCACTCCCACTACAAAAGGAGATAATTTGCAGGCTGGGATTACCATGATTAAATGAAACAGTTAACTTTTTAAATAAATGAGTAAACTCCTTCAAGTGATAATCTGTGCAAAGCATCTGACCATATTCCTTCTTGTTTCAAATATAGGAGACAAGGGAATGAAAGCTGGGTTCCAAAAAAAAAAAGGACAAAACAACTGATGCTAATTTATAAATAAGTACTGAGCATTTTAAACTCAGTAGCTACAGCAAGCATCCATAAGCATAAAAATTAAGGTACAGGTGTTCCCTGAGTTACAGCCTATACTCCTTAAGGCTAGATTATCTCCTCATGGCCTCTGCCCTCACCCATTCCTTCCCACCTCCCACAATTAAGTTCCTTTATCTCACTATTCATTTGAGAGCTAAAAAGGGAAGAATTTATCTTCCTTAGATTTTTGGAAAGAGCCCAGGCTTTGGAGTTGGGTCCAAGTTGGGTCCAGGCTTTGGAGTTTATGTCCAAGCAGAGACATAGCTTGGATTCTGATTATTCGATTTACTAGCTGTATGAATTTGGGTATGTTACTTAGCCTCTCAAGAGTCTCAACTTTCTTATTTGTATAATAGGTATAATTAAATCCATATGATACAAAGCTGTTGAGGTTTTAAACAACAGGTGTGACGTGGCAAGACCAATGCCCAGCACACAGTAGGTATTTTATGAAAGTAGGTCTTTAAGTCATAACCATGTTCCTATGCCAGACCACAAATGCCAATTTATACCAATTAAGCTAAGAGCATGATACATAGTAGTACAAATACATATGAAATGAACAAAGCATTATGAAAACCTCTATGTGACAATTCCCAGTCTTGTCTCTACTCAGCTAGTTTAGTAGCTTCCACACCCCTTTCTTCTTAAAACCCTTTCTCCAATTGACTTTTGGGTTACCTACCTCACTAGCCACTAGTTTTGTAACTTACTTTATTGATCTTATCTCCCCAACCTCTTAACTTTGGAGAGCGCCCAGGCTCACTCCCTAGGGATCCCACCTATTTTCAAGGCTTTACATATGGACAGTTTCTAAATTTTTACCAGACCTATTCATTATCTCCACTTATTCATTATCTCTAGAACTCCTGATTGTTTCCCTCCCCTGCCCCCTGTAAAAATAAGTGGCTCTTGCTGGCTCTATCTTCGGGATTTATCCAGAATATTACTCCTTCTCGCCCCCAGGGCTACATGTGGTCCAAGCCACCATAATTTCTTGCCTCAACTGAACTATTCTCCTGTTTCTTCCCTTGCCCTCTTACAGTCTATACTGAACACAGCAGCCAAAATGATCCTCCTAAAATGAAAGTCAGCTCATGTCACTCCTCTACTCAAAACTCTCCAGTGGCTTCCCATGCCACTCAGTGTAAAAGCCAAAAATCTTTATGATGGCCTTCAAAATCTTGCCTCATCTGGCCACGCCTTTCGCCCCCAATCTCATGGTTGGCTGTTTTCCCCTTTGCTCGTTCCGCTCCTGCGCTGGCGGCTTTGCTTTTTCTTGAGCATGTCAAGCATGTGCCTACTGCGTGGCCTTTGTACTTGCTGTTCCTTCTGACTAGATATTCATACTGCTTGTTCCCTCTCTTAATCTTCATCAACAAACAGATGATCTCATGAGATGTCAGATGAAGGACCCTGCATCTGGAAATGTGCTAGAAACTGGAGATAAAGTGGTCTAGGTCTGGGACAGAACCATGACATAATAAGAGAAAGTATAAACCCTAAAGGATCTTTTAGTTCAATAACTTGCAGTTTGTAATACAGTATGAATAAGTATTACCTATACTACTCCTGTTATCTACTTAGGGAACAAAAATATCTACAAAGTTACACAAAAATGACAACACATGGTGGCAGTAAGTGGATTCTCCACAGGTGACCCAGAAACACCCTCTGGGATTGCTGGTGTAGACTCTGTGGAGTGAATCCAAGAGGCAGGCCACACAGTGCCAAGCACCCTACGAGGACTGGGAGGTCTCAGAGAATTTGTATTTGTAGCGTGGTCTTTCTCCCCCACTAAAGAGGAGGCCTCTCTCGAAGAACAATCATTTGACTCATCTCTGGGTTCTTCTCGCAGAGCACGCCGTAAAGGGTGCTCAGTAAAGCCTGAGTTACACGGAACGTCTTCGGTTGCACTTTAGTCTGTCTTGTTACTCGTGCCTGTTCCCACTGTCAATATTCTGATGTATCAAGTGGTGTAAGGATCCTTGGTTTCCTCTTCCCAGTGTAAAGAATGTATGCCATGAAGGGGTGCCATGAGGGAAAAACCCCGCTGTGGACCTTTAACAGTTGATGAGTTGAAGCCCGAAGGGGCTTCTGATCCACAAGAGCAGTTTGCAAGTAATGATTTTTCCACTTTGGAGCTCTTCGATGATTTGGATCTGTGCAACATAGCATGGGGGAGCCCTTCCAAAGTGTGTTTAGCAGGTTGTTAAAAGATGACATACAGAAAAGGGGGGGGAGGGATTCCTTAGCCGAATAAATTTGGGAAACACTGGATTCATGGTACTGGTGTTCCTTACTGAAGGATTTTGCAGACCCCTTGCTCTGCCAGTGTGCTTTATGAATCCTCAAGAGAAGGTTGTAGCATTTCCCAAGTTTTTGGCCATGTTGTTTTGTTCGTGAGGAGCCCTGCCCAGGGACCAGTATTTCACAAAACAGCATTTTGAGAAACTGTGGTATGAAATGTAAGAATTTCACACCCTAAATTTATAAGGAGCACTTCAGTGCCTTTCTGGATTTTCTGCTATGAAAAGCCAATTTTAGCAGCCAATAAATGGTGTAAGTGGACATTCAGAGGGTCTTTGATGTCATCTCATAATGTAACTAATGAATATGAAATAATGTTTTGGTTTTTAACCCTAGACCTGGAATGGAAAATTATCTATGTGGGCTCCGCAGAAAGTGAAGAATACGATCAAGTTTTAGACTCTGTTTTAGTGGGCCCTGTACCTGCAGGAAGGCATATGTTTGTATTTCAGGTAAGATTATTCTTGGTAAATATGTATGCCAGATACATTTCTAAATGGTCCTTAACCCTTTCCTTTTGGGTTAAATCACTCTGGTTCTGCTGCATTCACTTTTTGTCTGCTTCTGTCATGTTTTAAGAAGTCTCTGTGTCATGAAGGAATGCCACTTCCTGATTTTGTGTGCTGAGAGATGTTACTGTGATGTTTACTTCAGGGTTTGCACAGCATGCAGTAAACCTTATACTCTTCAGGGCCACGTGGTGGTTAATTTTGGGCTCTTCCTGTGAATAGTCCCTTAGTATGAGACCTTCAGGGCGGCTGTCCAGCAGCCCAAAACGGATTCAAAATGCTTACTACTAACTGGGGATCGTTAGTAATATGCATTTTCAGATTATAGTTTCAGCCACTAGGAATGATGATGATATAACAAAACAACTTTATTTCAGCATAATCAGTAACTCAGCTAGGTTATCAGGTATGTTAGAAGATAGAGATCTACGAGATCTTGGGTCACTGGAACTAAATGAAGTCCAGTGGTCTACTAAAGCATCTACTCTACACTTCTTATAGAGGATTACTGTTACAAATCCACAACTCTATTTATCATTTGTGAGGAGAAATTCCAGTAACATAATTATGTTCTCAGATACCACTGACAGTATTTAGGTCTGTGCCAAGTCTTCAGACATTGTCTTCTGCATTCAGAAATATTACTTCTTTTAATCCATGTCAAATTGTTGTATAAAACTATTCAGTCACTCCTCAATTATCAGTGTTTATTAGAGGGAGAAATTTATAATAATTCAAAGAGTAACTAGCCATTGCTTTTTAAAAAACTATTATTCTTAATTTTGTTACAAGTATTTCTACCCAACAGAGTCTCATTAGTTAAGTAGAACCCACTGAAAATCTAACTCTTCTCTCCCTGACCTCTCACTGCGCTCACTTCACAGATGGGACCAATTTAAATAAATACTGTTGGTCAAATAATCCCACCAGATATGAGCTAAGAATCTCTCAAACATATGGTATCTCTAGAGCTGCTACTGCTCCCTCCCCTCTCCTAAATATAGAATTCAGAATCTTGTTCTCCTAGCCCTAGTGCTTTTTATTAAATAAAAAGCAACAAATACTATATTTTAAATAAACGGTTAAGAAAAGCTTAAATATATTGACTAAAAGGCTCAAATACATGAAAAGTGCTGTTAAGCTGAGTTGTGTGACTGTGTGGGGATGCACTGCAGTTGTAGACCTGGTTCAGATCCCACTCTGCTGTTTATTAGCCACATGTGACTTCAGACAGGCTCCCAGCCTCCCCTCGTCACTCCAGTCATCCCTAAAACGTGGATACTAGCCTACCTCATAAGAACGTTACGAGGATTAAATGAGGAATAAAGCAGTTTAGTATAATCACTGACAGACAGTGCCTATTTCTATAATTGGAACTAGGCTTTTATTCTCTTAGCTTCTTGAAATTGTTATACAAAGAAGCAGTATTTGCTCTGACCCACAAGCCTGGAGAACCTGTACTTCACAGATGATAATTTATGATGCAAGAAACTTGATTTGAGAGGTAGTAATATACCTTTCTATGCTGCTAAAACCAAAACAAAACAAAACAAAAAACAACTTGCAAATAAATGCCGTGTTTTTGAAACAAACTTTTAAAAATCTTTTCTATGTGTTTATGTTGGTTAAGAATACTCCTTAGCTTTTGGCTTGAAGTATCATAGGAAAAAAATTGCTCAAAACTATTTCCCTCTAGTGATTTTTACCTTAGTATTCTGTGCACATGTTGCCAAAAGTACAAAGGAAGTACAGTGATTTAGATCATATGTTCAGCCTATGCATTTTTCAGAATTCACCATTATCAGCAGAAAGGAACTTAAAACAGTTTTTATTTTATGTTTTAAACAAACTACCATAGCATTCTCCTGGTCTGCCAGGATTTTGCCTTAGAATAAGGCTAGCAGGAAGGTGCCCGGACGTCTGCCTAGTATTGCTTGTTGGAGTCAAAGATCTCTGCTGATCACTTCTCCATCCTAAATGATCTGAGAGGCCTGCAGGCTTCTCTCCTTGAATTTGCTCAAGCTGAATCCTTCAGCAAACAAAATTTAAAACACAAACATGCCTAGAACCAATTTGCTGAGGGGATGGGAAGCAATAGAGGGGAAAGTTCCCATAGTCCTGAACTACCTCTATTTCCCATCTCCACCCAAAGGCAAACAGCATATTCTCAGGACAGGCCCTCTGTCCCCATTCTGGTATCTTTCCAAGAGAGATCATAAACCACGTCAGGGCAGGAACTGAGTTATGAATGAATTTCAAAATACTAAGTATATACTGTGTGCCTAGAGCTATGCCAGACTCGAGATCACAGAGATGAGCTGGATGGGATGCCTGCCAGAGATAAAACTTAGAATCGCAGAGAAGACTGAAGGGAAAACATATTTAGATCATTGGACATACATTAATAGAGAATTTGTGTTGAATAATATGAGTGCATAAAGAGTGCTATTAATTACACCTTTGAATTAGAAAGCGTTTCACTAAAAAGGATACATTTGATGCAAGCTTCAAAGATGAATTTTTCAGAATGTTAGGGAAGGAGTATATGCAAGGCACAGAGGCATGAAAGCTTATTATTACATTTTAAAGAACCTACATTTCTAGACCAAGAGATGTGGAGTTAAAGGGGTTGTGATGTTGGTTGGAGACCAGCTGTGAAGGGCCTTATAAATGAAGTTAAAAACTGAGATTTTTATCTCAGAAATGAGGGTAATCATCTGAGGTTTTAAAACCTGGTAAAGGGATAGGAATGGATCTGTGCTTAGATAGCTAATGCTGGCCGCAGTGCAAATAGGCTACTGCTGGGGGAGACCAGTAGGGAAGTTTTAGTCTGGGTAACTAGGTGAGTGTTTTATGCCTTTTTGTGTCACCTACATGTGGTAGGTATACTGTAATCATGAGTCTTTTATGATAATGGCCTGATTGAGAACACCAGTCAGAAGTGTTCCCAAGCTAAGGCATTGGATGAAGTGTTCACCGAGGCCCAGGGATGGTCCTTAAGTGTCGTAGCAAGAGTAAGCCAATCTGCTGGGACTTCATGCACTTACCACTTAGAATAGCTGCTTCAGGTCATGCTCAATGCCTCACCATCACTGCCTGTCCCCAGTCTGTGATTCCTTCCAACCAGTGTCCTTACTGTCTTCCACACGGCTGTGGACAGGGCGCTAGCCTTCACTCATGTTCTCAGCCACCTCTAGCTCACTTGCTCCACCTTCTGCATTCCTCAAGGTTCAGCTTACAGCACTTTGATTCAAAACGAGGTCATTGATTACATCTGCCTCAAACAATCTTTACCTTCATTGAATTTCCATATGTGGGACTATTTGTATTTTTTGAAAATCTGCTATATAACTATTTCCATTCCATTTTCAGTTTTATATTAATTTACTATTAGAATATCTGTGAAGGGTGGATGAGTGGATATGAGAATATGTGTCCTGGGAAACTGGATAACAAACATTTGCTGCCAAAAGGCTATATGGAGATAACTGAATATTTACTACTTTAGGTCTGAAAATTATGACTGGGAAAACTGAATATTTACTAATTTAGGTCTGAAAATTATGACTGGGAAAGGTTGGAATTAATAAGACTACTGATTTGCTTACTATATTTTATAAAAGGTTCTATAATTGAATATTGCATAATCCCTCATGAACAACCACACACTGTAGCCAGAATTATTTTTCTCTAGATGTAATGATGCTTTCAAGTGCCCAGGGTACTTAGGTATACTGTGGAGAAACATGTGAATTATATTTTCTAGCTGTAAGTCAGTTTCCAAAAAAAAAAAAAAAAAAAAAAGTGAGCATTTGCCTTCCCAGTATGATTTCCACGTTTTGGTTGCTGCACCCTTAACCAAAGGTGCTCAGTGTAACCAAAACTCCAGTTTTGCTTATGGTTAACAACCTTTTGTGATGTGTGTTTCTTTTCTTTTTAAATTATTCTAGGCTGATGCACCTAATCCGGGACTCATTCCAGATGCAGATGCAGTAGGTGTAACAGTTGTGCTAATTACATGCACCTATCGAGGTCAAGAATTTATTAGAGTTGGTTATTATGTAAATAATGAATATACTGAGACAGAATTAAGGGAAAATCCGCCAGTAAAACCAGACTTTTCTAAGGTAATGCTCTGATTATTCCTTTTTCATTAATTTTACTATACAATTTTTTTAAGCAATTGCCATTTCATGGTACACTATGAAAATGGCTTTGAGACAAAATAAATTTGAGGTCCTTGTGCCAACTGAGCAAACTAATCTTTGTTCCATTACCATGGATGACCTCAAACCCTACCTCCAGATTAGTCATTAGTAATTACTGTTGCTTCGGCACCTTGAGAGTCTCTGATGATTTAGAAAATTGAAAGTGCCTCCTATAAGAAACAGGTCTCTATTAATGGCTCCCTGTATGGCATTCCCCATACATCACGATTCTATCCATTTCAGTCTTTAGACATTCAAATTCATGTTTGTTGTACTGATTATTCAATATTTTTGTCTGTAACTCTTCCCAAAATTGTGGGGGGAAGATTTGTGTTTGTTTTTCATAGGAACATTGTTATCTCAAAACTCCTATACACCTTGCTTTATGTGCTATTCTCAGAGGTTAAACTAAAGGTCTTAAATATTATCTGGTGGTGAAAACAGCTTAGCTTCTGAATGAGAAGCTGAAAATCTGTGACTCGGTATTCTCAAAAATACTAAGTACTTTATGATTTTCCATTGGGAGCTGTAATAGTTTAGTAACTGGTGATTTTTGTGAGATTGAACATACCACTCTATCTGCCAGACCATGCAAGAAAAATTACATGGGAGTAGAATGGAATGTTCTCCTTTCTGATAATAAGGCTGGAATGTTTTTTATTCTGATGTGGAACGTTCCATTTCTAATTTATTAGTTACCTGTATGGTTCCTTGTATAGCAAAAAGAGAAGAAACTAGAATATTGTTTCTGAGAATGAGCCATAATAATTAAAAGATAGGTAATAATGAGAGGTCATATGTGGGAATATTTTTCATTTTCCTTGAAAGTATTAGTGAAGAAACACCACATTAATCTAGAAAGCATGTTAATTTGTTAAAGCATCCTCTGAAGCATTCAAGAGATTCTCTCCCCTTTAGGAAACAAGTACAGAGTTAGAATATTTTGTTGGATAGTAAAAGAGCTGGATAATTCCCTCAGGTTCTCCACATCTTGCTTCCATTAGGCTAAAATAATTTCTTTGCTTCGGCCCTATTTCTTGTTTATTAGTTATGTTTAATGTGCTTTATTTGACTTACACCTTTGTATATGAATTAGCCCTTTAGGAGTACTAATATAAAGAACCATTCTATTAAGGTCTATTTGTATATGGTAATCTAACTTTCTTAGTGTTTACCATTTATATATTTCCTTCTTCCTCTAGCTTCAAAGGAACATTTTGGCATCCAATCCCAGAGTCACAAGATTCCACATTAACTGGGAAGATAACACAGAAAAACTGGAAGATGCAGAGAGCAGTAATCCAAACCTACAATCACTTCTTTCAACAGATGCATTACCTTCAGCATCAAAGGGATGGTCCACATCAGAAAACTCACTAAATGTCATGTTAGAATCCCACATGGACTGCATGTGACCACCTGCCATCCCTATAGTACAAATTAAGCTATAAAAACACACAGAACTATTTCCCTGAAATTCCGTAAGTACATAGTCAAGATACAATGTGAAGAATTTGTTTAAAAAACATCCTGTAGAAAGTTTATAAGAAAACCAGTATTTGAGCAAATTGTGGAATATAAATACAACTATTTTTAAGTAATTTTTTTCTCTAATGTGTTATTTTATTTGTTCTGAAACTAATCTGATTAAAACATATATATTATTTTCTTTTCCTCTATATGTAATTAAAGCACTTATAAAAAAAAAATGAATCATTAGACCAGGTTGTAAAGATGTCTTAGCCTCTTGGACAATAATCTTTGGACCACTATTTTACTAATCTTTGAAAGAACAAAGTTAACTTCCACTAAAATGTGTCTTCCTGTATAACACATAATTTGGTTTGATTTAAGGGGCAAGTTTTCATTCTTTTTACGGCATGCCCTTAAGGGATCTGAAGTCAACTGTATGCTACCAAGAACTCTAGGATCTGATTTTCCAGGCCACCTTGAAGCCTCTTATGGCTACTGTGCAGTTCATATAATGTGAGACAGCATTCAGTTTGGTTTCTAAGACAACAAATGTGGTTAATTGTTTATAAGGTCCTCTGGCTATGATTTTTGTTTTTATAACAGTTCAGGACATCAGAACACTCCTTGAATCATACATCATTATTACCCAGTGAATTCAGCAGGTCAAGAGCAGATACAAACTCCCTAAGTTTAAGAACAGGAGAGTATAATGACTTCGTTCCATTCGTTAGATTTATAATACTATGAACTTAACTCTTTAAATCTGTTTTGCTAGGTCATCTGTTGTTGGCAGCATTTATATAAAAACAGTGGATTTGGAAAGATATATTTAGCTTTATCATAATAGATAAGTTACTATTTTGGAACTATATATATTTTCACATGTAGTACTCTTCTCCATATCCCCTGACACTCATGCACAATAAGATTAGGCATATTTGTGGTGGACATATTTTAGATAGCTTTTCCAGGTAAGTTTCTTAAAAGCAGTCTTGGAAAGGAATGCATTAACTAAATGGGCCAAAAAGTTCTTTTTCCTTGATGAGAGCTAGGTCCTTCCTCAAAAAGTTTCTTATGCTCCAGTAAATTAAATGTAGAATATTCTCATTACTCTTGCTGCTAAGCAAGACATTAGCCATATAATGCAGTTATTATGCAGTGCCTTCATATCTAAAACTTTTATACTGCACTTTTTAAAGCTTTTATTTTGAGGAACGGAAAGGGGCATTTGTCTGAATATGGATTCTAAGTTGTATATATTTCCTGTCATTCTAAAAAGTGACTTTGTGAAGCCAAATTTTGCTAAATGTTAAACTTTGAAATTTAATATACCAGATAATTAAAATACTGTCCACTAACTAGTTCATAGACTTTAAAAGTAAAATACATCCGGCTGTTAAAACAATATGAAGAAAATTTCATTTTTGTCTAATTGCAATTAAAAGAAAATGTTAAAATATTAAAATGAAAATAAAAGTAATACTTTCCAACCAAGAGCTCAGTGATTAATATAACAAGAACACAATATGTGCTTATTAGGAATAAAGCATATATAAGCCAAATTTCCAAATCAGTTCACTGCTGAGTTTTTATTCTGATTAATTATGATTGGTTTGTACTGACATCAAAGGGTTAGGTTTTTATATCAATTTGTAAACCGACAGCCAATTTTCACAAACGTTTGAGACTTAAAAACTATTATCTCTTGGGGCTTCCCTGGTGGCGCAGTGGTTGAGAATCTGCCTGCCAGTGCAGGGGACACGGGTTCGAGCCCTGGTCTGGGAAGATCCCACATGCCGCAGAGAAACTGGGCCCGTGAGCCACAATTACTGAGCCTGTGCGTCTGGAGCCTGTGCTCCGCAACAAGAGAGGCCGCGATAGTGAGAGGCCCGCGCACCGCGATGAAGAGTGGCCCCCGCTTGCCGCAACTAGAGAAAACCCTCGTACAGAAACGAAGACCCAACACAGCCATAAATAAAAATAAATAAATTTTTAAAAAAAATTTAAGTATGACCTGATAACACAAATATATATTTATATTAACAATTTTCATGAAAATGTGCCCTTAATAGTGCACCTTTACTGTGTGCACTAGTATATTCCAGTATATTTTATTGTATTTTGTTTTGAAAGTGCTGGTTTTGACCCGCTGAAATAACTTTTTATGACCCTCTAATGGGTTGTGATACAGTTTAAAGAAAGGCTAGTCTGGCCCTTTGGGTAGACGAGAAGTAGCAATAACTTTTCTACAGTTCTAAAATTTATATTCCCTCTACCTGTCATTTCTTTCATATTCGGATTATGAATTTGGCAATAAGAGAAAGAAGGAAAAGGGCTAATACCGTGAATTCATCAGCCATTCACTTTAAAACTGTCCAAATACTCTGAAGTTACTAATAGTCCACAAATTGGACTCATTTCTTGACACTCCATATAATTAACTTAGGAAACATTCCACATTGTTACTCGGGAAACACCTTTGTTTGTTGTTAATATCACTTAATACAGAACTCTAGAACACTGGGTCATAACAATTTTAAAATGCACATGAAGTGTTCTTCATATATTCTTGCCTCCAGTATCCTAAAGCTTGTCTACGCCTCTCAATCCATAAATCCCTTCTTATCAGTGCTTAATATACTGTCTAGTTATATTTCAAAACCTGAGTCCCTTAAAATGGGGCTCTTGTTACATAGGACCATTGATGGAGCATTTGCTGTTTTATGGTAAGTTTTAGACTATAAGCTTCTCATAAGAAATCTGAGCACAAGCCACGGACAGTAGGCATCCCTAACAAATAACAAATAACATTTTTAAAATGTGTGAAACCAAAGGCCTATTATAGGAGAATAGGAGAAATATTTCCCCAATCAAAACAGTGTAAAAATTCAAAGTGGCATCAAAACATGTTTTTTAAAATAATTTTCTCCTGAAGTCACTTTATAATCAAATCTTGACATTATATCAGCAAAGGCTTTAAATATACTTGTTGAAGAATCATTACAATGTATGAATGAAGCTACACGTTGCAATGATGAAAGTACACTTTCCACATACTAAGACAAATTTTCTACCTAAGAATTTTCAGTAGGAATTACTGTTGCCCGTAAGATCCATGAGCATGAAAATGCCGTAAGCGTACGCCAGCTATGTACTTTTATGAAGTGAGATTTTTTTCCCCCTATTTAATTAATTTCAACACTGTTTGCTAGGTCTTCACAGAATAACAGATGCTGCATAAACATGTTTGAAAGTAATCATTAGAGAATGAGAAAACTGAATAGGATCATTCAAAACTAAGATACAAAAAGATATACGGAATAAGCTTTTGGAAAATAAGTGAAGGTGGAGGTTTTAAAATATTTTCTTGGAGCTACAAAAGTAATGCTACATATTTACTTAGGTTTTTGGCAGTAACTCAAAAATCTTGACATGTATCCTGTTATAGGTACTTTTTCACAAGAAAGCAACCATTGTGTTAGCTTCTGTAGTAACATTAAATTAATTGAAATTGTCACATAAAATACCTGCACTAGTAGATCCAATTCCTGTGGTGAGCACAGACCTTGGTGTAATTTTTGCTGCATATTTGAGGAATTGAGATTTCCCTGTGCCAGGATCCCCAACCAATAAAAGATGAGATTCACCTAGAAAAACGTAAATAATGTAGTTTTAAATTTCTATGAAAAGACTCGTAAGTGTAATTAATCAAAAAGAAAATGGTCCACTTGGGATGCCCACACAATTTGTATTTTATATGGTGCTTTTGCTTAAGGTCATTCAAGGAAGGATTTAACCAGAATATCTTAGAAAAGTTAACTTTCAAGGTAAATAACAATCTTTTAATTGATTTCTGAATACCATTTAAAATCTAAATTTTTTAACAGATTTTTGTGCTATTGCCAGATGTTTAAGACTGTTTAACATTTAAAAAAATTTTGCCTTATAAAGTTTCTGATTTTATTTAATCTATTTTAAATATCAAAGTACTGTGATTAAAGCTTTCCATCCCGCCATATAAGTATTTTATTCTATTTTTATTTAAGTATTTTTAAGTGTCTGGGACTTTATAAGTGCTTTATAAATACCAAATCACTTATGATTCTAACAGTTAAGTGAAAACCTTTTCATTCTGTGAAAATTTTAGTAGTTTAATGAAATATCTATCTTAAAGTACTCTTATTTTTCAAACATAACATAGATGAACACATGAACATCCTGCATCATATGTTATCTCACTGATCAAGCTAATTTATTCAGTAATATTCAAGTATTTTCTGAATACATTAATAGGGAAATACTACATAAGCTCAACATTTAGCAGAAGGCCTTGCAAACAGTAGGTAATCAAAACATACAGCACACATAAACCTTACACTTACTATTCTATACTGTACAGTATGGTTTTTGAGTCCCTACTAACAGTCTGATTTACAATAATGTCCTTTTAGTCTTTCGGTTAAGCCTTTGGTTATTATGACCCTCATATTGCCTGTATGAGGGCCATAATAAACCTAGTTTATGCCAGATTCAGGTCAGTTAAGTGTGTTAACCACAAAAGAGCTTTCTGCCATTTGGATGTAATTACACACTTAGAGTAATTTTTGCTTGAATGCATGACCTATGGCAGCACCTCTTGGCAGATGGCACATTTGCTACCCACCAGCAGAAGGGGAACCAGCAGGCAGATGACTGAGAGCAGCAGTCTGAGACAAACACACTGACAGTCACAGATGGAGAGACACTGACTTGGAGACATTAAAAAGCACTATTTCTAATCTTTTCCTCTTGGAGAGAGACTGGGGATCCAATGAAAAACACAGACAGTAAAAGAAATGTAAAGATTTTATTTTGTGGCACCCTGATAGGCTGGAGCAAGAATATATACTTATTGAAAGTCTTTGGAAAGACTGGTATCCTACACAGTAGTTCCTGATGTTGGACTGAGTATTACATAGTGAACAACTGTCAGTTTTAAAAGATTACATTTGGAAAATAAAGCTCAACAAGCAGTTTTTATTCAGGAAAGAAAAATTCTAGCTTCTCTCCTTACTCTGTGTGTTAATATTTCTCAAAAATTTTAAATGGGTACTAACCTCTGACCCGTGTTCCTGTAGCATCGGTCCTTTGAATCCCACCAGCCAGCACCATGGCCACAGCAAGCTTTACTAGGTACATTCCAAAAACTTGAGGGCACAAGCTAGCCAATATTTCATTCCTTCCTGGGAAAGGCAGAAAGATGAGTTACCAATAATTTTCAAGAAATCCTAGCTGAAATTTCCCTTTCTATCCTATCTTCTTAGAAACACTCTATGCTCTAAAATGATCAAGGGTACCATTTCCAAATGACTAAAAGGGGTGAATAACTTTGTTTTGGTCCTAAAAGTCCTTTTCTTATTATAAGGCCATGAGATGAAAATTCTTTTTATTCCTGGGTGCTACCTGTTTGTTTCTATAAATTTAGCATACTTTACAAGGGACAAAAAGAAATCTTTTCTCCCTCATTGGACCAACATTATCCCTTAAAAATAATACCAGCTGCACTTCTTGTGCAATAATTTCAGTAAACTTACTCCACTGCCTAAATAAAAGGAAGGTGTTCGATCTCAGAAACAATGAGACATATTGTAGAAGCCTGTTATCTTCAAATACAAAAGGTACTTGGAGCTCATGGAGCTTCTCCAGAGGTATAAGAGAGGTAAAATCAACCCATCCTGAAAGTCAATTCAGCATTTGCTCTGAGCAGTTTGGTAAATTGTTTTATCTAGACTAAGCATCAATGTATCAGGATATTTAGAAGATCATTATAAACGACAACTCTAGCAATCCAAGCTGGAGGTCTTAGGATTCTTCTGATAATATGCTTTAAGTAAGTGATTACCACTGTTTTAGGTTCTGTTTTCAGACATATCAAACACCAAATCTGAGATCTGCCTATGCCATCAATGAATAAAGGAGGTATTTCATTCTGTCATTGGCCAATCAACCAGTGAGGCCCATAGAATTTATGAGACTCTAACAAGCCCCTACGGAGTCTGCCTTATACGGAATTCACTACTGTGATGGTACTCTGTATGTCTGCATTCATGTTACCAGAAATTAATGTCCACATGCTGGTGACTAATCTGCACGTTTGAGGGCTTTTATATTTAGCTCTGAGCTTGTACTCATGTTTCAATGATAGCTCTTTTGAGGAGGAAAATAATCATACAAGTACTCCTTTAGCTGATGATTCCAGTTCCAGAAGCTTTTCCATCAAGATAAAGGAAAGGGCCTTCCTCCATAATTTGTGTCCCTATGCACAAAGGCTACTGTTCGTAACGAATCAAAATTGACTCAGCGGCAATTAAGCTATGGTGATGTGACCTGGGATGGCAGAAATGGTTAAGAAAGAAAACATTTTAGTAAAAGGGGAACCAAAAAGAAGAATTAGTAAATCCTGGAAGTTCATTAACTGCTGGAGGGAATCCCTCCTTTCCTGAGGTAGAAAGTCTAGAGAAAAAAGATGAAAGGTCTGAGATCTACATAGTTAAGACCCGAGAGCAGGTATGTAAATTCTGACCAGAATCTGGAGATTACACATACAAAGAAAGAATAGCCTCAACAAGCAGGGAACAAGTAGGCAAACTGACCTGGAAGACACTCAAGCCGGAGCTGTTAAAGAGCCAGCTTTTTCAGTAAAGGTGGATTCAGTGACTAATGCGCTGACAGGAAGCACATCCCACAGGCTCTGGTGGCAGAGCCCAGTGCTGCTATTTACTAGCTGTCTGACCTTGGGCAGGTTTCTTACTCTCTCCACCTCCATTTCCTGATCTGTGAAATGGAGATAATGATGGTATCTCGTGGGGTTGTTAAGGAGCTAATAGGTGCACAGCACACAGAATAGTATCTGGCACATAGTAGGAGCTACTTACTTGTTAACTATTATATTACCTGTACTACTTGTGCTTATTTCTCATCTCAAGGTTTCCTCACACTGTGGTCAACACAAAAGATACACTCTGAAGTCAGGTCTGAGGTACCAGAGAAAAGCAAAGGCGAAGGTCCATTCCCTACATTTGTTATCACCTAAAGTTGAAAAACTTGATTCCTTGGGTCATGGCAGTAGAAGCTCCCATGACTATATCATGGAAGAGAATGCATTAGGGTGAATACCACCCCATTCCTTCCCTCCCTCCCTCTCAAATTTCTGGTTCTAGACCATGTTAATAGTGTGCCCATGTAATCCACTCTTGTGGCATGGCCTTCAGTTACCCCAAGGAAGAGAGCTTCTTAGATTTAAGATAAATGAGTCACCCTGGAGTGGGTTGAGATGGCCCAAAAGACCCCAACCCCTACGTTTGGGTTTCTATCCAGCCTCTACGCATCAGGGTCAGGGGATCCCTGAGATCAGTGTAGATCAGAAGAAAATCTTTAGCTCCTCGTCAATACTCACAGCATCAGAGCTTAATGAAGCAGGCCAACCTCCCAGAGCTGAGCAGTGAAGTAATCTCTGGCTTTAGACCAGCAAAATGAAGACACACTTTTGGATGCAGCTCCCCACCTCCACCCTCCTCCCCACACCCCCAACACACACACATACACTTTGAAGTGGTAAAATATAGTGGGCTGATAATTGGTACTTAGGAAATGAAGAAAGCAGAATCTGTTCATACTAAAAAGAAAACAGTTGCCTCGTTTTCTCCCTGTCTTCTCACAAAATATTATATTTATTTCTTCTTTTCATCCAGTAACTGAGATGTATAGCTATAGCCTTCTAATTAAAACAAGATAGACTAATCACCAGCACAAAGAACTTCTGATGGCCTAGTTGGAACACTGTATGATGCCCTTCCTTCACTGTTACTAGGTGGAGTGTAGCTGTGGCACTGGAATTAATACGGAATGATTACGGTCCAAGGAAGAGTTACAGATTTTTGTGAGGATTTGAGCCTAAGAAACAATTTTAAGTAAAAAAACTTATTTAAAAATACATATAATTCTTAAAATGTTTGCTTAATAAAGCCACAACATAGAGACCTTTGGTTCTTTCTGTATGGATCAAATAAAAGAATGATCCGTAACCACCATACACGTGTTACACACATAAGCAAAAAAAAAAAAAATCATCCCACAAAATAAAAGCAAACTGCCTATATTTAGGCAAGTGAAAGCCTTTTCTTAAATTAATTAATTAATTAATTTTTATTTCATTGAGCCACGCGGCATGTGGGATCTTAGTTCCCCGATCAGGGGTCGAACCCACGTCCCCCGCATTGGAAGCATGGAGTCTTAACCGCTGGACCACCAGGAAAGTCCCTGAAAGTCTTTTTGTGAAATGATATCTGTCCAGTTCACCATGTGATTTAAGAATAAAGTAATCACCATGTATTAGATTTGAGGTGAGGTTTATCAGAAATAGTCTTTTACTGGCTTCCGTTTATTTTTCTCAGAAGATGCCTCCAAGGAAGAATGAAAATAGACATTTGAAGATTTAATTGGTGTTTTATACATTTGGGATTCTTAAATAAAAAATACTCTACAAACCCAATGGCTATGTTTTAATCTGTGTAATTACATCTTAGTGTCACAGTCAAATTTTTTTGCTGTGATGACAAAGCTTATTTTTTGCATCTCTTTCCTACTTCATATTTTTAAATCTTCAGCTAAAACAGTGTGAAGCTGTCTTAACTGTATAAGATACATCAGAAAAGAAATGGCTTTAATAGGATGAAGTTTCTTAATAGGATGAGTTTTGCCTATTTAAGGCAGAACTATGTATTTAATTGGTAAAGAAGGTAGAAAGCTCTGAAACTATTTTGGCAATATAAGAGATGTTAAAATAATAGTTGGAAATGGAAAATCTCTTGGAATTTCCAGTAAGATCTCTAAATAGAAAAGATTATGCCAGAAAAGGGCTGCAAAGGGAGACTACAGCTAGAGGTACTGACTAATGCTACTCCCTTTGAACACAGTCACTGATACATAGCACGTAAATCACAAACATTATATTTAACTAATGAATGAAATGCCGTTAATAATTATCAGCTCTATACCCTTAACACAAACCTGCAAAAGGATCGCTCTTATAGTATTCCCAAAAATCTTCAAATTCTTTTCGGACCTCCTCATCCATGTTGATCCCTGCAGACTGCTCATTATTTACTTGGATGTAATTGGCTTTCAGGACTATCTCCACTTCACAGCGCACATCTTGCTGAAAGGGCTTCCACCGTTGCATTACAACCCCATAAATAGTGAGGTCATCACCTGGGACAAAGCACCGAGTGAGTCCAGCAGTAGCATCCTGCCTGCTTGGGCACAATCTCGACAAAGGACCAGAACCAAGAAATAAACCACTACCCCACCATGGTTTAGAGTAGTACACATTCTTCCAGAAACCATTTGGGACAAAAGAACACCACAGAGTCCTGATTTTTTTTTTTTTTTAAACAGGCACTTATATTTGTACGGCTAAAAGCTAAAGCCAGCATTTTAATTTTTCTTAATCTGCCACATGATAATCACACCAAATTCTAAACTTTCCTTGGGAAAATAGTTTACTGGATGATTCATTCATCGTGATTATATTGGGTGAAATGTTCATCCTCAGAATCTCTAACCATATAGTTCTCACTTAAAGAAGAGGTGGGAATTGCAGCCAAAAGGTTAAAGTGCAGTCTGTCCCTCAGTATCTGCAGGGGATTGGTTCCAGAACCCATCTCAGATGCCAAAACCCACGGATGCTCAAGTCCACAGTCAGCCCTCTGAATCTGAGGTTCCGCATCCACAGATTCAAGCAACCATGGATCGTGTAGTACTGTAGTATTTACTATTGAAAAAAATCCATGTATAAGCGGACCCACAAAGTTCAAACCCATGTTGTTCAAGGGTCAACTGCATAATCAGTTTGGTATTAGGAAAGGAGACAACCTCGTGATAATGGATACTATACTAGTTTTAGTTTCTTGTATATTTCATTTTTACTTAACTGCATTTGTTAACATTCACTCACTGCCTTTTTTTTTTAATGAACAAAAGAATGAGTGCACTAAGAAATGAATGAATACTTGTTCTACTTCAAAGCTCCTTTCCATAAGCTATGAAAGCACAAGATACAACCCTGCTTGTTCTTTCTTGGTTGGTTCCTTCCCATCTAAGGAAACTCTCCCATTCCTAATTGATGGGTAGAATATTAAACTTCTACAGATTTTCCTAAGAGGCCTTGGGTAACTTATAGGCACAATGACAACTGTTTTTATTATTACATACAATTCAATTAACGAGTATAGGTGAGTGCTTGGCATTTGATATTTTGGTACTGGAGAAAAGGGGGCAAAAAAAGGAAAACTAATCCTAGTCCCCCAGATTTCAATCTTGTTGAACACAGGATGTTGGACATACCTTAAATACAATCCTGGTATTTATATTCTGAACTAACAGGCAAGTCTTCATTTCCAAGCCTATGCCAAATATATGATATCTGCTGATAAAAAATGCCTTTCACTCTCTAAATGTCAATGAGTAATGTGTAATCTGCAGGGCTTTTGATTTCCTGGAGAAAAGTGTTCTGTGAATGCTAAATGCATGGAACTGGTGGTAGCAGTTCACCAAATAGAAGGCATATTTCTAGCCAAAGGCAACTTCATAGTAAATGGTGACGAACACATTAAATTGGTTCTTCACACATTTTCAAGATACTTCCTCAACCACTGCTGGATGGTTTTCAAATCCAATCAGGAATAGTGATCATTTACTATATTGTCTGCCCCCAATTTTTTAGATGAAAATGGCCAGGGCAACTTTATATGAGCACTTCAAAGAATTCTCTACTATGGTCATTTTAATGGGTTATATATAGGTTGTTTCTACATTAAGTCAAATGAGAAATTTAACTTTCAGATATTGCACCCACTAGTAATAACCTGACTTTACTAAGCAGCAGTAATGTGGAAAATGTGAAGTACTCAAGAATGGACAAGAGCACTGCCTCATCAGATGTGGATTCAAATCCCAGCTCCACCACTCACCAGCTGTGTGGCAAGCTACCTAATAAACTGAGCTTATTTCTTGACCTACAAAATGGGAATAATTACACTTACATCATAGAACTATAGTGAGAATTGGGTCAGATAATGTATATAAAGTACTTAATGCAATATCTAGAATACATGCTCAATAAATATTAGCTGTTATTATAGTAAACCTACTTTACATTTGTAAAGCAACTAATACCATTAAACACCCTTTAATATATACATGTTTTCATTTACTCAGATATTTGACAGACAGATTCATATGATCATCAGAACAATTGTGAGGTATACATGATAGTCTAAGGCAAGAGATACTAGTTTGAAGCTTGCATGTTTTTCCATAGTAAATGTTACTGGAAAAAATGTTATTTTCAGAAAGCTAAAATTCTTACTTTTACAATCCAATCTCTTTGTCCCCTCTGTCTTCTGCAGCATATTTACCACTGCAACCACCCTGGTCAGAGCCATCTTTAATCTCCTGCAGCACTTACAGTTATCAGTACACAACCTCCAACTTTATTACTCTGCAACGTCAGATTGGGGTTCCTAACTAGACTGTAAATTCCTGAAGGGCAAGGATTATGCCATTTATGTCTGCTGATTCTCACAGAGGTTTGTAGCAATGGATAAATGAAAGATAGCTGATGACAGACTGCTTCCATCCATTCTCTATTGTTAGTGACATGTGAAAGAAAAATAACTTAAGATTTTTTTTTTTTAAGTGCAGAAAGAATTCAGTTTAGATGAACTGCATGAAAACATCTTAATCTCTATCAAAGGACATTTTCATGTTCTGGCTTAGCTCATACAAGCACTGCTTTGCTGATCCAGACATTACAGATTCTGGTTAAAATCTAGAGTCTTATATGAACAAGGTACTTTGACACAGCCTTGTCCATTTATCAGGCAAACCATGATCAAAGCTGTTATTTACTTAGAATACTGTTTAGACAAGTATGAACTGTTAATATATTTGACATAAATTTCAAACTATGGGTTGGTGATTCTTGGTGGAAGGGGAGAATATTTTGACAAGGAATTATTCTTGACTCTAGATACTGAACTCTTTGTTTCCATAGAGCCTTTGCCTCATCATTTTAATGAAACGGCAGCTCAGTAAAAATGAGGCATTTGGAGAAGCTTAGGGTTAAGAAAAGGAAATGATGGAATTTAGAGACATAAAGCATTTTCGACTTGTCCAGTAGGGGAGCACTGGGATATGAAATAAGAGGTCAGACACACCTGTTACTGCCCAGGGGACACATTGGTGCTATTTTTTTTTTTTTTTAATAGAGATTAAGGGGTTCTTAGGATGGGAAATATTTAAAGCAGGAAATGTTGAAGTTAGTTGAAAGGCAATCGTTGACAGCTATCATTTGCATTTTCTGACCCACCTTCAATTTAAATTAAATGTTAAACAGCCAGTGGAAATTGCTAGGCAAACAGTAAAAGCAACAGTTTTTAAGTTGTTTGGAATACGAGGAGGAAACACAAAGGATAAGCTCTCATGGGCAACTCAGGTTCTTCATCTATAAAACAAGCAGCTAGACTAGATCGCTGAACTCCAGCCCAGCTTCTTTCCTGCTATTACCTACCTCCTCATGCCAGTCTCTGTTCTCAAGTTCCCCACACTCACTTGCCAGTGATCTTGGGAAAATGAAAAGTGGCTTTTCCTAGTCAATACTTTAGGACCTACTATATAAGCTAACATTCTCACCAGATTTGCAACTGTCTACTAAGTCATCTTCCAGGATAACCTTCATTGTTCGTGGGATACTTCCAACAGATAGCCTTTGAACCTAGCAAGGAAAAGAAAGCAGACACTGAGTATGCTCAGATACATACTAAGTATTCAGAAGCCTAGCAGTTCTTCAAGTTACTGTTTCTATTTCTCTGGTATTATCACACAATTTAATTACGATGGGGATTTATGGAATTTTCTTGAAACTTGTGCCTACTATCAGTTTAAGAATTCACTAAAACTACAATAAAATAAAAACATCCATATGGAAAATATCTCAAAATATAATCTACCTTGTGGATGGTCAAAATAAACACATGCTCCAACTACTAAACACAATAACACTTACTTAACTAGAAAAGAGAGGCAGTTCTTTCCTATATCTAGTCATAAGACAAATCACTCGGTTCCTCTGATTATTTCTTAATAACAGATTACAAACGTGTTCCCTAGTCCTGGCAATTTGCCCATAGCTGAAAAACACTTCTTCTAATTTGTTATTTTTTGCATTTATTTGATCACTTACCTGTTCCTGAATTTTGATTTCCTGATAATCTCTACACCTAGTTGGAGATGAAGACAAGTCTGAGAGGCAAGTGAATTTTGCAGAATCACAGCTCTCCAAGCTGGGACATGAGGATGGCCGACAGAAGGTATAATACTGCTCAAAGTCGGCCCTGACCACAAATACATGCTTGCATTTGTTACACATGTAATCCCGCTCAAACTCCAGGATCTTCACCAGACTCGTTCGAATCACTGTCCCAGTGACAGATAAAAAGTGTCCCACATCCTTCGTTCTAGGGATGTGCTCCCTCACCAGCTCAGGACAAACAGGCAATCCTGATGGAGAAACAAAACAAAAACACATCAACTTCTACTTGGGATTTGACTCCATGCAATATATTTTCCTCATATTTCCTGAGGGAGAAAGTATAATTTCAGGGAAAAAGAAATCTTTGTGTTCTACTTAAGAAAAAAGATCAACTCAAGAAAATATAAAAGAATTATTTCAAATAACAATTATCAATAGACTCTCTTTAAAAGTACGTATCTAGATGATATATTGATAATAACCTGGATTAAAAAAAGAATTGATTCTCTTAAGAGGGCTATCTCAGTAGGATGTAAACACAGTATATAATTTTAACCTCATTCAATGAAGAATATACTGCCACATGCAGTAAAATCAAAGCTGAGTGATAAAGAGATGGTAGTGGAATGAACAAAGGCTAGTGCTTTTTCTAGTTAGGTTCAGGATTTATTAATACATAAATCGGATAGTGTTTTCAAGTCTTGAATTACCTAGAGGTTTACCTACAGCACCACTTCATCCTTTAAAAACCTTGTGTTTCTCATCATTAATAAACAGGCAACTTAAAAGGTGCAAAATGCCAAAGAAAATTCTTATGTGGAAATGCCCTCTTTCTCATATTTGGCTACAAGGCACCACTGGAGTAGAGAGATGCTGCCTGTGATGGTCAAAGGCTGCCTCCTAACAGGTTTATCAAGGGAGCATTTGTTACACTGGTTCATGTCCCGTGGTCTATGGTCTTGCCCTTGAACTTAGCCCTGAAACCTGATAAGCATGAACACTGAAGACATCTACTGGATTTGCCAAGCTCATAAGAAATAACCATAATAGGCATGATTACACTTTAAGTTTCTATGGTCAGAACATTTTCTCCCTGCTTATAGATCTATTCCGAAAGCCAAATCATTATCATCACTGTCATCATCATTGTCATCAGAAGGCAGTTTGGGATGCAAGGAATTTAAGGAAAAAAAAAAAAAAAGCAGCAGATTGCTTAGATGAACTGAATGCTTAAGGCGCCAGGCTACATTAATCTGGTGATACAGCTTAGACGTCTACAGACAGACTTGAATTTTCTCTGCTGCTGGCTGAGACTCTCTCTCCATATATCCTATACTGTATAAACAGGGTAGGCACTGCAACATTTGCCACTATGACTCCTTTTTCTATGCTTCCAAGGCTGACTTGCCTGCTTTCTAATGGAAATACTCTTTATTTATATTAACTTGGATTGTATCACACTTTGCCAGTAAGGGAGCCATACTTTTGCTTACGATGATTTTGTGTATCTCTGCTCTGTTCTGTGTCAACTTTACAGTTTAACTATCAGAAAACAAACTTATTTTCCTATTTCCAAATTCCTAGGGAATGCTTCATTAAAACACCCTGGGGCCCACCAGTGCTACATCATACGTGCAGGAATAGACAGAGAGGTTGGGACAGGAATAAAGCAGGTTTTATCCATTAAAATATCCACTGTATTCACTTCTCAGTGCTCATCTCAGGCATCTGTTAATTCATCTGCATGTAGCTAAATACTGAGAACACACCAATATTTCTAGTTACAACCAAGTAAAAGCCAAACTAACAACCAAAAGCTTTTCGTTAAGAACAGGTCTAGTCCACATATCCTCATTGCTTATGTTTCAGGGGTACAGTGTCCTTTTAGTTCCCATCCTAGAATGTTAAGAAACAAAAAACCACCAAGTGGAGATGTCTCTTCTTACTTGGCCTTAATGAGATGTACATTATGGCAACACATCTTCACAATGCTTGCAGATTCTCAATTACCTTTTCCTTCCTCCCCACATGAATGCTTTTTAAAAATTAGGATATAATTTAGGTACCATAAATTTGCTTTTTTAAAGTATATAATTCAGTGGTTATTAGTACATTCACAAGGTTATACAATCGTCACCACTATCTAATTCCAGAATATTTTCACTGCTTCAAAAAGAAACCCTGTTCGCAGTAGCAGACAGTCTCTATACCCCCTCCCCTGAGCCTCTGGCAACCACTAAGCTACTTTATGTCTCTAAGGATTTACCTATTCTGGACATTTCATGTAAATGGAATCATAAAATATGCACCCTTTTGTGTCTGGCTTCTTCTACTTAGCATACATTTTCAAGATTCATCCATGTTGTAACATGTATCAGTTCTTCGTTCCTTTTTATGGCTGAATATTCCACTGTATGGATATACCACATTTTGTTTATACATTCATCAATTGATGGACATTTGGGTTGTTTACATTTTTCTCCTATTATGAATAATGTTACTACAAACATTTATGTGCAAGTTTTTGTTTGAATACCTGTTTTCAATTATCTTGGGCATACACCTAGGAGTAGAATTGCTGGGTTGAATATACTTTTTATAATAATTTTAATTTTTAAGTTTTCAAAGAATCACTAAGCGTTCTCTATTGTAAGTATATAAAAGAATACTCAAGTGGGAAACAAGATTATTAACCCAATTTGCTTCTTAAAGTACAAACAAAATCTATCAAAATTACTTCTGAGGGCTTCCCTGGTGGCGCAGTGGTTGAGAATCTGCCTGCCAATGCAGGGGACATGGGTTAGAGCCCTGGTCTGGGAAGATCCCACATGCCGCGGAGCAACTGGGCCCGTGAGCCACAATTACTGAGCCTGCGCGTCTGGAGCCTGTGCTCCGCAACAAGAGAGGCCGCGATAGTGAGAGGCCCGCGCACCGCGATGAAGAGTGGCCCCCGCTTGCCACAACTAGAGAAAGCCCTCGCACAGAAACGAAGACCCAACACAGCCATAAATAAATAAACTAATTAATTAAAAAAAAAAATACTTCTGAGAAAGATGAGCAAAGTGAGGAGGAGAATAGGAAAAAAAAGTGATGGGTTAGAGAACTTCACAACAATTATATTTTTGAAAACACTTAGATTTTTTAAACATCCATTCTCTCTTTCTTGGCTCCTAAAGAAATACCATTTTTCATCCCATTTCTACTCCTCTCATTCCTAGCTCTGCTTCAGATGCAAATTGATTGTTCAGTTTAAATTCTACTGTCAATATATTAAAACTTAAGAAAAACTAAGATCACAAGAACTGGGTTATGGAGAGTGCTATGTTACTCCGATGCCATGCATACAGCAGAATGCCCAGTGAAACCACAGACTGCCCAGTGCAATTCAGCAGACTCTGGATGTTCAATATGATGAAGTCATACACATAACGAATGAGGTCTTAACATAATTATTTAGTTAGATGCTTGCTATTTTTGTCCTAAAAACAAACTTCAGTTTAAAAATGAAGCTATGTATAATTTTATTGTAGTTTTTTCCTAAAAAGCTACTTCTTTTTATTTTTTTTTTAAACATCTTTGAGTATAATTGCTTTACAATGGTGTGTTAGTTTCTGCTTTATAACAAAGTGAATCAGTTATACATATACATATGTTCCCATATCTCTTCCCTCTTGTGTCTCCCTCCCTCCCACCCTCCCTATCCCACCTAAAAAGCTACTTTTAAATTGATTTTGTCTTACTCTGAATAGCATCTTCAAATGGAAGCATAAAACACCATATTCCCTGGTGCTTCTATAGTAATCCAGGCAAGAAATAACGAAGGCCTAACTTTTAATCTCCTCCACTTAAACCCTTCCATGCTGCCCCCAGATCTAAGAATAAGGAACCAAATGTGGGACTGGACCACAGGACGTTTTGTGATGGGATTCTTCTCACACCAAGCCCTCTGGGCACTCAAATGCTCTCATACAGTGTCCGCTTTGCCTGACACTCTCCTCCCTACTCTGTCCCTCAAAATGGCCACACTAAGAAGCAACATAAGGGTTCAGAATACATACTGTGGAGCCAGAATGAATGAGTTGAGTCACAGCTCTATCACGCACTAGCTGTGTGACCATGGCCAAATTATAACCTCTCAGATTTCCCTCCTGTAATATGGCAATAACAACAAAACCTACCTCATAGGATCACAAGAAGATTAAAATAATTCATATAAAGTTTCTTGGAAAAGTAACTTGCACATAGCAAGCACTATTTAAACCTTAGTTCTTATATGTAATCTTATCATTTTCCCCCTTAAAAGGTTGGCTTAAACATAATTTTTCTTAATGAAATCTTTCTTTAACCCATTTCAGGTTAAATTCCCTCTTCTATGTGCCTTAACACACTGTTCTTCTCCTTCATACCACTTACCACAATTTAAATAAAAAGAATACATAATTATTATGTTTCCACACTAGAATATAAACTCCATGGGGGCAGGGCAGAGGTAAATTTTATTCGCTACTATATTATCATCGCTTTATAAATAGTAAGCATTAAAAAAGAAATAACTTGAAAAAAAAATAGATGAAAGGAAGGCAAGGAAGAGGGGAGGAATAGATGTTAAAGATACTACATGAGCTTTGAAACCAATTAGAGATAAGGTATAAGGAAGAGGGTGAAATTTAGAGTGACTCCTAGTTCTCTGGTTCCATTAACCAAGTCAGGGAATTCTGGAAGGCACATGGTAGTCAATCAGTAAATATCTATTGAAAGAATAAATATGGAAATACGATTTTCAGATGGAGGGGGGCACAGAAAGGGGAGGAAAATCATGACTACACTTTTTGATACACTGAGTTTGCAAGAAGATATCTCTAGTTTGAAACATCTGACAGACAAGAGGATATCTGAATACAGAGCTTAAGAGACAGATTCTGGCAATCAAGCAATCAATCAATCAAGTTGGCACTTGTTGCTCTATAAGTGGCAGCTGAAGCCTAGGTTCAGAATGGAGGCCACCCCATCAGGAAGAGAATGCAGGATTCAGGAGCAGATGGCCACATCTGAACCCTGAGAACCTACCACCTACAGGACCAGTAAAGGAAGAGGCTCCCAGAGCAGGGAGAAAAGCCACCGCTAGAGAGGGAGGAAAGGGCAAGACAGTGCTGTCAGCGGGGCCAAGGCTGGAGTTTCATAAAGGGGGAGGAGGCAACAGTAACAAATCCAGCAGGGAAATAAAGGAAGAGAAATCCCGACACTTGTCCCTCAGTCTGGCCATGAGGCAGTCACTGGGAAGGCGGGGGAGGGTGCGTTCAGTATGGTGGAGGTGAAAGGGTGAATGGGGGAAGGTTATGCTAAAGAAGGCATGAACTCTGTCAAAACACTGTTATGAAAGGAGAGTGGATGGAGGGTAGAGGGGACACAGAGTTGAAAGAGGGGCCTCTCTCCTGAAAGGGAGACAGAAAGGATTCCTGGTCATCCTGGCCACCACCCACCACACCCCCATAGGCTCCAGGCTTCCCCCCGGGGTGCTGGTATGAGTCGGTGACTGACTTCTAGCACCTGGCTTACCCATCTCCCTAAGATGGTAACTTACCAGGATGCACGTCTCATCTAAATCCAGATTCTTGAGTAGAGGCCATGGTTGGGCTTTAGGAAAGCCCTGAACCTCTTGAAATTCAGGCAGAAATTTAAATATATATACACCTGCATTTTCTGAAGAGGATTTGTAACTTTCTCAACATAAAACCCTGAAGAACCTCTTATTTAAATCCTCAGTCCCACAGATCTATTGACTTGCATATCATTACCTCTAAGAACAGAAAAAGGGGCTTACATTGTGGGAACAGTCGCTAAACCTCCCTCCCCTCCTTTCATTTAATAGTAATGCCCTAACGTCTCTTATTGCCTACTCAGCTCCTGTTTAGATCACATCCTACACGACCTGCCCCAAATGCTATGACAACATGACAGGGACATTCATAATCACTTACTGCCTGGACCAGTCATTTAGGACCTTAGTCACGTATTGCTTTGCACTGCTCCTTAACCGTTTTGTATCTGGAGGGTAGCGTCACTTCTTGAGATCCTTTTCATGCTACTCTGTACCCAGCCCAGTGCTTTATTAAGCACTTCTAGATAAGGAGAAAATTAGTGAATAAGAGAAGGGGAAATGGGCTTTCCCTCTCTCTCTAGCCTTCCCTTTATCACATCTGGCCTCCAACCTCCTAGTCCAGACAAAGTGCATGAATTTTTCTGTGCATTTCATGGTACCTCTGTAGCTTTCCTCAGGCATGCTACTTTGTCTGGAGAACTCTCCCCAGTTCACTCAGCCAGGAAGAGTATACTCAAGTTTATCCTTTTGCAAGAAAACTTCCCTAAGTCCAGGCTAGCACCCTCACACAGACACAAATGGAACAGCTAAGCAAAATGGTCAAATGAATGCATCATTGCATAAAAGATGCTTCTTATATCTGGAGGAAACTTCTGCCAGGAAGAATGAAAAAGAAGATACTCCTTAGGTCCAGAGACACCTTCCCTTTCCTTGCACATGATAACTCAGGCCTGTGCATGCTGGGTCATGACAAGTCTATGCAATACTGATTTTATTTCAATCAGCGTAAGGAGATGTGCTGGAGAGATATTACACACTCAGGAAGAAGGCAGGTGACAGGTGGAGGGCGTCAGGCTCAGCCACAAGGGTCCCTCATATGCTCACCAACCCTCTCTGTGTCCCTCCTGAAGTGTGGCCAGCAAGAGTGAATTCCCTGCTGCCCACCTCCAACAAGGGGCCTGTGTCTAAACCCAATTACAGCACCTCTAAAGAAAAAACTATGTAAACATTTACAACCAATTTTTCTAAGATTAGCTTTTCATTATCTTCTGTATTTTTATAATACGGGGCAATATGCCATCCTTAATGTTCTTATCTTACTGAATGGAATCATGTATATGGTACCTGTTAGGATAAACATTTTTTTTTTTTTAGAATCAAGCAAATTAGCCTAAAACATGATATCATTACCATTAAGTGGTTTATTTTGTATAGTAACTATATTATTTTAAGAAAAGGATAGTAGAAGTGAGTACATTTCTGGATCTTCAGATTCTTTACTTTCATATTACAATTTTTTAAGTAAATTTATAATATAAAGACACAGATAAAAGTAACATAATGTTAAGCAGAACTGACCACAAAAATCAAAACCCTAGAACTAAAAAAGGGTAAGGGACAGTGTTTTGATAGAAATGTCAATTCATTTTAATCTTTCTGTCTTACTATATGCTACTAAGTGTGTTCTTCAACTATCCCAGTGAAGCAGGGTACATCAGGCACTAAGCCACCATTAGTGCTAAACAACAAAAACCTTTGTCATTATCTGACTCATTCACTGATATAAATAAATAAATAAATAAATAAATTTTTATTTAAAACAGAGACACGTCCACATCTGTGTTAGAGATATGTCCAGATCAATTACTTCAGGTCCATGGTTTCCAGAGTGCAGTCCCTGGAAATCGGCATCAGCCTCAGAGCTTTGAGAAGTGCAAATTCTTGGACCCTAGGCCAGACCTCTTCAGTGAGAAACTCTGGGGGTGGGGCCCAGCAATCGGCGCTTTAATAAGCCCTACAGGTGATTCTGATGCCCATTAATGTTTGAGAAACACTACTTTAACTAACAGGTGAGGGCTTTTTTTTCTTCCTCATTTATTCAATACTTTGATGCTAACTGCGTATTTGAATACCTTTCATCAAAACTACTGGGAATAGCAAGTGAACTTTAGACCAACAAAAATCCCAGAAGACAAAGGGCAATGCAATCTTCCTAAGGAGACTGAACCACAGAGGCATCCTGGGTTTTAATAATTCAGTGCCTTGTCTGGAGTCCAAGATGGAGGTGCAATATACCTAAAACCAGACTTTTCCCATCCCTGGTTCATTCTGCCTGGGACACCTGCATCCCTCCCTGATCTCACCATCTAGTCTTGAATCTTTGGGTGAATCCCCTAGGACAATTCACTCCCTGCCCAGTGAGCTAATATATCTCGCACATACCTTGAGTGATGCATGCATCGCATAAGTAAAAGCTGCCAGTAAGCACCTTTACAATTATGTTTAATATGTACACATGCATGTACCTGTGGGCATACATACACGATATGGTAAATATTTGAATATATAGCTGTCTCCCCTACAGCCTTGAACTCCTTTAGATGAGGGACTATACCATATTCGTTTTGGTTTCCCAGGGGTCTAGCAAATGCCTGCCTACAAGGGATATGTTTGTAGAATGAATGTTACTATGGTAGTAACATAATTTGCAACTCACTTTCTCAGAGAATAATGAAGAACTAGGCTAAATCACCTGAAACCAATAGAGTCACTTAGGCAGACAGAACTTTAGTATGTAAACTGAGCATGGAAAAGTGTCTAAACGTAAGGACAGCCTAAAATCATTTGCTAAATACCATTTCAATAACATTAACTAAAGCCTCTTTTAACAATTCTTCTGCAACATTATCAGAAGAGGACATTTCTTCTTGATCCTAGCAAGAGATTACCTAATGTCTGATGCATGAAGATTAATAATCTTCATAATTTTATTCCAGTAAGTGCAATCGCAGATACTATTTTTTCACTTAAATGTCTGGAATTTTTTTGAATCTTAATTTATCTCCAAGGAATTCTATAGTGACTCCTAACCTTTTTTGGAATCACAGTAATCATTTTTGTTGATTATAAATTCCCACCTTTCTGAAATGTACTATAAAGTAAATATTTATTTTTAAACAAAATGGTACATGTGTTCTCCAACTTAATCAAAGAGTGCAGGAATTCAAAGACACAGCTTTGACACCACAAGTTGCTGATTGCTCCACTGCAATTTCTTTAAAGTTAAGAGGCTTTATCTGTCGTTCATTCAAAAAAAGTTATTGAGGGCTTCCCTGGTGGCGCAGCAGTTGAGAGTCTGCCTGCCAATGCAGGGGACACGGGTTCGAGCCCTGGTCTGGGAAGATCCCACATGCCGCGGAGCAACTAGGCCCGTGAGCCACAACTACTGAGCCTGCGCGTCTGGAGCCTGTGCTCCGCAACGGGAGAGGCCGCGATAGTGAGAGGCCCGTGCACCGCGATGAAGAGTGGCCCCCGCTTGCCACAACTGGAGAAAGCCCTCGCACAAAAACGAAGACCCAACACAGCCATAAATAAATAAAAATAAATTAAAAAAAAAAAAAAGTTATTGAGTGCCTAATAGGTGGCCAGCACAATGTTAAACTTGATATATAAAAATAATGAATTTCCTAAAATAGTTTTGAAGATCACTAGGTAGCATCTACCACGTTGCTAATTCTTTGAATTACCAATTTTTCATTGTCAGGAGTCATAAAAGCTCAGAAAGCTGAACTAGTTTTGTACACACATACATATATGTATAATATGCACACAAATATACTGCCTCCACACATTCTCCCTCCTCTCAGTTGGCATGGCTAGTACCCCAGCCTCCCAAATGTCCAGAGAAAACAGTATAAAATCATGATTCTTTTCCAAAAGTGACCATCAACTACATAATGGATATATTTTTAAGTATAAATGTCAATTCTTAGTGCTTAAATTCAATATATGTTGGGATTTCTCAAAATCTTTCTCAACAATAACATGGCAGTAAAATCCTTAAGTGATTGACCTGATATCCTGGCGTGAAGATTCTGCTTCATGGAGACACCTTCAGGCTGAGAAAGGGACTGGAGAATTGTCAAGGCTGATCTTCGAAGTGCACTATCAAAAATAGTTAGCACTTCATTAGGGAACGCGTTGAAATATTCCCCGATTTCCATGTTGGTCTCAAAAAGGGTCATGGCATTAACCACAACTGGGTAATGAGCATCTTCATCTCTTTCCTTCAAGATGAGAAGAATATCGTTCTTATGGTATTCCGAAACATATGACTCAAACACTTGACCAACCAGTGTAACTTGATCGCTATTCATCTTGGACCTAGGTAACTAAAGAAAGACAAAAGACTGTATTATACCTTTGATTTTCTAGACTTATACACTAGTTTACAAAAAGATTGGTTATAAATCATTCTGACTTTGGGTCACACTCTAATCTCAAAATACTATCTGAATTCAAATCTTAATTAGATCTGACAGAGTCACAGTCACTTATCAAATTTATTTTTTTCAGTGAGTGAAGTTAATTTTAAGTCAAAGAATTATGTTAGTACTGATAACCGAAATCCAAAATGGTCCAATGCCTTTCCTATATCTTTTCCCCAAACTTCCTCCTCTTAACCCTATAATACGTCATGTAAAAGGCCTTTGCCTTTTCTTTAATCAGATTCCATATATGCGTTTGCTCTCAAGTATAAAATCTTAAATGCCAGTCTTTTGGTTTAAGTTACTCCCAGTAGAGTTCTTTGCAAGCATCCTGGTTCTACATTTTATTCACATAAAAAAAGTATCTTTCTCTCTGTCTCCCCACAACCTAGTTACACACACGCACACACACACACTTTCATTTGTATTCTGCTACTTAAACGGAACACACGCTACTATTCAGATTGGTAGCCAATTCTGACTTAAATAGTTAACAAATTGGCTTTAGAAATTTACATTTGGAGGTGAACTTTTTCCTATTTTCTTTTTCTAACCTAGGAAAACTATTGGCTTCAGCAAAAACAGCTGTCAAGAGTCTAAAAAAAACTAGATCATTAAACTGAGGAAAGGAAATTGGTCTCTAAATAATAAATCACTACGATTGAAAGTAAATACAGTATATTACATTCCTGGCTATATGTATATATTTTTTAATTTGCACCTACAGATTAAAAGGGCCTATCCCCATTCTATTTTCATGTATACACGTAGATATCTACCATGTACAAGGCACTATTCTGGGAAATGAAAAAAGCACAATAAAAGGTCCTCTATGCCCTCAAAGAACCAAGGAACAGATCAAATGAAACGGTGTTCTAACAGTGGTAAAAATGCAATACAAATAGGAGCACAAAGGAGAGAAGGATTAAATTTAAATGGAGTGACAATCCCAGATGTGGCAATGGACAGTTACAAATAAACTGTCCAAATGGATCATTTAAGAAATTCTTATTAGTCAAAGGATAAGTGTCCTTTGACTAATTTCGTTCAACCAACATTTATTGTACTAGGCTTTAGAAACAGAAAGATTAAAGAAGATTATGACATTCACAGTTTAGCATCCTAAATATGCATTACACGTGCTATTAGCAATATTTGCCTTCTCTGGGAATCTACTAGAAGGTGTGAAAGGAGGGGGGGGCACGGTATACCACAGTTAGGTCAAGAATCCTGACACCTACAGGATAACAATGTGAGATTAAGAAATGTGTAGGCCACTACATTGGTAAGTATTTAGTTTGGGTTAGGTAATATAAATTCACCTAAGCATAAAGCAGAAAAAGCACTTGGGAAGGAACAACTAATCATACAGTATATTCACGATGTGGCCTTTGCTAAAAAAAAAAAAATCTGGAATCCCAAGAGTGGCTATAAGATAATCTCTAAGATTCTATAAATGCATATTAAATTTGGAGCCACAAATTTAGCAATTTAAAAGGCAGCTCCACATTGGGCAGGAAGGGGACAGCCGCAGAATTCATGGTTCAGATTAAGATCAGATTAAATTTCGCCTAGTCTTTTTGAAATAACATCACTAAAATAAACAGCATTCACTTTCAATACCTGGGCACAACTGACTAATCAAATATTTCTTAGCAGTTTGCAAACGCTAGAAACATGCTCACCCAGATTGACTGGTGGCAGTGTTTTACAACTTTCAAGCTCCTTTTCCTTTTTCTTATGCAACATTTGAAGACAAAATAAATAAAGCCAAGTTGTGCCACCTTATCCTCTTGACTAAAGTGCCAACAAGAAAAACCCGGGAGGATGCACCAGCGGCAATCTAGCTGGATCCCTGGTAACCGCAGCCCGCCACCCGCCGCGCCGCCCCTCCGGTAGCCACGCCCCTCCGCGTCCTAAGACCCGCCCCGCTGGCACCGCCCCTGCCCGCCCGCTTCAGGTCGGCGCCTCCTCCATGCCTGGCTAGCCGCGGGCGCTCGGCAAACGTGGAGCCGACTTGTGCCCGGAGAACAGCTTTCCACACTTCCGTCTCTGGACGTAGCCCATACCCTACAACAACTCGGCAGGTCTCTGACACTTCCCAGGCTCGGCTGCGGGCAGCTCCGTCGCCGGTCTGGTCCCAGAGTTGAATAGTTTTGGAACTAACCAGGTGTGGGCGAGACTTGGGACGCACTGTGGGAAAAATAAATAATGGTGCAACAAGGCAGCGGCTGTCACTTACTGGCGGATACGTGGTGTCAGAAGTCACCGGGGGCGCAGTGCTCCCGAGGCCGAAGGGCGCGGAGAGCTCAAGCCGATCGGCGGGGTCCAAAGAGGCGGGAGGAGGCCCCGGGTGGGGGCGGGGCGGGGCGCGCGCGTGGGGCCGCGCGAGGCGCCGTCGGCCGCGGGGGCGCGCAGGCTCCAGCGGGCCCGCCTCGCGCCCGGACGAGATAGGCGCCACGCGGGCGGCTCGGCCGGGCCCGCGCTCCCGAGGGGCGCCGGGCCGTGCACTGCCTCAACTTGGCGGCTCAGGTGGCTCTTCCGGGTGGAGAAGCGGGCGGGCGCGCGCCCCGCCAGGCGCCGCGGGACAAGAGAGGCGGGGCGGGGCGGGGCTGGCTGGGAGGGGCGAGTAGGGTCCCGGGCGGGGCTGGGCGGAGCCGCCGCTCGGTAGTGGGGAGGAGTGCCGGGCTGTGCGGTGGCTGTGAGAGAGTGTACGGCCCGGGCTTTCCGGCTCAGAACTCCGCCAGAGCTAAGGCCACAACGATTCTCTCTCTGCTTCTAGAAGTTTTAGAATGAAGGTTTTATGTTTAAGTCTATGATTCATTTTGAGCTAATTTTTGGATATGATGCGAAGTGTGGCTCTTAGGTAACTTTTTGTCATATGGGTATCTACCACTATTTGTTGAAAGAGCTGTATTTTTTCCACGGAATAACCTTTGCACCTGTGTCAAAAATCAGTTGTCCTTATATGTGTGGGTCTAACACTTAATATTTCTGTCCCCCAATCTATTTGTCTAACTATAAAAACACGACGTTGTCTTAATTACTCTAATGAGTCTTGAAAGCGGGTAGTGTTTGGCCTCCAATTTTGTTTTCTTTCAAAGTTGTTTGGGCTCTTCTCTTTGAATATGAATTTTAAAGCCAGCTTGTCATTTTCTATTAAAAAGCTGGGATTTTTGTTGGAGTTGCATGGAATCTATAGGTCAATGTGGGAAGAATTTATGTGTTAATAATATTGAATCATATGACCCTTGAACAAAGTAAACCTCACCATTTATTTAGGTGTTATATAATTTCAAAAATGTTTGATCTTTTGTCAAATTTATGTCTCAAATTTATCCCTAAAATCATGGGGAAGGAGGAACCATACCTTTTTAAAAATTTATTTACTTTTGGCTGCAGTTGGGTCTTTTTTTACTGCACGTGGGTTTTCTCTCGTTGTGGTGCGCGGGCTCCTCATTGCGGTGGCTTCTCGTTGCGGAGCACGGGCTCTAGGCGCGCTGGCTTCAGTAGTTGCAGCACATGGGCTTAGTAGTTGTGGCACGTGGGCTCTAGGCGCGTGGGCTTCAGTAGATGTGGTACACGGGCTTAGTTGCTCCGCGGCATGTGGGATCTTCGTGGACCAGGGCTTGAACCCGTGTCCCTTGCATTGGCAGGCGGATTCTCAACCACTGAGCCACCAGGGAAGTCCAAGGAACCATCCTTTTTGATGCTATGTAAATGATATTTTCAATTTGAATTTCTGGTTCTGTTCTAGCATGTAGAAATACAATTGATTTTTAAATTTTTATTATTAAAATTTTTAAATTAATAATTTTTTTTAGAGCAGTATCAGGTTCATAGCAAAATTGAGCAGGAAGTACAAAGATTTCCTTTATGATCCTTGTCCCCACACACCCACAGCCTCCCTATCAATATCCCTTTACCAGAGTGGTGGATTTATTACAACTGATGAACCTGCATTAACACATCATCATCACTCAAAGTCCACGGCTTATAGTAGGGTTCACTCTATGTTGTACATTCTGTCCGTTTTGACAGATGTATAATAACATGCATCCACCCCTGTAGTATCATACAGAATAGTTTCACTGCCCTAAAAATCTTCTGAACTCTGGCTATTCATCCCTCCCTCCCACCTAACCCCTAGCAACAACTTATCTTTTTACTCTGTCTACAGTTTTCCAGGATATCATATAGTTGAAATCATACAGTATGTTGCCTTTTCAGATTGACTTTTTCACTTAGTAATATACACTTAAGGTTCCTTCATGTCTTTTCAAGGCTTGGCAGCTCATTTCTTTCTGATGCTGAATAATAGTCCATTATCTGGACGTACCACACTTTATCCACTCACCTACGGAAGGACGTTTTGGTTGCTTCCAAGTTTTGCCAATTATGGCTAAAGCTGCTATAAACATCCACGTGCAGGTTTTGCCATAAGTTTTCAGCTCCTCTGGGTAAATACCAAGGAGCATGATTGCTGTATCATATGGTAAGAGTAGTTTTGTAAGAAACCATTAAAATGTCTTCCAAAGCAGCTGTACCATGTTGCATTCCCATCAGCCATGAATGAGAGTTCCTATTGCTCCATATCCTCTCCAGCATTTGGTGTTTTCAGTGTTTTGGATTTTAGCCATTCTAATACATGTGTAGTCTCTCATTGTTATTTTGCTTTGCATTTCCCTGATGACATATGATGTTGAATATCTTTTCACCTGCTTAATTTTCATCTATACATCTTCTTTGGTGAGGCATCTTCAGGCCTTTTGCCCATTTTTAAATAACATTGCTTATTTTCTTATTGTTGAGTTTTAAGGATCCTTTATCAAATGTGTCTTGCAAGTATTTCATCCCAGTCTGTGGCTTGTCTTCTCATTTTCTTGACATTTTCATTCACAGAGCAGATTTTTAATTTTAATTAAGTCCAGCTTATCAATTGTTTCTCTCATGGATTGTGCTTTTGGTGTTATATTTAATAAGTCATCACCCCAGAGTACCTAGTTTTTCTCCTCTGTTCTAGGACTCTTATAGTTTTGTGTTGTACACTTAGGTCTATGATCCATCTTGAGTTAATTTTTGTGAAGAATGTAACGTCTGTGTCTAGATGTGTGTGTGTGTGTGAGTGTGCACACGTGCCTGTGGGCATCCAGTTGTTCCAGTACTATAACAGAGAAGAACAAACTTGACTCCATGTTGAATCTATTCCTTTAGCTCTAACCCTTGTGCTCTCTTGCCTGTGCTTAGTCATGCTGGCTCTGCACCTTTTATAAAAGAATGTTGCCTATAGCCTGAAATATACGGGATAGCCCATTCTCAAGCCTCTGACCTTTAAAGCGGTAACACTTTTCCATTCATATAGAGATAAAAAGTTGCGGAACAGAGAATAACATTTGTCTTGTTGGAGGTTTATAGGAATATTGTGACCAGACCTACCTGGACAGCTGCAAGAACAAAGGATTCCAGCACCAAGAAGTTTACAACAACCAGCCACACCCCTCTCCCCTTTTAGCACAAAAGAAGCCTGAGTTCTAACTGAGGCAAGATGGTTCTTTGGGACACCATCTTCTCAGTCTGCTGCCTTTCTGAATAAAGTCGCTATTCCTTGCCCTAACCACTCGTCTCTCGATTTATTGGCCTGTTGTGAGGCAAGCAGTAAGAGCTTGGACTCGGTAATAGTACCATTTGTTGAAAAGACTATCTTTGCTCCATCTGTCAGCGATTTGTATTGCCTTTGCTCCTTTGTCAAAGATCAGTTGGCTATATTTATGTGGGTCTATTTCTGGGCTCTCTATTCTGTTCCACAGATCTATTTGTCTATTCTTTCACAAATACCACACTGTCTTGATTACTGTGGTTTTATAGTGAGTCTTGAACTCAGGTATTGTTAGTCCTCCAACTTCGTTCTTCTCCTTCAATATTGAGTTTGCTATTCTGGGTCTTTTTCCCTTTCACATAAACTTTAGAATCAGTTTGTCAACATTCACAAAATAACTTGCTGGGATTTTGATTGTGATGAGATGACTCTATAGATCAAGTTGGAAAGAGCTGACATTTTGACAATATTGAATCTTCTATCCATGAACATGGAATATCTATCTCTTCACTTATCTAGTTCTTCTTTGATATACTTTATCAGATTTTTATAGTTTCTGTCATATAGATCTTGTATATATTTTCTTAGATTTACACCAAACTATTCCTTTGGGGGGGGTGTTAATGTAAATGGTAATACGTTTTTAATTTCAAATTCCACCTGTGCATTGCTGGTATATAAGAAAGCAACTGACTTTGCATATTAACCTTATATCCTGCAATCTTGCTATAATCACTTATTAGTTCTAGAAGTATTTTTGGTAAATTTTTTCCATATTTTCTGTATAAACAGACATGTCATATGCAAAAAAGGACAGCTTATTTCTTCCTTCCCGATCTGTATGCTTTTTATTTCCTTTTCTTATTTCATAAACTAGGACTTCCAGTATGATATTGAAAAGCAGTGATGAGAGGGGACATCCTTGCCTTGTTCCTGATCTTAGTAGGAAAGCTTCAAGTTTCTCACCATTAAGTATGATCTTAGCTGTAGGTTTCTTGTAGATGTTCTTTATCAACTTGAGGAAGTTCCCCTCTATTTCTAGTTTGCTGAGAGTTTTTATCATGAATGGTGCTGGATTTTGTCAAATGCTTTTTCTGCATCTCTTGATATGATCCTGTGATTTTCTTTCATTATCCTAACCATGTGAGGGATTACATTAATGGATTTTTAGATTGGAACCAACCTTACATATCATGATAAAACCAACTTGGGTGTGGTGCCTAATTCTTTTTATACAATGTTGGATTCAATTTGCTAATTTTTTTTAAGGATTTTTGCATTTATGTTCACGAGAGATATTGGTCTGTGGTTTTCTTGTAATGTCTTTGTAAGATTTTGGTATTAGTGTAATGCTGGCCTGAAAGAATGAATTAGGAAGTATTCTGTCTGCTGTCGTGTTCTGGAAGAGATTGTAGAGAATTTGTATAATTTTGTCCCTAAATGTTTGATAGGAATTCACCATTAAACCCATGAACCTGGTGCTTTCTGTATTAATTTTATATATATACATATATAAGCCTATTATATATATAAGCCTTATATATATACATATATAAGCCTATTCAGACTCTATTTGTTCTTTTGGCAGACTGTGTCTTTCAAAGAATTGGTCCATTTCATCTAGGTTATCAAATTTGTGGGCATAGAGTTGTTTGTAATATTTCATTATGGTCCTTTTAATGGCTGTGAGATCTTTAATAATATCCCCTCTCTCATTTCTGATATTAGTAATTTGTATTTTCTCTCTCTTTTTCTTAGGCTAGAGGCTTATCAACTTTATTGGTCTTTTCAAAGATTTTCTCTATTGATTGCCTCTTCAGTTGCACTGATTTCTGTTGTGATTTTTATTATTTCTTTTCTTTTGCCTACTTTGGATTTAATTTGCTCTTCTTTTCCTAGTTACCTAAGGTGGAAGCTTAGATGATTGATTTTGGATTTTTCCTTTTTTCTAATATATGTATTCTATGCTATAAATTTCTCTCTAGGCACTGCTTTCACTGCATCTCACAAATTTTGATAAATTGTGTTTTCATTTTCATTTAGTTCAAAATATTTTAAGATTTTCTTTTGAGTTTTTTTCTTTGACCCCTTTGTTATTTAGAAGTGTGTTGCTTAATCTTCAAGTATTTTGTGTTTTTCCGTTGTTCCTTCTGTTATTGATTTCTAGTTTACTTCCACCATGGTCTGAGAGCAGACATTGTATGATTTCTGTTCATTTAAATTTGTTAAGGTGTGTTTTATGGCCCAGAATGTGGTCTATCTTGGTGAATGTTCTATGTTAGTTTGAGATGAATGTAATCTGCTGTTACTGGATTAAGTAGTCTATAGATGTCCATTATATCCAGTTGATTGATAGTGTTGTTGAGTTCAACTATGGCCTTACTGATTTTCTGCCAGCTGGATCTGTACATTTCTATAGAGGGGTGTTTAAGTCTCCAACTATAATTTAGATTCATCTGTTTCTCCTTTGAGTTCCATCAGTTTTTGGCTCACATATTCTGAGGCCCATGCATATTAAGGATATGTGTTATGTTATGTGTTATGTGTTCTTGGTGTGTTGATTCCTTTATCATTATGTAATGCCCCTCTCTCTCCCTGACAACTATTCCTGCTTTGAAGTCCACTCTGTCTGAAATTAATATAACTACTGCTTTCTTTTGACTAGTGTTAGTATGGTATATCTTTCTTTATCCCTTTAGTTTTAATCTATAGGTTTTTATCTTTAAAGTGAGTTTCTTATAGAAAACATATAGTTGGGTCTTATTTTTTTAATCCACTCTGACAATATCTGACTTTTAATTGGTGAATTAAGACCATTAGACATACAAAGTGATTATTGACATAGTTGGATTAATAGCTACTATATTTGTTAGTCTTTTCTACTTGTTACCTTTGTTCTTTTTCCCTATATTTGCCTTCCATACTTTTTCTGCCCTTTGTGGTTTTAATTGAGTGTTTTATATGATTCCATGTTCTCTCCTTTCTTAGCATTCAGTTGCTTCTTTTTTTTTCTTTTTAATTGGTTGCCTACTAGAATTTACATTATAACTATCTAAGTCCACTTTCAAATAACATTATACCACTTCAAGGGTAGTGCAAGTATTTTATAGTAGCAAAGTAATCCTGAATCTTCCCTCCCATCCCTTGTATCATTGCACTCATCCATTTTGTTTATATAAGCTTATAAGACTTAGATATGCATAGTGACTACATTGTTGCTATTATTATGTTGAACAAATTGTTGTCTGCTAGAGCAATTACGAATAGGAAAAATAGAAGTTTTTATTTTATTTTCATTTAGTCCTCCTTTAATACTCTTCCTTACTTTATGTAGATCTGAGTTTCTGACATATTATTGTCCTTCTCTTCAAAGGACTTTTAACGTTTCTTGCTAGGCAGGTCTGCTGGCAGCAAACTCCCTCAATTTTTGTTTGTCTGAGAAAAATCTTTATTTCTACTTCACTTTTGAAGGGTAATTTTGCAGGGTACAGAATTCTACGTTGGTGGGATTTTTCTCTCAACACTAAATATTTTACTCTACTTTCTTCTTGCTTGCATAGTTTCTGAAGGTGAGTTGAATATAAATTTTATCTTTGTTCCTCTACAAGCGTTTTTTTTTTTTTCCCCCTGACATCTTTCAGGATTTTTTATCTTTATCATTAATTTGAGGTTAATTTGGAGGAAGTCCTCAGTCATTATTACTTTAAATATTTCTTGTGTTCCTTTCTCTTACTAGTTTTGGTATTCCCATTATTTGTATGTTATACCTTTTGTAATTGTCTCACAGTTCTTGGATATTCCAGTGGGTTTGTTTTTTTTTTCAGTCTTTTTTCTCTTTGCTTTTCAGTTTTGGAGGTTTCTACTGACATATCCTCAAGCCCAGAGGTTCTTTCCTCAGCTGTGTGCAGTCTACTAATGAGCCCATCAAACACATTCCTTACTCAGTTACAGTGTTTTTAATCTGTAATATTTCTTTTTGCTTCTTTCTTAGAATTTCCATCTCTCTGCATACATCACCCATCTATTCTTGCATGCTGTCTATTTTATCCATTAGAGCCCTTAGCATATTAATCATAGTTGTTTTAAATTTTCAGTGTGATGATTCCAACATCCCTGCCATATTGGAGCCTGGTTTTGTTGCTTGCTCTGTTTCTTCAAACTGTATGGGTTTTTTTTTTTTTTTCCTTTTAGTGTATCTTATAATTTTTTGTTGAAAGATGGAGATGATGTACTGGATAAATTGCTGTAAATATGCCTTTAGTAATGTGGTGGTACGGTGTGGAGTGGGAAGAAGTGTTCTGTAGTCCTGTGATTAGGTCTCAATCTTTTAGTGACTGAATTATCTTTGCCACTGGATTATGAAGTTTGCATGTTCTTCTCAGTCCCTTCCCCCCTTATGTGGGACAGGATGGTTAGAATGGGCTGGGACTGGATATTTTCCTTCTCCCATGTGGAAGGCTAAAGGAGGCTGGAGTTGTGTATTTTCCTTCCTTCATGTGGAGGGCTAGAGCCAGCTGAAGATGGATATTTCCCTTTCCCAAGGTCAATTAGTCTCTGATAGACCCCAGCAGGTTAGGCTCTGGTTAAATAGTTTCAGCTGAGGGCAGAGCTTATTAAGAAGAACAGAATGCTCTGGTGTATTTCAAAATGGCTCTCTTTCCTCAGCTCCTGCCAGAAGCATGAAGGGATTTTTCTCCAGTATTTACTGTGAGGACCTGATGAACTCCTGGAGGTAAAACCCACGAAAGTGTGAGTGGGTCCCTCTGGAGTTTTTAACTTTTCAGACTTGCCGGCACCGAGCCTCCAGTGATTTGTCAATTACAGTTCAAGTTTCCCTACCCCAGCACCAGTTCCTGTAGAGGTTTTCAGCTCATGAGTTTCTACTCTGGTAAGTTGTGATTCTCTGTTGTCTCTTCACTTTAGACGGCAATAATTTGCCCTGTGACCTCACTCTCATGGATTTAAGAAGAGTTGATTTTTCAGTGTTTCAGGTTTTTACTTGTTAGAACTGAGTGGCAATTTTCAGGTTTCTTACATGCTGGACAAGAAATCAGACATCTCAGTCATCTTTTAAAGAAATTTAAATAACAAGAAAATAATTGTATATATTTATGCATGCAGTTATGATTTCCAGTCCTCTTCCATTATTTCTTCAAGTATTTTCTGTACCTCTTCCCTTTGGCTCCTTTGCAGATTTTCTATTTATCACTGGGTTCAGCAGTTTGTGATTTGCCTGGATGTATTTTTCTTCAATTTCTCGTTGAAAATGAAAAACTCAGTTTTTTTCTGTGTTCCTTTCTGTGTAAGAAAAAAAAAAAAGTTTTTTTCCTACTATGTGTTTTTTCTCTGTGAGTCTCCTTCAGTCCTCACAAAAAACACTTCACTTCTGAACACCAAATGTGTGGGGGTTTTACCCCACAAAAACATGCACGTCTGACACCAGTGGGGTGTCTTACAATTTAACTCTGTTCTGATATTATCTACCCAGAGCTAGCATCAGATCCCATAGGTTAAGGGCTCAGTCCCACAAGATTGAACCCCTCCTCCCCACACACACATACTTCAGACGCCAGTTGCAAGCCCGGGTTATCACCTGTGCTTCTGACCAATCTGCTGTAGATCAGAGGTTCCAACGACCCCCTCCTTGGGTTCGGTCAGTTTGCTAGAGCAGCTTACAGAACTCAGAGAAATACTTATGTTTACATTTATAAGGATATGATAAAGGATACAGATGAACACCAGATAAAGAACTACAATAGGGTCATGTCTGGGAGAGCCCCTGAGTAGCTTTTGTCCCATAGAGTTGGGGTGCATCATCGTCCTGGTGTGGAAGTGCTGGCCAACCTGGAAGCTCTCCAAACCCCATACTACTGGGATTTTACAGAGGCTTCCTCACATAGGCATGGTCTGTTATTAACTGTTTCCAGCCCCTCTCCCCTCTCTGGAGAAATGGGGGAGACTGACTGAAAATTCCAAGCTTCTAATCATGGCTTAGTCTTTCTGGTGACCAGCCCCATTCAGGAGCCATCCAGGAGCCCTTTAGAGTCTCCTCAATAGAACAAAAGATGCTCCCACTGCTCTTATCACTTAGGAGTTGACAAGGGTTTTCAGAGCACTATGTCAGGAACAGCGTCAAAGATAAATATTAGGGATGCTCCAGTGTTCTTATCACTTAGGAAATTACAAGGATTTCAGGAGTTCTGTGCCAGAAACCAGAGGCAAAGCCCAGTATAGTTGAGTCTTGAAAAATGTGGGGATTAGGGGTATTGACCACCTGCATTGTCGAAAATTAGAATATAACTTTACAGTCGGCCCTCCATACCTGCAGTTCCACATCCAAGGATTCAGCCAACCTCAGATGATGTAGTACCGTGGTGTGTATTTATAGAAAAAATCCACATATGAGTGGACCTGCACCATTCAAACCTGTGTTGTTCAAGGGTCAAATGTATATATCTTCTGTTATCTCACACATTTGTGTTTTGGATTTCTTGAGTTTCTTGGATCTGTGGGCTTATAGTTTTCATCAAATTTGGAAAATATTTTGGCTTTTACTTCTTTTGATATTTTTGTGCTTCCCTTACCCCTGTCCTCTGGGGACTCCAATTATACATATATTATGCTACTTGACTTTGTCCTACAGAACTCACTGATACCCTGTTGAATTTGTTTGGACTCTGTTTCATTTTGGATAATTTCTATTGCTATGTCTGTGAATTCACTAATCTTTTCTTGGACAATGTCTAATCTGCTGTTAATCCATTCAATGTATGTTACCTCTCAGCCATTGTAATTTTCATCTCCAGAAGTTAGATTTGGGTCATTTAAAAAGTATTTTCTATCATGTCTCTACCTAACATGATCCTCTACCACTTACTGTTCATATTGTTAATTATGTAGTTTTGAATCTTTAATCTTGTTTTATTTCTGTAAATTTTTAGTTGTATAGTTTAAAATTATTATACTGTATTACAAGAATTCTTAATTTCTATTTTTGTCCTACTGTTTTGTATTTTCTTTTATTCTGCTTCCTCACAATTTATATTCTGCTGAAATGCAAGCAGGAATTTTTGTTGGTTTTGAAGCTCCTAAAACAGGGCCTTTCACATAGTAGATTCTGAATACTGTTTGTTGAATTGAATTCTTGTCATATTACTGAAATGTTTGTTCTTATGACTTGGTTCTAGTCTTAAAATATGTTTTTCAGTTTTTAAATTTTTCATCAATTTATTGCACATCCACTCCTTTCTTCCTTTGCTCACTCCAGTACAGCAACAGAGCTGCTGCTTAGATATTCCTGCTTTTCCTAGCGCTTTGCATTTGCTGTTACTCCCACCTGGAACGCTCACCCCCCAGTTACCTACCTGGTTCAGTCCCCACATCCCCACTCCCTGCCTCATACTCCATGTCTTCCCTCCCTTGTTCTTCTCCATTTTATTTATCATTACCATCTGATAATACACAGTTGTGCTTTTTACTGATTTTTTTAATCTGTCATATGTATATATGTATACAGATACACACACACACTCCCACAACAATATAAGCTCCACAGAGCACACAAAGCAGGTTTTTTGCATTTTTCCCCTCATTGGCATATCCCTAGTCCTAAAACAGTTCTCGGCATATTGAAGGTGTGCAACAAATGTAGGAAATATTATTTTTACATGACTAATTTTTTAAAAATTTACTTCAACCTTTGACTTTTTGCAGTTTTGTTTTTGTTTTTGGTGAGACTAGTTCACAAGGTTCACAGGATGTCTTTTTCAATGTTTCCTGCTCTGTGAATTCAAACCATGGTCCCTAATAGATTCCAGCCCCCTCCTTAGAAAAGGACAGGCCTCTTTAAACTCAATTTGAACACATAGATTCATTCTGTCTAGATTTGGCTTCCTAACAAGGATATTTAATATGCCTGCTTTTTTAATATAAATTTATTTTATTTATTTATTTTTGGCTGTGTTGCGTCTTCATTGCTGCCCTTGGGCTTTCTCTAGCTGTGGCGAGCAGGAGCTACTCTTTGTTGCTGTGCGCAGGCTTCTCATTGTGGTGGCTTCTCTTGTTGCGGAGCACAGGCTCTAGGCGCACGGGCTTCAGTAGTCATGGTGCATGGGCTCAGTAGTTGTGGCTCGCAGGCTCTAGAGCGCAGGCTCAGTAGTTGTGGAGCACGGGCTTAGTTGCTCCATGGCATGTGGGATCCTCCCGGACCAGGGCTCGAACCCATGTCCCCTGCATTGGCAGGCGGATTCTTAACCACTGCGCCACTAGGGAAGCCCTTAATATGCCTATTTTTTACACCCCTCGATTGAGAGGGCATATTTATTGTTTTGCTGCCTGCTCTCAATTCAACCAATAAAGCACATATTTGTCTCTGACCATCTCAGTGCCACTGTAGGTGATGGTGTTGCTAAATCCTTTATGGAGAGAATATGGATTGGAAGAATATTTTCCCATGGATCACTCCTCAATGAATCAAAGAGAAAATTTCAAGCTCCAATAATTTATAATGTATTATTTGGAAGGGCAAGTTATAGGAGAAAGTTTTCATAGAGAAACCTTTATCTGTGATCTGAGGAAGCAGTATTCAACCTCAGGGGGTGTGCAAGACGAACCACTGTGATGAAGAGACATTTATTGGAACTTCTATTTATATATTTTATATTTATTTTTGAGTCTAAAAATAATATATTTATTTATTGTTGGACTTCCCTGGTGGCACAGTGGTTAAGAATCCGCCTGCCAGTGCAGGGGACACGGGTTCGATCCCTGCTCTGGTAAGATCCCACATGCCATGGAGCAACTAAGCCCGCAAGCCACAACTGCTGAGCCCACGTGCCACAACTACTGAAGCCCAGGTGCTCTAGGGCCCACCTGCCACGACTACTGAGCCCACGTGCTGCAACTACTGAAGCCCGCACACCTAGAGTCCATGCTCTGCAACAAGAGAAGCCACCACAATGAGAAGCCCACGCACCGCAACGAAGAGTAGCCCCCACTCGCAACTAGAGAAAGCCTGCGCACAGCAAGGAAGACCCAATGCAGCCAAAAATTTAAATTTTAGAAAAAGTATTGTAAAAATTGCAACTGGACCCTTATGTTTATGTCAGATGATTTTCAGGTAAAGTTCTTGGGTTTTCAGGGGAGAGGGGGAGGTCTAAAATTGCAGGCTTGGACTGTAACACTGTACCTCAATTTCTTTGTTTTCTGTTGTGACTATGTTGCAGTTTGTGTATAGATCTACAGATTATATATTGTTCAGGTTATATCATATATTTATTATAATACAATTAATATGACATTGATGTATTACATTAGTATATAACAATGATATATTATTTAGATATATGTTGTCACCCCACAGATTATATGTCTCTAAATTTAACTAAATTAACATAGAAAAAACTTAGATTATATCATCTACTATCATTAGCCATGAACTATGCCTGAAGAGGCCTTGAAATATAAATGCCATCACCATAGTGATGGGGTTTTTTCTATATAATGTGTATATCAGTACAATAATATGTGCATCTACATAAATTAGTTACTTCTTTGGGGTTGTGTGCTCACAAACATTTTACTATGGGTATATAATAAACATTGCTTTAGGGTTATGGTGAAAGTTTATGAAAAAGTTAGCCTCTCCTTTTTTTTTTTTTAACCATCTTTGTAGCTCACCATGTGAATCAAATTCTTATTAAAGGCTGATACCTTGACTCACCTGAGACTCATGGAATAAGAATCTCTGGAGGTGGGGCCCTGAAGTCAGTATTTTAAACAAGTAACCAAGGTGACTCATGCATACCAAAATGTAAGAACCACTGTGTTAGATGATGTTTAAATATTTCCCCTCAATCTTTATTTTCAAAATAACAATTTCTGAGCCCATTGGTAACTATATTGTTGAAATTAGAGTATTATAAAAACTAAAATGAAGGCAGCTATCTGAAGATCTTTTGAACACTCCTAATTTCCTATGAAAAAGTTTCCCTCTTCATCTACTAAAACGTTAATGACAGAAAGAGATCAATCCTTTTGTCACGTTTGTGCAAATGAGAGTATCAACACACAACATCTGTCACTATACAAAGATAATTGTTTTAGCTTCTGGTTAACCTAAGACTGCAGGGAAGTGAAAAGACACCTGGCTAAGGCAGCAAAACAATATGCAAAACTGCATTTGATAGAGACTGTTCATGAAGGTAAGTTTAAATCTTAATGCAAACTTCTTAGCTTCAAAGTAACAAGTGAAATAAATGCCATTAAGAGGGCACAGACTTGGCCAGATTATTAAGGATAAATCTATGGATATTATTTCCAAGTGTATGTGTTTTTAAGGAATTCTTGGCTGCAAATAACAGAAACGAGCTCAAAATAGCTTCAGTAAAATTCCTATAAAGATACTAAGTACCTTAAAGAACCAAAGAGGAGGAATTCAGGCACACCTCAGGGAAGGACTTAACCAAGAAGTGAAAGCCCTCAGGAATCTCTGAATCTTCAGTCTCTTTCACACTTCTTTGCTCCATGGTTTCTTTTTGTTGGTTGCTGTTTCCTACTCCTCAGTTTAGTTGAACTTGGTGGCCTTGCAGCTCCAAGTCTTAGGTGTTACAGATGCAGCTATATGATAAAATTAACTGAACTTGCTTTGTGCTGAATTCCACATTCTTGGTGAGAGAATCAGATTTTCCCAGTTAGAGCTCTATACTGATCTTTGGTTCAATTAGCTGCAGCGAGGCCGGCCAGGTCATATAGTAAAATGTGACTGCCAGGGGCCAGCCCTGTGGATCAAGGAGTGTTTTTAGGGGAAGTACACAGAGAAAACAAGAATTGTTGATTCATTAGCTGGGCATAGATCCCCACTGATTCTCAGGAGCCTCCAAATGCCTGTATTTTTGTGGAACCCAAATACCCACCCAATGCTGGGATCCAGAACTCCTCTCGCCATAAATCATTTTATTAAATATCTAAGTTGAGTAAATTAGAGTAATGATCTCTCATTACTAGAACACTTTAAAGCCTATTCTGGTTTCTAGATTATTTTGGGGGATGGATATCACTGATGCGTGCCTGCTGTCATAGTCAATAGGACAAATTTCCCCGCTTAAAACGTTTTTAAGAAACATGAATTGTGGCCTATTTTTAAATTATTAGAAAAAAGTGGTTCAACAGCAACTACAAATGCATTTTGAACACTAACTGGCACATAATGATTATGCAACAAAGTTATTAAATGAAAAATAAAATCTGACTTTTCCACGATATGTTATTTGTTTATGACATTGCTACACAGAAAATTGAATTTTAGTCTGGAAGGACTTTTTTTTATTCAGTTTTTTCAAGATATAATTGACATACAGCACTGTATAAGGTTTATAGCATAATGATTTGACTTACATACATCATGAAATGATTACCACAGTAAGTTTAGTGAACATCCATTATCTAATATAGATACAAATTAAAAGATAAGGAGACTTCCCTGGTGGCGCAGTGGTTAAGAATCTGCCTGCCAATGCAGGGGACATGGGTTCGAGCCCTGGTCCGGGAGGATCCCACATGCCACGGAGCAACTAGGCCCGTGGGCCACAACTACTGAGCCCACATGCCACAACTACTGAAGCCTGTGTGCCTGGAGCCCATGCTCTGCAACAAGAGAAGCCACTGCAATGAGAAGCCCGTGCACCACAACAAAGAGTAGCCCCCGCTCACCCCACAACTAGAGAAAGCCCATGCGCAGCAATGAAGACCCAACACAGCCAAAAATAAATAAATGAATAAATTAATTAATAAAATAAAAAGATAACTCTTAGGATTTACTCTCTTTACAACTTTCATATGTAACATACAGTGGTGTTAGTTATATTAATCATGTTGTACATTGAATCCCTAGTACTTACTTTCTTATCCCTGAATGTTTGTACCTTTTGACCACCTTCATCCAGTTCCCCTCCCCTTAACCCCCACCTCTGGTAACCATAAATCTGATCTCTTTCTTTCATTATAAGTTTGTTTGTTTTTGAAGTGTAACTGATTTACAACACTCTGTTAGTTCCTGGTGCACAACATAGTGATTCCATCTTTCTATACATTACAAAATGATCACAATAAGTTAGTTAACGTCTGTCACCATACAAAGATAATACATTATTATTGACTATATTCCCCACTCGGTACATTTCATACCTGTGACTCATTTATTTTGTAACTGGAAGTTTGTACCTCTTAACCTCCCTCACCTATTTGTCTCCTCCCCTCTGGCAACCAGCTGTTTGTTCTCTATATCTATGCCTCTGTTTTCTTATGTTTATTCATTTGTTTTGTTTTTTAGATTTCACATGTAAGTGAAATCACACAGTATATACAGTATTCACTGGGCATAATACCCTGTAGGTCCAACCATGTTGTTGCAAATGGCAAAATTACATTTTTTTTTATGGATGAGTAACATTCCATTATTATATATCATATCTTCTTATCCTTTCATCTATTGATGGGTATGAAGTTTGCTTCCATATCTTGACTATTGTAAATACTGCTGTAATGAACATAGGGATGAATGTGTGTTTTCGAATTAGTATTTTTGTTTTCTTCAGATAAATATCCAGGGGTGGAATTGCTGGATTTTATAGAACTTATTTTTTTACTTTTTGAGGACCCTCCATACTGTTTTGTTTTTTATTTTATAATTTTTAAAAATTGAGGAATAGTTTATTTACAGTGTTGTTCCATACTGTTTTTCATAGCAGTTGCACCAATTTACATTCCCACCAACAGTGCACAGGGGTTCCTCACCAACACTTTTTTTGTATGATCTTTTTGATAATAGCCATTCTGAAAGATGTGAGGTGGTATTTCATGGTTTTGATTTGCTTTTCCCTGATGATTAGTGATGTTGAATATCTTTTCATGTGCCTGTTGGCCATCTGCATGTCTTCTTTGGAAAAATGTCTATTCAGGTCTTCTGCTCATTTTCGATTGGGTTGTTTTTTGATACTGAGTTGTATGAGCTGTTTATATATTTTGGATATTAACCCCTTGTCAGTCATCATTTGCCAACATTTTATCCCATTGTGTAGGTTGTCTTGGTCTTTTCATTTTGTCAGTGATTTCCTTTGCTGTGTAAAAGATTTTAAGTTTAATTGGGTCCAATTTATTTACTTTTACTTTTATTTCCTTTACCTTAGGAGACAGATCCAAAAAATTACTACACCTTATGTCAGAGTGTTCTGCCTATGTTTGCTTTTAGGGGTTGTAGGGTTTCAAGTCTTACATTTAGGCATTTAATCCATTTTACATTTATTTTTGTATAAACTGTGGGGAAATGTTCTAATCTCATTGTTTTATATGTAGTTATCCAGTTTTCCCAGCAGCATTTATTGAAGAAAATGTCTTATCTCCATTGTATATTCTTGCCTCCTTTGTCATAGATTAATTGACCATAGGTGCATAAGTTTACTTCTGTGCTCTCTATTCTGTTCCAATGAACCTATGTGTCTGTTTGCCAGTACCATGCTGTTCTGATTACTGTAGTTTTGTAGTATAATCTGAAGTCTGGGAGGGTGATACCTCCAGATTTTTTAATTTTTCTCAAGATTGTTTTGGGCAATTCGGGGTCATTTGTGGTTCCATATTTTAGGATTATTTCTTATAGCTGGGTGAAAAATGTCCCAGGTATTTTGATAGTGATTGCATTAAATCTGTAGATTGTTCTGGGTAGTATGGCCATTTTAACAATATTCTTCCAATCCAAGGGCTCAGGATAACTTTCCATTTCTTTGGATCATTTCCTTTATCAGTGTTTTATAATTTTCAGTATATAGGTCTTTCACTTCCTTGGTTAAGTTTATTCCTAGGTATTTTATTCTTTTTGATGTGATTTTAAATGGGAGTTTTAAAACTTTATGATAGTTCATTATTAGTGCATAGAAAAGCAACAGATTTCTGTATATTAATCTTGTATCCTGAAACTTTTTGAGTTCATTTGTTAGTTCTAGTAATTTTTGGGTGGAGACTTTAGGGTTTTCTATATAAAGTATCATGTCATCTGCAAATAGTGACAGTTTTACTTCTTCCCTTCCAATTTGCATGCCTTTTCTTTTCTTTTTTTTTTCTTGTCTGATTGCTGTGGCTAGGACTGCAATACAGTGTTAAATAGAAGTGGCAACAGTGGGCATCCTTGTCCTGTTCCTGAATTTAGAGGAAAGTCTTTCAGCTTTTCACCATTGAATGTGATGTTAGCTGTGGGTTTCTCACAAATGGCCTTTATAATGTTGAAATATAATCCACTTGCATGAGATTTTTATCATGAATGGGTGTTGAATTTTGTCAAATGCCTTTTCTGGTCTATTGAGATGATCGTGTGATTTATCCCTCCTTTTGTTAATGTGGTGTATCACACCAATTGATTTGCAAATATTGAACCACCCTTGTGTCCCTGGAATAAATCCAACTTAATCATGGTGTATGATCCTTTTTACATATTCTTGGATTTGGTTTGCTAATATTTTGTTGAGGATTTTTGCATTTATATTAATCAAAGATATTGGCCTGTTATTTTCTTTCTGTAGTGTCTTTGTCTGGTTATTATAAGAGGGTAATTGTGGCCTTGTAGAATGAATTTGGGAGTATTCCATCCTCTTCAATTTTTTGAAGTAGTTTGGGAAGAAAGGTATTTTTTCTTCTTTATATATCTGGTAGATTTCCCCTATGAAGCTGTCTGGTCCTGGACTTTTGTTTGCTGGAATTTTTTGTTACAAATTCAATTTCACTACTAGTGATTGGTCTGTTCAAATTGTCTGTTTCTTCCTGATTCATTTTTGGCAGTTGTGTGTTTCTACAAATTAGTCCATTTTTCTAGGTTGTCCAGTCTGTTGGCATATAACTGTTCATAGTCTTTTTTATGATTTTCTGTATCTCTGTGGTATCGGTTGTTAGTTCTCCTCTTTCACTGATTATTTATTTGGGTCCTCTCTCTTTTTTTCATGAGCCTGGCTAAAGGTTTATCAATTTTATTTACTTTTAAAGCAACCCAGCTCTTGGCTTCATCTTTTCTTTCTTTTGTTCTCTATTTTATTTCCTCTCTGATTATTCTTATTTCCTTCCTCTGTTGACTTAGAGCTTTGTTTGTTCTTCTTTTTCTAATTCCTTTAGGTTGTAGCCTAGGTTGTTTGAGATTTTCTTGTGTCTTCTTTTTTTTTTTTTTTATTGCCACGCTATGTAGCATGTGGGCTCTTAGTTCTCCTGACCAGGAATCAAACCTGCGCCTCCTACAGTGGAATCATGAAGTCTTAACCACTGGACCTCCAGGGAAGTCCTGAGATTTTCTTATTTCTTGAGGAAGGTCTGTATCACTATAAACTACCATCCTAAACTCTTCTTCCTGTATCCCATAGATTTTGGAGTGTTGTGTTTCCATTTTCATTTGCCTCAAGGTATTTTCTCATTTTCTCTCCTTTTTAAAAAAATTTATTTATTTTATTTATTTGTTTTTGGCTGCATTGGGTCTTCGTTTCTGCGCACAGGCTTTCTCTAGTTGTGGCGACTGGGGGCTACTCTTTGTTGCAGTGCACGGGCTTCTCATTGTGGTGGCTTCTCTTGTTGCAGAGCACAGACTCTAGGCACATGGGCTTCAGTAGTTGTGGCTCACGGGCTCTAGAACACAGGCTCAGTGGTTGTGGCACATGGGCTTAGTTGCTCCGCGACCTGTGGGATCTTCCTGGACCAGGGCTTGAGCCCATGTCCCCTGCATTGGCAGGCAGATTCTTAACCACTGTGCCACCAAGGAAGTCCCTCATTTTCTCTTTGATTTCTTCATTAACCCATTGCTTTTTTAGTCACATGTTGTTTAGTCTCAAAATGTTTATTGTTTTCCCATTTTTCTTTTTGTGATTGATTTCTAGTTTCATACTGTTGTGGTCAAAATATATTTGATGGGCTTCCCTGGTGGCGCAGTGGTTGAGAATCTGCCTGCCAATGCAGGGGACACGGGTTCGAGCCCTGGTCTGGGAAGATCCCACATGCCGCGGAGCAACTGGACCCGTGAGCCACAATTACTGAGCCTGCGCGTCTGGAGCCTGTGCTCCGCAACAAGAGAGGCCGCGATAGTGAGAGACCCGCGTGCACCGCGATGAAGAGTGGCCCCCGCTTGCCACAACTAGAGAAAGCCCTCACACAGAAACAAAGACCCAACACAGCCATAAATAAATAAATAAATAAATTAAAATATATATATATATATATATTTGATATAATTTTTATCCTTTTAAAAATCTGAGACTCGTTTGGTGGCCTAGGTAGAATGTGATCTATCCTGGATGATATTCCATGTGCAATTGAAAAGAATATATATTATGCTGTTTTTGGATGGAATGTCCTGTAGATGTCTATTTACTCCAACTAGTCCATTGTGTCATTTAAGACCAAGTTGCCTTATTGATTTTCTGTCTGGATGATTTATACATTGATGTAAGTGGGGAATTAAAGTTCCCTACTATTATTATATAATTGTCAATTTCTCCTTTTTATGTCTGTTAGTATTTGCTTTAGGTATTTAGGTGCTCCTGTATTGGGTGCTTATATGTTAACAAGTGTAATAATAACCTCTTCTTTTATTGCTCCCTTTATCGTTATATAATACCCTTCTTTGTCTCTTGTTATAGCCTTTGTTTTAAAGTCTTTTTTATCTGCTATGAGGATTGCTACCCTTACTTTCTTGTTGTTTCCATTTGCATGAAGTATATTTTTCCATCCCCTCACTTTCAGTCTGTGTGCCTTTAACTCTGAAGTAAGTCTCTTGTTTACAGTGTATAGAAGGGTCTATCTACCCTATGTCTTTTGATCAGAGTATTTAGTCCACTAGCATTTAAAGTAATTATTGCTAGTTATGTACTTACTGCCATTTTGTTATTTGTTTTCCAGTTGCTTTGTAGTTCTTCTCTGTTCTTCTTTCTGTTTCTTCTCTTTTGGTTTGATGATTTTCTTTCATAGCATGCTTGTGTTCCATTCTTTTCAGTTTTTTGCATCTATAGTAGGTTTTTGATTTTTGGTTACCATGGGATTCGTATATGTTGGCCTGTAACTATATCTACTGGTAGTCATTCAAGTTGAAACACATTCTAAAAGATCTACATTTTCACTTCCCTCCCCCACATTCTGTGGTTCTGATGTCATATTTTATACCATCATGCTTATCCTTTAACTGTTTATTATAGTTATAGTTGCTTTGTAAACTTTTTATCTTTTAATCTTCATACTGTCTTAAGTGGTTGATCTTTAGTCCTTACTATATATTTGCCTGTCCTAGTGGGATATTCCCTTTCCTATAGACTCTTCTTTTTGACTTGGGGAAGAATTTTTAACATTTCTTTTGGTAGATTTAGTAATGATGGACTCTTTTAAGTTTTTACTCATCTGAGAAGTTCTTTTTCTCTCCTTCTATGCTAAAGGATAATCTTATTGGGTAAAGTACACTACGTTGCAGGATTTTCCCTTTTAGGACTTTGAATATATCATGCCCCTTTTGGCCTGCAAAGTTTCTGCAAGGAAATTAGGTGATAGCCTTATGGGGATTCCTTTGTATATGACTCTGTTTTTCTCTTGCTACCTTTAAATTCTCTCTTTAACTTTTGTGATTTTAATTATATGTCTTGGTTTGGATCTGTTTGGGTTCATTTTGTTTGGAACCCTCTGTGCTTCCTGTACCTGGATATATGTTTCTTTCTTCAAGTTAGGGATGTTTTCTGCCATAATTTCCTCAAGTACATTATTTTAAATAAATTTATTTATTTTATTTTATTTATTTTGTTCTTGGCTGCATTGGGTCTTCGTTGCTGTGTGCGGGCTTTCTCTAGTTGCGGCTAGTGGGGGCTGCTCTTCGTTGTGGTGCGCAGCCTTCTCATTGTGGTGGCTTCTCTTGTTGCGGAGCACGGGCTCTAGGCACATGGGCTTCAGTAGTTGTGCCACAGAGCTCAGTAGTTGTGGATCACAGGCTCTAGAGTGCAGGCTCAGTAGTTGTAGTGCACGGGCTTAGTTGCTCTTTGGCATGTGGGATCTTTCCGGACCAGGGCTCGAACCCGTGTCCCTTGCATTGGCAGGTGGATTCTTAACCACTGCACCACCAGGGAAGCCCTCTCAAGTACATTTTTGATCCTCTTCTCTCTTTCTTCTCCTCTTGGTACCCCTAAAATGTGAATCCTCATAAGCTTAATGTTATCCCAAGATCTCTAAAATTGTTTTCATTAAAATTTTTTTGTTTTCTAATTGGGTGCTTTCCATTACTGTATCTTCTAGATCACTTATACATTCTTCTGTATCACTCAGTCTGTTATCCATTCCTTCTAGTGTTTTTTATAATTATATTTCATCTATTGAATTCATTTCAATATTTGTTTGGGTATCTGTTATATTTTCTAGTTCCTTGTTAAAGTGTTCACTACATGCATAAATCCTTTTCCTAATTCATTTAATATTTTTATGACCAATATGTTCAATTCTTTATCTGGTAAATTACTTATTTCTATTATTTTTTTCAGGGGTTTTCCCTTGCTCTTTTAAAAAAAATTTTTTATATTATATTGGAATATAGGTGATATGTTAGTTTCACGTCTACAGCAAAGTGATTCAGTTATACATATACATATATACATTCTTTTTCAGATTCTTTTCCCATATAGATTATTACAGATTATTGAGTAGAATTCCCTGTGCTATACAGTAGGGCCTTGTTGATTATCTATGTTATATATATTGTTATATATATATCTGTTCATCCCAACCTCCTAATTTATGCCTCCCCAACCCCCACCTTTGCACTTTGGTAACCATAAATTTGTTTTTTAAGTCTGTGAGTCTGTTTCTGTTTTGTGAATAAGTTCATTTGTATCAATTTTTTTTTAGATTCCAAATATAAGCAGTATCATATATTGTCCTTCTCTGTCTGACTGACTTCACTTCCTATGGTAATCTCCAGGTCCATCCATGTTGCTGCAAATGGCATTATTTCATTCTGTTTAATGGTTGAGTAGTATTCCATTGTATATATGTACCACATCTTCTTTATCCATGCATCTGTTGATGGACATTTAGGTTGCTTTCATGTCTTGGCTATAGCAAACAGCACTGCAGTGAACATTGGGTTGCATGTATCCTTTTGAACTGTGGTTTTCTCTGGATATATGTGCAGGGGTGGGATTGCTGTGTCATATGGTAGTTCTGTTTTTAGTTTTTTAAGGAACCTCCATACTGTTCTCCATAGTGGCTATACCAATTTTCATTCCCACCAACAGTGTAAGAGAGTTTGCTTTTCTCCACACCTTCTCCAGCATTAATTGTTTGTAGATTTTTTGATAATGGCCATTCTGACTGGTGTGAGGTGATACCTCATTGTAGTTTTTGATTTGCAGTTCTCTAATAATTAGTGATGTTGAGTATCTTTTCATGTGCCTCTCCACCATCTGTATGTCTTCTTTGGAGAGATGTCTATTTAGATCTTCTGCCAATTTTTTGATTGGGTCATTTGTTTGATATTGAGCTGTTTGCAAATTTTGGAGATAAATCCCTTGTCAGTTACATTGTTTGCAAATATTTTCTCCCATTCCATGGGTTGTCTTTTTGTTTTGTTTATGGTTTTCTTTACTGTGCAAAAGCTTTTAAGTTTAGTTAGGTCCCATTTGTTTATTTTTATTTTCATTATTCTAAAAGGTGGATCAAAAAAGATATTGCTGCAATTTAGGTCACAGAGTGTTTTGCCTGTTTTCCTCTAAGAGTTTCATAGTATCTGGTCTTACATTTAGGTCTTTAATCCATTTTTTTTTTTTTTTTAATTTATGGCTGTGTTGGGTCTTCGTTTCTGTGCGAGGGCTTTCTCTAGTTGTGGCAAGGGGGGGCCACTCTTCATCGCGGCGCGCGGGCCTCTCACTATCGCGGCCTCTCTTGTTGCGGAGCACAGGCTCCAGACGCGCAGGCTCAGTAATTGTGGCTCACGGGCCTAGTTGCTCCGCGGCATGTGGGATCCTCCCAGACCAGGGCTCGAACCCATGTCCCCTGCATTGGCAGGCAGATTCTCAACCACTGCGCCACCGGGGAAGCCTTTTAATCCATTTTGAGTTTATTTTTGTGTATGGTGTTAAGCTGTCCAGTTTTCCCAGAACCATTTATTGAAGAGAGACTGTCTTTTCTCCACTGTATGTTCTTGGCTCTTTTGTCATAGATTAGTTGACCATAAGTGCATGGGTTTATTTCTGGGCTTTCTGTCCTTTTTCATTGATCTGTGTTTTTGTTTTTGTGCCAGTACCATACTGTTTTGATGACTGTAGCTTTGTAGTATAGCCTGAAGTCAGAGAGCCTGATTCCTCCAGCTCCAGCTTTTTCTTTCTCAGGATTGCTTTGGCTATTTGGGGTCTTTTGTGTCTCCATACAAATTTAAAAATATTTTGTTCTGGATCTGTGAAAAATGCCATTGGTAATTTGATAGGGATTGCACTGAATCTGTAGATTGCCTTGGGCAGTATAGTTATTTTAACAGTAGTGATTCTTCCAATTCAAGAACACTGTATATCTTTCCATGCTTGTGTTATCTTCGATTTCTTTCATCAGCGTCTTTCCTTTCATCAGCATCTTATAATTTTTGGAATACAGGTCTTTTGCCTCCTTAGGTAGGTTTATTCCTAGGTATTTTATTCTTTTTGATACAGTGGTGAATGGGATTGTTTCTTTAATTTCTCTTTCTGATCTTTCATTGTTAGAAATGCAACAGATTTCTGTGTGTTAATTTTGTATCCTGAAACTTTACTGAATTCATTGATGAGCTCTAGTAGTTTTCTGGTAGCATCTTTAGGATTTTCGATGTATAGTATCATGTCATCTGCAAACAGTGACAGTTTTACTTCTTCTTTTCCGATTTGGATTCCTTTTATTTCTTTTTCTTCTCTGATTGCTGTGGCTAAAACTTCCAAAACTATGTTGAAAAATAGTCGTGAGAGTGGACAACCTTGTCTTGTTCCTGATCTTCGTGGAAATGGTTTCAGTTTTTCACTGTTGATTATGATGTTAGCTGTAGGCTTTTCATATATGGCCTTTATTATGTTGAGGTATGTTCCCTCTGTGCCCACTTTCTGGAGAGTTTTTATCATAAATGGGTGTTGAATTTTGTCAAAAGCTTTTTCTGCATCTATTGAGATGATAATGTTGTTTTTTTATTCTTCATTTTGTTAATGTGGTGTATCACAGTGATTGACTTATGGATATTGAGAAATACTTGCATCCCTGTGTTAAATCCCACTTGATTGTGGTGTGCGATCCTTTTAATGTATTGTTGGATTCAGGTTGCTAGTATTTTGTTGAGGATTTTTGCATCTATGTTCATCAGTGATATTGGTCTATAATTTTCTTTTATTTGTGGTACCTTTGTCTGGTTTTGGTATCAGGGTGATGGTGGCCTCATAGAATGAGTTTGGGAGTGTTCTTTCCTCTGTAATTTTTTGGAAGAGTTTCAGAAGGATAGGTGTTAACTCTTCTCTAATTGTTTGATAGAATTCACCTGATCCTGGACTTTTGTTGGGAGTTTTTAAATCACAGTTTCAATTTCAGTGCTTCTGATAGGCCTGTTCATGTTTTCTACTTTTTCCCAGTTCAGTCTTGGAAGATTTTACCTTTCTAAGAATTTGTCCACATCTTCTAGGTTGTCCATTTTATTGGCATATACTTGCTTGTAGTAGTCTTTTATGAGCCTTTGTATTTCTGTGGTGCCTGCTGTAACTTCTCCTTTTTCATTTCTAATTTTATTGATTTGAGCCCTCTCTCTTTTTTCTTGTTGAGTCTAAAGCTTTATCAATTTTGTTTATCTTTTCAAAGAACCATCTTTTAGTTTCATTGATCTTTTCTATTGTTTTCCTTGTCTCTATTTCATTTATTTTTGGTATGACTTTTATGATTTCTTTCCTTCTACTCACTTTGGGTTTTGTTTGTTTTTCTTTCTCTAGTTCCTTTAGGTGTATGGTTACATTGTATATTTGAGATTTTTCTTATTTCCTGAGGTAAGATTGTATTGCTAGTAACTTCCTTCTTAGAACTGCTTTTATTGTGTGTCGTAGGTTTTGGATCATCATGCTTCAGTTGTCATTTGTCACTAGGTATTTTTTGACTTCCTCTGTGATTTCTTCAGTGATCCATTGGTTTTTTTCATACCATATTTTTTTAGCCTCCACCTGTTTGTGTGTTTTTTTGCAGTTTTTTTCTTTCAATTGATTTCTAATCTCATAGCATTGTGGTCAGAAAAGATACTTGATATGATTTCGACTTTCTTAAATTTTTGGAGGCTTGCTTTATGTCCCAGCATGTGATATATCCTGGAGAATGTTCATGTGCAGTTGGAAAGAATGTGTATTCTGCTGCTTTTGGATGGAATGCTCTATAAATATCAATTAAATCCATCTGGTCTAATTTGTCATTTAAGACCTGTGTTTCATTATTAATTTTCTGTCTGGATGATCTGTCCATTGATATAAGTGGAGTGTTAAAGACCCCCACTATTATTGGGTTACTGTCGATTTCTCCTTTTATGACTGTTAGCATTTGCCTTATATATTGGGGTACTCCTATGTTGGATGTATATATATTTACTATTGTTATATCTTCTTCTTGGTTTATCCCCTGATCATTGTGTAGTATTCTTCTTTGTCTTTTGTAACAGTCTTTATTTTAAAGTCTATTTTGTCCGATAAGAGTATTGAAACTCAGCATCCTTTTGCTTTCCATTTCCATGGAATACCTTTTTGCATCCGCTGGCTTTCAGTCTGTATGTGTCCCTAGATCTGAAGTGGGTCTTTTGTAGACAGCATACGCATGGGTCTTCTTTTTGTACCCATTCAGCCAGTCTTTGTCTTTTGTTTGGAGCATTTAATCCATTTACATTTACGGTAATTACTGATATGTAAGTTCTTATTGCCATTTTGCTAATTGTTTTGGGTTTGTTTTTGTAGGTGTTTTTTCTTCCCTTCCTCTTTTGTTCTCTTGTGATTTGATGATTATCTTTACTGTTGTGTTTCGATTCCTTTTCCTTTTTTGTGTATATATCTATTGTAAATTTTTGGTTTGTGGTTACCGTGAGGTTTTGACATAGCAGTCTATCTGTATACGAGATTGTTTTAAGTTGCTGGTCTCTTAATTTCAAATGCATTTCCAATAACCTACATTTGTACTCTCCTCTTCTCACGATTACTGGTTTTGATATCCTATTTGTGTGTGAATAATTTTCTACCTTTACTCTATGTTTGCCTTTACTGGTGAGCTTTCCCATTTGTCATTTTCTTGTTTCTAGTTGTGACCTTTTCTTTTCCTCCTAGAGAAGTTCCTTTATCAATTTTTGTGAAGCTGGTATGGTGATGATGAATTCCCTTAGCTTTTGCTTGTCTGTAAAATTTTTGATTTCTCCACTGAATCTAAACGAGAGCCTTGCTGGGTAGAGTGTTCTTGGTGGTAGGTATTTCCCTTGCATCACTTTATTTATTTATTTTTTTGAATTTTTGAATTTTGTTTTTTTTTTTATACAGCATGTTCTTATTAGTCATCAGTTTTACACACATCAGTGTATACATGCCAATCCCATTCGCCCAATTCAACACACCACCATCCCCACCCCACCTGCCGCTTTCCCCCCTTGGTGTCCATACATTTGTTCTCTACATCTGTGTCTCAACTTCTGCCCTGCAAACTGGTTCATCTGTACCATTTTTCTAGGTTCCACATACATGCGTTAATATACGATATTTGTTTTTCTCTTTCTGACTTACTTCACTCTGTATGACAGTCTGTAGATCCATCCACATCCCAACAAATGACTCAATTTTTTTCCTTTTTATGGCTGAGTAATATTCCATTGTATATATGTACCACATCTTCTTTATCCATTCGTCTGTCTATGGGCATTTAGGTTGCTTCCATGACCTGGCTATTGTAAATAGTGCTGCAGTGAACATTGGGGTGCATGTGTCTTTTTGAATTACGGTCTTCTCTGGGTATATGCCCAGTAGTGGGATTGCTGGGTCATATGGTAATTCTATTTTTAGTTTTTTAAGGAACCTCTATATTGTTCTCCATAGTGGCTGTATCAATTTACATTCCCACCAACAGTGGAAGAGGGTTCCCTTTTCTCCACACCCTCTCCAGCATTTGTTGTTTGTAGATTTTCTGATGATGCCCATTCTAACTGGTGTGAGGTGATACCTCATTGTAGTTTTGATTTGCATTTCTCTAATAATTAGTGTTGTTGAGCATCTTTTCATGTGCTTCTTGGCCATCTGTATGTCTTCTTTGGAGAAATGTCTATTTAGGTCTTCTGCCCATTTCTGGATTGGGTTGTTTGTTTCTTTAATATTGAGCTGAGTGAGCTGTTTATATATTTTGGAGATTAATCCTTTGTCCGTTGATTTGTTTGCAAATATTTTCTCCCATTCTGAGGGTTGTCTTTTCGTCTTGTTCATGGTTTGCTTTGCTGTGCAAAAGCTTTGAAGTTTCATTAGTTCCCATTTGTTTATTTTTGTTTTTATTTCCATTACTCTAGGAGGTGGATCCAGAAAGATCTTGCTGTGATTTATGTCAAAGAGTGTTCTTCCTATGTTTTCCTCTAAGAGTTTAATAGTGTCCTGTCTTACATTTAGGTCTCGAATCCATGTTGAGTTTATTTTTGTGTATGGTGTTAGGGAGTATTCTAATTTCATTCTTTTACATGTAGCTGTCCCGTTTTCCCAGCACCACTTATTGAAGAGACTGTCTTTTCTCCATTGTATATCTTTGCCTCCTTTGTCATAGATTAGTTGACCATAGGTGCATGGGTTTATCTCTGGGCTTTCTATCCTGTTCTATTGATCTATATTTCTGTTTTTGTGCCAGTACCATATTGTCTTGATTACTGTAGCTTTGTAGTATAGTCTGAAGTCAGGGAGTCTGATTCCTCCAGCTCTGTTTTTTTCCCCTCAAGACTGCTTTGGCTATTCGGGGTCTTTTGTGTCTCCATACAAATTTTAAGATGATTTGTTCTAGTTCCGTAAAAAATGCCATTGGTAATTTGATAGGGATTGCATTGAATCTGTAGATTGCTTTGGGTAGTATAGTCATTTTCACAATATTGAATCTTTCAATCCAAGAACATGGTATATCTCTCCATCTGTTGGTATCATCTTTAATTTCTTTCATCAGTGTCTTATACTTTTCTGCATACAGGTCTTTTGTCCCCCTAGGTAGGTTTATTCCTAGGTATTTTATTATTTTTGTTGCAATGGTAAATGGGAGTGTTTCCTTAATTTCTCTTTCAGATTTTTCATCATTAGTGTATAGGAATGCAAGAGATTTCTGTGCATTAATTTTGTATCCTGCAACTTTACCAAATTCATTGATTAGCTCTAGTAGTTTTCTGGTGGCATTTTTAGGATTCTCTATGTATAGTATCATGTCATCTGCAAACAGTGACAGTTTTACTTCTTCTTTTCCAATTTGTATTCCTTTTATTTCTTTTTCTTCTCTGATTGCCGTGGCTAGGACTTTCAAATCTATGTTGAATGATAGTGATGATAGTGGACATCCTTGTCTCGTTCCTGATCTTAGAGGAAATGCTTTCAGTTTTTCACCGTTGAGAATGATGTTTGCTGTGGGTTTGTCGTATATGGCCTTGATTATGTTGAGGTAGGTTCCCTCTATGCCCACTTTCTGGAGAGTTTTTATCATAAATGGGTGTTGAATTTTGTCAAAAGCTTTTTCTGCATCTATTGAGATGATCATATGGTTTTTATTCTTCAGTTTGTTAATATGACGTATCGCATTGATTGATTTCTGTATATTGAAGAATCCTTGCATCCCTGGGATAAATCCCACTTGATCATGGTATATGATCCTTTTAATGTGTTGTTGGATTCTGTTTGCTATTATTTTGTTGAGGATTTTTGCATCTATGTTCATCAGTGATATTGGTCTGTAATTTTCTTTTATTTGTGGTACCTTTGTCTGGTTTTGGTATCAGCGTGATGGTGGCCTCATAGAATGAGTTTGGGAGTATCCTTCCTCTGAAATTTTTTGGAAGAGTTTGAGAAGGATTGGTGTTAGCTCTTCTCTAAATGTTTGATAGAATTCACCTGTGAAGCCATCTGGTCCTGGACTTTTGTTTGTTGGAAGATTTTTAATCACAGTTTCAATTTCATTACTTGTGATTGGTCTGTTCATATTTTCTATTTCTTCCTGGCTCAGTCTTGGAAGGTTATCCCTTTCTAAGAATTTGTCCATTTCTTCCAGGTTGTCCATTTTATTGGCATAGAGTTGCTTGTCGTAGTCTCTTAGGATGCTTTGTATTTCTGCGATGTCTGTTGTAACTTCTCCTTTTCATTTCTAATTTTATTGATTTGAGTCCTCTCCCTCTTTTTCTTGATGAGTCTGGCTAATGATTTATCAATTTTGTTTATCTTCTCAAAGAACCAGCTTTTAGTTTTATTGATCCTTGCTATTGTTTTCTTTGTTTCTATTTCATTTTTTTCCACTCTGATCTTTATGATTAATTTCCGTTGCTAACTTTGGGTTTTGTTTGTTCTTCTTTCTCTAGTTCCTTTAGGTGTAAGGTTAGATTGTTTACTTGAGATTTTTCTTGTTTCTTTAGGTAAGCTTGTATAGCTATAAACTTCCCTCTTAGAACTGCTTTTGCTGCATCCCATAGGTTTTGGGTGGTCGTGTTTTCATTGTCATTTGTCTCTAGGTATTTTTTGATTTCCTCTTTGATTTCTTCAGTGCTCTCTTGGTTATTTAGTAACGTATTGTTTAGCCTCCATGTGTTTGTGCTTGTCACGTTTTTTTCCCTGTAATTCATTTCTAATCTCATAGCGTTGTGGTCCGAAAAGATGCTTGATATGATTTCAATTTTCTTAAATTTACTGAGGCTTGATTTGTGACCCAAGATGTGATCTATCCTGGAGAATGTTCCATGCGCACTTGAGAAGAAAGTGTAATCTGCTGCTTTTGGATGGGATGTCCTATAAATATCAATTAAATCTATCTGGTCTATTGTGTCATTTAAAGCTTCTGTTTCCTGATTTATTTTCATTATGGATGATATGTCCACTGGTGTAAGTGAGGTGTTAAAGTCCCCCACTATTATTGTGTTACTGTTGATTTCCTCTTTTATAGCTGTTAGCAGTTGCCTTATGTATTGAGGTGCTCCTATGTTGAGTGCATATATATTTGTAATTGTTATATCTTCTTCTTGGATTGATCCCTTGATCATTATGTAGTGTCCTTCCTTGTCTCTTGTATCATTCTTTATTTTAAAGTCTATTTTATCTGATATAAGTATAGCTACTCCAGCTTTCTTTTGATTTCCATTTGCATGGAATATCTTCTTCCATCCCCTCACTTTCCATCTGTACGTGTCCCTAGGTCTGAAGTGCGTCTCTTGTAGACAGCATGTATATGGGTCTTGTTTTTGTATCCATTCAGCAAGCCTGTGTCTTTTGCTTGGAGCATTTAATCCATTCACTTTTAAGGTAATTATCAATACGTATGTTCCTATGACCATTTTCTTAATTGTTTTGGGTTTGTTTTGGTAGGTCCTTTTCTTCTCTTGTGTTTCCCACTTAGAGAAGTTCCTTTAGCATTTGCTGTAGAGCTGGGTTGGTGGTGCTGAATTCTCTTAGCTTTTGCTTGTCTCTAAAGCTTTTGATTTCTCCATTGAGTCTGAATGAGATCCTCGCTGGGTAGAGTAATCTTGGTTGTAGGTTCTTCCCTTTCATCACTTTAAGTATATCATTCCACTCCCTTCTGGCTTGTAGAGTTTCTGCTGAGAAATCAGCTGTTAACCTTATGGGAGTTCCCTTGTATGTTATTTGTCATTTTTCCCTTGCTGCTTTCAATAATTTTTCTTTGTTTTTAATTTTTACCAATTTGATTACTATGTGTCTCGGCATGTTTCTCCTTGGGTTTATCCTGTATGGGACTCTCTGCGCTTCCTGGACTTGTGTGGCTATTTCCTTTCCCATGTTAGGGAAGTTTTCGACTGTAATCTCTTCAAATATTTTCTCTGGTCCTTTCTCTCTCTCTTCTCCTTCTGGGACCCCTATAATGCAAATGTTGTTGTGTTTAATGTTGTCCCAGAGGTCTCTTAGGCTGTCTTCATTTCTTTTCATTCTTTTTTCTTTAGTCTGTTCTGCAGCAGTGAATGCCACCATTCTGTCTTCCAGGTCACTTATCCGTTCTTCTGCCTCAGTTATTCTGCTATTGATTCCTTCTAGTGTAGTTTTCATTTCAGTTATTGTATTGTTCATCTCTGTTGGTTTGTTCTTTAATTCTTCTAGGTCTTTGTTAAACATTTCTTGCATCTTCTCGATCTTTGCCTCCATTCTTATTCCGAGGTCCTGGATCATCTTCACTGTCATTATTCTGAATTCTTTTTCTGGAAGGTTGCCTATCTCCACTTCATTTAGTTGTTTTTCTGGGGTTTTATCTTGTTCCTTCATCTGGTATATAGCCCTCTGCCTTTTCATCCTGCTTATCTTTCTGTGAATGTGGTTTTTGTTCCACAGGCTGCAGGATTTTAGTTTTTCTTCTGCTGTCTGCCCTCTGGTGGTTGAGGCTATCTAAGAGGCTTGATGGGAGGCTCTGGTGGTGGGTAGAGCTGACTGTTGCTGTGGTGGTCAGAGCTCAGTAAAACTTTAATCCACTTGACTGTTGATGGGTGGGGCTGGGTTCCCTCCCTGTTGGTTGTTTTGCCTGAGGCAACCCAACACTGGAGCCTACCTGGGCTCTTTGGTGTGGCTAATGACAGACTCTGGGAGGGCTCACTCCAAGGAGCACTTCCCAGAACTTCTGCTGTCAGTGTCCTTGTCCCCACAGTGATACAGAGCCACCCCCCCTGCCTCTCCAGGAGACCTTCCAACACCAGCAGGTAGGTTTGGTTCAGTCTCCCCCGGGGTCACTGCTCCTTCCCCTGCGTCCTGATGCGCACACTATTTTGTGTGCGCCCTCCAAGAGTGGGGCCTCTGTTTCCCCCAGTCCTGTCGAAGTCCTGCAATCAATTCCCATTAGGCTTCAAAGTCTGATTCTCTATGAATTCCTCCTCCTGTTGCCGGACCCCCAGGTTGGGAAGCCTGACGTGGGGCTCAGAACCTTCACTCCAGTCGGTGGACTTCTGTGGTGTAAGTGTTCGCCAGTCTGTGAGTCACCCACCCACCAGTTATGGCATTTGATTTTACTCTGATTGTGCCCCTCCTACCGTCTCATTGTGGCTTCTCCTTTGTCTTTGGATGTGGGGTATCTTTTTTGGTGAGTTCCAGTGTCTTCCTGTCAATGATTGTCCAGTAGCTAATTGTGAATCTGGTGTTCTCACAAAAGGGAGTGAGAGCACGTCCTTCTACTCCGCCATCCTGGTTCAGGCCTCTCCTTTCATCACTTTAAATATTTCATGCCATTCCCCTCTGGCCTGCAGAGTTTCTGCTGAAAAATCAGCAGATAACCTTATGGGGATTCCCTTGTATGTTATTTGTTGGTTTTCCCTTGTTGCTTTTAATATTTTCTCCTTGTCTTTAATTTTTGTCCATTTGCTTAATATGTGTCTTGTCATGTTCTTCCTTAGGTTTATCCAGTATCAGACTCTGTGTGCTTCCTGTCCTTGCGTGACTGTTTGTTTCCTGTGTTAGAGAAGTTTTCAGCTATTATGTCTTCACATATTTTCTCAGGCTGTTTCTCTCTCTCTTCTCCTTCTGATACTCCTGTAATGTGAATGTTGGTGCATTTAATGTTGTCCAAGTGGTCTCCTAAATTGTCCTCATTCCTTTTCATTCTTTTCTTTTTTTAAAATTCTATTCCTCAGCAGTTATTCCACCGTTCTGTTTTCCAGATCAGTTACCCATTCATCTGCCTCATATATTTTGCTATTGATTTCTTCTAGTGTATTTTTCATTTCACTTATTGTATTGTTCAGCAGTGTTCATTTGTTCTTTAAATCTTCTAGCTCTTTCTTAAACATTTCTTGTATCTTCTCTGTCTGTGCCTCCATTCTTTTTCCGAGAATTTTGATCATCCTTACTATCATTTCTCTGAATTCTTTTTAAGGTAGATTGCCTATTTCCACTTCACTCAGTTGTTCTTCTGGGGTTTTATCTTGTTCCTTCAACTGGAACATATTTTTCTGCTGTTTCATTTTAACTTTCTGGGTTTGTGGTCTCACAGGCTACAGGACTGTAGTTCCTCTTGCTTCTGGTGTCTGCCCCCACATGGGTGAGGCTAGTCTAAGGGGCTTGTGCAGGCATCCTGGTGGGATGAACTAGTGCCTGCCCAGTGGTGGGTGGAGCTGGATCTTGTTCCTCTGGTGGGCAGGTTCATGTCAAGGGATGTGTTTCGAGGCAGCTGTGGGCTCAGGAAGACTTTAAGCAGCCTGTCTGCTGATCAGTGGGGCCGTGTTCCCACCCTTGGTTGGTTGGCTGGCATGAGGCATCCAAGCCCTAGAGCCTAAGGGCTGTTGGTTGGGACCAGGTCTTGGCATCAGAATGGCAGCCTGAAGCACAGCTCATGCCAATGAGTACTTTCTGGTACCTCCACCACCAGTGTCCTTGTCCCTGAAGTGAGCCACAGCCACCCGCTGCCTCCCCAGGAGACTCTCCAAGACCCGCAGGTAGGTATGGCTCAGGCTCCTTTGAAGTCACTGCTTTTTTCCCTGGATCCTGGTGCACAGGAGACCTTATGTGTATTCTTCAAGAGTGGTGTTTCTGTTTTCCCCCAGTCCTGTGGAGTTCCTACGATCATGCCCTACTGGCCTTCAAAGGCAATTGCCCTGGGAGCTCCTCCTCCCGATGACAGACCCCCGTACTGGGGATCCTGACATGGGGCTGAGAACTCTCACTCCTATGGGAGAACCTCCTCGATATAATTATTTTTCAGTTTGTTTGTCGCCCACCTGCCGGGTATGGGATTTGATTGTATCGCGAATGCTCCCCTCCTACCATCTCATTGTGGATTCTTCTTTGTCTTTGGAAGTAGAAAATCTCTTTTGGTAGGTTCCAGTCCTTTTTTGTCAATGGTTGTTCAGCAGTTACGTGTGATTTTGGTGTTTTTGTGAGAGGAGACGTGCTCAGGTCCTTCTACTCCACTGTCTTGTCAGGAAAACCTGTGATTTTTTTTTTTTCATTGAGATAATTGATGTACAATATGATGTAAGTTTCAGGTGTACAACATAAAGGTTCACAGTTTTTAAATATTATATTCCATTTATAGTTACTATATACTATTGGCTATATTCCTTTGTTCTACAGTATATCTTTGTAGCTTATTTTATACATAATAGTTTTTACCTCTTAGTCCCCTACTCCTATCTTTCTCTTCCCCTCTTCCCTCACCCACTGGTAACTACTAGTTTGTTCTCTATATGTGAGTCTATTTCTATTTTGTTACATTCACTAATTTATTTTTTAGGTTCCACATAAGAGTCATATCATAACGTTTTTGTCTTTCTCTGTCTGACTTATTTCACTAAGTGTAATACCCTCCAAGTCCATCCTTGTTGCAAATGGCAAAATTTCATTCTTTTTTAGAGCTGGGTAGTATTCCATTGTGTGTGTGTGTGTGTGTATTTATGTGTGTGTATATATGTATGTGTATATATAATATACACATACATACCACATCTTAATTATTCATTCATCTGTGGATGGACACTTACGTTTCTTCCACTCTTGGGAATCATAAATAATGCTGCTATGAACATTGGGGTGCATTTATCCTTTTGAATTAGTGCTTTTTTTGTTTGTTTTTTTCGGATATTTACCCAGGAGTGGAATTGCTGGGTCATATGGTGTTTCTAGTTTTAGTTTTCTGAGAAACCTCCATACTGCTTTCCATATTTACATTTCCACCAACAGTGCATGAAGGTTCACCTTTCTCCATATCCTTGCCAACATTTGTTATTTGTGTTCTTTTTGAAGATAGGCATTCTGAATGATGGGAGATGATATCTCATTGTGGTTTAATTTGCATTTCGCTGATGATTAATGATGTTGAACATCTTTTCATGTGCCCATTACCCATCTATATGTCTTCTTTGGAAAAATGTCTTTTTAGTTCTTCTGCCCATTTTTAATCAGGTTGTATTTTTGATGTTGAGCTGTATGAGCCGTGTGTATATATATATATATATATATATATATATATATATATATATATATATATATATATATATATATATATATATACATATAGTATATTAACCTCTTATTGGTCATATTTGCAAATACTTTTTACCATTCTGTAGGTTACCTTTTGATTTTGACAGTGGTTTCCTTTCTTGTGCAAAAGTTTTAAAGTTTGATTAGGTCCAATTTGTTTATTTTTCCTTTTATGTTCTATGCGTTAGGAGACAGATCTAAAGAAATATTGCTACAATTTATATCAAAGAGTATACTGCCTATGTTCTCTTCTTGCAGTTTTAGTATTTATGGTCTTACATTTAGGTCTTTAATGGATTTTGAGTTTATTTTTGTATACAGTGTTAGAGAGTGTTCTAATTTCATTATTTTACACATAGCTGTCCAGTTTTCCCAATACTTCTTATTGAAGAGACTGTCTTTTCTTCCTTGTATATTCTTGCCTCCTTTGTCATAGATTAACTGACCATAGGTGCATGGGTTTATTTCCGGGCTTTCTATTCTGTTCCATTGACCTATGTGTCTGGTTTTGTGCCAGTGCCATGCTGTTTTGATGACTGTAGATTTGTAGTATAATAGCATGAAGTCAGGGGGAATGATTCCTCTAGCTCTGTTGTTCTTTCTCAAAATTGTTTGGGCTATTCGGGGTCTTTTGTGTTTCTATACAAATTTTTAAATTATTTATTCTAGTTCTGTGAAAAATGCCCACGGTATTTTGATGGGGGTTGCATTGAATCTGTAGATTGCCTTGGGTAGTACAGTCATTGTAACAAAATTCTTCCAATTCATGAACATGGTATATCTTTCCATCTGTTTGTGTCGTCTTTAGTTTCTTTCATCAGTGTCTTATAGTTTTTCGAGTATATGTCTTTTATCTCCTTAGGTAGGTTTATTCCTAGGTATTTTATTCTTTTTGATGTGATTGCAAATGGATTGTTTCCTTAATTTCTCTTTCTGATATTTTGTTGTTAGTGTATAGAAATGCAACGAATTTCTGTATATTAATTTTGTAACCTGCAACTTTACCAAGTTCACTGATGAGCACTAGTGGCTTTCTGGAGGTGTCTTTAGGATTTTCTTTGTATAGTATCATGACATCTGCAAACAGTGACAGTTTTATTTCTTTCTTTACAATTTAAGTTCTTTTTATTTCCTTTTCTTTTCTGATTGCTGTGGCTAGGGCCTCCAATTTTGTTGAATAAAAGTGGTAAGTGTGAGTATTGTTGTCTTGTTCCTGATATTAGAAGAAATGCTTTCAGCTTTTCACCACTGAGTATGATGTTAGCTGTGAGCTTGTCATATATGGCCTTTATTATGTTGAGGTATGTTCCCTCTATGCTCACCTTGTAGAGCGTTTTTATCATAAATAAAATGGATGTTGAATTTTGTCAAAAGCTTTTTCTGCGTCATTTGAGATGATCATATTTTTTTTTAATTCTTCAAATTGTTAATGTGGTGTATAACATCAATTGATTTGTAGATATTGAAAAATCCTTGTGTCCCTGGGATAAATCCTAATTGATTGTGGCGTTTGATCCTTTCACTGTATTGTTGGATTCTGTTTGCTAATATTTTGTTGAGGATTTTTGCATCTATGTTCATCAGTGTTATTGGTCTGTCATTTTTGTTGTTATCTTTGTATGATTTTGGTATAAGGGTAATGCTGCTCTTATAGAACTAGTTCAGAAGTGTTCCTTCTTCTGCAATGTTTTTGGAGAGTATTGGTGTTATCTCTCATCTAATTCTTTCATAGAATTCACATGTGAAACCATCTGGCCCTGGGATTTTGTTTGTTGGGAGTTTTAAAATTATTATTGATTCAATTTCATTACTGGTAATTGGTCTGTTCATATTTTCTATTTCTTTCTGGTTCAGGTTCAGTCTTGGGAGATTGTACATTTCTGGAAATTTGTCCATTTCTTCTCAGTTATCCATTTTATTGTTGTATAATTGTTCATAGTAATCTCTTATGATCCTGGTATTTCTGTGGTCTGACTTGTGACTTTTCCTTTTACATTTCTGGTTTGATTCTTTTGGGTCCTCTCTCTTTTTTTCTGGGTTTATCAATTTTATCATCTCAAAGAACCAGCTCTTAGTTTCATTGATCTTTTCTAATTTTTTGTCTTGTTTCATTTTTTTCTGCTCTGATCTTTACGATTTTTTCCCTTCTACTAACTTTGGGGTTTGTTTGTTCTTTTTCTAGCTCCTTTATGTGTACGGTTATGTTGTTTATTTGAGATTTTTCTTGTTTCCTGAAATAGGCTTGTATTGCTATAAACTTCCCTCTTAGAACTGCTTTTTCTGTATCCCATAGATCTTGGATTGTGTGTTTCCATTTTCACTTATCTCCAGGTACTTTTTAAATTTCCTCTTGAGTTCTTCAGTGACCCATTGATCACTTAGTAGCATATTTATGGTATTTTTATGGTAGCATATTTTAACCACCACATTTGTGTTTTTTGTAGTCTTTTTCTTGTAGTTGTTTTCTAGTCTCATATTGTTGTCAGAAAAAAATTCTTGATATAATTTAAATCTTCTTATTTTATTGAGACTTGTTTTGTGGCCTTGCATATGATCTATCCTGGAGAATGTTCCATTTGCCCTTGAAAAAATTATGTATTCTGCTGCTTTTGGATGGAATGTTCCATATGTGTCTGTTAAGTCCATCTGGTCTAGTAAGTCATTTAAGGTCAGTGTTTCCTTATTATTTTTCAGTCTGGATTATCTGTCCATTAATGGAAGTGGAGTTCAAAGTCTCCTGCTATTATTGTGTTATCAGTTTCTCTCTTTCTGTTTGTTAATATTTGCTTTATGTATCTAGGTGCTCCTGTGTTAGGTGTATATATATTTATTTATTTTTGGATTGATTCCTTGATCATTATGTAATATCCTTTCTTATCTCTTGTTACAGTCTTTGTTTTTTTTTTAATTAATTAATTTATTTATGGCTGTGTTGGGTCTTTGTTTCTGTGCGAGGGCTTTCTCTAGTTGTGGCAAGCGGGGGCCACTCTTCATCGCGGTGCGCAGGCCTCTCACTATCGTGGCCTCTCTTGTTGCGGAGCACAGGCTCCAGACGCGCAGGCTCAGTAATTGTGGCTCATGGGCCCAGTTGCTCTGCGGCATGTGGGATATTCCCAGACCAGGGCTCGAACCCGTGTCCCCTGCATTGGCAGGCAGACTCTCAACCACTGCGCCACCAGGGAAGCCCACAGTCTTTGTTTTAAAGTTTATTTTTTCTGATATAAGTATTGCTACTCCAGGTTTTCTTTTCTTTTTGGCTTCCATTTGCAAAGAATACCTTTTTCCATCCTTTCTCTTTCAGTCTGTGTATGTCTTTATTTCTGAAGTGAATTTCTTGTAGGCAACATATACATTGGTCATGTTTTTTCAATCCATTTAGCCACTCTGTCTTTTGATTGGAAAATTTAGTCCATTTAAATTTAAAGTTATTATTGATAGGTATTTACTTAGTGCCATTTTGTTAATTGTTTCTGGGTTATTTTTGTAGTACTTTTTCTTTCTTCTTTTGCCCTCTTTTGTGATTTGATGATGAACTTCAGTGTTATGTTTGGGTTCCTTTCTCTTTTGTGTGTGTTTATCAATCATAGATTTTTGTTTTGTGGCTACTGAGAGTTCTATCTCTATCTATCTCTGTTTTTCTTTATTTGTGATTATTTTAGGTTGATGAATTTCTTAACTTCAAATGCATTCTTATACCCTGCATTTTCACTCCCCCCTCCTCATGTTGAATGTTTCTGACATCATATTTTACATCTGTTTGCTTTGTGTATCCCTTAACTACTTATTGAGGGTAGATGAATTTACTACTTTTGTCTTTTAACCTTCCTACTAGCTTTATAAGTGGTTGATCTACTACCTTTACTGTGTACTTGTCATTACAAATGAGATTTTCCTTTTGTAATTTTCATATTTCTAGTTTAGGTCTTGTCTTTTCCATTTAGAGAAGTCCTTTTAACATTTTTTTTTTAATCTGGTTTAGTGGTGATAAACTATTTTAGCCTTTGCTTGTCTGTAAAACTCTTTGTCTCTGTGTCAAATCTGAATGTTAGCATTTCTGGGTAGAGTATTCTTGGTTGTAGGTTTTTTCCTTTCATCACTTTAAATATATTGTGCCACTCCCTTCTGGCCTGCAGAGTTTCTGCTGAAGAGTCAGCTGACATTCTTATGGGAGTTGCCTTACACGTAACTAGTTGCTTTTTCCTTGTTGCTTTTAATATTCTTTTATTATCTTTAAATTTTGCCATTTTAATTACAATGTGTCTTTGTGTGGACCTTTTTGGGTTAATCTTCTATCGGACTCTCTGTGCTTCCTGGACCTGGATATCAGTTTCCTTCCCCACATTAGAGAAGTTTTCAGCTATTATTTCTTCAATAAGTTCTCTGCCCTTTTCTCTCTTCTCCTTCTGGGATCCCTCTAATGCAAATGTTAGTATGCTTGATGCTGTGCCAGAGGTCTCTTAGACTATCCTCATTTTCTAAAAATCTTTTTTCTTTTTGTTCAGCTTGTGTGTTTTCATTATTGTCTTCCAGTTGCTGCTCTGTTCCTCTGTATCATCTTACCTACTCTTGATTCCTTCTAGTGTATTTTTAATTTCAGTTATTATATTCCTCAGTTCTGTTTGGTCCTACTTTATATTTTCTATCTCTTTGTTAAACTTCTCACTGTGTTTATCCATTCTTCTCCTGAGTTCATTGAACATATTTGTAGTCATTACCTTGAACTATTTTTTTGAGTGGATTGCTTATCTCCAGTTTGCTTAGTGTTATTCTGGGGTTTTATCTTGTTCCTTTGTTTGGAACATATTCCTTTGTCACTTCATTTTGCCTAATTTTCTGTGTTTATGTGTGTGTTAAGTAGGTTTGCTACATTTCCCAATCTTGGAGGACTGTCCTTATGTGGGATATGTCCTATGGAGCCCAGTAACACACTCCTTTTTGGTCACCAGGGCTATATGATCTCAGGGTGATCCCTATGTGGGCTTCATGGGTCCTTGTGTTGTGTTGGGGTGGACTACTGTGGGCACACTAGTAGGCAGGGCTGGTCCACTGCTTGTTTGACTGCCACACCCTGCCTCGTGTGGAGGCTGCCAGCCACTGGTGGGAACTGGGTCATGGTGTGACTGGGTGCATGATCTGGGGTGTCCTGGCTGCTGGTGCTTGGAGCCAGGTTCTAGCACTAATAGGAAAAGAGGGAGGACTCCAGAATGGTGCTTGCCAGCACCACTGTCCTCATAGTAGGACAAACTTCCAGAAAAAGGCTGCTGCCAACATCTTTGTCCCTAGGAGGAGTCGCAGTTGCCTCCTACCTCTCTGGAAGGCACTCCAAGATCAGTGGGTGGGTTTAACCCAGGCTCCGTTCAAATTCCTGCTTCTGCATTGTAACTGAAGCATGTGAGATTTTGGTGGACCCTTTAAGAGTGGAGTCTCTGTTTCCTACAGCCCTCCAGCTCTCCTGTATGCAAGCCCTGTGGGCCTTTAAAGCCAGATGTCTAGGGGCACTTCTTCCCAGTGCAGAAACCCCAGGCTGGGGAACCCACTATGGGACTTGAACCCCTTGTTCCTTGGGGAGAACTCTGCAACCCTCCTGTTTGTGGGTTGCCTACCCTGGGGATATGGGTCTTGATTTTACCAAGTCTCCACTCCTGTTACTCATCTCTTTGTGGTTCCTTCTTTGTATCTTTAGTTGTGGAAAATCTTGTCTGCTAGTCTCTAGGTCATTCTCATCAATAGTTGCAATTTTGGTGTGTCTGTGGGAGGAGATGAACTTAGGGTCTTCCTACTCTACCATATTGGCCACTTCTCTGGAAGGACATTTTTCAGCTACATTATATACCAGGAAGTCATGCAGCTCTAAACAGATGCTACAGGGATGCATGACTGAAGCTATTCTTTAGCCATGGTGGGTGATGTCAACAATTGCTTTGAAAGTGTTCCAACCAAAATTATTTTGGCTATGCTTTATGACATGGAAGTCTGGAATTCAAGTAGAGTGATTTTAAAAAGTAAAATAGATCCAATTAAAAGCAGATTTCTGAGGAAATTTTTCATTTTGCTTGAAATAAAAGTCAGAGGAGATAGTCATAACATAGGTAATTTCACATTTCATAATTTGATTTCAGATATACCATTTCCAAAGCATATTGTTCTACCATTGGTTAGAAATACAAAATAACAGCATTCCAGGTATTGTCATCAGTAGCTTGTCTGATTACAACCTCTTTCTACTATCCAAGAGTCTAGCTAAGAGAAATGATATTTAAGGAAACTTGTCCAAGGGGCTTTTCATCCCTTTATTTACAGTTCTATCCTAGGATCAAGTTAGACATTAGACAGTTACTGCTTAGTAGTCTGGCATATTTTTACAGAATTTCTTAAATTGAGTTGTTTTTTAATGCTACAATTTCCCTTTTTATATAAGGTTATTCAAGATAACAGCTTTAAAATTCACATGTTTTGTTGTAAAAATAATTGAGAATACCATTTAGTATCATCAATTGAGAATTGATTGTCTCCTATAATGAAGTTCTATGAGGAATTACTTCTAGAATTCAGGGCTCAGAAATCTTTTTATCCTCATGAGAACCGTTCCTCTTTTCTGATAATAAGAATTATATAACCATACATCTTTTCACCCTAGCTCAAAGACACATCAGGCAAACACTGAGGTTTAATTTAAGCCTGGTTATGTTAGCCTTCAACTGCGTGTTTGTATTCTCCTTTCAGTTAGTCCTGATTTTCCACTACCATTTAGTTAGTTGCTTTGATAAAGAATATATATACTTAAAAAAAAATTATTTATTTATTTATTTTTGGCTGAGTTGGGTCTTTGTTGCTGCACGTGGGCTTTCTCTAGTTGTGGCGAGTGGGGGCTACTCTTCATTGCGGTGCGTGGGCTTCTCATTGCAGTGGCTTCTCTTGTTGTGGAACACTGTCTCTAGGCGTGCGGGCTTCAGTAGTTGTGGCTCACGGGCTCTAGAGTACAGGCTCAGTAGTTGTGGTGCACGGGCTTAGTTGCTCTGTGACATGTGGGATCTTCCCGGACCAGGGCTGGAACCCTTGTCCCCTGCATTGGCAGGCGGGTTCTTAACCACTGCGCCACCAGGGAAGCCGAAGAATATATATTTTTATTGTATATCATCCATGTAGTCACTTCTAATCCTTTTTGAATGGAGCAGTGTGTGTCTATATTTTTAATGTATATCTACATATATGTTAAATTAACATATATCTACATATATAAAATGACAGTGAATTTAGAATGTAAAAGGATTTGTGTATATGTATTACCACACACATATGTACATGAACATATGGAACACACAGAGTCATTTTTATTATTTATTTTATTTTATTTATTTGGTTGCACTGGGTCTTAGTTGCAGCAGGCAGGCTCCTTAGTTGTGGCTCACCAGGTCCTTAGTTGTGGCACATGGGCTCCTTAGTTGTGGTATGTGAACTCTTTGTTGCAGCATGCATGTGGGATCTAGTTCCCTGACCAGGAATTGAATCCAGGCCCCCTGCATTGGAAGCATGGAGTCTTAACCACTGTACCACCAAGGAAGTCCCAGTCATTTTCTCTTGAAAATACAGACATATTTTATTCTATTCTTCCAGTAACCTACTAAGTGTTGGGCATTGTACTAGAAGGGAAAGGCAAAAGATAAATTACATGGTAATTGACTTTGACATTTTGGGGAGACAGGAAACAAGTCTTTCCTCCTGTATCACTTTTTTATAAGGCTAACCCGGACCATTCTGTTTAATACTGCATCATGTCCATCCCTTCTCACCCTCTGCACTCTTACACATCTTTCCCTTTTGTCTATGGCACTTATCGCTTTCTAACATTAAATGTATTCATGATGTTTATTGTCTACATCCCCTGCTTCTAATCTAAGTTCTATGAGGACAGGGATATTTGCCTTTTTCAATGATATATTCATCCCAACCACCTTAAGTAATACCTGGCATATAGTAGGCACTTAACAAATATTTGTCGAATGATTGAATAAATGTAATATAAATGCTACAGGTGCACCTAGAAAAGAATGTCTAATTCAGTGTGAGGGTGTGGAAAAAGCTTTCACAGAGGAGGTGACAAGAGAGTTCACTAGGTGTCAACAGAAAGATATTTCAGACACAAGCCCAGATTACTCAGAAATAAGAAGGGTAAATGCCTTGGTAATACTCTGGGTAGAACATGCATTGGTCTGTACATGACATCCCCCCAGCATCTGAGGGTAATCTTCAGTCATCCTTCTCCATCTCTCTGACTGTACATTCCAAGCACTTTCTGTTCAGATAACATAACTTAAACATACTGAGGTACCAAGAGCAGAACTTTCATTTGTGTAGCAAATGGCATGTAGAAAAAAAGCAAAAGGAATGGATCTTAGTAAACAGAAGAGATGTCACCTTGAATAATTTGCAAATATAGCACCTTATAATTATTTTTATTCAGAAAGCAATGAAGAATCACTGGGATAGTATTCTACTACTTAGCCTTCTTTTTTAAAAAAAGTTTTAATTTAGGTGTAATTGACATAACATTATTAGTTTTAGGTGTACAACATGATTTGATATTTGTATACATTGTGAAATGACCACCACAATAAGTCTAGTTAACATCTATCACATTACATAGTTATACAAAATTTATTATTTTTGTGATAAGAACATTAAGATCTACTCTCTTAGCAACTTTCAAATATGCAATACAATATTATTAACTAGTCACCATGCTGTACATTTCATCCCTATGGCTTATTGATTTCATAACTGGAAGTATGTACCTTTTGACCCCCTTCACTCATTTCTCATACCCTTGCTACCCCCCACCCCAACCTCTGGCAACTACCAATCTGTTCTGTGTATCTATGAGCTTGTTTTTGTATTTTTAGATTCACATATAAGTGAGATCATATGGTATTATTCTTTCTCTGACTTATATCATTCTTTTTTTATGGTTGAATAATATTCTGTTATGTATAAATATAATATATATACATGCATGACACATTTTCTTTATCCATTCATTCACTGATGGACATTTAGGTTGTTTCCATGTCTTGGCTATTGTAAAGGTGCAAAGAACATGGGGGTGCATATATCTTTGGAGTTAATGTTTTTGTTTTTTTGGATAAATACCCAGCAGTAGAATTGCCGGATCGTATGGTAGTTCTGCTTTTATTTTTTCCAGGAATCTTCATACTGTTTTCCAGAGTGGCTGCACCAATTTACATTCCCACTAATAGTGCCCGAGGGTTCCCTTTTCTCCACATTCTTGCTGACACTTGTTTCTTGTCTTTTTGATAATAGCCTTTCTAACCAGTGTGAGGTGATATCTCATTGTGGCCTTGATTCACATTTCCCTGATGATTAATTATGTAGAGCATCTTTTCATATAATTGTTGGCCATCTTTATGTCTTCTTTGGAAAAAATTTATTCAGATTATCTGCCCATTTTAAATTGTATTGTTTGTTTTTTTGCTATTGAGTTGTATGAATTCTTTATATATTTTGGGTATTAACCCCTTATCAGATATGATTTGAAAATATTTTCTTTTTTCTTGAATTTTTATTTATTTTTTTATATAGCAGGTTCTTATTGGTTATCCATTTTATACATATTAGTGTATATATGTCAATCCCAATCTCCCAATTCATCAAACCACCACCACCACCCCTGCCACTTTCCCCCCTTGGTGTCCATACATTTGTTCTCTGCATCTGTGTCTCAATTTCTGCCCTGAAAACTGGTTCATCTGTACCATTTTTCTAGGTTCCACATATATGCGTTAATATACGATATTGGTTTTTCCCTTTCTGACTTACTTCACTCTGTATGACAGTCTCTAGATCCACCCACGTCTCTACAAATGACCCAATTTCATTCCTTTTTATGGCTGAGTAATATTCCATTGTATATATGTACCACATTTTCTTTATCCATTAATCTGTCAATGGGCATTTAGGTTGCTTCCATGTCCTGGCTATTGTAAATAGTGCTGCAGTGAACGTTGGGGTGCATGTGTCTTTTTTTTTTTTTTAATTTATTTTTGGCTGTGTTGGGTCTTCATTTCTGTGCAAGGGCTTTCTCCAGTTGCGGCGAGTGGGGGCCACTCTTCATCGCAGTGCGCGGGCATCTCACTGTTGCAGCCTCTCGTTGCGGAGCACAGGCTCCAGACGCACAGGCTCAGTAGTTGTGGCTCACGGGCCTAGTTGCTCCGCGGCATGTGGGATCCTCCCAGACCAGGGCTTGAACCTGTGTCCCCTGCATTGGCAGGCAGACTCTCAACCACTGCGCCACCAGGGAAGCCCCCACGTGTCTTTTTGAATTATGGTTTTCTCTGGGTATATGCCCAGTAGTGGGATTGCTGGGTCATATGGTAATTCTATTTTTAGTTTTTTAAGGAACCTCCATACTGTTCTCCATAGTGGCTGTATCAATTTACATTGCCACCAACAGTGCAAGAGGGTTCCCTTTTCTCCACACCCTCCCCAGCATTTGTTGTTTGTAGATTTTCTAATGATGCCCATTCTAACTGGTGTGAGGTCATACCTCATTGTAGTTTTGATTTGCATTTCTCTAATAATTAGTGATGTTGAGCATCTTTTCATGTGCTTCTTGGCCATCTGTATGTCTTCTTTGGAGAAATGTCTATTTAGGTCTTCTGCCCATTTCTGGATTGGGTTGTTTTTTTAATACTGAGCTACATGAGCTCGTTTGATTCATTTGCAAATATTTTCTCCCATTCTGAGGGTTGTCTTTTCATTTTGTTTGTAGTTTCCTTTGCTGTGCAAAAACTTTTAAGTTTCATTAGGTCCCATTTGTTTATTTTTGTTTTTATTTCCATTAGTCTAGGAGGTGGATCAAAAAAGATCTTGCTGTGATTTATGTCAGAGTGTTCTTCCTATGTTTTCCTCTAACACTTTTATAGTATGCGGTTTTACATTTAGGTCTCTAATCCATTTTGAGTTTATTTTTGTGTATGGTGTTAGGGAGTGTTCTAATTTCATTCTTTTACATGTAGCTGTCCCGTTTTCCCAGCACCACTTACTGAAGAGACTGTCTTTTCTCCACTGTATATCCTTGCCTCCTTTGTCATAGATTAGTTGACCATAGGTGCGTGGGTTTATCTCTGGGCTTTCTATCCTGTTCTATTGATCTATATTTCTGTTTTTGTGCCAGTACCATATTGTATTGATTACTGTAGCTTCATAGTATAGTCTGAAGTCAGGGAGTCTGATTCCTCCAGCTCCGTTTTTTTCCCTCAAGACTGCTTTGACTATTCGGGGTCTTTTGTGTCTCCATACAAATTTTAAGATTTTTTGTTCTAGTTCTGTAAAATTGCCATTGGTAATTTGATAGGGATTGCACTGAATCTGTAGATTGCTTTGGGTAGTATAGTCATTTTCACAATATTGAATCTTTCAATCCAAGAACATGGTATATCTCTCCATCTGTTGGTATCATCTTTAATTTCTTTCATCAGTGTCTTATACTTTTCTGCATACAGGTCTTTTGTCCCCCTAGGTAGGTTTATTCCTAGGTATTTTATTATTTTTGTTGCAATGGTAAATGGGAGTGTTTCCTTAATTTCTCTTTCAGATTTTTCATCATTAGTGTATAGGAATGCAAGAGATTTCTGTGCATTAATTTTGTATCCTGCAACTTTACCAAATCCATTGATTAGCTCTAGTAGTTTTCTGGTGGCATTTTTAGGATTCTCTATGTATAGTATCATGTCATCTGCAAACAGTGACAGTTTTACTTCTTCTTTTCCAATTTGTATTCCTTTTATTTCTTTTTCTTCTCTGATTGCCGTGGCTAGGACTTTCAAAACTATGTTGAATGATAGTGATGATAGTGGACATCCTTGTCTCGTTCCTGATCTTAGAGGAAATGCTTTCAGTTTTTCACCATTGAGAATGATGTTTGCTGTGGGTTTTTCGTATATGGCCTTGATTATGTTGAGGTAGGTTCCCTCTATGCCCACTTTCTGGAGAGTTTTTATCATAAATGGGTGTTGAATTTTGTCAAAAGCTTTTTCTGCATCGATTGAGATGATCGTGTGGCTTTTATTCTTCGATTTGTTAATATGGTGTATCACATTGATTGATTTGTGTATATTGAAGAATCCTTGCATCCCTGGGATAAATCCCACTTAATCATGGTGTATGATCCTTTTAATGTGTTGTTGGATTCTGTTTGCTAGTATTTTGTTGAGGATTTTTGCATTTATATTTATCAGTGATATTGGTCTATAATTTTCTTTTTTTGTAGTGTCTTTGTCTGGTTTTGGTATCAGGGTGATGGTGGCCTCATAGAATGAGTTTGGGAGTGTTCCTTCCTCTGCAATTTTTTGGAAGAGTTTGAGAAGGATTGGTGTTAGCTCTTCTCTAAATGTTTGATAGAATTCACCTGTGAAGCCATCTGGTCCTGGACTTTTGTTTGTTGGAAGATTTTTAATCACAGTTTCAATTTCATTACTTGTGATTGGTTTGTTCATATTTTCTATTTCTTTTCTACTTCTATTTCTACTGCCATTCAGTAGGTTGCCTTTTCATCTTGTTATAGTTTCCTTTGCTATATAGAAACTTTTAGTTTCATGTTGTCCCACTTGTTTATTTTTGCTTTTGTTGCTTTTTAAAATTGGGATTCAACATATATAACACAACATTTATCATTTTACCCATTTTTAAGTGTACAATTCAGTGGCATTAAGTACATTCACAATGCTGTGTAATCATCACCACTAGCCATCTCCAGAAATTTGTCATTGTCTCAAACAGAAACTCTGTACCCATTAAATAGTAACTCCCCTTTATCTCCTTCCCTCAGTTTCTGGCAACCTCTGTTCTCTCTGTCTTTATGAATTTGTGTATTCTAGGTACCTCACATAATATACAATATTTGTTCTTTAGTCTGGCTTATTTCACTTAGCATGTTTTCAGGGTTCATCTATGTTTTAGCATGTATCAGAATTTCATTCCTTTTAAAGTTTGAATAATATTCCATTCTATGTATATACCAAATTCTGTTATTGTGAGATAATAGATAATACATACATTGGTCTAAAACAAGGTTATACAAAAACAAACATTTTAGTGATATGACAAAAATTCAGTTCAACAAGCAGTATTCAGTGGCACTAATTTAGGAGCTTCCAAACCAACAAAACCAACAAAAATTCCTGCTCACATTTTAGCAGAATGTAAATTGTGAAGTAAAATAGAATAAAAGAATACAAAATAGTAGGACAAAAATAGAAATTAAGCATTCTTGTAACACAGTATAATCATTTTAATCTACACAACTAAAAATTTACAAAAATAAAACAAGATACATCTTTTAAAACTACATAATTAACAATATGAAAGATTAAGTATTAGAGGAACATGTTAGATATTTTTAAGACCCAAACCTAACTTCTGGAGATGAAAACTACAATGGCTGAGATGTAGCATACATTGAACAGGATTAACAGCAGATTAGACATTGCAGAAGAAAAGATTAGTGAATTTATAGACATAGCAATAGAAACTATCCAAAATGAAACTGAGAAAAAAGCTCCCAGAATTCAACAGGGTATTGGTGAGTTTTGTAGGACAATGTCAAGTAGCATAATATATGTATAATTGGAGTCCTCAAAGGCCAGGAGTGAGGGAAGCAGAAAAAATATCAGAAGAAATAAAAGCCAAAATATTTTACAAATTTCATGAAAACTGAACCCACAGATCCAAGGAATTCAGCAAATCCAAAGCATACGTGTGAGAGAATGGGAAATAAGTATTGGTCTCTGCTGTTGGTCCCTGGCACAGAGCTCCTGAAATCCTTTCCTAAAATGATAAAAAATTAGGAGCATCTCTTGTTCTAATATTGTCTTTAACCCTGTCACTGACGCAGTGCTCCAAAAACCCTTATAAATTCCTAAGTGATAAGAGCATCTTTTGTTCTATTGAAGTGGCTCTGAGTGGGCTGCTGGATGGCTTCCAGATGGGGCTAGTCACCAGAAAAACTAAACCTTGATTAGAAGCTTAGAATTTTTCAGCCCTGTCTCCCCCATTTCTCCAGAGTGGGGAGAGGGGCTGGGAACAGAGTTAATAATTGATCATGCCTACGTGAGGAATCCTCCATAAAATCCCAATAGTATGGAATTCAGAGAGTTTCCAGGTTGGTGAACACATCCACACTGGGAGGGTGACACACCCCAATTCCATGGGGACAGAAGCTATTGCCCTCATGGCCCTCTCAGACCTTGCCCTGTGTTTCTCTTCATCTGGCTGTTCATCTGTATCCTTTATCATATCCTTTAATAAACTGGTAAATGTATTTTTCTGAGTTCAGTGAGCCAGTCTAGCAAAGTAATGAAATCCAAGGAAGGGGGGTCATTGGAACCTCTGATCTGTAGCCGGTTGGTTGGAAGCACAAGTGATTACCTGGGCTTGGGCTTGGGACTGACATCTGAAGTGTGTGTGTGTGTGGGGGGGGGGGGGGGTCTGTGCAGTCCTGTGGGACTGAGCCCTAAACCTGTGGGATCTGATGTTATCTCCTGATAGTGTTGGAATTGAGTTAAATTGTAGAATGCCTGTCTGGTGGCAGAGACTTGCATGTTGTTGTGGAGAAAACCCAAAACCCACCCACACATTTGGTGACCAGAAATAAGGTGTTTTGTATAGGGAGTAAAGAAGACCCACAGGAGATAGACTGAACTAAGGATTTTCCCTACAACAGGAGGGAAAGACTGTGTTTATTTTAGTTATCCATTCATCTGTTGATGGACATTTGGATTGTTTCCACTTTTTGGCCACTGTGAATAATCCTGCTACAGCCATTGGTGTACAAGTAAATGTTTGAATTCCTGCTTTCAATTCTGCTTTTGGGACTATACCTAGAAGTGTAATTGCTGGATCATATGGTAATTCTCTGTTTAACTTTTCGAGGAACTGCTAGACTATTTTCCACAGCAGCTGTACGGTTTTACATTCCCACTAGCTGTGCAAAAGGGCCCCAATTTTTCCACATCCTTGTTTCATTTTTTTTCTTTTTTAAAAAATAAATAAAAGCTATCCTAGTGGGTGTGAAGTGGTATCTCATTGTCGTTTTGACTTACATTTTTCTATTGGCTAGTGACATTGAGCATCTTTTCAAGTGCTTATTGGTCATTTGTATATCTTCTTTGGAGAAATGTCTATTTTTTAACATTTATTTTATTTATTTATTTTTGGCTGTGTTGGGTCTTCGTTGCTGCACGCGGGCTTTCTCTAGTTGTGGTGAGCGGGGGCTACTGTTTGTTGCAGTGCACAGGCTTCTCATTGTGGTGGTTTCTCTTGTTGCAGAGCATAGGCTCTAGGCACGTGGGCTTCAGTAGTTGTGGCACGCAGGCCCAGTAGTTGTGGCGCACGGGCTTATTTGCCCCGCGGCATGTGGGATCTTCCCAGACCAGAGCTCAAACCCATGTCCCCTGCGTTAGCAGGTGGATTCTTAACCACTGTGCCACCTGGGAAGCCCTGGAGAAATGTCTATTGCCCATTTTTAAATTGTTTTTTGGTTGAGTTTTAGTAGTTCTTTATATAGTCTGGATATTAATCCCTTACCAAGTATATGCTTTATAAATATTTTCTCCTATTTGGGGGAGTTGCCTTTTCACTCTGTTAGTACTGTCCTTCGGTACACACGTTTTTAATTCTGATGGAAGTCCAATTTATCTTTGTGCTTTTGTTACCTGTACTTCTGGTGTCATGTCAGAGAAATCATTGCCAAATCCAATATCATGAAGCTTTACCCTGTTTTCTTCTAAGAGTTTTATAGTTTTAGTTCCTATGTTTGGGTCTTTGATCCACTTTGAGTTAGTTTTTTTTGTATGTGGTGTAAGGTGTAAGGGTCCATGTTCATTCTTTTGTATGTGGATATCCAGTTTTCCCAACACCATTTGTTGAAGACTGTCCTTTCTTAATTGAATGATCTTGGCACCCTTGTCAAAAATCATTTGGCCACATATGTGAGTTCATGTCTGGGGTATCTATTCTATTTCAAAGAGATTCTGACTATTAATAAGAGTAAATTAAATTGTTAAAATTAAATATAGCTACATTCAGAAAATTACAAAGATACTATATTCCTGGTATTACCAGAGGTGGTTAATATGTAGTAATCTTCCAAACTGAAATTAATATGGTATAATCCATTATCACAGTGGTGTCATGTGACAGAGAATTTGGAATATTTGTAACAACATGAAAAGAAAAATGCACACCATTATTGTCAAAGAATATGTCTATTCCAAATAATGTTGTTGATCTTGTTTTGTTGGAAAGATAAAATGTGTTCTCCTTTCATATATGAAAATAAATGAAAAGTTATGAGACTTCCTATGGATAATTTTTAGCTGGGTCCAAAGCATGATACTGCTCTCAAAATATTTTCATATGCTTTGATCATTAATACATATTTTAGAGTCTGAATGCATAACTAAAACTTGTTTTAGACATATTTCTAAACATCTAATTTGTATTGTTTTTGGACAAACTTTTGCATATGTTTCCTGTGTACATGAATGAAGCATTTCCTACCATGTTATACATTTTTCCTTCTCCACTCCCTAATCCACATTAACATTCCCTACAACATAAAGAGGGACACAGCAAAAAAAACCAATCATGGTTCAGCTCTTCAAGAAGCACTTTTTCTGCTCTAGCTGTAGTATGGAGTGCCATATATAGAAAGAAAATATTCCTTACGATTGTCCCATTAGGACCTATCTCTTCACTCCAGATTTAAAATCAGTATTTGGGAAAAAGCTATGAGTTAGACACTTACTGTTTGATGATAATGAAAAACCTTAGGTAAATATTTTAAGATATGATGTTAAGATAAAAATAAGAATTTTAATCATACCTACATATGACTGGTTATGAAGGAGGTGACAGAATGAGATAAAAACTAAGAACTAAACATCTTGACCTAAATACAAAGATTAATTTGACAACTTCTAAGGTAAGAATGATATTGTGTTTATGTATTTGGTCTTTGTCCCAGTTTCTGGCACAGAGCTCCTAAAAAACCACTGGCATTTCCTAAGTGATGAGAGGAATAAAAAGGTGTCTTTTTTTATGTTAATAAGGTGATTTTTGGACCCCACCTAAGGATAGTTGCCAGAAAAACCAACCATGTGATTAAAGGGTTAGAGCTCCTTGGTTCTCAGGGAAGGGGAGAAAAGAGAGGCTGCAGACTGAGTTCAGTCACCAATGGCCAATAAATTTAATCAGTGGATTACACTGATAATGCCTATGTAATGAAGCCTCCATAAAAACCCAAAGGACTGGGTTCGGGGAGCTTCCAGGTTGGGGAACCAGTACACTTTCATGTGCCATCATGCTGGGCCCTGAACTCCAGTAGGACAGAAGCTCCTTTGTTTGGGACCTTACACTATATATTTTCATCTGGCTGTTGATTCATGTCCTTTAATATCCTTTATAATAAACCAATAATCTAGCGAGTAAATGGGTTTCCTGAGTTCTGTGAGCCACTCTAGGAAATTAATCAACCCAAGGAGGGGGTCATGAGAACCTCTGGTTTACAGCCAGTAATAGCCTGGGCTTATTGGCATCTGAAGCAGAGGGTAGTCTTATAGGACTGGGTCCTTAACTTGTGGGATCTGATGTCATCTCTGGGTAATTAGTGTCAGAATTCAGTTGAATTGTAGGACACCCAGCTGGTGTCAGAGAATTGGATGTGTGGGGAAATGCCCCCGACACACATTGGAAATTGGTGACCAGACCCTTTGGAAAGGCAATTGATAGTATTTTTCCACTGTGGTTTTACTTCTAAAATTCTAGTATAAAAAATAATAATAATCAGTTCTCTGCAAACACTCTTGCTCCTCTGACTTTATTCCTTTTGTTGTACTTACCTAAAAAAATCCTAATCCTGGTTAAGTGTCCATTATTATCCATTCCTATAATCCTGCATCCAAGTAGCCAAACATGGTCAAAGAGCAAAATCATGCTGCTGGGTGTCAATATAAACATATAGCCTCTGAGCTCAACCACTGCCTGACTATCCTTGTACACTTCTCCAGTATATTTGCTCTACTTTCCAAGACAACTATTTACTCACCTATAGTAATTTATACCTTTCTCAAACTCTCTCATTATCTTTGTAGGAAGGTAGGGTTAAGAGTATCCATCTTACTACAAAGCCCAGGAGACTGAGTCACAGAGGTTAAGATACTTGTTGGTGGCAGAGCCAGTAGGCAGGGAGGGCGCCTCAGAGGAGGTGAGCTTCCTATCACTGAAGTATTAAAGTTCACTCAGGGATGTTATAGAGGAGATTCAAGCATTCTGTGGGAGATTAGAAGAGATGGCCTTTAAGATCCTAGGATTCCATGTTGCTTCTTATATTCTATCAAAATAAATGTCTTGCTGAAACTTCTTCTTCAATCACAGTGTTAACAGTGTTACGGGACTTCTTTGACCATCTCTTTAATGTTATTACATGTAACCCAGTGATAGAGTTGAAGGTTATAAAATTGTTGCTTGTCTCTTCTTTCTCCTTCTCTCCCTCCCCAGTAGCAAAATATGATAAAACACAAACAAAACCCATCTGACCCCCCATCTCAGTCTCACTATTACCTTCTCTGCCTCTTTCCCCTTACCTGTATAGCCAAATTTCCTCAAAGAGGGGTTTTCACTCACTCTCTCAACTCCCTTTCACCTCACTTCTCCGGAATCTAGCTTTTGCTCCTGCCATTTACCCTGACTCTGCTTTTGCTAAGACCATTTTCTAGTTGTCAAAGCCAACAGACACTTTTCATTATTTCCCTTTCCTGATCTCTACAGCACTTGACACTGTTGGTTGGCTGCTCTCTCCTTGAAGCATTCTTCTTACACAACATCATGCTTTTGGGGATCTATAACTCTACTTCTCATTCTCATCCAAGGTCTGCCTGCCCTTTAAGTGTTGGTGCCCCCCCCAAAGTTCTGCTCACAACTCTATTCCTTGTTGTTTCATCCACACACCTTTGGCTTTATTGATCTCATATATGCCATATTCCACTCCAGACCCTTGTGTTTAACTGCTTCTGTTATTCCAGAGAAGCTTTAATGTCAACATACCTGAAATCACACTGCATCTTTTGCCCACACTTCATTTTCTTTCATATTCAACACATATCTGTCACCAACTCCCAGCAATTCTACATTTTCACTCTTTTTATTCCTTCATTTCCGTTCCCATGAACAATTCTTCCTTTCAGTCCTCATCTGAACCAATTCAATAAATCTTGAATTGGTCTTGCTGTTAGTCAGGTCCCCATCTTTTCTTAACAAATTGCGGCCAATATGCTGACTAAACAGTTTAAAACCTAACCATGCTATTTATTACCTGCTCCAAATTCTAGAGGATCAAGTTGAATTCCTTACTAAGCATTCCAGGCCGTTTGTAGCATAAAGAGTACAGGTTTCAACCTTTACGAGTTGTGTGTGTGTACGTATGTCTGTATAGTGCGGGGATGACAAAGAGGGGGAGTTCAGGTTTTTCATCTGGGTGGTTGAAGGGTTAAAAATGTTAAAATTATACTGTCTAATACAAGGTAGGTGCTCAAGACATGGCTGCTCTCTTATTATGCCCCGTGGTCCTACAGGATTACACTAAGTTCTTTGGATGCAGCTGGCCTGCTCCTTCCTGACTGTTGTTTCAGCTTGTGCCTTAACCAGACAGACCAAAGGTGGGGCTGTTTAATTCCTACTCATCCTTCAATATTATATATATTATATATATTATATATATATAGTATTATACTTGAGTACCACTTCCATATGCAGCTTAGGTAGCTTGACACCGTAGGCAAGTAGCCACCACTTAGGTAGCAATCAATCCCTTCCTCGTCTCCACTCCCAATGTACCCTCCATAGAGCTGATTGGGGCCCTTCTGATACTGCTGTAAAAAAACAGTTTGGTACTGAACTATTTCAGCGAGTATATGATTAGCTCCTTGAGGCCAGGTGTTCATCTTTGTATGCCCATAGTCACCTGCAGGAGTTCTAATCATCAAATCTTTCTTTGGTAAATAAACGTCCAAATTATAAGATATGTATAAACTAGGGGCAAGAAAATGAGCTTATAACTGTGTTTTCTGAAATAAGCATTAACCATTTTTTGTTGGAAAATTCAATCTCTTAGTTGAAGAAAAAATTCAAAGCAAGCATTTTATAAGAACTTTTTTTCAGGATAATTTAAAGAACACACTACCAGCCATGCATACTCATATGCAGTGGTTTATTCCTTGAAGATTTTGTGAGGATTAAATGAGCTAATCTTTCTACTGGCCCCTCAGCACAGTGCCTGACACATAACAATCATTTAAAAAGTTGGTCTTTAACATTATTATTATCATTCATAGATCATGTTCACCCAGGTTATTCTAAAATCTACATTACTGAGTCAACCATATTTGGCAGTCTTAGAAATGGATGCACTCTTTCAGGCCACAGGATACAATACAGTAGCCTGCCAAGGTGGACTGAAAACTTAAAGGAAGAAAAGGTCTCATTAACATGTGATGATAGTGGTTAGTTGGGTCCATGTTCATGTGTCAGCACCAAATTGCCTACTTAGAAAACTAACAAGCTGGCTTCGTAACACTGAGCATAGATGCTGTACTAGAAATCCTAGGTCCTCAACTATCAGAATAATTTTAAAAAACAATATAAATCAGTTGGCAGTATTTTACGTACTTGAAAGTCCATAATTTCCACATGTGTTTTCATTCTAGCCTTGTAAACTTAGAGAACACAGTTACAGTTATACACGGAAATGAAACAAACAAATTAACAGGTTATACTTCCCTATCCTGATTTTGTTATTGAAGTAATTTGACATTTTATGATTATTATGTAGTAAAACTTTTTCTGGCAAGTCTTACCTGGAATTAAAAAGTATTTAAAAGTTAAAACAAACTTACTAGAAAAAAAGAAACACTGTTTGTTCTAACAAAATTTATTATGCAGTAATTACAAAGATTAAAGCCTCTCCCATCTCAAATAAAAATAACTGTTATAATTACACACATAATATAGTACCTTATAGAGTGATTCCAATAAATATCACAGGACATACAGGGCATTTTGAATTGGAGAGACAAATACTTTCACAGTGTTTGACACAGGAAACCCTGTTCACATAACGATCTGCATAAGGTCATGCTTTTAGTAACAGTCCACCTAGAACTGTGCCAAAACAATTCTTTCAGAATGTGAAGTACCGGGCAAACCACTCCTGGCGCTGGGGATCTGGAGAAGCCACCGGGGAAGCTTCACTCTGAGGAGGACTGAATTCATAAAGAGAGAGACATGTAACCCAGCATTAAGCTGTTTTGCAAAATGAAGGGAAAAGCACATAAAACATCAGTGCAGATGACCACAACTGGTTCCCTACGTTAGGAGATGCATTTTAAAGATCTGCTACTTCCTCTACACTGGACTGTGTTCTCCACTCCATGAGAGTGCAGCAGCAGCTCAGATGAAGTCCGTGAAGGAGGAGCCACATTACAACAATTACAAGAAACAAAAAAATCAAACAGTTGAGAAAAGTCAGGTGACCTTCTTGGAATAAAAAAGTTCAGGAGGAACTGTAGGAAATAAGAGAGAACCAGATAACATTCTTCTTCTTCAGCACCTTTTCTCTTTTAGTTGTTAGTTAAAAAAAAATTTTAGAATCTGACACAAGCATTTCTTACAGATGTGTCCTTAACTATAACTAAATTAAGTAACTAAACCATGGTATAATATTTTTTATATATGTATGTTTATATTAAACTTTCATAATTCCATAAGCAGATACTCTAGGGGAAAGGAGTACATTAAAACGCCAATTTCCCCTCCATCTTCAAAGTTATATAATTTATACTTATCTTAACTCTAACAACTAAAGATTCTTTGGGCTAGTTAAGAAAATAAAAGAATCCCTACCGTCTTTGGGGGAAATTACAAGGCACGCAACAATGTGTAATGGAAACTCCAGTAGTCATGTTCCTTGAGCCCATGCACATGCATCTTACTGATACCTGAACATACCCATGCACAAGGGAAAATAAGCAACACAAAATATTTAGCAGGAGACACATTCAAAGGTGTATTTGACTATTTTTCATTCTTGCTATCTTTTTCTATTTAAAATAATGTCATTAACTAGTCATTAATCACTGAGCCTAGAAAAAAAAAGTAGTCTACCTGTATGATTATTACTAGTGACACTGAGACTTAGTAAGAATAAGTCAAACAATAAATTTTAAACTAGCACAAGATCAGTAATAGTAAGGTAAGCACAAAATGACAGCACTTTCTGACTAATTATTTAATGGATAAACAATTGGATTTCATTCAAATTTTACTTGTTAATACATCTACTCAAGGACTCTGAGATAAAATTGGAATATTAATTATAAAATTTTTTTTCTAAATTTCCCACTTTTATCATTAAGTTCCCAGAGCTTATATATTTTTTGTTTTGGCAATAAGCACCTATATATTTATAAATAAGCAAGGGAAAAATAAACAGATAAGAAACAAAAGCCACTTAATAAATAAAAAATATCTTAAATTTCTGTAATAAGGGGGATGGATTATTAATGAAAAACTGGTGATAATTCTAAAAATGAAGCACCGGTCCATAAATGTTAAAATTCTAAGCATATGAATTACATTAGTACCTCTTTAAGCATTTAGAAAATTGACAAGAAAATAGAAAAAATCTTTTTAACAGAGTTAAAAAGGAGTTCGCTAGAGAGGTGGTGAATATATTTTGAAACTATTTCACAGTAAACTTTCTTTTCCTAGGCTGTTCTTAAAGGAGTAGATTTCTGCAATGTAAGAAAGTAAATTTCTCAAGTTAAAAAAGAAAAGAAATCACTGGTGAGACGGGGCTCACCTCAAAAATGTCTTGGGCTCTTTGGGTGGCACTGGCTGTGGAAGTGGTTTGCTGCTGTTGAACTCAGTCTCGTGGACTGGAGAATTAGGAATGGGATCCAGGCGGTTAGGATGTCCATTGCCCACTCCACCAGATTCCAGAGCACTTAGATTGGGAACACTCACAAACCTGTTTGTTGGTGATTTATTGTTCTTCTTCTTTTGCTGCATTAAAAATAATACATGTGAGGACAGTCCCTGCATAAGGACGAATGAGAAAACAGGAACAATAGAAGATACAAATTCGGCGTGGGAAAATTTTGGAAGCTGGATGTTAAGATGAACCAGTGTTACCCAAAGTGTGGTCTGGGGATCCTTGGAGGTGCTCTTTACATGGAATCCTCACAGACAGACATGCTGCTAGGACAGAAAGAATGAGGAAGAAATGTTCAGGAATGGTTCATGGGGAGGAGAGGAGGGGGTGGAAAGAAGGCCACGGGATAAAGAATACTGGGAGGAAAAGGGAAAGGGGGAAACAGTAGACCTCGCGGATACCATGAGGTTAAATGGGTTTAGGCTAAAATTAGGAGAAGGTGAAAAGTTAACATAATTTTAAAAGAGAGGTCTGTGAACTTTAGCCATCTGTCAAAGGGAGGCAGTCCTTGCCTGGAAAATAAAAGGAATGAGAAAATGCTTGGCAATGTAGTTTGAATCAAATCTCACATTTCTACCTAAGACTTAGAGCTGACCTAGAGAAATAATTTGGTTTTAAATTCACTGCACCATCTCTCTGAAGAGGGAAGATGAAATCTGTATACTTAAGTCTCAATTACCAATTAATTGGTAGTATTACCATTAGCTCACAATCTTTGAAAAAAATTTAAAGGTTATAAAACAAAAGCGATCAATCTTTTTTTACCTTTTAATTGGTCTTTAAAATTGGTGGATGAAAAGAGCAATACAATTTCAGATTATTAAAATCTATCAGCTTTCAAATCATTAACTTTAGTCTCTATTCATCTGTAGATTCAATGAACGTCATCTTGCTTTGTGTAATAAAAATTAACATAAGTGTGTGCTAATTTATGAAATAATTTTTTGCAAAATGATTCGAGTTTGAAAAAAATGCAATTAATAGACAAGATGGTCCTTTTCCTTTACTTATAATGATCTCAACTATCTAGACATTGTCCTTTGTCATTTTCTGTGAATCACAAAGTCTCTGAAAAGAAGCCTATTTTAGCATAACTGCAAAAAGAAAGGAAGAATAATATCTTCTTCAGAATTATTTGTGAAAATTGAGTCCCTATTAGGAGTCAAAATTTACAAAGATGTATCTTTAGCATTTTCTTGTTCTAGTCATGAGAGGGCATAATTAAACCTACTTAAGGTTTCTATTTTAAGAAATCAGAAGTATCATTGGTAAAGTTCTACAGTAATGGTTTTGTGGCTAAAAATGTAATTCCAATAAAATAGGTAAAAAGGAAATATTTCTAATCTTAATTAAAAGCTTATTTCACCCTAAATAATGAATTTAAAAACTGAAACTAACTATATTCATTCATTCACCAATTATTTTTTTGAGAGGCCTGTATGTGCCAGACACTGTTTTGGACTCCGGAGATACAGCTATAGGTTTCCTGACTTTAGTCATTCCATTTTGCAAATCATTCAAGTCATTCTGTTTTAATAAACATTTAAGTTTAAAGTTTGGAGCACTTTAAGTTGTGAAGAAAGGATAGATTCCTTCTTCTTAATAGAGAAGTTTTATGAGCTTTGAAAGCAGAAATTTTTCTGGCTAAGGGCCTAAGAGAAATTAGATATGATGTGCAAATTAATTAAATCTGAATCCAAAACATAGCTTTAGCACGGGCATTTTTATTTCTACTACTGATTTCTGCTAAAAGATATGTAATCCCTATAAAGCCCATATACATAATTATTTATTCTTTATTACTTCCTTTATTCACTAGAATAATTTGTAGTAGCTTATAGAAAACATGACGAAATTTTGCAACTGAACAAATATTTACTGAGTACCCACTATACCTATAGCACTATGATGGGAGTCATAGGAATCTCGGGTACAAAGATGTATAAGACTTAGCCATGCCCATTTCATTTATCTGCAAGGCTCTTCTATCTGTCCTAAGACAGCAACAAAATGTAAGAATAGGTCATGTTCAATTTTAATTGTCAAGAAAGGTGATTAAGACTGTAAGAAGTAAGGCCCTTCTCTGAAGATCAGTGGGCAACAAAATACATGTCCAACCCAAGGCCCATTAAGATGGCAGGCCTTAAGTCAGGGAGAGCTGTTGGGTATACAGGGCTTGGAGTACTTTTCAAGACCCCATAGAGAACAGTTAACACTAAGGAAATGACAAAAAGTTATCCTGAGGAGACTCAGAAGTGAGTTTTCTTTTTTTTTAAGAGATATAAAAAAACAAAATGGTATAACCAAGGTTTTATAATATTAATAAAATACTGTTTTAAAGAATATGAATTCTCAACAAATAAATGAATATTAGCATCTCATTTGAAAATGAGTACATAAAGAATTCATAGATTTTAGTCCTAGATTATTAAATTTAAGAAAACATTTTTTGGAAGTTTTATCTTCTGCTGCTCTAAATATTTTATAAAAATTTTAATCAAGTTTTAAACCATATTCCTACTTTACAATGTTTACAGCACATACCTTAGTCAGTGGATTAATAACACCAACAGTAGGACTTGAGTTAAACACTTTGTTGAAGTTAGTTTCTCGATTGACTAATTCCAGCTGATAAAATTTATTATCCTCCTATGCAAAAGAATTACAAACATTTCTTAAACATTTTCTATTGAATATTTAAAAACTTAATTGTATAAATGCCATTTCATTCAAAATTTAATATAAAACCTGAATGAAAATTTATATACCTTATTCAAAGATTTCTAGACCTGATTGTCAGGTCTAGAAATCTTAGAAATCTTAAAGTCTGCTGGTGGGTGAGTTTTCTTCAACACATTTCAAACCCTGTGCTCTGGGATTCTTCTCTACCCTTTCATACCTTTTCCCTCCAAGGCTGGAGCTAAATGTTTTATTTGGCCCATCTCTTTTCCAGAGGGCTGACTGTGCATTTTGAGCAGGCTTAACCTGCATTCATGGAGCTGCTCTGTGCATGGCTGAGTGGTTTCCAGACATGAAGATGGCACTATGGTATATCATTATTCTTGAGTACTGGAAAAGTATTTGATCTTGCCTAATCTCCTCTCTGAGACATCAATGTATTACAGCAATGGTAACCACAGAACAGAGAAAAAGTGAATGGCCCATGCAGAGATAAACCCTTTGCCTTTGGCTTCACCAACAGGTGCTAATTGAACAACCAGACTGTAGGAAGTAAACACATAAGTGAATGGATCACTGTGTGTGTGAAAGGCAGGGTTGTGTGCTCTAGGAGAACTAGATTCTCAACCCCCTCCTAGTTACCACTGACCATTTGCATCATTAATCTCAGCCCACGTGCCTCACAGTCCACAGAATCGGGGTGTAGTGAAAAGAGTATAGACCATTCCCTGGCTAGAACTGGAAAATCAACAGCTATTTCTACCACAGATGAAACATAGTAATACATTTGCTAATTTCATATGTAGAATATAAGGTAATTTTTCATGAATCTACTGCTATCAGACAGAGACAGAGCAAGCTATGATGCCTGTGCTCATGTTCACAAAGCTTGGAAAACTGGGTGGTTATTGGGATGAAGTAGCACATATTCTGTCTTTCCAATGCCTGCTCCTGGGCTCCATCTATGAACCCCAATCAACTACCTGTTGCTTTTTGGCAGGAACTTCTAGTCCCATATAACAGGATGGCTTTCCTAAATGCTAAGAGAAATACGTTAAGGAAAAAGGACTTCAGAAATAAATGCTCTTAGGCTCTCTTTGCATGCTAATGTCCAAAGTTTTTATGAAGAGATCAATGAGTAAATAGAATGATTAGCATTCTATTTCTAGTTTTACTCTGATTTTTATTTGTTAGTGGCAGTAAAAAGCAATATTTTAATTATTGATCAGGTCGTATAATTTTAGAAGACTCTGAAATGTTTTATGCATTTTAAAACATTTGTGTTTTTTTTTTATTCTTGAGGAATAATGACTTTAATGAAGGCAGTGTATTTATTGTTAAGTCTGTATTTTCTTCCCTGATGGACGTCTCAGAGCCGCTAACATCTCAGTGTGCACTGAGACTCTCAAGACAGAGCCTGTAGCTTTTCTTAGGCTAGAACCCTAAGAAAATAGAATCCTTTTTCCATGAAGTATGTCTTTGGATCAGGTTTTAGTGGGACACACTTTAGGAAGTTAACAAGACTAACTGGAAGTGTGCAATGCAGGCTTGTGCATGTATGTGTTGACTGTTCTTTCCCATCCAATTCTAATTCTACATGTACAGCACACACACACTTCAATAGTATATTAACTGTACACTGGCAATAACATATTATTAAACATTCAATATGTATTAAAAAGTATTTCTTTTTAAAAATTACTGAAAAAAGACACAATCTTCTTACCATAATACCAAATTTAAAATTTTAAATTACTTTGTATTTCTTATCCTCATTCATAAACATTTTAATAAACATTCAATCACAATACATATATTTTGTACTTTCAACTTTTGTTTAGCATTACTTAAAAATATTTTCTCATGTTTTCCCAATCAACAGTTCACAGATGACTAACATGGTTACACCACAACCCCCTACCCCCCAAACCAAAACAACTTACCATTAGTTTCGTTATGACCTGATCTCTTTCTGTAAGCATGGCTTTTAATTCTGCAATTATCTGTAAATCTTCTGGTTTTGATTCTCTCATTAGATATTTTTCTTCCATCTCTTCTAGTCTAAAAACAAGAAAACCTTTCATTGATATGATGCAGACATTCTTTTGCAATGCCTCTATTTTTCAAATTGGTCCAGTTGAACACACAAAAATTTAAAATCAAACTTTTTCCGTTAAAACTTGTAAGTGTAATGACATGATTGCCTCAAGGGGTAGTGTTATGAAAGGCTCTCCAAGTGTAGATGAGGTTATTAAAGGCTTTGCAGATTACTTTTGGAAGAATTCACTCATTTTTAAGTCATTTAAGTGTATATGGGAATGAGGTGAGGTATGCTCTGTAGAAGAAATAATATACTGAATAATACTAACCTAGCAATGCAGGCTTGATGCTGGAAATGTAGGCTTACTATTAGAACTTACCACACATACGATATTGTGTGATGACATAAAGTTTGTTAACATATATAAAAAGGACAGAAGATACAGAGGAAAGGGGTACAAAGGACACACACATATGACATCATTCTTTCCCGGTTTATGGGAAATGCAGTTTACAAATTCTGCATATCAGTTAATATACTGAATATATAAACTGGAAAAAAAAAAACCGGTTCCTTGGATAAAAGAAGAATTATATTTCCTTCTAGGCCTGTTCTGCCCTGAATGAAATGAGAAGGTAATAGAACTAAATGCCACTGAAGACTCTAGAATAGAGGCCATTTTTTATGAGCAGAGGTGCCATGGATCCTGCAGAGTCTAAGAATATAGCACAGGGCAGAATGAAGAGGATGCAAATGGAAACTGCTAGTGTAGCTTGAAAAAAAGCACTCTCAATTTTAGAAAATTCAAATAATTAGAACAGTTTTAAAACTTGTTTTCAAAATATGAAGAATAAACTAAGCTCAACAAAATTATGGTTAATGAAGATTCACAGAAAACTTTCAACAAATATTGAGTAACTTCTAGATGATCTATCCTCTGGGTATCAGTGATCCACTCCCACCCTCCAGTTCCAGAGGGGTACCAGAATCTGTGCATTTTAGTACTTTTAGTAAATTCCACTAACTCAGCTCAAGCCAAAGACTTGGAGATAACATTTTTGGCTCCCTCCCCAGCGCCATGGCTAAAGTTCTAATCTGGGAAGTAGGGAGGTATGAGGGAGAGGAAGTGTGGGGTTAGGGAGTGACTGTCTCAGGATCAGCTGGGACTTCGTCAGTTCACTGTGAGGCTAGTTTCATTATCTTCACTTTTGTTCTGTGACAATTCACTGAGCTCATATAAAGTAACCTTGCATTTTATCATGATGTGGCATTATATGGGCAAAGGTTTATATTTTATGGGCAACGGTTTTGAGAAGCTTGAGAAACATGGAAAAAGGCATTTGCGTTTCATACCAGAGTAGCCACAAGATGTCACTGGAGTACTTTCTTTATCAGTAAAAACAAGGTACAAGATTTTTGAACTGTTTCCTGAAGCTGAACAAAAATACTTGGTAGTAAATGGTCACTAAAAAACTCAATTTAGGGCTTCCCTGGCGGCGCAGTGGTTGAGAATCTGCCTGCCAATGCAGGGAACACGGGTTCGAGCCCTGGTCTGGGAGGATCCCACATGCCGCGGAGCAACTGGGCCCGTGAGCCACAATTACTGAGCCTGCGCGTCTGGAGCCTGTGCTCCGCAACAAGAGAGGCCGCGACAGTGAGAGGCCCGCGCACCGCGATGAAGAGTGGCCCCCGCTCGCCGCAACTAGAGAAAGCCCTCGCACAGAAACGAAGACCCAACACAGCCAAAAATAAATAAATAAAGAAATTTTAAAAAATCCTCAATTTAAAGCCTTATTCAAAACTATTACGTCTTAGAATAATTTTGAATGTTGCTTTTAAGTATGGAAAATTCAGAAAGCATCTTCTTGGGGTGTAAATAAATACATGTACTTCATTTGTAAAGTTAAAAAAAAAAAAACCAATAACTATTATGTCTTTTTGTTCCAGTACAATGAGAAGTTAAGGTAAAGTGAGTCTAAAATAGTCAGTTACTATCCCTGAACCACCTTTTTGCATAATAAAGGTCTCTGAACTTAAATTCCAGTGTATGTTTTTGCTTAGTTTCAACATTCTTTACCTACAAAATTATTATCAGTTAAATCTTCTCCACAAACTATCTTTACAGCACCAAAATTTTTTTTAAAAGATACCTGGATAGTAAAGGGAAATAAATAATTGATTAAACTGAAGAAACATCCATATAGACACAAATGGGAAAGCATTAAAGGAGAGAACAAGTAATATGATGTAGATTTAACCTGCAAACATATTTCAAGAATTATGAGTCTTTCAAAATCCTGATGGGGGAAGCACGCTTCGTCCTCTTCTGATGCCCATTCACGCCAACACCGGGCAGTCAACGTTTTCCCTTTCAGTTGCCCCATGCACCTCTCTAAGCCAGCTGCTTCCCAAAGACTAGGTGTGAACGACTAGTGATACAGGAGACAGTTTAGTTTGTTCTCCTTTAATCTTTCTGACCACGAGGAGAAAAGTCTGTTTGGTTCTGTGTATCTTGACTGGTCTTCATAGCATATATGCTTATTACGCTGTTTCACAGCACTCAGGCAGGCCTCAAGCATCAGTGCTAGCCAGGATCTAATAACACTGCTGTATTTTTAAGAAGAAGACTTCACAGAAGTCACATTTATATAGTTATGGCTTAACTTCTATTTGGAATAATGGATGCAATTTTTCAGTAGCTATAATGGTTTTACTGCAGAGTTAAAAATTTAACAGGAAAAGTTGATTAAGTTAAAACAAGTCAATTAAAAATATTAAGAAAATAATATCATAGGTAGCCAGAAATGACCAAATTCCCAAAGGCTGTATAGGAAGGATTAAAGCCTGGGAAACACTGCCTTGAGGGAACCACACAAGTACATACAGACTTTTACTCAAAATACAGATTCCCATTAGAAGTAATACAAAGAGAGAACAGACAGAAGTAGAACATATAAAATTACTAATTAGGGTCACTGCTGGATTCTCCCCAGGCACGCACGCCCTGATTTTTTTTTTTTTTTGGCTCTGAGAATATATAGGTCAGTGTCTATGGCTCATGGATAACATAAACCAAAAATATGAATGCATAAAAAGCTGTATAAAAAAGTTTCCCAGTTGATACTCCTTCCACACTTTTAAAATAAATAATTGACAAAAAAAATCAGTAAGTTGAGATTTTAGAGCCAAACAACAGTATTATTAGTCACTAATGACTAATTTCTAAAATATGACTAGATTCTAAAATAGTCATATCTGTTTTAGAATTTTAATTGTATAAGATGAAAGGACTCTATTATACTGTCTCCTACAGCCTTAAGGAAAGGAAATATAGTAATTCAAGCAGCTTAACGTCAAACTTCTCTTTCCCATAAATTACAGGCACAGGTTCAGACTTGTGACAATAGAATGACTTCATCCTTACCTCACAAGATTATGAAAATAAGCTGTATGGCAACTTAAAAATCAAATAACAACAACAAAAAACTATTAGGGTATTGTAGATAAAAAAAAAACTCAAACAACTTTTAAGGAATAAGTAATTCTGGTGCGGTGGAGAGCTTCTTTTTAATTAGGTATTACTGACCTACTTAAAGTACAAGTACAGAAACTCAAATGTTTCCCCCAATTAGAAATTACCTTTTGGCTTCAGTACAGTGAGAAGTTAAGGTAAAATAACCCTAAACAATAATAATCTCTGAACCAAACTACCTTTTTTGCATAATAAAGATCTGCCATGACTCCAAGTTCTGTGTATATTTACATTTAGCTTAAACAAAGTTCTTTAAATTCTCATTTGTTTCTAAAACAAAAACCACGACATATTTCTTAGATACAATGTTTTTACTAAGATATACTATACCACTCAAGAAAATAAAACAATTTCTATAGCATATCTGAAAACCTAAGTAGACTTTAATACCCAGCACTAGAGAAGAGGATTTCTAGTAATAATTCCGTAAGAGACACAGAACTCTTACCACCATTTCAACGATGTTTAGAGGGTACAGTCCCTCCTTTAAACTTTTGTCCCCATTTCATTTCCCTGGAGTCCAACAAGGTTTGGGGCAGGGACAGAAGCAAGAAATGTCCAGCTGCTCCAGGATCCCCTCAGCTCCAGGCTTCAAGTGGCAGCCTGACCCATCCTCCACCATACCCACTGCCAAGAATCCACGGGGCTTTGCTGATTTTGAAGTTTTAAAGTCAGCATGCAGTTGATTAGGAACTTCAGTAGGGTACCCTTAGTTCTCTGAAACAGGCTGAGAATAGTTCAAAAGTTGTTCTCCCCACTTCCTTAAACTGGAATGGACCCTCCCTGCTTTCCATCTGTTTAAATCCAAACCATTCAGCAGATCCCAGCAGGCTGCATTTGAGGATATGGGCCAGAAATATCCAACTGTCTACAACTGTGCTTTTCAATATGGAGGCCACTAGCCCATATGTGGCTATTTACATTTAAATTAATTAAAATTAAAGGAAGTTAAAAATTCAGTTCCTTGGTTGCACCAGCCACTGTTCAAGTGCTCAACAGCCTTTGTGGCTAGCAGCTACTATACCGGACAGAGCAGATACAGCACATTTTTGTTATTACAGAAAAATCTACTAGACATTGCTAGCCTAAATACAGTTGTATATGTGTTTGTTTTTAACTAAATGAGTAGATACCTAAAACTAGAGGTTAATTACATAATGACAGCAGGTGAAAAAAGAAATGATTGGTTAGCACAGACCTAGTTGAAGTAGAAAACAAATGGTAGATCTAGAAAAGCAGAAAAAATATTTGACTTATGAGTAACACTAATTCTTTGATTAAAAATGAATATTAAAATACTAAATTATTTTCTATCTACTGAAAGTTCATAATGCGCAAAACCATAAAAAGCGGAATAAAGTAAAAACAAAGATATAACCCTTACTACTTTGTAACGTAACATTCCTAAGGAGACTGGACACATGGACAGACAGAGGTTATCCTTTCTGTGAGCATGTTTTCTCAGAGTATGAAGAGAGGGAATACCAGGATTTTAGCCTCTGCCTGATAAACAACACTGTGGTCACTGGGGTTCATTGTAACTCATCTCTGCAAAATGCCTGAGATTATGAGCTTTTCGAGACGGCAGGTGAGCAAGCTCTTATTGCAGCCCAAAAGATTTAAAAATTACCCCCAATAACTGCAAACACCCAGAATCACTGTGACTGGGGAAATGACCTCATGAGTCTCTTTACCGTTTCAAGGGTAACTTTATGAAGTGGTAAATATTATAGGGAATCCTCAAAGATTTTATTTGTGAAATATTCATTGAGTGCCTACTGATGTGAAAATTCTGTATGTGTCCATTAGAAAGAGCACCTCACCTCAGAGGCCTCTGAAGTAAATGCCAGTGACTGGGGGTCTGTTTTCTGTTTCAGCTGAAGTGAATGTGGGCATATGTGGTACAAATTTAACAAGACTTACTGGAGGCTTAGCTGGTTAAATGGATGAAATGCGAGATGATTTTTAGATTGGAGGAAGGTAATAGGCAGGAATGACATAGAAGGTTATTCTAGACTGTAGAGGATAACACAGGAGACTCTTAGAAGGAAACTGTGAGGGTCAGTGTGGCTGACACAAAGGTAGCAGACAGGGAATATGGGTGGCTGTGGGATGAGGCAGGAGATGGCACGCTGGAGCTAAGAGTTTAAGTTTGACTTTGACACTGAGGGTAATGGGATTAAGTCACTATTTTGACTTTATTGAAGTATATGGAGATATTTATATTTTTTATGAAGGCTTTTTAATTGATTGGAAGAGGAGAGACTGAAAGTGAATAAACCATTGCAGCAGCTTAGAGTAAATTATTTCTGAGATAACTTAAACTGGACCACAGTTTAGGCCACAGAGATGGAGTGAATGCCAGGTGCATTAGCTATAGAAGTTTATAAGTAAGTGTGTAGGAAAGAGAGAGGCTATTAAATATTTTTTAAAACATAAAGCAATAATTAGAACTTTAGGTTTTAATGATGCTGGAGCTACTATCTATGAGCAGTAACTTTGTGATGTTTTACATTTATTGATTTTTAAAATCATAAAACACTCAAATGCTTGTTGTAGGAATTCAAACAATGTGTAAGTAGAGTATATAAAAAGGAAGTTTCTGCTCTTCTCCATCATCTCCAATACCTCCTAATCCAGTCCATAGACGGAATCACTACCATTAAAATTTGTATTTGTTTCTTTAAGATCTTTTGATATTTTTGTAAAATATGTATTATTAGTGTATATATAGGATCATAATAACCCCATTGGTCACAATATGCTCTTTTTACTTAACATTATATAATGGGTATCTTTTGAGTTTTCACCATGGCATGATAGTTCATGATCCTGAGGGACAGTCTTTGGACAAATATTGTCCTAGTAAAACCATAGCAGTAGCAGCTGATAAAACATAATTGTTCAACTGCCTTCTTGTAATTAAAGAATATATCATATTGCAGTTACCATCTGTAAATACAGCACTTAAGTTTTCTTTTTAAAGTATCATTTAATTAGATTCAAAAGACTAGCTAATCTGAGGTTAGACACAGTGCTCCTCAGTTTATTCTCCACACATGAATTTTCTTTAATATAATGTGACTTACGACACTTGTAAAGCTGCATTTATTTCCTTGAGTAGCTCGTTAGTCTTATTAAAATCTGCCCGCATGATATTTTTCTCTCTGAGGTGGTCTGCTGTCATGACATCCAGCTCTTTTTCAAGTCTCTTGTTTAAATCTTGTTCATGCAACCTGTTTAATTTATTTTTAGTTAGGAAAACGTTATTCTGAAGTCGAGCTTTCAAAACTTTCTATACTCTAACAGATTTGAAATGGTTTTAGGTATAATATACAGAAAATTAGTAGAAACAGCCTAAAGTAAAGTACTTACTTTGCTCTAATCTTCTAGCTTGTTAAAGTTGTCTCCTTTAATGCTTTTTAAAATAACATTTTTAAAAGATTTTAGTTAATTACATACAATTTCCAAAGTTAGTGAATGTATATACATCTTTCAAAATATAAACATTTCTTCTACATTCAAATTATAACATAGTCAACAAATAAAGTAAAAAGTGGTCTTCAATATCTTACTAGAAGGCTATCTAGTCGTAAAACTAGGCATGTATTGCTAAATACCATTGCAATAGTCTTTCAGGTAACACTGCAAATTCCTTCTGTGGTGACTGATGGCATACCTCATCTGTTGGTTGGATTCACTTCTTATTCTGAGAATTTCTTTTCCCTTAAATTCCAATTCTTTGGTTAGAGCATTTATATTTTCATGAAGGTGCTGTACTTCCTTATCCAAGTCTGAGATGTGATGCTCTCTGTGCCTTACTTCGTCTTGTAGATCTGTTATCCTACACATGTGCTCCTTACTCTGAAAAATACAAATAGTTCTTAAAAGTTTTCTGCATATTTACTTTCTGTGTTTAAGGGAAAGAAAATGACACACTGGAATGTCAAATGTAAATCTGACATTGCTTCAAAAGCAAACTGCTGAAATAAGGAAACCTCGAGGCCGCCTCTATTTTCATATATCAATATATAAGAAGTGTTTATATGGATGCAGCTTAAATAGCTTCAGGGCCACAGGGGACCCAAAAGACCATATAAGCACATCTCCCTCATTTTACTGATGAAGAAACCAATACCCAAGAGATGATTGGTCCAAGGATGATCTATAATCAATGGCAGAGCTGATATTAGAATACAGGGCTCTTAAGTACTCAATAAGTTACATGGTCTTGCAGTAAAATGCTGGTGCCATCGTCCTTTAATTTAAAAAGGACCTGCATCTATGGAGGCCATCCCAATATATACACATCCCATTGCTTAGAAGACTTTGTCTGCTTCATGCTGGTCTAGCAGTTATCCTGTCTGACAGATAAGCTCCCTTCCATTTTCCTACAAGTCACTGTTTTCTGCAAATTCTGCAGGCCTAGACATTGTCAATTTCAGCAGTGTCAATTTCAGCAGCAGCCTAGTTGGAGAGAATATAAGTTCCCTCCGTGGTTATAAGGTGGCTCATTTAAAACTTTCTAGTAATGAAGAAAAATTTGAGCTGATCATTTAACATACTTGAAGACTAATAAAGTGAAAGTCATAAGTAATAAACGAATAAACAAAGAATAGCCTTCATTGTACTATGACTAGAAATCCATTCATCCAGACATACATTCAGGATCACAAACTATCTAAAGAAAGTACACTTGGCTAATGAGCAAAATTTAAAAAGTGTGAACAGTAGCTGTGCTAGTGATATGGAAATATAAATTATCTTTTTTCTTCCTGAGAACCTGCTACTTCGATAGCTGTGCTATCTGATATGGCTGTGTAAATTAACTGAAATTAATTAAATAAATTAATAAAAATTAATTAAAAATTCAGGTCCTTGGTCACACTAGACATATTTGGCTCGTGACTATCACAGTGGATAGCACAGATATAGAATAGGTCCCTCATCATGGAAAGTTCTACTGGACAGACACTGCTGTTTTATAGTATTCTGTTTTCACTCTTTGTATTATTTATATTACATTGTTCACTCAAGATGCAAATAAAATTCAAAATGTTCAATTAAAAGGTCATAAAATAAACTGACCATTACACTAAAGTCGAATTACCTAATTCCCTTTAAAAATAAAACTCTTTAATATAGATAGTAAATAATTACTAGTGAAAATACTAGTTATTACAAAATAATTTTCAGAAAATTGTGAACATTCAAATCTATTCACATTTATTTAAGAAGCCATCACAGAACAGAATGTTCTTTACCTGTCTTCTGCTGATATCTATGCTTCTCTCTAATTCCATTTTAGCGGCTGACAATTCTTGTTGATGATTATGCCGTAACAAATCAATTTCAGCTGCATGTTGATGGTTTAGTTCTGAGCGTAAAGAAGCTTGAATCCAAGGAAAAAAAAGATTTAGTGTATTTTTAAAATATTAGTATTTTAGATAAAAATCATAAAAGTTAGAGTATTATTTTTTAAAATTAGGACACATATTCCCATTAAAATATCATAGGATTGTCTATGCCTCTTAAAATACTACATATTATCATAAAATATAAATTTAGAGGTCATCTGGCTTTGAAGAGGATAAGAAAATTTTCAGCTGCTCAAATGGATCAAGGTGTTTTCAGTTTGCAAGTAAGGTGCTAAAGGAGAGGAAATTTTTAACTCTTCTCACTCACTAGTAGAATAACACATTTTAGAGTTGAATGGTACTATAACATATATTTAGGAGGCAACTTCCCACCCACGTAAGACTTCTTCCACGCTATCCCTCAAAGATGTTAAGCACTGTCTGCTGAGTGTTCTTAGTGATTTGGAAGTCATTATTTTTATCTGAATTTGAGATTATTTCATACAATCCACACTTACTGAATGCCAGGTACTATATTATGGGAGAATAAAATATGACCCTGTTCTTATAACTGCACAGGCTAGAGGGAAGGGCATCAAGGAATTAGGTGGGATATCAGAGATGAACATTATAATGAAATACAGTGTTTCAGTTATAATGAAAGCAGGGTGGTGTAAGAACCCAGATTTCCTAGGAGAGGGAAACTGGGGATGCTATCAACAAAGGAATTGTCACGGTAACACAGTCTAAAAGCCTGAGCTGGGGTCCTCCAAGTGGAGGAAGATAAAAGCATTCAGGAAGAAGGAGTAACATATGCAAAAGCAGAAAGAACCCGCTCTGTCAGACAAGCTATAAGAAGTTTGGTATGGCAGGCGCCCACAGAGCAAGTGGTCATATTGGAAAGAAAATGGAGCCCAGCCTGAGAAAGTTTCAGTACAAAATGATTTTCACTCCCTGTTTAGATTCATGGTCCTCAAACTAAGATGTGTGTGGCAGTGTGCCTGAGGGACTTTTAGAGTACACATGATCATCTTCCAAAACATGAATTTTACATGAAGATTTTTGGAAAAGCCACTGTTTTTAATGTTAACACTGAATATATGAGTAAAATACAAGTTACAAATTTCAAAGCTAAAACATGAGACTTCAAAGGAATGCTGTGCTTGTAGCAAGTCAATTTAGGCTCCTCCCGAGACCCTCATGTAGGGCATAAGTTCAGTTTACCCTGGTGTTAAGGGCTGCTTCAGTGGAAAAATTGACAGGACCTGGGGAAGGGTACGAGGAATCACTGAAGGATTTAAAGTGGGGAAGTCACATGGTGAGATTTGAGTTTTGCAAAAATTAACCCAACTGGAGTTTGGAGAATGGACTGTGGGAAGGAAGATCAGCAAGAAGGTTGTGGTACTAATCCAGGTGAGAAATGATACGACCGTGAATTAAGGGTGGCAAAAGGATGAAAGAAGAGGAAACAGATACAGAGAATATTTAAGAGGAGGAAATAACACGATGTGCAAGTGAAAGAAAAAAGGTTGAATGCATCTCCCAGATTCATGGTTTTGGCAACTCAGTAAACAGTGATACCATAAATTCAAGTGGGAGGTATGGGAATGGAAATATATTTTAGACCTGAGGGAGATGGTGAGCTAATATTTTAAAACAGAGTGTGAGTTAGAATATCTAACAGTCTAATAAGCAGTAAAAAATATAAATCTAATTCGCAAGGAAAGCAGATTGGTCTAGAAATACATATTTGGAGTCACAAGCACAACAGATGGCCGTTGAAGCCATAGATGTGTGTGTAAAAATAGAAACAATCCAATTGGAAAAGAAGATATACAAATGGCAAATGAGCACATGGAAGAATGTTCAACACCATTAGCCATTAGGGAAATGCAAAGTAAAATTCACAATGAGATATCACTACACTCCTACCAGAGTGGCTAAAATAACAAAATAATGACAACATCAAATGCTGGTGAGGATGTGAAGAAACTGGATCATTCATACATTGCTGGTGGGGATGTAAAATGGTATAATCACTCTGGAAAACAGTGGCAGTTTCTTAAAAAACTAAACATACAATTATCATATGACCCAGCAACTCAACTCCTGGGCATTTATCCCAAAGAAATAAAAACTTAAATTTGCACAAAACTGAAAACATACAGATGTCCTTCAGTGGGTAAAGGACAACAAATGTGGTAGTTCAATACTATGGAGTACTACTTAGCAATAGAAAGGGACAAACTATTGATACATACAAGAACCTGCATGAACCTCCAGAGAATTATGCTGAGTGAAAAAAGCCAATCTCAAAAGGCTACATATTGTACAATTCCGTTTACAACATTCTTAAAATGACAACAT